>NC_087531.1:2989200-3589200 GCF_963921805.1 Phalacrocorax carbo
AGCTTGCAGGATCCAAAGGGTCTGCAGAGTCCAGGATGCTGGAGCACGTTCCTGTAAGGACAGTTTGTTGGGCTGCAGCAGCAGGAGGGTGCTGTCGGGGATGGTTTGGTGCCTGCAAGAGGGGTGGATGGCTGCAGACAGGCAGTCTCTGGCACCCCTGTGTGGCCACCTGCACAATCACAGCCCGGGGGGGGACTTCAGCCTTCCCTGGGGAGCAGCTCCCTGGCAAGCAGAGAAGACAGGGAAGCATTTCTGAAGGGTTTAGAGGGGAGGTTAAATCCTGTCTGTCGAGCCAACAAGTCCTTGTGGAGGATGGGAGCCCTCTTGTCCTCCACACAGGGCCAGGAGGTCTTACGGACATGGGCACCTGGAGCAAAGCATTAAGGGATCAGGCTTTTGGGTTTCAGTGCCTGGGCACAGCCAGGCAGCCTTGGCTGCTGTGTTCCTACAGCTGGGGCCAGCTGGGGCAGGGGAGAAAGAAAATGAGCCTTTTTTTTTTTTATGCTGATTGACTGCTATGAGTGGAGATAAAAACTATCTATACAGAGAGGTTATGGTGATAGCTGTAATCTGACTTAAATAGCAGAAAGCTGATGTTGTAAGGTTATGGATGGTGCAGCAGAAATGCTGTTAGCTGGGTTTAACCCTCTTGTCCATCCTCCCCAAACTACTTCCTTGGTAAAACAGCTGAGAAATCAAAAATAACCAAACATACAACTCCAGTGCTGCAAGCTGGCTACCCATGGCCAGGCCAGCATCTGGGAGCACAGCAGGCACTGTGGGTGGGAAGCTCTGCAGAGGGCTGGGACCCCCACTCCTATCCAAGGTCAGGTGGTCCCTGAGGCCTTCCAGTCCCATTCCCCCCCATCACCAGATCCCAGCAGGTGAGTGAGAACCTGCTCCCATGGTCCCTGCCTCAGAGGCAGCATGCTCAGCATGGTGCTCCAAGAAACAGGGAGCACCTTCCACCCTCATTCATCTGGCCTCCAGCTTATCCTGCTGTTTAACCCAGCCCTCTCGTTACATTTGCTCCCCAGGGTACTCCCCTAATTTAATTTCCATTCCCAGGGAACTCAGGAAAGGTGGATTTTCCCCAACCCCATTTCTTACCCCTCTTCTTGCCTCTTGGGAGAGGTGAGGAAGCACTCAGAGGGGTTAGACCCACCTTGCAAAGGCATCAGGGTTGGAAGCAGGACCCAGATTTCTTGCCTCTGGACAAGTGCTGGCCATAGCTGGAGGCAGGGCTGGCCCTTGCAAACATCGGTCCCTCCTGGGCCACATGCAGGGACACGGTGGGCATGTGGCGCATCCGGCTGTGACATGTGTGGGCAGCAGGTCTCTACGTGCATGTGGGGTGTCCCTGGAGCAACCATGCTCAGGCAGGTGATGGGCAGGAGCAAAAAGAGCCTGGAAGGGCTCTTCTCCAAATGGTAGAGTGTAGATAAGAGCCCCTGGGCTTAAAGTGGGACCCAGGGCCTTGGCTCATATACGCATTTGGAGAAAAAGATGACAGTGGGCTCAATGTCGTGTCAGCACCACTGAATGCTGCCCTGTGTGTGGCACCATGACCATTGAGAGGGCATCTGGGCCAAGCAGAGCAGCCTGGGCATCACGCACCCTGTCACCACCCAGCAGACCAACAGCCGGTCCTGACCAACCTTCATCAGTCATGGGCAGAGGCAAGGTCCTGATCTTAAAATAAAAGGCCCTTGTGCTTTTGGGTGGATGCACAGGAACCCAGGAGAGATCGCTTGGGCCAGATCCTTCCCGGTACAGAGCTGCATTGCTGGAACACAGCCAGCTGCTCCGGCAGGGAGGCCAGCTCTGTGTAGACACAGCCCTGGACTTTCTGCATGGAAAAACTTCCTAGTGTCCCACTTGACCTTCATGCCTGAGTGCAGTTCCTAGCTTGCTGGCAGAGTCCTGTACCAATAATTGTCATTATTTGAAAAAAGCTGCAGCCTCAATTACCTCTGCCAGCACTTTCCCCAGTGCAAATGATGTTCAGGGAAGTGGAACAGGTCTTAAGCTATGCCCGTGAAGTCTTAAGACAGTAGAGAAGATACAGTCACATATGGGTGTGGAGATGGCCTCTGGAGAACAAAACACTCATTGCTTCTAGGGGAAGAACATGAGAGCATCTAGAGGAGGTCAAGAAGCAAGTTAAAACAAACTTTAAAGTGTCTTCTTGCAAAGATGCAGCTATGGGACTTGCTGCTGCAGGTTGTCTCTGCCTTTTCATCTCCAACCCTGGCTTCAGGAAGGTTAGTTGTTAGTTCAGCAAGATTAGTTTTTTTGCATCTACTGAAAATCCTCCATTTTACAAATGTTGTATCCAATTTCAGATTTTTTTCCTTCTTAAAGACAGCTTAGGTATAAATACATCACTGTACGTCTGGGCGCGGTACCTCTTCCGCCCATTGTGTTCTCCATAAAATTCACACTTAAAAACCACAGTAATTTAGTTGTGATGGAAACAACTATGTATTGTACTTATCCGAGATTTGACGTCCGTAGTTAGCGACACAAAGACAAGCATACGTGCGACTGCAGAGTCTTTAAACCTTTCCTCTCTTACATTTGCATTTTAGGTTTCATATTGCTTACGCTTATTTAAGCTCTGTGTGGAGTCTCTCTACTCTAGAAGTACAGGGATGACTAGTCACAGTAACTGTATGAAACTTCCTGAGATCAGGCAATAATGCCGTTGTTCGTTGAGTAAAACCAATCATTTTGTAAAAGGAAATCATGCTATAAATTAGGTACAGAAACATGTGCAACAACCAGCCTAAGTTTAAACAAAAGGTGTTCACGTACAGTTAGTTTTGAATGCAAAGAGTGACTTATGAGGAGTGAAAAACACCACTCCATCCTTCAAGTTTTATCCCCTTGTAAATGGATATGGTTTTCTTTCTCATCTCAAGACGAGTTATCGATTTAGATACCACCAACGGGCAACGCCCAGGGTCACAAAGGACAGCCTGTGATAGCAAGTTAGACTAACCACTTATTTTTCCAGTCACTTTGAAAAATAAGCTTGGCTGCAACATCTGGCTATTTTAAAGTAGAAGGATGGATGCGAGACAACCCACGTTTACTACTAAGCCAGAGACAAATCATTGAACAGATCTGGTTTGTGTAGCAAAACACCATTCAGCCCATGCCCTAATCACCTCCCCGGTTCCACCTCAGTGATTTCTGGAGGCTCACACAGTGTCTTTCTCTAAAAGCATCCTTACCTCGGGATAGAAGCATCTTGTCCCCGCTATAGCTCTGCATGAGCTACTCTCCGAAGCATATACTGCCTAGAAGCACATACTGACTTGGAGGCTCTTCAGCAGCTTAACATGATTTTCTCCTACAAATACATCTGCCTGTAATCTGCTACGGTGCACGTTCACCAACTCCTCACACTAAAAAGCCACAAGTAAACAAAGAAACCCCCGTGATAAGGTTCCAGTTAGTGGAGAGCTTTCCATATGACTTTAATCATGAACAGACTCACTGTAACCTGCTAGCTATTAAAAAAAAAAGTTGGTAGCATAAAAAAAACCAAACACATTTTTATAAAGCAGTAACTTCCTTTTTCCATTTTAGAAAACCAGGCAACGTTCCTGTTGAGCCCAATTGCCTGCTCCAGATTTATAAAGCTTAATTAGGAATCTGGTAGATCTTTAACTACAGTAACACCTACCAGTGCTAC
Source organism: Phalacrocorax carbo (assembly GCF_963921805.1). Taxonomy (NCBI): domain Eukaryota; kingdom Metazoa; phylum Chordata; class Aves; order Suliformes; family Phalacrocoracidae; genus Phalacrocorax; species Phalacrocorax carbo. The sequence continues at coordinate 2,992,904 of NC_087531.1, forward strand.
TGTGAGGCCAGAACAGAATACCACAAACTTGAAGAAAACAAAACTGGTGAGTAAATTCATTAACTTTAAAATCAGCTTTAATTTTACCCTTAAGTGCAGTTGTCAATGTAAACAAAGCACGTTAACAATTCCAGTGAGTTGCAGGACACAGCTGATATATATGTTCATCTGAATTAAATATACCGTAGTTCAATTACTTGACAGCAGACTTCAAAGTAGATGGCTCTTACTGGCTCCATGTGTCAGGCTGATTAAGAGTCAGGCTTACAGCCTCTGAGCTGAGAGCAATTCGCTACCGAGCTTTACTTGGCCGTTACATTTTATACATCGGAATGTAATAGACTGTGTTTATAGGAGTAAATACATAGAATATTTCCACTGAGGACTAAACATCGTTTGCATTGATGCACGCTATTAACAGGTTTGTTGCTGCTCGACATCCGAAATGATCGACCCGCAGCAGAAAGGCAAATCTCAGTTTAGAAAAGTTTGTTTTCAGAAAGTGTATGTGCAACATTTATTTGCATATGTGAGAAATTGTGTATGAGAACACACGACTGGAAGCAGTGCAATACATTTTCTTGTCACAATTTTAGCTACTACATCATGACAGATCTGGAGTCGTTCTCAACTGGAGGAGAAAAAGCCACCCCCTGTAACGTTACAAACTTTGAGAAGTGTCCCCACCCGAGCCAGGGGCGTTTCTCTTACAACGGATGACAGACGAGTGGCACGGGACTCGCTGGAGCTGTCACCTGTCACACGTGTCCGAACGCCTGGAGTAGTTAATCAAGCACAGTCAAGTCTAACGTGGATAAAGTAACTCCTGACGGTCAGGATCCACTATATTTACAGCACGCTTTGGTTTTTTAAAAAAATAGATTCCTTTGAGGAGGATTTTTTTTTTTTAAAAAACTTCAATTGTACTGGTGGATTGTCTAGAGTAACGCAACTGAGTAAGTAACAGGCAGGTAAAGGGTTTTCTCTGCAGTAGCAGAGAGGCAGAAATGCAGAAAGCTTCCTTCTACCTTCTGCAAAGGTAGGAGCCTGTACTGCTTACCAAGTGCATTTAGTGGGTGCTTCGATGAGGTTGTTCTAGCTGCATCGACAGACACGGCCACGCGCGTGTTATCGCATACACATACCTGCACGGTACTAATATTGGCATTTCAGTTTCTTATTTTGATCATCGCTTAAATCTTTCTGATTTGGATACATTACAGATAGGGACAGAAAGACCGAAGCCTGTCAGCAAAGGCGCTGTATCACAGGTCCCGTTTGATCTGTCCTCCCTCTGCTAGACAATACACGTGCCCAGTGGCAATCTGACAAAAATAAACTTGTTTCATCTCCAAAATTGAAGAGTCACACAATTACTAAAATAAACAATTTCTTATTCAGATGGTCACAAAGTGACAAGGTATGTTGAAAATGCTAAGTCCACCGACAGAGAATCTCACTCAGAACAGGCACAGTCCAGTTCAGCCGAGCGGATGCTCAGATTAAGGCCGTGTCCCTCACAGAAGAACACATCGGAAAAAGCTGCTTTTCTTTTGCTGGTCTGGTGTGATTTTGACTCCCTGGTTGCTGCCTTGCGGGCTATTACCTTCCTGAAGACGCAAAGAATATCGTTACTTATTTACACTTAACACCTTCTAGCACCCACACTTCATCCCTTTGCTTTGTTGAGTCAACAAAGAAACCATTGCTGAAATCAACTCATCTATCCGAGCCTTTCATCAGGCACTACGAGGAGTCAGAGGACCCCAGCTGCCACTTTTGGCTTTGCCTAACACGCACTGTGCCTGTGCTGCTTCTTCCTGTAAACTCAAAGACAGCTGAGATTAAATTAAAAAAAGATATAGGCCACGTCTGGCTCTTGCTGAAACACCTGGGAATCGTCAGCAAGACCCAGAGCGTTGCAGCTCTACCGGCACGTGTCGGGTCACATGAAGGCAGAACGCTCAGTGGAAGTAGAGATCTTTGTTAGGAACAAACTGACATCGGTGTACGTTTATTTGTTGTACAAAAGATAACGCAATCACTTCTCAGGAAAACTTCCACCAAAGTTATCAAAAAATTAGTTCTTTACCTATTTTCAAACGTACTAGTTTGAAGGCTCCCCTCAAGTGTGAAGGGGCCTGCTACAGGTCTCATTGATAGCATTCTGTTTCTCAGGCTGCTCTACCCACCGCTCACCTGACTTTCAATAACACAACTAAAAGATAATTTGATTTAGAAAACCTCAACCGCTGCAGCTAAGTCCTGAACGCAGAGACAATAGTTTATAAGCCAAGGTCAGAGCGTGGCTTGACAAAACTAAAAATAAGTTTCTGTAACCTTCGGTGCACCCCCCGTGAAAGAGACCACAAAGTATTTCTGTGTGCTGTGAAACGGCACTTCCTATTTGGCTTCGGGCTCCGGATTTTCCTGGTTAAACATAGCATGGACCAAGCAAAGGTTACTCACCAACTTCTTGTCCATTTTTGCTTTGATATCTCTTGCAAGAGTGAAAAATGCCTGCGACAAGTCAAACAGCTACGTGTTACGTGGTAAATAAAACAGTGTCTAACATTTTTGTTCTGCCATAAGCTGCCTTCCCGAGTTTCTAGACGTAGTCCTGAAGAACATCAACTTTTCAGGTTTTATCCCCCGCTCCAGGTTTTGATGCTCTTTTTCTAACTCCACCACCTCCTCCCCGAGCCTGAAAACCACGACGGCGCGCGCCTCCGTGGGGGCACGGGCCGGTTTTCAGAGCGGCAAAACGTCGCCCTTTATCAATCGCATTATTGAATGCCAAGACAGGAGCCAACTTTCTCGGCCTGCTGCTCTAACGCAGTGTGCTGTAACACCCTCCTGCTACGGTCTAAACACCAAGTCCAATTCAAATAAATTAGCATAACACTGGTTAGGCAATGCCTTCACGGAACGCACGGGCACGTACTTAACCCGACAGCAGCACCCAACAACTGCGTTTGCATCTGACGGGGATGGGCGAGCGGTCGCGTTGCTTGCTTGCCTAAACGAGACAACAAACACATGGGAAAGGCCACAGTACTTACGTCCTCTATGTTTATGTTTGCTTTTGCGCTGGTCTCCATAAATTTAATTCCAAAACTTGCGGCAAGCTGAACAAAAGCAGGTTTCACGTTAGTTGGATAATTGTGGGAACGGCACTAACTACAACCAACCGCGCGGGCCCTGTCCCTCCCGGCATGATTCAGAGCACCCTGGGGATTTACTCCAGCAGAACAACCTGCAGAAATCAGGAACTACGTCTCGCTCCTATTAGTGTCGCTTCTTACCGGGCTTTGTTCCGCTGTTTTACGCCCTGCGCACGCTTTAATCTGCTCCTTTGTCTCTTGATTTTTTTCTCACACGGCTATCTTGTCAGTCTTGTAACACCTGCAGCGCGCGGAAGCACCTTCTCTGCCTTTGCTAAGTAGCACCTGACGCCGGAAAAGACAAGCCCGTCTACCTCGCCTCGGTGGCTTTCAGCCAAACAGAGACATTTCCTAAATGTCAACCTCCAGCACGCTGCTGCTGCCTTTTTCTAAGAAAAAAAACCAGCTCGTCGCTTTGCACCTAACACATCTTGACCAGAGAGTTGACACGGATTAACACAGGCTCAGCATTTTATCGGAGCGGGGAAGTGCACTGCGGCTACAGCTTGGGAAACGCTCTGTGGTTCCACTTAGAAATAGCACTGAGGGGCCCAGGAAGCCCACAGCCAGCCACCAGCGCCATTTCTGTACTCTGTAAAGCCAAAGCTGAAATACTTCAAAACCGTGGCACTTACCTTCTCCCCTTGCTCTCTGGAAACTTGTCTTTTGTCATTTGCGTCGCATTTGTTCCCAAGGATCATCTTTTCAACATCTGGAGAGGCGTGCTGAGATAGAGACAGACCACAGAAAGGGTTTCGGCTTGGGTGGTTTTAGACAAATATCATCATAAAGGCGAGGCATGCACCAAGGGCTCAGCAGGGAGACGCTGGCGCCGAGCGTGGGCCCCCCCAAACCCCTCCTCCCCACAGCTCACGGCAGGCACGGGCAGCCCAGCACGTGTCCTGTGCCATGGCAGCTCTTGGAGCGCTCCTCGTGCCACAGACACGTCCTCTTTTCCGTCCCCTCATGGCCAGAGGGGCCACCGTCCCTGCAGCCGCACAGCAAGCAACCCCTAACCACAACATTCCGCAAGTTATCCCTGATTTTCATTCCACTTATTTTCCAAGCACCCGTCAGCGCATGAACTCAAGAGAAACTTAATGATTCGGAAGCATTTAGGTTTCAACTGCTTTGGGAGGAAGAAAAGAGCATCTTTGAATATTTAGTAAGTAAACAGAGAAATTACCTCTTCGATATTCCTGACCCAGTTCCGAATATTTTCAAAAGATTTTTCATTGGTGATGTCGTAGACTAACATAATGCCCTGAAGATGAAGAAGGAGACAGACTGTTTCAGCTAGCATCGGTTTAAGCAAGCGTTAAAGACTTGCCCATAGCAGAAAGGAGCAACTTAAAGACTGTTTTTAAAACAGCTGGCTCGCAGTCCTACACAGCGTTTAATCACAGTTCGGGCCTCGCTAGATAACATGTGCAGGACGTGTGTTTACGGAGTGAGTCACAGAGCAAAGCCAGCCCCGGGAGCTCCAGCAGCGCCGGGGCACTGCGGGAAGCAGGAGCGCAACCGCAGATAACTCGGCTGGGCAGAGTTTACATGTCGGAAGGACGACAGTTGTGTGCATTTGTTGTGGTTCAGCCCCAGTCAGCAGCCGAGCCCCACGCAGCCCCGCACTAGCTACCATGAAGAAAATTAACTCGATCGCAGCCAAAACCAGGGCAGCAGTCCACGTTAAACCCAACCGATGCAACTGTGAAAGCTGAACGGTCCGGGCTGGGTTTAGCACGACCGCAGCACTCCTACCATTGCTCCCCTGTAGTAGGCGGTCGTGATGGTTCGGAATCGCTCCTGCCCGGCGGTGTCCCTGCAACAGATGCAACACGGGGCTCACATGAACCACCACCGCACTCAAGTCACCACCAAGAGTTTTAGTTAAATAGTGTCAAAGCGGCCTTAGGGGCAGCAAAACTATCTCTGAGTTTCTGAGATATCGTTAACTGCTGAAGAGCACAACTAGAGCGAAAACTTAATGGCAACATCCCCGCACCGCACCGCAGAGACACCACATTATCAGGGTCAGCCCCGAGAGCTTTAGAGGAAAACTCTTACCATATCTGTAGTTTAATTCTCTTGCCGTCTAGCTCTATGGTTCTAATTTTAAAATCGATACCTGAAAAGAGAAGCGACGACATCACTTACAGTTTCTGTCAAACACAAAATTGACGCTTCCTTCCCTCCCCCCCGATTTCGCGTTGGCAGGCGGGGCACCAGCACGGCGCCCCCCACGCCGCAGTTACCCGGGGAGCCGGCAAGGTCAGCAGCGGCCTCCTGCGGGCGCGGCTCCGGGGTCAGCACCTCACCAGCCCCGCCGCGGCAGCGACCCGAGCCGGGAGACACGGCCGCCGCCATCGGCGCTCCGGCGGGCGGGAGGAGCCACCTCCGGGCCGGGGCCGGGGCCGCGCTCACCAATGGTGGAGATAAAGGTGGCGTTGAAGGCGTCCTCCGAGAAGCGGAAGAGCGCGCACGTCTTCCCCACGCCCGAGTCGCCGATCAGCAGCAGCTTGAAGAGGTAGTCGTACGTCTTCGCCATGTTCGCGGGCGCCACCCCTCCCTCCCCCCGCACCTCCTCACGGGCCGCCCCTGCCGCCCATCACCGGCCGCCGCGCGCTTATTGGCCGAGCGTGGCGCGCGTCACGGCCGGAGTCCGGCAGGAAGAGCGGGGAGCCGGCGTTCCATTGGCGGGGTGCTCTTTGCCCGGTCTGTAAGCGGCGGCGCGATTGGCACACCCGCCCCGCTGCGCGTGCCCGGCGCAGCGTCATTTCCCGCGGCGGGCGGAAGGCGCGGGCGGCGGCGCTGGGGAGACGTCACGCCTTTAACAGTCTGCGGGCTCGTGGCGTCACCCGAGCAGAAGCGCCGCGCAAAGAGCGGGAGGAGACGTCGGTACCGTGAGAAATGGTTTAATACGAAACGTCAGCAAGAGGCGCGGGGCGGGGGGTGACGCTACAGCTCAGGAACTGCCGCTGCTGGGGCTTACGGGGGGCTCGGCCGAACGCCGCGGCCACGAAGACCCGCTGGCGCTCTCCTGCGCGCCGCAGGAGCGGGCCGGGGGTCGGGGCCGCCCCGAGTTGCGCCCAGAGCCTCACGTCCGCCCGCGCTGTTCATAACTTGGTTTTCCCAGGACAGAGAGAGAGAAGGAGGGAGGGGAGCGACACGGGGAATGCAGGCACAGGCTCCCGTCCCCGGCGGCTGCCAAGGGCGCTTCCAATCTCATATACAGTTCAGTTCGTTTAGCGTCTGGTCCAGTGTCTGGTGCAGCCCCAAGTTCTCTTCTTTTGCTTGAGCAAGTTTTTCTATGGGAAATAAAATAAAAAAAACAAGACTTAAAACACACGTTATTTTACGGCCTGTTCTCCTCAAATAAAAGCGGTGATTACTTACCTTCACATGCAACACAACACTACCACTGCAGCCATAAAACAGGGCCCTTTTTTTGTAATTGCTCCCGTTTAGTGAGGGGTTTGGCCTCGTTTTATGCATAATGTGACAGACTTTGTATTTTAACGTGGGATTTACAGGGCACGTCCTTCGGCGTTTTCATCGCCCTGAGAATTTGTAAGGGGCAGGCAGAGCACAACAACTGTGCACCGTGTGCACGTGCAGCTCTTTGCTGCCACACGCATCCTTGGGAATGCTCCGATTCAGGTGGAACCCTCGGATTCCGATGTCCGCCAGCATGCCGGATCCTGCCCCGGCTGGCAGGGGCTGAGCGCATCTGCCTGGCCCCGGTGCGAGGGGCTGAGCTTCTTTTCAGTGTCATCACTAGTGCGTTTGAGGTGAATTATATGGAAATAAACCCCAAAAGCTGAAAGGTCGAGGTATCTTGTTTTTATTGAGCTCAGTTCTTACAGAGGAGATGGAAGGATCACTTGTGAAGTGAGGGAAGCGACAGGTATTGCAGGCAAGAAAAGCGTAAGCGGCACAGCGGGTCAGACCGGCCCATGGCCCGCCTCGGTGCCTGTCACAAAGAGGTCATGTCATTGAGGGCATGGTCGAGCTCCTCACTGATCGCTTTGTACTTCAGCTTCTGAGCGTACAGCTCATCTATCAGCCAGAGGGCAGAAGGCGTGTGTCAGCAAGAAATGCAGAAAAACAGTCCAGAGGAAGAGGTGCACAGGAGGAGAGGCGAGGACAGTCAGAAGGCAGCGGCCAAAGCAGCAGAGGGAAACAAAAGAAGAGAAAAGACGTATGATTGAGGTATGAAAGCAGAAAACCCCCACAGCTGCCAGGCCAGAAGCTTTATCGACATTTCCTTTTTTTTTTTTAATCTCTCAAAATGATGTTTCAGCAATCGGATTGAGTAGGGCTGTGATCTTGTTATTAACAGAAAGAGTCTGGCCAAAACCAGGTTATTGTAACCAATTTTTTGTAAGAAAACCTCCTTCAGGAGAAATTCCTTGGCCAGGAGGTGCCGCGCGGGACGGACGTGTCCAGCGGACACCTCGCGCTGATGAACCTATACGTCTGACGAGTGCTTCTGTCCTGTCCCGTTAAAACCTAACGCCCACTCCTAGAATTTTGTTTCCTGATTTGAAATAGACCACTTTTAAATGAAACTCGAGTAATTCCATACCTTCCAGGTCATCAATAGACTTTTCCAGTTTGGCAACTGTTCTCTCCGCAAATTCAGCACGAGTTTCAGCCTGAAAAAAATTAAATAGGGTAATTAGATGCTGTGAGAAAAATGATGCCAAACTCCAGTTTGGGGACGGGCAAACTTACTTCTTTGAGCTTGTCAGAGAGAATCTTGATTTCTTCTTCGTATTTATCTTCTTTTTCCGAGTACTGTGAAAACAATAAACACTCCTTAGGGGAAGCTCTAGCAACAATAATAAATGTTTATGGAGCCGTGACCTATTTATAACCACTTTTCCTTTTACAACAGCTGCAAACGCCCCTGCCACACTTTTCCCCTCTTCACCGAGATGCTCCAGACTTGGCTTCATAAACTGTCATGTTTAGACCGGGGACACCCAAGCTCCTTCCTGCGTCACCTTACACCTCAGCAAGCTCGCCTTCTCGTGCAGCACAAGAGCTGAACGTGCAAGAGAACAGGCAGCCTTCCGTACCCATGCAGACTAGCCAGAAACAACTGTTTAATCAAATCCAGAGTTTTAACCATTTTCTTTATTAAGAGGGCAAAACCCACAAGAGCAAGATCAGGAAATCCAGAGCAGCCAGGGGCGTACTGGGGTGGGACACAGAGATTTGTGTCCTGGTTTTATAATTACCGGATTACGGACTTGGGTTTGGGCTGAACTGATTCAGCGTTCTCAGCAAATCTCCGTTAAGCAGGCAGTCAGCTAAACCCTTTCACTGTCTTTGTATTCCTGGATTATTTCTGTGGGTTTTTATTTACAAGTTTTGACTTTGCCCCTATCCCTTAGTTTATGGCAAGAACCAACCTTTTCAGATTGAGCTTCCAGCGATTTCAGGTTGTTAGTGACGTTCTTTAACTCCTCTTCAAGGTCACTACATTTACTACGGGGGGGGGAAATTTAAAAGTTACTATTGTCCCTTTTATGACTTAGTTTAATTTTTGAGAAGTCAAAAAATACAAGGGATTAAATAATTATGAAGTCTGAAAAGAGAAAATTGGGAATACGGGGTACAAAAAAGCCTGCCTGCCAGCAGGAGAATTTCCTAATGAAGCAGAGCCTTGAGCTTTACGGTTTTCTAAACTTCCGCGCATCTCAAGTTACTCACACTTCGGACACCTCTGCACGCTCTTCAGCTCTTTCCAGCTCACCCTCCAAAATAACCAGTTTACGGGCAACCTGTGAAGAGGGAATGGTGGCATCAAGGCAGTCTGTAATTTCTTACACGTGTCTCACAGCACTACACTTGTGCTTTCCTTCCTTCTGAATAATGGAATCAAGTTAAAACACACATGCGCAGACCTGACACTTTTTTCCCAAATAAATTACATTTTGCAGTGTTCTCAGCATTAAATATTGAAGGTGCTGCTGAAGTCACTATTCAAACTACTTTTTGGGAACATTCCGAAGTCGAGCCATGACACAGTGAAGAGCGTACACAGAACAACTGAACTGGAGAGTAGCAAAGCTGCTCACAGTCCTCCCGTAACGTTTAGTCGTTTCCTTATCCCTTTTACCTCCTCGTATTTGCGGTCAGCTTCTTCAGCAATGTGCTTCGCCTCCTTCAGCTGCATTTCCTGAATTTCCATTTTCTCTTCATCTTTCATTGCTCTGTTCTCAATAACCTTCATTCCTCTGCAGAAGGCAAAGCAAGCGTGTTTAATGTAGAAACATTTTAGCACTTTTATCTCAAAGGTCCTAAAGGGGAATTCAGTATTTGTAACCCAAGTGTCCCATCCTGACCATACCCTCCTGTTCTTCAAGGGTAACAGAATTACTCATTCAAGGTAATAAAACCATTCTGAGTCTCTGACCTGCAGCACACATTGGCACGTGCAGATACTGAACAATACAGGAATATTTTATTGATGTATATTACATTTTTTACCAAGAAAAAGAAGAGGAGACACACCTCTCACTCTCATCCGCTGCTTTCTCAGCCTCCTCCAGTTTCTGCAAGGCTGTGGCCAGCCGCTCCTGGGCACGATCCAACTCCTCTTCCACGAGCTGGATACGTCTGTTCAGAGCTGCCACCTCACCTTCAGCCTGTGTGAAACACAACCACCCAAAACCCCAGTCACACACACGCCGGGTGCTGGCTGAAAAACGTTCTCAACTAATCAGTCTCCTTAAAACCGCCACGGCTTCTCCTCAGTAACTGCAGGGAAGCTCTAGGAACCTTTCTGTCTCTGCTTTTTGTTTGGTTGAGCCATGGCATCTCAGGAATTTCAAGGTATGGAGTACGTGCTTCTCTTTTTTTAATGGCGCTTATCCTGCCACACAGGGAAGGATTAGACACCAATTGCCAACAGAGAACTATCTGCACATCCCTTCAGAGGGCAGGATCTACCCAGAGGATTCAAAAGCTAAAACCCAAACTGTTTCCATAGTGGCTTGTTCCAAAGTTGATTTTGATGTTCCTGGTTTCATCACACATAGCAATATCCTGTCACAGCACGCTGCTGCCGTTAAAGCATTATCCATTACGGGCTCCTTTGCCTGCAAACGCTATTCAATCTTTACGCGGTCAGCTGGGCAGGCACAGTTGGCCTCAGCATGGGAGAGTCAGTCGTCTTTGTAACGTAAAGAGGGCAAAATTAGATATGTTCTTAAAATAGGTTCACTTCCCTTTTTCATTGCTTCCTGTGGTACTTAAGGAATTAGGCAGAAAGCATTTCTTAATAATAACGTCTGTTTATGTATTATTGAATAAACTGCACAGTAATTGGAAGCACTATTAATGTTTAAAAAACAGACTAGATAATAAATGGAGAGGTTGTTGGGAGAAAAAACCACTTTCACAGGCTATGGATCCTGGCAGGGCAAGTGTTTTATGCTTTATGTTAAACACTTTGAAGAAATATTTGTTTTGCTGCAGCTTCTCAGATCTGGTTACCAACTGCCCCTCCTGCTCTGGAGGAAGTGGTTTCCATGCATTGCTGTACCATCTTGGAAAGGATTTCAGCGACTCATCCAAATGGAAGCTGACCCAGGATTCCTCTAGCCACAAATTATCCAGCGTTTCATCTGTTTTCTACCCAGCGCTATGTGTTTAACTTTCTCAATTTACACACAAAGCATCAGTCATGTAGAAAACTGGCATCTGTTGTGTGGCAGTCTGCAACTCCTTCCACTAGACAGGCCACTTTTAAGTCATATTTTAGTTAAGCAAAATTCCAAAGCTCTGGAGACGGGGCCACTGGGAAGCTGGAGTTAGTCTGGCTCCACCTCTCCCAGAAGCAGCCTGCAGTCCTTATACGGTAAAACTAACTTGCTGACGTGATAAAATAGCAGGAAGATGCCGGGAAGGCTGATCACACACAAATGTAAGTGAAACCAGCTGTCCGGCCCCGGGAGTGCCGCACACTAGTGGAGAGTTCTCATTTCTCTGTGAAAACCAGGAGGGAAAGTTATTTTCCAGCAGTTCGGTCATTTCCCAGCTGTGCTGGAGCCAGCGGTGCGGCGCCGAGAAGCGGGAACTCCCCGCTCGTTGTCATGCAGCGCTTTTTCCTAATTAAACAGCCACTTCCTACTAAACTCGTAACCCCTTCCCGACGCTGACCGGTGCTGGCAGGGCCCCTTCCGAAGGGGACGGCCCCGAAGCGCGATAAGCAGCGGGCGCCTGGGACGAGCTGCCGCCGCGCCCGGCGACTCCGCAGGACGGTGCGGGCGAGGCGCTGCGGCAGCGCCGGCGGCTCCCGCAGAGAGTTTGCGGAGCGGAGCAGCGAGGGGGGGGCAGCTGAGGGATGAAGGCAGCCGGCGGCCGAGCCGTCCTCCCGGAGCAGGGGAAGAGCCAGGCGCGCCCCAGCGAGAGAGAGCCAGAGAGAGGAAGGAAGGAGCAGGGCAGCCCGGGAGAGAGCGACCGAGAGAGGCGAGCAGGCAGCCCGGGCGGTCTCACTTTCTCCCGCAGGTCCCGTTCTAGGTCCAGCTCCCGCTGGAGGACCTGGGCGCGATCCTCCGCCTCATCCGCCTGTTGCTGCAGGCACTGGATCTTCCTCTTCACCGCTTCCAGGGAGCTCGGCGCGGCCATGGGTGCGGCGCTGGCGGCGGGCAGGGCGCGGAGGTGCTGCACGTGGCGGCGCGCGGCCCCGCGCCTTTCAATGGGCCGGTGACGTCACGCGGCTGGAGGTGGAGGTGGTGGTGGTGACGTAGCAGCGAGGAGTCGGCGCAACCAGCGCCGGGACGGTCGCGTCCCGGGGCCGCCCCGCCCGTTTTCCCCCGGCATCCCGCGGCGGGCTCCGCCGCAGCCCCCCGCCCGCGCCGCGACCCGGTGGTCCGGTGCCGCCGGGCTCCCCGCGTCACACTGAGTACCCCGAACGGGGGGGTTCAGCCAACGCCGCCGGTCCTGCGCTCCCTGTTCGTTACTGCTGTGTCTGGGCCCGCGCAGGCGAGGGAGAAGCTAAACCGGGCCGTTCTGACGGCAAAACGAGTGCGGCTGGGCAGCTGGGACTCGTTTTAAGGCCGCGGTGTGGCCAAAGCCATCCTTACCCCACAGTAGATCCCTGCTTCTGCCCCAGCTTTCCTGAAACATCACCATTCGGTTTACTTCAGTTAAAGGAGGTTTCACCTTTCCTGAAGAATTCCCACCCACAAACGCTTCCCCCCCCGTTCGCAAACCCTCGACGGGTGCAGTGCTACCGACTGCCCTTGGGCTCCCATTAAGCCCCGAGCGGTGCTCAGCGCAGAACAGCCCAAGCTCATTTCAGCAGAGCGGGTGGGAGACTTTTGTACTTGACACGCAACAAGCGCCCTTCCTGTCCCCGATCAAAGTACCGCAATACAAAAATTATCAGCAATTCTTTACCTCAGCGTACCACACACACGGCGAAACACAGAACACAGTCACAGGCAAATGTTAGCTGTAGGTACGTACATCAGTGGCCTTCTTCTCAGCCTGCTCTAGTTTTTCCTGGGCGTCTTTGAGAGCCTCCGAGTACTTATCCAGCTCATCTTCAGTTCCTTTCAGCTTCTTCTGCAGAGCTACCAGCTCATCCTCTACCTTTCAAGAGAGAAAAACCCCAAAGTGAGCATTCTGATGTATGATCAGTTAAAGTTTAATATAGTTAAAACCTCCTTTTACTATTTGTTTTAACCTAACATAACGTACAAAGAGTCACGAAAGACCAGACCAAAGTTCTGCTGGGGCAAGGAGGCTGAGAACGACCGGTAGCAGTTGCCGGGGAAGACAACTGGAAACGCATCATTCCCTGCCACTGCACACACGGGAGCTGCTTTAATACATAACTTGGTATAAGCCCTTCTTTTGGACCCCTCAGGACAAGAAGGACCTTGAGGTGCTGGAGCGTGTCCAGAGAAGGGCAGCGGAGCTGGGGAAGGGTCTGGAGCACAAGTGTGCTGGGGAGCGGCTGAGGGAGCTGGAGGGGGGGGTTAGCCTGGAGAAGAGGAGGCTGAGGGGAGACCTCGCTCTCTGCAGCTGCCTGAGAGGGGCTGGAGTGAAGGGAGGGTTGGTCTCTGCTCCCAAGTCACTAGTGACGGGACAAGAGGAAACGGCCTCAAGCTGCGTCAGGGGAGGTTTAGGTTGGATATGAGGGAAAATGTCTTCCCTGCAAGAGTGGTCAGGCACTGGCACAGGCTGCCCAGAGAGGTGGGGGAGTCACCATCCCTGGGGGGGTTCAGAAAATGTATAGACGTGGCACTTTGGGACATGGTTTAGGAGGCCTGGGGGTGTTGGGGTGAGGGTTGGACTTGATGATCCTGGAGGTCTTTTCCAACCTTAATGATTCTGTGATTCTATGATTTCTATTTTGGACTCCACAACACACTGCAGCAGTTAACTCTACAGCATAATTATTAATGTTTTAAAATTATGTCCTTGTGTTTGCTCTAACATTATGACCTGTTGATTTATTAGGAAATTATTCAATTCCTGTAGCACTAGGAAAACGTGACACTCTGGAAGTGGGAGGGAGCAGGCCTGGCCCGCGACAGACCCTGCTGCAAGCGGGAGGTGGGGCTCCATGACCTCCGGAGGCCCCTTCCAGCCTCAGTTATCCTCTGGCTGATTGTGGGCCAACAAGGTATGCTCCATCCTACTGTGAGGTCCAGGCTCTCTCCTCCATACCATATAAATCCATATTGTACACTGGCATGGTACTATTTATAACCTGCTGGGAGACTGGCTAATGACAAACTCTTTCATGCTCCCTGAAGAATTCACATTATCAGGAGGCTCGCTGCTGATAAGGGCATGCCTGCAAACCCATCTGCTCCGTTGTTTCATTTGCAATACAAAACAGTTCAGTCCGCAGAGAAACCGATTTCACCAGTCACCTCCACCTTCACATAAATGTAGTCTATCAAAATAGTTCACTCAAAATAGCTTGTGTTTTAGCACACTGACTTTCTTCATTCTAGCTTCAGGGATGGCTCTAACGACATTTTTGGTAGCGTGCTATTCTTGAATGTTGTTATGTTGCTATACTTTTATTCAGAGTAAGCAGAGAGCGTGAGAGAACTGAATATGCTGGCTTGGACGCTTTGACAGAGGGATGGTAAGCAGGATGAAGGAGGCGGTGCTTACTTTGTGCATGACATTAAAATCACTACTTGAGTACCGTGCCCACGTTAAAAAAACAAACTGAAAAATTTGAAACAATTCAGAAAAGAGTAAGATCAAATATTTGTTTGTCTCTTTTAGCTTTTTATTGTGAATTACCCTCATATGGATACTTAAAAATTCCCACAAGTGTGTCATTTATCACTCCTTAGGAAATCACCTTTGATAACTAAATGGAAAGGAAGGCTGAGCATTCCATCACCATTAACTGCTCTGAGTAACAATCTGCTGTGGCTGTTTCTGAGGGCAGAAAGATTAGCTGGGGAAACTGTGGCCCAGCAGAACAGCATCTGATCAATCAACACCTCTGAAGCTAGGAAAGAAACAGGGACTGCACGCACAGGGCCATGTGTGCTGCTTGTAGAAGCTTACTGTAACGACACGGGAGCGACACGGAGTTTTCACGGTGGAGAGGGAAGACAGCAGCAGCTGCCCCTTCTGGAAACTTTTTTTCCTGTTGCTTTAACTAAAGGGATGATCAGTTGAAAGCTTAGTTATATTGCCCAGGATCTCAAACTGAACTTGAACATAAGAAATATTCAGCCAAATGAATGCTAATAATGTATTATAGCAGTCTGGAAGATGCAGTAGAAGCAGCCACATTTAGAGGATGTAAAAGGAAAAGACATGGTAATTTTACAGGAAGCGCTATAAGAAACTTGAACGTAGTCAATTTACATTTCAAGATCGTTCTGAAAATACTGTAGCTCAAATACGAGGTAGATGCCCAGAATAAAGAACACTGAAAAGCAAAATGATGTGGAAATGTTACCAGTATAATTCAGTTAAAAGAAGAGCTTTCAAATTAAGATATTTCTGATTATTCTTAACAAGTAAATAATACAACATTATCTACTGTTCAGTCACAGCTGGTACCTCTGAGGGGCACTTTGTATGCCAAGGACTAGCCAAGTGAACTTTATTAATTCACTTCAAGGAGAGGCTCCAGCAATGTTTAGGCACAGCTGACTTCAGGAGGTATGAACACTAATCCTGCAGGTGTTCAAGGTACACAGCTTTGATTTTGAGTATGTGAGGGCTCTTCTATGGAATCACAAGCACAAGAAAATTAAGGCAATTATGTAAGATTCAAGAAAACTTAAGACAAAGTACTTGTAATAATCTGTAGATAGCGCTAATTTTGCAAGGACTTGGATGGCTGAAAAGAGAGCCCTGGCTGCATGAGTGTAACGTCACAAAAAGGCAAGAGACTTCAAAAGATTAACAGAAAACCCAACTTCAAATTACTTTGCTTTCTGAATCAGTAAGTTGCAACATAGTATTTTGTTACACTTATTTCCACAGCGCATACACAATCAGGGATTTTATTTCTACTTACCTGTTTGCATTTGTCCTCCGCTGCCTTCTTATCCGTTTCAGCCTGCTCTGCTCTGTCAATGGCATTCTCCTTGTCTAACTTCAACATCTGCATCTTTTTCTTGATAGCTTCCATTTTTGCTAAGGGATAGGTTGTATCTGTCACGCAAGTGAAAGAACTCTGACAGGTAAAGTTTAAGATTTTTTAACAGCTTGGGCAGAGAAAGAAGTTGTACCCAGCCAAGTCACAGGGAAAATGAGCTCAAGCGGTTGTAGAGAGCTTTAAACCCAGAGACCCCTGGACAAAACCCAGATCTATTGACCTCTTCTCTGATCTTTCATACACAGCTTTTCTAAGGAATGAGCTGGAACAGACTCACTAGAGGAATCTCCACTACTCCATCATCTCCTTATTTGGGTCCTGTTTTCTTAAAGAGAAAACTGTTTCCATTTTTAAGCTTCTGACAGAAGCAAAAGCGTTGACATACAAACACATGCTTGAAAGCAAGCTTATTAGCACCCCTCTGTGTTTGCAGAGCTATTAAACAGCCCAACAGATCTATGAGGATGGCCTGGCTTCTTATAATAACAGCATAAGACTAATGAAGGAAAGGGAAGGATCTTTTTGGATTACTCCAAAATAAATTCATGCAAAAAAATATATCTACACTTAAGAGGTAGCTAAATTTATGTTATAAAAAGATGCAGTATATGTAATGAGACAGCAGGTTTTTTGCTGTGAATGTAAGCACTGGTGTTAAGGAACTTGCTACAATCTGTAATAGTATAATACATAACAGAGGTCAGATTTAGATCCCAAGTTCAGGAGCAAAGGCATTCTACTGAATACTACAGTTTGAGTGCCTGTCTCTGAAATTTCACTCACTAAATACTTAGGGAACTGAATAATACTCCTGAAGTTGCAGTCTGATGAGCACTGTAAATTAGTTCTGCTGCTGCATGAAGCAGTCACCTTCTCTCTGTCAGGCAAGAGTAGGCTCTGGCAAGAACATCAAGAGCAGCTCCACTGAGGACACCAACAAGAACATCCAGCAGCACTGGGATGAGCCCTGTGTCCTTTCCCAGCCCTATTAAACACACCCCCATGCCCCGACTGCCCTCTCCCATCCCTCCATGTGCTCTAGTTTAGCTTTACAGCCCATGACACCTACTTTGTCCTGACTGCAGCAAGGGCTTACTTCACTTCCCAGAGGGGTCTGAAAGCACTTGTTGAGTTTGCTACACAGGGGGACCTGCATGCCCTCATGTTCCCCCACTTCCTTCCCAAATTCAGGTCCCATTAACCACCCCACGGTCCTTTGCCCCGATTCTGCCCATCCTGCTTCCCACAGCCCCATGCTCCCTCCCAGGCCACACACAGCCCAGACTCCTTGCCCAACTCACAAACCCTGTCAGGCCTTCCCTCAGAAGTGCTCACAGCATCCCCAGCTATGAGGGGCACCAGGAGACTCAGCACAAGACCCAGGAACTCCCCTATCCTCTGGGGAGAGCTGGCATGGCACTGAAAGGCCTTCAGGAGACACATCTGAGGAGAAATTGCCCCTTATTTATCAAAGGTTAATGGCAGAATAGACGCAAAGCCCATACCAGCACAATGCCCATGAGGAGAGCCAGAGCCCCACCAACCATCCCCAAAGCACCACCAGACCAGTCAGAGCACTTGCTAGGCTGCTCAGGCTGCCTTTTGTGAGAGATTTACTGCTGTTTCGATTCAAAATAAAAACAGTGCTGACACTGATACCAAGACCTCAACCCCCGGCGGACCCCCCCCCCCCCCGCGCCCTGACAAAGAGGGGTCCGGCCCCCCCATCCCAAGATGGCTGCCGGGAGGCGCCCCCAGGGGCCCTGGTCGGGCGGTGCCAAGATGGCGGCGCGGCCGAGGACTACACCTCCCAGAGGGCTGTGCGCACGTCGGGCCGGGCCCGATCGGTACATGTGCCTCCATCCCTCATTAACAGCAATTAAATAACCCCGACTCCGGCCTCTTGGTGGGTTTTTCCCCCCATATATAAAATAATGCTTTAATTTTTTTAATGGCTGTAAATTGAGTGTTCACTGGGAAACCGGTGCTGGCTTTTCCTGACTCTGTGTACCTGTACTCCTCGGCATGTCTCACAGAACTAAATGTTCTTTTCCCCCCGAAATTGGCATATTTGCCCCCTTTCTCTGGCCCGCAGGTACTGCTGCAACAAGGTGGCCTCATGGGCATTTTTTCTTTGTCTGATCATGCTGTCGCTGGCATCCTGCCTCCAGACCGGACCCCGTGTGGGTGTACCTGCCACCCCACCATGCGGGGTGGATGTGCCACAGGCCCTGTTTGTAGCTCTTTTTCAGAAGGAGCAGGTTTTGTAATGCAGCTTTGGAGACTTATCAAATAGGGGAGAAAACAGGGGGGAAGGACTGCGTTAGCCCCATCTGACCTGGCACGTGGGAACTTGTGCAATGGAGGCAGATGCAAGACCATGCGCGCCTCTCCCTGGGACTACAGCTGCATGCAGCCTTAGGTGCGTGTTTTGAGCTGTTTCTATGGCTGCCCTTGCAGCCTCTTCATAATTTCTGATTATTGAGATGAACAGAGGTGGCTTTCCAGCCAGCTCACCAGCCCCTTTCCTGCTGCAGGCTTGGGCAGGCTCAGAATCGGGGCTGGGGAAGTGAACACTGAACAAGACTCCTTTGCCTTTGTATTTCTACTGCAGGAAGATAATTTTTCTGATCAACTCCGTAGCATGACTCAGAGCCACATTTAGAAAGGAACATCAAGGACCATGTCACCCTGTGTAGCCCTTCAACCAGGTACATTCCCTTCTTCCCCTCCCTGCTTCATGAACTGGAGAGAAGTACCTGAAAATTTCACTCTGGTCTCTCAGTAATGATAATCCTATCACTCTCATCCCCTCTGGCTTTCATTAGCTTGGGAAACAGTGAGCAACCAAGACAGAAAGAAGAGCCCTCCAAACCATTCTTTTTTTTCATGCAAGCAGGAGGTCGTTATAAGGACTT
Source organism: Phalacrocorax carbo (assembly GCF_963921805.1). NCBI lineage: Eukaryota > Metazoa > Chordata > Aves > Suliformes > Phalacrocoracidae > Phalacrocorax > Phalacrocorax carbo. The sequence goes on from NC_087531.1 coordinate 3,011,593, forward strand.
CCTTTGTTTTTCCTTTTCTTTCAGACAGATTGTTTGGGCCTATAGCAAGGCTTGGCAAGGTTGGGTGTGTAAATATGAGAGGATACCAGAAGGAAATGAAGTTGGATTGTTCGAGTGTGTGTCATTTCTTTGGCATCATGCTGCACGGGAAGCGTGTTGCAGCAGGCATTTTAGACTGGGGTTGTACCTGTGGCCTGACGTCTGGCAGGTCTCAAAATTTTCGATGCTCTCAATCCCAACTCCTTTTTTATTGCCCAGAAGTTAGCTGGGACCCACACAATGTCCCATTTCACTATCTGGGAAAAGCAGACACTTTTTCGCCACCGCTCCTGCTGCATTCTAAACTCCTGGTCATAAAAGATCACCCACCTCTCTTTTACACTGACCGAGCTTCAACTCCTCCTCATACACAAAGCTGCATGTGTGAAGGCTAGAAACATTTCAAAGCAGAAGAAAGAAGCTGTTGATAATCCTTTACCAAATTTCTTTCAGTTTCTTAATATAAGTGTCTCCAAATAGTCCACTCTCTTGTAAATTTTCTGTTCTAAAAACTATATAATATGGTGTATCATTAGCAGCGCACTGTAGCAAAGGGGGCACTAGAATGAACATTAAACTTGTCTATTCCTTTTAAATGACAAAATCTGTAAACCCTCAAATCTCACTGAATTCCTTTTCTTTGTGGGTATTCCCTGCAGGGCCGCATCCCAGCATGAAGGTTATGGCAGGGCAGTAACAATCTGTAATACCCGCTTCCTGATACTTTTTTCATTAAGTATCCATTACTCACCACAGCTACAGACAAGGTACTGGGCTAGGGGTGACCAAAATGGTAGATCTACTCTTCCCGTGCTAGATCCAAGGGGACTTCACCTCTTTTCTTAAATAATCCTGGTTATCTGCATTTGCCAACAGGGTCTTGAACACTGAATTTGATCCTGTTTTGAATAGGATGTCAGAATTCACTAGGTACCTGAAACATGCACCTGCTTGGGAAGCCTGTCTCACTGCCAATATCTGGTACACCAGAAGAAAGCAAAAATCCATCATATATGCATGTTAACATTCCTGGCTAATACAGAATGGAGTGAAGGATGCCAGAAGAGGAGGAATCAGCAGCCTCTATCCCAAGACTTTGGCTACCCTTCCTGTCTCTGGGCTGGCTGTATTGCCTTCACTGGTGAGACCCATTCTGTTGCAGAGAAGGGTCTACCTTTAGACCAAAGGGCAATCATCCCTATGGACCATCCTCTCTTCAGTTACTTTACTATTATAGCCCGTTTCTGGTCCACAGTGAAAGCTGTAAGCTCTTTCTTACCATTAGATGGCAATATAGATCCACAAATCCTCTTTCTTCCTTGAGCCCCTGGAAAACCATCCTGCTGCTGGCGGAACGGCTGGTAGAGCCTCAAATCTTCTATCTCCGCCTACCTCACCTTTTAAGACTGAGGCATCCTGAATTTGTTTCACCTGCAAACGAATGGAGCTGGGATGCCAGCTCCTCTGGAGTCCTCAGTTGCATGAGTGCTCACTCTCTCTCCATCTAGGGCCCTCCTTTGTGCACAGAGGTTTTTTTTTCTCTTCCAGCAATTAATTAATTTGTCTCTTGTTTTGCTGTTTCCACAAGACATTTCAGCTGTCTTGCTTGTTTCTCAGTTTACTGCCAAACCTGGTATGCGAGCGAGTCATGGCCTGCCGCAGGCCAAACCCTGGAGGATACAGACTTCTTCCTAGGGTCATGAATCTCCCGTCTGGGAAGTTATAAAGAACTGCAGTGAGAAATAACTACCACCGCAAAATGCTTTCCCCCATATCCATTTTTCAGCTTTTCCATTGTCTGCACTTGACTGGTTCATTTAACATCTGTGTACTGGGTTTTTTCCTTCACATTTCGCTTTCCACCAGAAAATGTCACCAACTCACATCCAACCTTTGCTCAGACAACTTGCAGATTCATTTGTGTTCCAAAACCAGGCAAGTTTGCTCCTTCAAAGCTGGATATACATAGCTTTTTTTTTTTTTTTGGAGCTTGTTTTAAGTTCAGTCCCATGCCAAACAGAGTCCACCAGCTCCCAGTAACGCAACATTGATGCTGGGCAGCCTGCCAGGGAAGTTGTAGGATCTTCTGGAGTCCAATTCTGATACTGCAGCAGGATCTGTCTGGCTTCAGCTGCATTCATGGCAGAAATCCTCATATGTAACAAAAAGAATGAAAGGAGGATCAACTCCCCTTTTTGAGACATCTTTTAAAAAAACAAATCCTGGTATGCTGCGGGGGCAGATGGAGAGCTCCTGACTGTTGTCTGGAATGGGGCAGGATGACAGGGACATTTTTCCCTGTGCCAGGCAAGGATGGGAGACTGTGGCTGGGAATTCAGAGAGGCTGTTTGGCCTGGGAGCACAGGACCCTATAGCTTGACAGGCAGATGCCAGGACAGAGTCAATGCAGAGACTGTCGCTTTCTCTTATTACTCACACCTCCCGTATATGTGACCAGAAGCACATTCCAGCTTTTCTGGATTTTAAATGGTCTAAACAATGAGGGTTTGCCCTAATCTCCAGGAGAAGTGCTTCTCCATCATAGAAAGGCTCTCTTTATTCCTTGTGTGCAAGAAGTTAATAGTATTCCTAAGCACTCTTGCAGATGTGAGCAGTATGTGGTAGATAAGTTATATCAGGAGAAAGCGTTATCACTTGGGCTTACGTATTTTGTGCTTATCCATTGGACTGTAAAAAGCTGTTGCATTTAATTACCCATTTTTCAAAGCATTTATTAATCATTTATTAGCTCTTTGTTCATTTGCTGTAGATGTAACTTGACATATAAAGTGAGCCCAGTCATTTTATAACCAAGCACATCTCAGGAGGAGGAAAGCACTGGGAGATAGAAAAGTCCTTACTCATCTTACCTGTAAAGCACTTGGCACACAGTGGTACAGCTCTAGCTGGGGCCTCTGGCTACTTCAGGAATATAAATACTAGCACATTAAGCTGCCCCATCACCTGAGATATCTGGGGCACTGAATGAGTTAGGTGACAGGCTGCATCTTTCACTGGAGACTTCTAACCTTAAGTTATCACTGTCAAGCCTCAAGACTTGTCCTGCATGGCCATTCACTCCCTGTGAGCGAACTTTTCCCAGCCCCGTGCTCCCCAACACCCAGTGTGGGTCTCAGAGCTCACAATGCTGCAGCCTTCCCCCTGCACCATCATTTAACAGAGCAGGAGGGCAATCACGGCCTAGAGAAGGTGCCCGCCAGCAGAATCGTGTACTAAAGGGAGTCTAACACGAAGCCCCTCTTTCATACCGAGTGTTGTAGAGTTGCAGGTGTAGCACGGTCAATCTGACAAGGGCAGTCATCTCTCACGCTTCGTCCCTTGCTGTCTATCTGCTCCCATACACAAACTCACCCCAAACAAACATCAGAGGAAAATCCTTAGTGTTCAGCATTATTGACCACAAGTCCTGGGAGCAGAGAGCTTCAGGAAACAGCAAAGTATCTCCCTTGCCTGAAAGGCCAGCACTGTGAGCGTGGTTCCCCAAAGACATATAGGCTCTGCCAGGGGAATCAGAGTCAAATTTCCCCCAGATGTTGCAATTTCCCTATGGTTGCTACCAGGAAATCAAGAAACCTTTATTTTCTTGTAGAGCAACATCCCACTTCTCCTCTGTTGTCCTCTGCAAGGAGAGCAGCACAGCAAGCAGCAAAACACAGCCACTGCCAAAAACGCAAACAAACAAAACCCCACAAAAACCCCCAAATCCCTTAAGAAATGAGTGTCTCTGTTCTGGCATTATAAGAAGACATTATAAGGCCCAGGATCACCTCAACCAGCTTGAGGCATCTTAATGAAGCACCTAATGTAGGCAAGTTTTTCTCTTTTACTCTAGTCAATGGAGTAAGGAAGCTTTGAGAACAGGAGAAGAGGAGACAACGTTTTATAAATGCTGTTGCTTTATTTCTTCACCCACCTGGGTTTTAAATTGCTTTTCGGGCTTTCCTAATGAATGCTTCTTTGAATGTTTGTGTGTCTTCTGTCTGCCCTCAATATAGGGAAAATCTTATGTCAACAAGTTTTATTTGATTTGTAAATAATGCCAGACTGACATATTATCATCGATTCTCAGAACTCTGACTCCGTGTCTTGTCCTCTAGATATGACATGCCAGAGACATCACCCAAGTAGGCATGGTAGGGGATGGGGATTGAAATAACTTTGAGGAAAGACCATCTAGAACTTTATCCTGTACCTCTGCTTAGCCCACAAACCGTCAGGAGCTGGTGAAATAATTGCTTTGGACAGATAATAAAACATCCTCCAGCAAAACTAAGGTACTTAATATACTGCCCAAGTCAATTTCCCTTATTTCTGCTGTCCTCTTGCTTTTAATAATGGTTTAATGAAAAATTCAAAATTAATTGGAACTGGCATTAGACATTCACGTGTTCCAGTGAGGGTTTCACTGCTTCAATATTTCATAAGCTGACTTCGCTGCTATGCTTCTCCTTACCCTGGCTTTCATAGGCTAGAATATAATCTCTTTTCATAAAATGAAGGGTCCCAGTATGGGCAGGTGGGGGTACCTGAGAAAAGTTTGCAATGACGTCATAGGCAGAGAAATAAAAATAATAGCTGTGTTTTCTTTCTGCCGCCATCCCACCTTTCTATGTAATGATACACATCTGAGCCTTGTCTGGAAAGAGCTGTCCTAAAAATAAACAGGAGCTGTCTGAAAGGTGTCTGAGGGAGGTATTTGGCAGCTGCCAGGCTGTCACGTATGCTAGAAGGATGGAGCTGATGGACTCGCTGACACCAGACGGGCTCTGCTGAAATGAGAACACCTTATGCATCCCTTGGCACTCACTGGGCAAATTCTGTTGGCCGGAGCCATCAGACCTCAGTGTGTCTGGGGCCTGATCCAGTTCTGGCTGCCATCAATGAGAGCGTGCCCTTGGATTGCAGTGGGAATTGGATCAGACCCTTGCTTTACTCCTGAGACTCTGGCTTTACACCAGAGATTAATTTTGGCTCCCCAAGTGAATGTGATGCAATGGAGAAGGATATGCCAGGCCCCAGGCTTGAAGGTTTCTGTAAGTCTCTGAAAATGAGACCTCTAACTGAGATGCCTAGATGTGGGGACCAGAGCCCAGCCTTTGACTTTTTTGTTCTAGCAGCTTTGCACCACTCTGTGCCTCAGTTTCTCCTTCTCTAATGGGGGTGGTGGTGTCCTGTCTTCAAGAAGATTATTGACATATCTGTAGATCCAGGCACTTTTAAATGCTTCCAGACCATGACTGTGCTAAAAGCTATTTCCCACAAGGTGCTTAATGGACACGCATTACACCATGCAGCAGTCACAAGGTGATCAAACAGAAACACGAAGGCAAGACATGACTCATCTCAAGCCTTTGCAGCAACTCAGTGGCAGAGTGATGACCCAAGAATCCCAGTCCCCACCAAAACAATCATACCTTTACAGTGACTGAATCTGGAAGGAAAATCTTGCTAGCAGAAGCCTCAGTTCTTCTCAAGCGCACAGGGGAATCTGCATTGCCTGCAGTGTCACTGAAGATATTTGCTGCTGTTCTTGGCAGAGACATAATGTGCTGGGGAGGGAAAAAGAAGGGAGGTGTGAAGACAGGGTGGAAACCTCCTTGTTTCTCAATGGGAGCTGACTTCTGCCATATCTGAAAATCTGTTTGTTTTGTTATCTAATGGACAAGAGCAGCCCCTTTTTAGTGAAGAGCAGACTCTGAAGTAAACTATCTTGCAGTACTTTGGTCTGAAAATACTGGTCTGCGTTGAGAAGGATGGACAAGGGAATTAATTCCTGTAATATGGGCTACAGGAAATTACCTACAAGATAAGAGGGTGACTTGATCTTTTTTGAGAAAAAGAAAAAAAAAAAGACTTCCTTATCTTGATGATGTTTGCTCTGAAGTACCATCTTGTGACTGCCAGAGTCTGCCTTGCAGGATTGTTCAATTACAGCCAGCTCCCATGGCTTATTCCCCTTGGTATTCTGAGGCCTCTGTTGCCACCAGTTTGCATGGTGTGCCTCCAGCCTCGTGCTGCTCTTCCCGCTCACGTGCTAGAGCAGGATACGACCAGCCCTTCAATTAGGCAGGGATCTGAAAGGAAGAGGAAATCAAGATGATAAACCAGTGAGGAGCACGTGCAAGTAAATATTAGATATCTGATGGTATGACGAGCAATGGATGAATCCTGCCCCTTTTGGAGGGTCCCAGCCTGTTTGCCTACAATAACTACACAAAACTCCTAGGGGGAACTGTACTGCACCAATGAGGGGTGTTCACACAAGCCAGGCTCTGTGTCTCCTTCAGGGTGCTCTGACTATCCCCCGTGAGGAATTTTTCACTATGAAGAGTACTCTTCTTCATTAAAATGGCTGTGGTAAATAGCTGTGAGGTTCCTCAAAGCCTACTTTGTTGAACTGATCTGCTCCACAGCTACCAGCTTTTTAGAGCATGAGACATGAGGTTACTAAACCCATTCATTTCTCACATGCACCCACGTTTCTAATGGCTATGGAGATCCAGCTTTAAAGTCTTCTGAGAGTCATTGGAATGAAGAGCACTTTGTGAAGACGTTATAATTATAATGGGATTTGGGGGTGTGTGGAAATGATTCATGGAGATGTTTCCCAGCAGGCTCTTGGAGCCAGGTGAGCTCTTCCCTGGAATGTGAAGCATGCAGCACGGCAACTGGAACAGGTTTGGCAGGACATTTTAAGTTGTTCAGAGCCACATCCCTGCTTTACCGACCTCCCAGCTGGATATTCCTCTCTGCCACACTGGCCCTAGTGAGCTGGAGAGGATGGACACGCTGCGAAGAAGCCTTTCTCGCTGGAAGAGGTACCACATTAAGGTGCACCTGGCTGACGAGGACCTGATGATGCCCCTGACGGTCAAGCCCAGAGACACAGTGATGGACCTACGGGCTCACTTAGTACGGGAGGGCATCACTTCCTGGAAGAAGACATTTTATTACAACTCCAGGCAGCTCGAGGAGCACGAGACTCTCAAAGAAGCCAATATCCAGAATGGCTCTGTCCTGCTTCTTGTCAGCAATAAAAGGTAGGCAAGGAGTTTGTCTGCAGTGGAGGCGGTGCAAAGGAAGGGGAATGCTCTGTGTATCTCAGCCCCTTGGGATGCTTTCCTGTCGGGGTTTGCAGAAAGCAGATCAGGAACTCAAACCCTGCAATTTCCAGTAGGTGGACTGAGATTCAAGGCTCTTCAGCTCCAGACATGCTGTGGAGTGAGATAAGAGGGAGGGGGAAATCTGGTTGATGCTGCCTGTCCTGTCTCTGATCAGGTCTCATTTTCCCAACTACGTGGCCAAGCACAGAGGGAGAGGCAAGACGTGCAAAAGGGCAAGGGAGGTCGCACGACATGGAGGAGTGCTCTGGGAGCCTCTCATCCTCATTCTTCCCTGTCGTGCCTGGCTCTCTCCATTTCTTTTGAGCAGATACTTTCTGCAAGTATTTGGGGGTGGCGCAGTCCTGCTTTAACAGGGAAGAGCTGTGAGCTGCCAGCTTACAGCAAAGCACAATGAGTGCTGGACAGAGACGGCAAGAGGCTGCAGCTTCCCAAAATGTGGCCAGATCGCGGCAGTTTTGTACAGTGAGACTACAGATTTCCAGCATAGCCAGTGCAGAGGACAGCAGTCAGGGCAAGTCTTATGTTTCAGTGGGAATGAAAGCTGAGATAATGGACCCGAGACCCACTGGCCCACAGGATAGTTTAGATCCAGTGGGGTGAATTTATGCCTACCTGCGTTGTCTTTCCTAATGCCTGGTTGTTGCTGCCAGCATGATTAAGTCTGTGAAGCATTTTGGGGATACTGGGTAGAAGAGGTGCACAGCAGAGCATGGGCGTACTGTGTCTAATTCAGATTTCTGAATCCTGAGCCCTCTCAGCTGTGTGTCTGTGCTGATCAGAGTTTCCTCTGCAGAAAAACCTGCACTAAAGACTTCAGTTCCTGATTATATGCCACATACTGGAATGGTCCTATTTTCCAGTTCAGAGGCAGCTTGAAATCTCACACAAAGACAATTTAATAAAGCATTTCCTTTCAGAGCTCAGCCAGACACAAGAGATTTCACATCGCTCAGCTAACTGCAAACTCCAGGTCACCCATGACCCCTTTCTCCAACATCTCATCTCAGCTCTCTGATTAACTTGGCTCAGCTCCTCCTTTTCACCTTGTTTTTAATGGCAGGAGCATTTCTATTTGTTGTTGTTTCCAATGTTTATTTTCTTAAATCGTACAGCCTGAATTTTCGAGAGTAAAAAAGGATTCTGAGGGACTCAGTTGATAAAGTGCACATATTGACGCTCTTTTGACAGATGCCTGAGTTCCATAACGTGCTATACACCTTCCCACATGCTGCAAAAGCAGGGCGTAATTGCAGCAATGCAAAAATCACCAGGAGATCCTGTCCCCAGTGTGCTGAGTTCAGGGTACACACCTGAAGTCACTAGCCATTTTTGAAAATTTAAAGCCTTCTGCTGAAAGCTCCAGCTCAATTTTTGCCAGTAAGTGAAAAAAGGAGTGGGATTTCTAATATTTTTCTCCTTGAATTTCATCAAAGCCTTCCTGGCTCCTGAACAAGCACTTTTGCCCAATCTCTTTCTCCTTTTCCCAGGACTGGGTGCATTGTGGGGGGCGGACAGTCTGTCCCTGAAGTCACATCTCTGAGTTCTTGGACATGAAGGATTATTCGGTTGTGACAACCTCAGCCTCTCCCAAAGTAGTTTGTGTGGCAAGAGTGATAAATGCTCAGGTATTGGGGACACATTTCTCTAAAGGCTCATGGGGGTGCTGAGCTATCGTTGTAGCACACTCCCCTTAGATATTTCTGAGACATGCTTGCACATGGCTTGGCAGCCATCACCCTGATCAGTACACAGTCCTGGGCTGAGCACAGCCTCTGTGACTCAGCACCTTGCCAGAGCCTCAGCACACAGAGGGCTGTTTTTCAGAGGGCTCTATCCCTTAAACTGGGAATTAGGAGATACAGAGTGGGAGAAGACAGGCACTGTGTTGTAATTGGCGTTACAGCACCATTTTGAGCCTTAAGATCATTTAACCAGATCTTTAGGTATTATAAATCCATGTTGCTCCAATAGTGGCCATGGAGGTACGCTGGTCGGTATCAGCTGGGTAACAGTGTGCAGCCTTGGGGAATATGAGGAGAGTAGCCTACACAGTGGTGGGACTGTTTAGGAGGCACAGGAGCAGAGTGGAATAGAGAACATGGTGCTGAGGATTTAAGAGTTGGTTTTAGTACTTCACTGACCCAGTGAAGTATGGACCCTCTCCATCAAAGGTCAGCATCTGCTTCTTAAGTTCTCCCTGAAAATCTTGGTGGCTCCTACTTACTCTTTTGTACTGAGATTCCAGCCAAGCAGAGCTATATTAATTCCAAAAGTGGAGTTGCTCTGATTGCCAAGGTCTGCAGCTCAGTGTCGTGCCTATAAATATTAATGGTCACTCTGCATGCTATGTATTCCTACGAGGGCTCATGGGACAGTTTACTTTGAGCCAGAGAAAACATGAAAATGACCCTATTTTTCATCCCCCCACCCTTAATGCCTTTATAGATAATTGGCATTTAGCAAAGGCCAAGTCAGCATTTCCACTTCTTGCTCGTGTTTTCTGGGGTTTATAACTTAGTCATAAAAATTCACTTACGGCTGCAGCTTGGCAGGAAAGGGATCAGCATACCAGCTAATGCTGAAAATTTATTTGGACCTTAGTGTTCAAAAGTTCGAGCAAGCCGTTTTGGAGTTCAGTCAACATGACCTCTCACCCTAGGAAAACACACAGGCAGCCTAGAACTGGGAATATCACATCCACTGAGGATGCAATCCCCCTTGTGCAGAGCTTGTTAATCACATTACTACTGATCTGATTGAGATTGCAATCCTCTTGCAGTAGAAGCTGAGCAAAGAACACGCTGAAAAACAGTTTCTGCCCTAGAGAGCTACATATTACAATAACATGTTTTGCAAGTGGGTAAAACAAGCAAAGCAAGACTTGAAATGTGAATGAGCAAGCAGAGAGCGAAACCCCCAGCTCAGCATCCTTGGGCCAGCCTGTAGTGTTCAAGGCATCGATGCCCAACACGAGACGACCACCAGCGAGTCTCAGCGTGAGCAGAGCAGCCATCCAGCACAGATGCAACAGCATCCAAAGGGGCATGCAACAGGCTGTCCCAAATGCCCGAGGCGTGATCAGTCCTGGCACCGTGGACCGCGCCATGGCAGAACCTGTTTGGCTCGCTCTGGAGGCGGTGCAGGGCACCAGAGCCAGGTAGCTGCTCAGCTGGTCTGGTGGTGATGTGGGAGTTCCTGAAACTGGCACGACTATTCCCAAATTTTGTCTGCTGCAGCGAGCCACCCGGATGCTCTTTGCCATCTGCATGCTATGGAGCACCAACCAGAGGCCGCCTATGGTGTAGTCAGCAACAGTGCTGGATAGTGGGTGTTTGGCATTAGCTGCTCCTTAGAATCATCAAATGACTAAGGTTGGAAAATACCTCTATTATCAGCAAGTCCAACCCTCACCCCAACACCCCAGGCCTCCTAAACCATGTCCCAAAGTGCCATGTCTACACATTGTTTGAACCCCCCCCAGGGATGGTAACTCCCCCACCTCTCTGGGCAGCCTGTGCCAGTGCCTGACCACTCTTGCAGGGAAGACATTTTCCCTAATCTTCAACCTAAACCTCCCCGATGCAGCTTGAGGCTGTTTCCTCTTGTCCTGTCACTGGTGACTTGGGAGAATTATCCTTGTCAATAATTTGTTGGCTGCATTTTGATGCTAGATGTTAGGTGGAGGGATATTGTCTTGAACTGGTGAATCCACCTCTTAACCCATGAGGTATTTCAAATAAAGAAGAGAAATGGGTGATCCAGAGCAATTCCTAGATATGCTGTGTGCCTGTCACTGACCGTTCCTAAGGACATACAGCTGTGGCTGGCTCTGGACATGGTATAAGCACAAGCACATTGACAAAGCCTTTGTGCTTGGTTTCAGGCTCCTTTCTTATGCAGTCACCTCTAGCAGTCAGTCAGACAAGTGCTGTACTAATGAATTAACCAGTACCGTGACTGCTCTCTGTTACAATGTTGGAGTATTGCACTGCAGTTTTGGCCTAGACCAGATGCGTTTCAGGAGCTAGCATGGGCCAGGGACTGTCCCTGATGGGCTGTCTGGATGTGACCATGCAGATTTGGAGGGTAACAATTTAATATGAAAACATTGGCCATTCTCCGCCAGCTGTCCTCTCAATGCAGAAGAAAGTCCCAGGTGCATTTAATTTACTGGCATAGACTCAGCCACAGCACATGGGATCCTCTCAGTCTTTTAGAAGTTGAGGTTCATCAAGGCCAAGCAGCTATTGTCGTCGTATATGGCTTGCCTGGAGAATGGAGTTCAATAAGTCATAGAATCATTAAGGTTGGAAAAGACCTCTGTAATCACCAAGTGCAACTGCCAACCCAACACCCCCAGGCCTCTAAAGCATGTCCCAAAGTGCCACGTCTACACATTTTTTGAACCCCCCCGTCGTGGTTTAGCTGGCAGCTCAGCCCCACACAGTCGCTCACTCACTCCCCCACCGGTAGATGGGGGAGAGAATCAGAAGGGTAACGCTCGTGGGTTGGGATAAGAACAGTTTAATAATTAAAATTAAAAGAAACAACAACAGAAATGCAATGTAAAGGAGAACAACGAGAGGCGCAAAGCCCCGGGGGGAGGGGGGAAGGGAGGGGAGACGGGGAACGAACCGCCGAAACAAACCGCACGCGCCGCAGCCGCTTGCCGCCCGCCGACCCGACGCCGCACTGCTTCCGCGCTGCCACTGCCCCCCCTCAATATACTGGTCATGGTGTCACATGGTATGGAATGAACCTGCCATTGGCCAGTCGGGGTCAGCCGCCCCCACCATGGCCCTGCCCCTCCCAGCCCCCCGCCACGCGGCAGAGTGCGGGAAGCTGGAAAGGTAGCCGACCCCCACAGTGAGGAGAATTAACCCCTTCTCAGCCAAAACCAGCACATTCTCCACCCCTTATTCCATACCATTTACACCATGCCCAGGTCCCATACCAGCCAATACAACCGTACCAACCACCACCCCTCCCCTTCCCATCCTTTAACATAATACACAGACATCATTCCCTTAGTTCATGGACCTTCCCTGTAAAATGTCCAGTAAAATGTCCATTGAGTTCACCCAGTCCATGACTCTGGGCTCCATCTGTTGTATCAGTCTTTCAGGGTGGGAGAGATGGTGTGTGGCGTTGGGTTGCTGCATACCGAGTCAGTCATCGTTCCATCACTGCTGCACTTTGCTTGTTTCACAGTTTATCTTCCATGGGTTGGGAGGCTCGTACTCTGATATCATTGATACAACACAGAGGTGACACACAATATTATATAGCAGTTCACATTGTGCCATTCAGTTCATTCACTGTTTTCGCCCAAAATCAAATCCCCTTGAGGCACACATCGGATTTCTCCATCCTCCCGCATCACCCACCAAGTGCGCCCAGGTCCTCGAGCAAAAGCAATCCCACGAATGGGTTTGCCTTTGCCAGGGGCAGGAAGAACCCAGACTGTTTTGCCCAGCATAGTTTTTGCGTGCACTACAGGGACTCTATCCCCTTCCACAGTATGTAGGATTTCTGACTGGGCAGGGCCAGCTTGGTTGGCAGATCCCCTCGTGTTGACTAACCACGTGGCTTTTGCTAAATGTGTATCCCAGTGCTTGAATGTTCCACCCCCCCATTGCTCTCAGTGTAGTTTTTAACAGTCCATTGTACCGTTGGATTTTCCCAGAGGCTGGTGCGTGATAGGGGATGTGATACACCCACTCAGTGCCATGCTCTTTGGCCCAGGTGTCTATGAGGTTATTTCGGAAATGAGTCCCATTGACTCAATTCTCTCTGGGGTGCCATGTCGCCACAGGACTTGTTTCTCAAGACCCAGGATAGTGTTCCGGGCAGTGGCATGGGGGACAGAATATGTTTCCAGCCAGCCAGTCGTTGTTTCTACCATTGTAAGCACATGGCGCTTGCCTTGGCGGGTCTGTGGGAGTGTGATATAGTCAATTTGCCAGGCCTCCCCATATTTATATTTCAGCCATCGTCCCCCATACCACAGAGGCTTTACCCGCTTCGCTTGCTTGATTGCAGCGCATGTGTCACATCCGTGGATAACCTGTGCAATAATATCCATAGTCAAGTCCACCCCTCGATCACGAGCCCACCTGTATGTTGCATCTCTCCCTTGATGGCCTGAGGTGTCATGGGCCCATCGAGCTAGAAATAGTTCACCCTTATGTTGCCAGTCCAGATCCACCTCAGCCACTTCAATCTTGGCAGCCTGATCTACCTGCTGTTTGTTTCGATGTTCTTCAGTGGCCTGACTCTTGGGGACGAGAGCATCCACATGATGTACCTTTACAGCCGGGTTCTCTACCCGGGCAGCAATATCTTGCCACAATGTGACGGCCCAGATGGGTTTGCCTCTGCGCTGCCAGTTGCTTTGCTTCCACTGCTGCAGCCAGCCCCACAGGGCATTTGCCACCATCCAGGAGTCAGTATAGAGATAGAGCACTGGCCACTTTTCCCGTTCAGTGATGTCTAAGGCCAGCTGGATGGCCTTTACCTCTGCAAACTGGCTCGATTCACCTTCTCCTTCAGCAGTTTCTGCTACTTGTCGTATAGGACTCCATACAGCAGCCTTCCATCTCCGGTGCTTTCCCACAAGGCGACAGGACCCATCAGTGAACAGGGCATATTGCTTCTTATTTTCTGGCAGTTTGTTATACAGTGGGGCTTCTTCAGCACGTGTCACCTCTTCCTCTGGTGATAATCCAAAATCTTTGCCTTCTGGCCAGTCCATAATCACTTCCAAGATTCCTGGGCGACTGGGGTTTCCTACTCGAGCCCGCTGGGTGATCAGTGCAACCCATTTACTCCACATAGCATCAGTTGCATGGTGTGTAGAGGGGATGTTTCCTTTGAACATCCAGCCCAGCACTGGCAGTCGGGGTGCCAGGAGCAACTGTGCCTCAGTACCAACCACTTCTGAAGCAGCTCTAACCCCTTCATATGCTGCCAATATCTCTTTTTCAGTTGGAGTATAGCAGGCTTCGGACCCTCTGTATCCCTGACTCCAAAACCCTAGGGGTCGACCCCGGGTCTCCCCATGTGCTTTCTGCCAGAGGCTCCAGGTAGGGCCATTCTCCCCGGCTGCAGTGTAGAGCACATTTTTATATCTTGTCCTGCCCGGACTGGCCCAAGAGCTACTGCATGAACTGTTTCCTGTTTAATCTGTTCAAAGCCTTGTCGTTGCTCAGGGCCCCGTTTGAAATCATTTTTTTTCCGGGTCACTTGATAGAGAGGGCTTACGATCAGACTGTAATTTGGAATATGCATTCTCCAAAACCCACAATGCCCAAGAAAGCTTGTGTTTCCTTTTTGCTAGTTGGTGGAGACATGGCTGCTCTTTTGTTGATCACATCCATTGGAATCTGACGATGACCATCTTGCCATTTGATTCCTAAGAACTGGATTTCTCGTGCGGGTCCCTTCACCTTACTTTGTTTTATGGCAAAACAAGCTTTCAGGAGGATTTGGACTATTTTCTCTCCTTTCTCAAAAACAACTTCTGCTGTGTTGCCCCACACAATGATGTCATCAATGTATTGAAGGCGTTCGGGAGCTTCTCCCTGTTCCAGTGCAGTCTGAATCAGTCCATGGCAAATGGTAGGACTGTGTTTCCACCCCTGGGGCAGTCGATTCCAGGTGTACTGGACGCCCCTCTATGTGAAAGCAAACTGTGGCCTGCACTCTGCTGCCAGAGGGATTGAGAAGAATGCATTAGCAATATCAATTGTGGCATACCACTTGGCTGCCTTTGACTCCAGTTCGTATTGAAGTTCTAGCATGTCTGGCACAGCAGCACTCAACAGTGGAGTGACTTCATTCAGGCCACGATAGTCTACTGTGAGCCTCCACTCTCCATTAGACTTCCGCACTGGCCATATGGGACTGTTAAAGGGTGAGGAGGTCTTACTGATGACTCCTTGGCTCCTCAGTTGGTGAATGAGCTCATGGATGGGGATCAGAGAGTCTCGGTTGGTGCAATATTGCCTCCGGTGCACTGTTGTGGCGGCAATTGGCACCTGTTGTTCTTCGACCTTCAGCAACCCCACAACAGAAGGGTCCTTCGAGAGACCGGGAAAGGTAGACAGCTGTTCAGTTTCCTCCGTCTCCAAGGCAGCTACATCAAAAGCCCACTTGTAACCTTTTGGGTCCTTGAAATACCCTCTCCTGAGGTAGTCTATGCCAAGGATGCACGGAGCCTCTGGCCCAGTCACAATGGGGTGCTTCTGCCACTCATTGCCAGTTAGGCTCACTTCGGCCTCCAATACAGTTAGCTCTTGGGATCCCCCTGTCACTCCAGCAATGCTGATGGGTTCTGCCCCTATATAGTTTGATGGCATTAAGGTGCACTGTGCGCCAGTGTCCACTAAAGCTTTATACTCCTGTGGGTCAGACATGCCAGGCCATCGGATCCACACAGTGCAGTAAGCCCGGTTATCCCTTTCCTCCACCCGGCTGGAGGCAGGGCCCCTCTAGTCCTGATCATGGCACTCACAACTCACTTCCTGTAAAGGTGAATCAGGAGTCCCTCTATTACACTTAGAAATAAAATCTGTGCTTCTACTCCTCTGTCTGGGGACTTGCTCACTGGAAACTGGAGCAGCAGCTTTCCTGGAAGAGCCTCCCTGAGTGACTGTTCTTCCTTGCAGTTCACGTACTTGTGCCTGTAGGGTCGAAGTAGGCTTGCCATCCCACCTCATCATGTCCTCTCCGTGGTCACGCAGGTAGAACCATAGGGTGGCCCGTGGTGTGTATCCCCACCTTTGAGCCAAAGGACCCTTATTCCTAACAGCTGAGACACTACTCTGTCGAGGTGGGGAGTAGGACAGATCATCTTTGAGTTGCTGGACCTCTTGGGATAGTTTCTCCACAGCAGAGACGAGCGAGGAAGAGATATTTGCTTCGTAATCCCAGAGTCTATCTATCACCTCTGCCACCGTTGGTGTCTCATCATCTTTCCAGGACATTACTGCCAATGAGTTTGCATGCGAAGATGGTGCGCTCCGTACAAACTTCTGCCACATGGGTCGTGTGCCCTCGGCTTCATCTGGCTCTTTGGATGACCGTTGATCATCCAGGTCACCATAAATCACCTCAAACACAGCTAATTCCCTTAGATACTGGATGCCTTTCTCCATAGTTGTCCATTTTTCTGGGCGATATGTAACATCTTTAAAGGAATACCTTTCCTTCACTCCAGACAGGACTCGCCTCCAGAGGCTGAGGGCTTGTGGTTTTTTTCCCAATTGCTTTGTCAACGCCCCCTTCCCCAGAAAGGGATCCCAATTGTTTGGCTTCTTTTCCCTCTAGTTCCAGGCTACTGGCCCCATTATGCCAGCATTGGAGCAGCCAGGTGACAATGTGCTCACCTGAATGAGGGCTATAATCTTTTCGCATATCTCATAACTCACTCAAGGACAGGGATCGGGTGGTCTCTATTTCATTTATTACTCCTCCCTCCTCTCCCCGTGATGGCCCTGGTTCTTCATCATCCCGTTCTAAACAAGTTGTTGTCCGCTTCCAATATTTCGTCTTGTGTATGGGGGCAACTGATACGGGTTTATTTTCTGAGCTAGCTCCGGTACTTGTTGTGGGGGTTTGAGTGGCTGCAGTGCCTGTCATCAGGGCTGGATTGTCTACAGTGACAGTCACTTTGCATTTCAATCCAGAGACATTCTCTTCCCCCTGGGGGCACTGAATACTGTTGAGCAGGGCTCGGTATGCATGGGCCAGACCCCAGCATGTTGCAGTTATCTGTGTCTCTCTGGAGTTCCCAGCATAACAACATACTTTCTCCAAATATTCTACTAGTTTTTTAGGATTCTGCACTCGTTCGGGGGTGAAACTCCAAAACACTGGGGGTGCCCACTGCCCTAGGTATTTGCCCATGCTATCCCAAATGCCCTGCCACTCGTAACTATCAAGCCTCGGGGCAGATTTCTGGGTGATATTCTGAAATTGCTTAGTCAAAACCAAAACAGCATGCCCAAAAACTAACAATAAGTGCACCTTAACCACCCAAGGATGTTCAAGATACAAAAAGGTTGTTGTAACAAAGGCACAGACATCATAGAACAAAGTTGCAAAGGTACTATTCTGCATTTCCTCCATATAAAATCTCTCAGAGGAGGAGGTATAATTGGTAATTGCCTCAACAAGGTGGTATCCGAAGTACAGTAACGATTTCAGCAAAAACCCCAAATACCAGATAAAGCTGAAAACGAGTGTTTGTATAACAAATCTTGTAGGCAAAACATTACTAATCACAGCAGAACACAGGAGACTCAACAAACCAACACCAATCTTTAACACCAACTGCAAAAAGGACAACATGGTGCTGTGACCAGCAGCTGTTGTTATCTCCAACCCTCGAGCCCCACGTTGGGCGCCAAAAAGACTGTCGTGGTTTAGCGGCAGCTCAGCCCCACACAGTCGCTCGCTCACTCCCCCACCGGTAGATGGGGGAGAGAATCAGAAGGGTAACGCTCGTGGGTTGGGATAAGAACAGTTTAATAATTAAAATTAAAAGAAACAACAACAGAAATGCAATGTAAAGGAGAACAACGGCAGGCGCAAAGCCCCGGGGAAGGGGGGGGAGAGGGGGAACGAACCGCCGAAACGAACCGCCGAAACGAACCGCCGAAACGAACCGCCGAAACGAACCGCCGAAACGAACCGCCGAAACGAACCGCCGAAACGAACCGCCGAAACGAACCGCCGAAACGAACCGCCGAAACGAACCGCCGAAACGAACCGCCGAAACGAACCGCCGAAACGAACCGCCGAAACGAACCGCCGAAACGAACCGCCGAAACGAACCGCAGCCACCCGCCGACCCGACGCCGCACCGCTTCCGCGCTGCCACTGCCCCCCCTTCATATACTGGTCATGGTGTCACATGGTATGGAATGAACCTGCCATTGGCCCGTCATGGTCAGCTGCCCCCACCATGGCCCTGCCCCTCCCAGCCCCCTGCCCCCACCACGCGGCAGAGAGGGGGAAGCTGGAAAGGTAGCCGACCCCCACAGTGAGGAGAATTAACCCCTTCTCAGCCAAAACCAGCACACCCCCCCAGGGATGGTGACTCCCCCACCTCCCTGGGCACCCAGTTCCAGTGCCTGACAACTCTTTTGGTGAAGAAGTTTTTCCTAAAATCCAACCTAAATCTCCCCTGACGCAGCTTGAGGCCGTTTCCTCTCGTCCTGTCACTGGTGACTTAGGAGTAGAGACCAACCCCCCCCTCACTACAACCTCCTTTCAGGCAGCTGCAGAGAGGGATAAGGTCTCCCCTCAGCCTCCTCTTCTCCAGGCTAAACACCCCCAGCTCCCTCAGCCACTCCTTGTAAGACTTTTATCTTGCATGGTACATATAAGTCATTGGTGAATAGGTTAAATGAAGTAGATGCCGGCACTGAGTTTAGCAGAAGTTTATTATCTGGAATCTCTTGGTGTTGATTTTCTGTCCTGGAACCGCCTGAAAACACGTATCTCAGGGCATTAGTGGTTACCATAGCAACTCATCTAGGAGCAACTCCTGACAGCTCAAAGAGCAAAGCAAGCTCCTGCGTGACATATAAGCCTCTCTTAGGTCAAGATAGGTGTGTCCAGGGATTCTCCCTCTTCTGCAATCCCTGGCGAGTGCCACTGCTTATACAACCTTTAATATGCTTGGGACCCTGCTTTATCATTCAGAGGCTGTTCAGCCTCATTTTCAAAACGTCCACCCGCTCAAGGAGCCACTTCCTGGCAGAATAACAAAACCATCCATCTTTGAGGAACCTGGCTAATTCCCTTATTGGCATTCAGTTTACAGTCTCTGATTTTTGGCCTCATAAATGAAAACTGTGACTGAGCCTTGTCATGAAAACTATGACTGAGCCACTTGCATAAGGTCCAGTTTAGCTGATGCTAAGAAACCACTGCCTACATTTGACTCCTGTGATGACATAAGGATCAATGTTTGACATAACACTTGGCAGTGGCTCACTCCAGGTTTACGTTACTCCACCACCCTGTCACCCCTTCTCACTCTCACTAGAATTGCCTGAGGAGCAGTCACCAAGGACAGCAGATGATGTTGGATCTCTAGAAAGAGAAACCTGAAAAATAATGGGATCTACACAGTTTGACCCTGCATAGAAAGCCAACATTACAGCCCAGACGTGAATTAAGTCCCTTACACTGGATTTCAGTGAGATTTTGTGATGCCTGCTCCTTGCACTGACCTTCCAGCTCCCAGGGTTGCTCAGCAATTACTCCTCAGCATGGAGGGGAGACTTTTCCCTCCCATCCAACTACTACAGACTTGCCTTGTTAAGCTTAGGCCTAACAGCAGGCTCCAAGGCATCTCACAGTAGGATAACAATCCTTTAAATAGCACTGGGAGTCTCTCTTCTCAGGGAGAACTAATTAAGTTCTTCAGCACATGCTTAGACATATGTTGACCCAGTATGGCCTTAACAGGCCTGCTTCCATCTACTGGATAAATAACTCTGGCTTAAAAAATATCCTCCTAGAGATGTGTTACTTAGGCAACAGCCAGGTGGGGGATTGGCTTAATCTCTGTGGCTGAAGATAGTATTTATGCATATTACTCAAGGGCCAAGCTCTCTGCTGGTGTAAACGACTTGAAATCAGTTAAGTGATTTTTAAGTTCCGAAAGCACCAGTATAGTTATCCCTGCTGACCTCTTCCAGCATACAGACCAGAAAATGACACCTGTATTTAGCTCCGTTACTTACTGTTCAGCCCAAGTAACTCATTTAACAAAAGCAGAGGGTTGTATCAGCAGAGAACATGGTCCATAGGATCTGAATTCCTCTCCTGTGCAGTTGCATGGGATTGCAGTAGATAAACTGAGCTGATGTGTCCCATGGGGGTCTGTCTTGGCTCCAGGCAAAGAATTAATGAGTGGAAAGGATATTCTAAACCAGGTTCTTTACCGGTGTGATATGGCACAGCTTCCTGGACGCCTCTGTAGTTGGGCTGATTTATACCACGTGAGGATTTTGCCCAGTTGGGATAAATAGCCTCTCCTGTGTCCTGGTGTTTTAAGGGGCAGATGTGCTACAGGGTGGGCTCACAGCAAACTCGTGGCTATTACAAAAATAGCCACTGAAATTTCAAGTGAGGAAGGAAGTTCCGGAATACTAATCCTTTTCTGGGATTTCCAGAAAACCCAACCAGCGATTGATATCAGCCTAAGACGACTTGTAGCGTCCTTTGCTAGGACCCAGCAAAAAAACCCACCTCATAAACTTTAGACTTCTGTTTAATCCTGATGAAACGTTTGCAGCACAGGCTCAGTTTCTTGTCTGCATAATTGCAAAGAGCAATTCATAGGAGTCAAGAGACTCAGTCCTGCACTTAGTGGCTCGGCTGGGTGGGGTGGCTACCTGGTAAAGCTGCTGCTGCCTATGGGCCATGAGGATCTTGGTTGCAGTCCAAGGCATGACAATGAGCTCTCAAAGCAAATGCTAGCCCTGAAGAGGTACCCCTAGAAACTTGCAAGAGGTTCAGCCTCCGTTCTGGAGACCCCAGGGAATAGCCCTAGATGGCTTCAGAAGAGTAACTAAGAAGGTAATCCTATTTTTGCTAAGCTTAAGTCTTCTATGCAAGGTCTGTACCCCTGTCAGAAAATGTTTATGGAACTATAACCCCAGAAAACCACTGTCCAGTGCTAATGCATGTGGGTGAGTGTGTTTAGAGCAATTCAAGCTCTGTCTTATTGTAAACATCCTCAAAGTGCTCCTAAAGCTGCAGGCTGCCCTGTTCTGAGATGAAAAAATGCACTAAAGAGGGAGAGCCTTGCCTATGGGAAAAAGTCTTCTGGATACTTGCAGGTTATCTGGAGGGTGAAGGCATCTTTTGCAGAAGGATAAACAGGTCTGAAACTCTGAAAGTGGCTTATCCTCAGCTGTATAGTGTGACTGAAAAAACAAAACAGTCAGAGGATCAGGTTTATATTTTCCCCGTGGCAGGGTCAGTGCCTCCTTGGTCAAATGCCTTTTTTGATTGCATGTCTGCACTGCTCCAAGTATTTGCCTCTTTCTTATTCAGATAATGCCAAAGAGCACAGCCAAAGCCATGAGAGACAGGGTGTGTGACAAGAGCTGAAGGGAAGCAGATGGAAGAGAGCTTGGCCATGGAAATGCAGCCAGGCCACCAGTGTTTGGTAAGTCCCTCCCTGCACGCCAAGGACTGTTCAGAAAGCAGCTCCGAGTGTTTTCAGCACAGTACCCATGAATAATTTACCCAAACAAAACAACAAATAACGTTTCCTCATCAGCGGTGCCGTGTGGTCTCAGCTACCAAAGAAGCAGCATGGGTAAGACTGACTCTGCTCCTGAGGGCAGTGAATCAGAGTGAAATGCCCATGAAAGGGTGACTTCTTCCTGGGTGATGAAGTGAGAAGGCGCTGAGGTGGACTTTGCTTAGGGCCCTAGATGGGGACACTGGACATCTGAGACTCCTTCAACTCTCTCACGGGATTCCTCAGTAAGTTGCTGATCTTGGCCTTTGTTTTCCTACGTGTAAGTCTGAAATAATTTATTCTTCCCTTTCCCCACTCTTTGTCCATCTGGCTGTAAGTGACTCAGGTCAGGGACTGTCTGGGCTCCTGAGCAGCTCCTGTACAGCGGGGCCCTGATTTCTAGGTTGAAGGCTCTGTATAGCAAACAAGATGTAAGCACACTGTAGACAGTCCTGGAGCTTGACAGCCTTTATATATCCAAAGGACAGAGACTGACTGGTCACTGTTACGGCGACTACCTCACCTGACAGTAGGGACCCATTGATGGTTACACCAAAACTGCCTTATTTTTGAGCTAGGGTTTATAAGGCAATGAGCCTCCTTGTGGTGTTCTTCCATCTGTGTGCCAGTGCCCCTGCTCCAGTAACTTCTGAACCAGCTGACCTGATTCAACTCAGCCTGATGGAAAGAGAGAGGTCTCACAGACCCGAGATTCCTGCAATTTTTGTGTAAAAAACAGCAGCTGCATAGAAGAGAGAGATTTAAGTTCCTATTCTACTGAAGGAAAGGTAGTTACACCTCTTGCTCCCTATCTAGTTTGAGATGCAGCAGCCAGGTGACCAGCTGGCATTTAGATACTGGCTGGGCAATCAGTGCCTGCCTAGTGTCAAACCAGCTACTGCACTTGCTGCCCCTTGCCTGCAAATCAAGCAGCTGTTGGAAGAAGCGAGGACTTTGCTAGGGAGGTCTGGAGGGGATAAGAATGCCCTGGGAGCACCAAGAAAGGAAGAAATAAAAAACAGTTGTAATACACAAATCAGAAGTAGAACAGGTTTCACCAGTTCCCCTGCTCATAGAAGAACTTGATTTTTAGGTTCAAACTTATTTTCAGGACAAAATGGGTGTTTCTTTAACCACTACAGCACTTTCCCCAGAGTAACTGGCAACTGTCTTACAAATCCCCAAACCTGCATTTTCTGTTTTTCAACTCAAAAATGTGCCTTTCTGGACTTTTTTCGGCAATAAGGAAATATTTGATTGTTTTTTCCAACTAAAGCATTTGAAGAAATGCCATGGAAAATGGACCTTCTCATTTTCCAGTTTGTTTTTTTCCTATGAAGAAAAAATATTTCCCCCAGCGCTTCCTTGGACTTCGCACAGAAAGAAATTCTAAGATAGACAAAGATGTGAACACAGTCACAGCTGAAGACCTTTCAGTCCAAGCAACTGAGATAGACAAATAGTGGGATGGGACTAAGCATGGGAAGAAGGAATGTGACTTTTCCAAGGTCAACCAACAAGCTAGGCACACAGCGGAGCACGCCACTTGACCGTGCGGCGCCTCTGCACGTCTGTCCTGAAACAATGAGTTTCTTGGAGCAGAGCCAGTACTTTCCTGAGTGCTTGGAAAGTGCCTGTGCAGCCCTAGGTGCAGTCATAAATAATAATTTAACTGATAATAATATTAAAGTGGAAGTGTGCCATGGAAGATGGGACGCACTCAGCAACAGAGTCCTAAATCAATGTCCCTCTTCTAGTGAAAGGTAGCGTTTGCCTCACAAAGCCTGGGAGACCAATATTTACTTCTCTGGACCTGATAATCACAGTCTTTTGCTCTGCAAAAGGCAAACTGACCCGAGTTGAATTAGGTCCAGTATCTACTCTAACACCTCATGCCTGTAGCTGGCCAGCTCTTGGAAGGCTTTTTGCAGCTTAGGGGGATATCTGGAAAGAGTAAATTAACTGTGGTGGTGTGGTGAGCTGCCTGGACTAATGTTTTTTTCAGAGATAGGCTTTGATTGACACTTCAAATCTGCCTGACAATCTTTTATACTAAGTGCAGTTGCTGCCTTTCTTCAGAACAGGAAGAGCTGGTTTGGTTGCTGTCCTTCAAATGACAGATTTTATCACATGGGAAAAGAAGAAAAAAGCAAACCACCTGGAAACAGCCACAGGTACAGCATAAAAAGAGGTAAAACTACCTGAATCTATCTGAGGTATTTCTGTTTTTTCCCCTCTCTGACATAATCCAATGCAAGATAGACGAGAAAAGAGGTTGTGCTCTGAGGAACAAGAGCTGACTGTTTTCTTTCTTTGTTTGGCTATTCATTATGGAGTTGGTTTTTTTCAAGAGCATTTTTTAATGCTTTGCAGACAGGACTGGGAAGCCAGTGGGACAACCCTTTTACTCTCTTGTTCTACACTGCCTCTTCTACTGCCTGTCATCCCCATACTGCCTCTTACTCCTCAGTTTCATGCATCCTTAATGCTTGCTAAATCACACCATTCAGCTGCTCACAGAAGAGGCGACAGCCCTTTTTTACAATGTAATTTAGACATTTGAGGTTTACCTGAGTCTGGCCAAGAAGGAGGTCGGGTCGCCAAACAAGTAAAGGCATGTTTCGAATCCTCTTCTGGGCACCCACTTAGGTGGCAAAATGTGTCTCTTGTCTGAGACATCCTGTCTCTCCTCGCTCGTCTGGGTTCATCAAAAGACAGCCAGGCTCTTTAGACTGCAGAATACTGGGCTGTTGTTTTATGACCAAATACCAGGAAAGATGCCGATAGTAAGAACTGCTCTGAAATGGATGTTTCCCTTGTTCTCTGTGAACACAGGTGGGGACAAGACCAAGGACCAAAGCTGAAAAGCATGCAAGCTCCCGTCTGCAGGACAGCCTGGGTGTATTGCAAGATGGAAACATTTGCAACGTCACATGCTGCACCATGGATGGATTTTCTTCTTGCCAGGCGTGTTTATCTTTGGGATCCTGCTATTGATAGGGCATCATGGACAGGATTACCAAAAGCACTGCCATTCCCTGCTGCACTTGCCTCCATCTCAGAGCCGCAGCCAGGCCTTCCCAGCCAGCTCCTTCTCCTGAGCTTCACGAGCAGAAGACAAGCCCAGGCAGGCCATTTCCACCAGCTGCTGTGCTTCAGCAAGACAACTCAGGCTGAGACATGTTTCAGCTGCTCTTCTGTGCTTCTCCTGTACCTCAGTCATGGATGCATCAAGTGCTTCATTTTACAGGGCCATCAGCCTGGCAGCTTTCCTCAGCACTAAATTTACTTTTTAAAGTTACAGCAGTGTTGCACCCAGAAGGAACGGAGGAACAGATGCAGCCTGCGAAGTCTGGCTTTAATTCACCTGCCTCATTTAATTTGCTGCCTTGCCTTCTAATCAATGAGTCTGCACTAGCAGCCCTGGGAATACAGAGGTTTTTTCACATACAGGAGAATTCAATGCAATGGCTGTGCTAGCTGAGCTCTCAGGGGCTCAAGCAGGCTGTGTCACATCTCCTTTGAGGCTGCTTCATTATGGATGTCCCTCCCCCAGAAGCACTTGCACACACTCTCCAATCCAAGGCAGCTGCACCACATTTCCTTGCAAGGGGCCTGTTGGCGCCGGGCAGCTGTGCCACATTAAGCCTCTCTTAGTCAGGCTGGCTGTGTGGCATTCCCTCCTGGAAGTGCTCTCCTTCCAGGTGTTCCTGGTTTTCAGCCACATGGCTTTCTTTTCAGGGCCACATGCTGCTTTCCAGGGCTCTGTCCCCACGGTGGCTCTGCCGTGCTACCTCAGACGGGCTGCTGAGGCCAAGTGTACCTCATTACCTCGCAGGGGCTCCCAGCAACGTCGCAGGACCAGCAGTGCTTCGCAGGGTCTCCTTTCTCAGGGCAGCTGTGCCGATGCTCCCTCGCAGGGCCGTCGTGCCATATTGCCCCTGTGGTGCGTCACTTCCCAGGCCTCCCTTCACTGAGGACAGTAGCACCACGTCACCTCAGAGGTGCTTTCAGGACTATGTCGCCTCAGACCCTCGGGGCTGTCAGGAAGCCCCGATGAATGCCGCTTTGACTTTGGTTGAGCAGACTCCCACTGCTGGTTTTTTGAGCTCATGTTAATTCCGGGCAGTGCTGCCCAGCTGCTTAATCAGCCAGTGTCAAAACCTTGGGAGACAGGAAGGCTGTCTTTGGCTGGTAGCACCTATTTTGTGATGGTGCTGCTTTACCTCATGTATTTTAATCTGTATCAGATTGCTCTTTGCCTACTAAAATGGACAATTAGGATCCAGTTGTAATGCAAATTGCATGGTGGAATAAAAACCGTGGGGAACAAAATCACAAATAAGTATTTATGTCAGCCTTTGTTACCACGTGATGGGTCCCGCTCGGTTATTGCTCACTGTGAAGCATCAGACAGAAGAGAACCTGGTGTGCCTTTGTGTTTTATAGGCATGAGATGCTCTGTGTAAGACTGCCTTTAGGCACTTGCGGGCCCCGATAATGTGTATGTGTGCAAACCTAACAGACAGATTGCCACCTACACTGGAAATTTGATGATTGCCTTGTTTTTTCAAGGCTCTGTTTTATATACTGCAGGCCAAACCCATGGGTAATTTCCAGTCTTTCTGCACAGGGCTGAGATGACGTGGTGAGAGAAGCATAGAGATGCTGAAATTTCAATCTGCCGCATAATGTGCTCCTAATACTGATAGCCGCCTAAGTGTGGTGGTGTCATCGGTGTCATTGCTGCTGTTCTTGTAATTGTTGTCTTCCCACGTTTGGTGCTAAATGTTGTAAATTAAGAGAAATATTTAAATTTGTAAAGGAACCTAAAGTTACTGTGGAATTAAACATGCAGGAGTCCTGCATGCGCCAATGGAAGAGGTATGTCTTCCTTTGAAACGGCAAGCCATAACAAAGCGATGCGCTGCTCGTGTAACTGCTTTACTGCATATCAGCTTTGCATTTCCTCAGGCCCTGGGTAACAAAGGATCAAGCTGCATGTTTTCATAGCAAAACTCATCTTTCAGAACCGAGGTGGAATATCCAGGCTTATAAAGCGTTATAGTGGCAGGAGGCAAGGGTTTTAAGGGTTAGCTGAGCTTGTACAGTACCTGTAAGATCCAGAGAGAGCAATACCTGTTCACATCCCATTGAAATGGTGGCTTCTAGAGGACAGCAAGGAACAAGAGTGAGAGGTTGTGAAGCCAGATGGATGAGTTCAAAGTCCTCCTAGAAGCTATGGCAACATACCTTGTATATCTACTCAGAACAGCCTTTGCAGCTACCATAAATGACTCTAAATGGCCTTATTTTCCCTGAGAGCAGTGAAATAAGCCATTTCAAGGGGGAGGAGTAAATCCATTTGATTGCACATGTTGCTGGGAATAACCCTCTTATTAGTTATTAGTAATAACCCAATCTATCGCTAGCAGCGTGGCCACCAAAACAGACAGCCTTATCTGCCAGAGAATCATTGTATTGCTCCTAATGTTCCCAGTTTGAACTGAATGAGGGGAGTTGGAAGGGCCTCAAGGGAGGAAGCACTGTAGGAAGCAAAAAGCAACATGAAGAACTTGGGTTATAAACAGCACGTGTGACAAATGAAATATATTAAGGCCAATATAACTTTTGAGGAAGTCTTCTGCCAGGCAAGGCTGAGCTCTTTCTATTCCTGACTTTATTCTAAGCCAGCGTGTGGTATTGGTGTGTTAGGTCATGAGACGGTGGTGGTGTGGGCTTGTTATCTCACCTTCTGAAGGAAAGAGGGGCTTCTATACCTCAGGTGTGCGAAGCAGCAGCTGTCAAGCTCAGGGCTCCAGTCCAGGATTTAGACAGTATTTCTGCATTGAAATCAATGGCAAAGAACCTGATCACTTCACTGTGGCAGGGGTGTTCTCACACAGCAATGCCCTGGGAAATTCTCACTTAGAATAGATCAGATTCTGCTCTCAGTTATGCAATTATAAATCCAATGTAGGTCCATTTGAAACAACTGTTTTCGTCCACTGCAAGCGTCTGGCCCAGGCTGGTTTTGTACACAATGGAAACTGAATTATGGTAAACAGGAAACAAATCTAATGTAAATCTAAATGGAAATATGCTCTCTGTTACATCAGAATAAATTGGAAGCAAGTCTATTGAGGCTAATGGAATTCATCTGGATTTACACCAGACTGTGGCTCAGCATTTGTCAGCTGGCTGCACACCAGCACCAAAACGCAAACCATGCTACCTCATCTGAATAGCTTTGAACAATTTCTTCCTTTTCCTTTACATTTAAGCAATTGCCTCTGCATCCTGATAGCTGATTAGCCTTTTCAAACAAATAAATCCCTGCAAACAGACACCAACAAATGAGCCCTGCTCTCGCTAGCATTTTCAGAATATAAATGATGAGTCTGAAGCAATGAGCTTGGTTTTGGAGTCACTTAAACTCACTCCTGTTCCTCAGTGTTTACAACGTAGAGCAGTAGGATTGAGCTCACAGGAGGACAGACCTCTGCAACAACTATTTGGCTTTCCCCAAAGTACGCCAAATTCATTGCCTTCCCACCAGCAGTGGGCAGGGCTGGCTATTTCCTAGGCTGCACAGGAGACCTTTCAGTAGATAAGCAAAATTATCATACTTCCACTCTTGCTGCTTTCAGTCCAATGGTCAGAAAGGAGCCATAACCCTCCCAGTGCATCTAATAGGAAATTGCTTCGTGCTCTGTTCCACAGGCAAGTTAGCACTCCTCTCCGTGCCACTGCGCAGCTGGCCACGGGAGCCCATTGCTTGTGGGGCACTCTGCACAGGGAAACTGAGAGGACTAATTAATGTCTGAGCAGCAAACTAGGCTCCCTGGGTGAAAGTCACTGGCAAAGTGCAATGTCTGAGCAAGAGCACAGCCACGTCAGCCCCTTCCCTTGAATCTCAGTTACCCCAGCTTCTTACATAATTCAGTTTTTAATGTGTTCATGTTTCTCTTTGGATAATTAGTAAAATGTATCTTAATTAAAACAAGAGGAGGAGAAGACGACACACAAACAAACAAAAGCCCTAAGTCAATGGGATTCAGGGAGGGGCAAAGCAATTATTCAAATAGAAACCTTGTTGGTAACCAGGCAAATATGGTAATAACAGTCATGGAGATTTTCCTGAAAGTTGATTAACTGTTTGCCTGGACACCCTTCTTTCAAGGGACTGGCTAGAGCCTGATGTCTGAACGCCACCGGGCCGGGCCTGCAGTCAGTCCCCTGGTGAGGAGAGCTAAGGGAGTGGTGCGCTCAGCAACCCTGGTTTCTATTTCTCTGCCGCTGATTTTCTGGGAGATCCTCAGGAAATTAATTGGGCAAGATTTTCACAAGCGGTTCCTGTCTATGGTTGCTTTAGCATGTAGATGTTCAACCTGAGACATGCACAATCACCCTTGGCTGGATCATTAGCAACAAAGCATGGATGGATCTCAACAAGCATCTGAACGCCTCAGCCACTACCTTGCAGAGTCTTTATGTTCCCATCTGTAAGTTGTTATAATAAACACTTTCCTGATTTTATAAAGCTATTAAAGTCTCTCTAATGAAACAGAGGCTTTCAAAGAGCTACGATTATTATGGCTTACTCTTGCTTAGGCTTATTCCAGCAGGTCAGCTGTGCTTTTTTTGTGAGAGCTTTCTCTTTGCTGGCACTGCAGAGCCTATGTGGCATGCAATGTCTTGCTATCTTGTTTCTGTTCTTTACAGCATCACCTGGTGTAGCTGTACGCTTCTACGGGAGAACTTATCTTGGGCCGCATACCTCCGGGACACAGGGCTCTACCCACCCTGGGGACAGTGATGCACAGACACCAATATGATGGATACAAAATGTCCGTCTATTTGGCTGCGTCACACGCTTATATAGCTCTTGCGGTTCCTGTTCCTGCCACTCCTATGGGGAGGAGTCTATCTTTCCGTCACATCCCGTAATCTTCCGGTCGCCGATCCCTGTCTATTCCCTTGCAACCTGGAATAAATGCCTGCAGCCAGGATGCACCTGACAGTTGTGGTGTTGATACACAAACAAAAGCTCCAGCTTACTCATTGCTCGCAGCCTCTGTAACTCTGTCTGCCATGTACCACAGGCTTATTTCATCCACGTTGGTGAAGCTGGCATGTGCGAACTGGAAGCAAACAGAAAGCAGAAATAAGTACCTGGGTCCCAGCCCAATCCCAGCTCTCTGCAAGAATGCACCATGGGCAGCACTGGAATGCAAAGTACATGTAATCCTAGGGAACCAGCTAAAGTCAATTTGCCAAGCTCCTTGGAGATTCTCAGCAGCATCACTGCTCTTTACTTACTGCCTGTAAGTGATCCTAGTGCACATGAGAATAAAGCCTATGTTGAGGTGGGTGTAACAGGACCACCAAGTCAATAATCACAATTGCAGAGACATTTTCTGCTCCAGCAACACAAGAAGATGGGGTGCAGTTATTTGCTTTTAAAGGATTAAAACTCTTTAGGCAAGGACCTTAAAAAGTGGGAATAATGGTAATTTACTGTTCACACTGTACAGTGGGGAATGAGGCCCAAGCCTGTAGCTACAACCTTTATCTATAAATGCTGCAGACTGGACTGTGCTGTGCAGAGCTTTACTGAGTGACGAGTCACATCGATTTCACAATGGCTTTCCCCAGGGTACAGCACTGCTTTATGCAAGTACGGAAGTGAGACCCTATGCTTGATTCTGATCTTGTATTCTGAAAAATCGAGCAATTTTTTTGGTGGGTATATGCCTGACTTACTTGAATATGCATGTAAGTTGGTTTCAAGAGCTGATACAACCTTGATAAGACTAAGTTATTCTTCTAATTAAACCTTATCTATGTTAGGCAGAATCCTATCCAATTCACCGTATGGAGACTCTTGTGAACACAGAGCTATGTCTTATGTCAGAAATCAGGTTTAGCCATGATGGCAATAGAACAGGTTAGCCTATAAGCCCAAAGTAAATTTGCAAACTCCATCTGTTTAAAAAGAAATGCATTAACAGATTCTATGACTGATCTCCTGAAATGTCATTTGAATAGTTTTGACTGTGCATTTGTTTTATTCCTGAGTACAAAATGACTTTTATTTTCCTTCTTCATTTGCCAAGAATTCTTTTGAAACTTTGTTTGTAATATAGACTGAGACTTGGACCAGAACTTTAGCTCACATAAACAGATATATCTCTGTTGACTTCTGTAAAGAGATGCTGATGTATATGAGCTGAGGATCAAGGACAAGAAAATGAAAGCAAGAAATTGTTAGGTATGCAGCTTTTTGACCAGGGAAGTAGTTACCCCAGGAAATCTGTGCTCTCCTAAAAAACCTGATTATTCCAGAACGGCAGTCTTACCTATTTGGGATATGAATGTCTAGAACATGTCTTACTGACCCAGGGCTGTCCTTCAATCAATCCCTTTTTATGCTGAGGGACTTTCCCACTGTCTGCTCTGCCTCCCAGGGCACGTGCAGGTAATGTTGGATGGTTTGAATGAAAATGCTTAATTGTGAAAAAGTCACCATAAGTTTTTTAAATATAAAGCCTTTGGCAATAGCTTCTGATTGTGAATTGGAGAATGTGGCATGAGAGAGGGTCTGGATTATTTTAGGCGATTTTAGTGCTTCTGAAAGGAAGTGCTTGAAAGCCATATGCTGAGAACGCAACAGATAATGTACATGGATCTATGTGTATAGAGATGCTTGGCTGAAGAAGGAGAGATAGGGATGTAAGGCAGATGCGGGATAGAGCTTTGACTAAGGAGAGCGACCCATAGACTAATGAGACACTAACATCAGGAATAAAAGGAGAAAAAAGGAAGAATGAGTAACTGGAGCCTTGGTCTAGCCCTAAGCACTGAAGTCCATACTGTGGAGCGTCCTTCCAGGTTGCTGCAGTGTGGTAGAGAGGCCTGGGTGCCTCAGTAACAAGTGCTCAGAGAGCTGTTCGGAAGGGAGTCTGGACATGACGTTATGAGATGAGACTGGATGACAATGAAGAGGGTAAAAAAACAATTTAGGGTTTAAGCCAGGGCTAGTGAAAGCTCTGGGTACATAAGGCTAGACCTGCCCAGTTTTGGTTTCTTACAACTTCCTCTGAAGCTTTCAGTAGAGCAAAAGGATGCTGGAAGAGAAGAGTCTCCTGCTGCTAAGCCTCCACCATCACTGGGGAGGTGACTCTTTTGTAGTTTAATAGTAAGTTGTCAGTTTTCAAGCCTGTCAGTGCAGTGCTTTTCTCCCACAGCAAGTAGCTCATTTCAGCAAGCAGTTATTCCTGGTATATACGAAAGAGAAAAGGGCTTCCTTTTTTCTTTAAAGGAGAGAAGAAATAGTCTTCCTGAC
The DNA here is from genome assembly GCF_963921805.1 of Phalacrocorax carbo. Classification (NCBI taxonomy): domain Eukaryota; kingdom Metazoa; phylum Chordata; class Aves; order Suliformes; family Phalacrocoracidae; genus Phalacrocorax; species Phalacrocorax carbo. Next base: position 3,043,397 of record NC_087531.1, read on the forward strand.
AGAATCCCAGTGATGGCATTGGGCAATCAAATGCTGGGAGAAAGCCCTAAAAACATTAATTACAGTAATGCCAAAAGCAGCAAAAGCTACCCTGAAGGGTGGCACAGGGGTGCCCTTGGTGAGACACAGGGCCAGTCCGTCAGGTGCGTATGCCAGTGACCAACAGCAGATGCTTGGGGAAGGAAAGCAAGACCAGGGGATGCTTGGAAGTATCCGTTATCTCCTATTCCAGCTTCTAGAGGTCTGCCCAGCACCTTTTCTCCTTCCTGTCACTGTTGACTGAATTTTGTTTCTATTTTCTTTCACTTTGAACATGGGGAAACGAGGGGAAGCAGGTCTACAAAGCAATTTCCAATATGCTTCCCTGTCTGTCTGTTCCATACAAATAGTTGTTTTTCTTAGGGATAAAGGCTGAAGATAATTCCTTTAAGTGGCAATTAAGCTCCAGGTGGCTGCAGAAAGCTGCAGCTTTCTTCAGCTCCTGCAGAGACACAGTTTGAGCCACAGGTTTCCCTACTTCCCTGAAGATTTTTTCCTGCCTTTGTTCTGTGTCTGGCAGTGATTACGGTCCCACTCCTCTAGGGTAGCCCAAAGTGATTGGAGCAGCAGGGGAAATGACAAACCAAAGATGCTCCATAAAATGGCTGTGCCCTCTTTCTGAAATGCACTAATTTCATAGAGCAGGGATTAGTTTCCTCTCAATTCTGATCTGGACTCCTCGTGTTTCACCTGCAACACCTTTATTTTCCAAGCACCGAGCCCAGTTCAATCTCCTTTTACCCCTGCTGTGCCAGCAAATGTTGGAAAGAGATTTTTGATCATGTTGGATGGAATACTGTGGGCTGATGGAACAATACTTCCACTCCAAGACTCCAAGCGAGTCCCATCAGCAATGTGTGATCAGTTTGGCTCATTAGTTAATGAGGACACCTATATGAGCCATCTGATAGGAAAGGGGACGTGTCTAGCCATAGTGATTGCTTGAGATGACACAGCAAATCACTGGCAGAGCTGGGAGGAAACAGAGCACAGCAGGGCTTTATCTTCAGGCCTCCTCCAGGCCTGAGGTCATCCCATCCACCCTTTGGAGCAAGCGGACGGACATAGCCCTGAGCTTGAGGAGATGGCTCAAATTCAGCCTGGTGTTGGGTCTGTGCAACAGGACATTCGAGATGTCAGCATGCAGTCTGGGTTGTTCTCCACTATCAGTGAAGCTCATGAACCTTACGAGAGCATCAAAGCATACCCACGCCTCCATTCGCAAAGAAACATGAGCCACAACTCAGAGGATCTCCCTTTTCCAGACAGGCTTATTATCAACAGCATCAAATAGTGGGATGTCACCATTTCTACCTGGTTTTAATGATTTATCACCCCTGAATTATGCACCGTTGGTGACAGTCATTTCCTCTGATTTGGACAGGTAGATGGAATTATGTCTCTCTGTTTGGTGTGCTAACAGAATCAGAATTAATATTTTGTCTTGCCTGGTTTATCTTAGCCAGACAGTAGCTATTATTTCACCTACTCTGTTTCTCTTCCCCCTCCCTGCCACAACTAAAATAATTTGATTTTTGAGCAGGACTCACCTCAAATCAGGTTTCAAATTCCTTGACCAGAGTCCGATCTCAATGCTATCAATCTCCACCACGTCTGAGGACAGTCAGTCATGTAATAGGATGGATCAAGCAGGGAGAACACATTTTGTGGGTCACTGCAGACATCTGCACACAAACACACACGTACTTGGCTTTGTGCGCATGCAAGCCAGCATGGGCCAGGGTGAGAAACAGCTTCTCATCAGCCAGCAGGGCATGTGCTCCTGTGCCCCGTTCTATGGCCTTCGGGCCACGCAATCCCTTACGGAGATCATGGTATGTGTATGTGAGCACTCCCAGGTGCTCCTCCTGCATGGCTCTGAGCGTGTCTGTGAACACCTTGCGGGGTGTGTGCATACGCTGGGAGGCAAGTGGGTGAAAGCAAGAAGGATTTGATTAGTCACAAAGTGTTTTTCCTCTGCCCTTTCTTTTTCTACTTTGTTCCCACTCGTGCTGAATTATAGTCACCACCACTGGTCTTTGCCTCCCAGTGTGGGACGCTGTGTTGTGTTAGATTCTATACATATTACATTATTTGCCTTGGTTTTTTCCCCCTTTCCCCTCCCTGCTCATGGTTGTTTGTTTTCTCTTCATGTGTGGCATCAAAAGGCCGTTTGAACAGCAACTAGCCAATCCAACAGAAGCCTGAACAGGATTCGTACTAAATTATGAATTAGCTGGAGATTTTTCTCACCTCTTTCCTTTCTCTTTCTTTTTTCTTGCTTTTTTCCCCTCCCTGTCTATTTTCCTAACCCTAATTAAAATGTGCTGGCACAAAACTGTAATGAAGGTCTGGACTCATTATTTTTGTTTATGGCAAAACCCAAGCGGAACAGAACTCTAAATGGGCTCTGGTTGAGTCCCATCTCCCTCCATAAAGAGTGTAATAAATATCCGCCACATTGATTTTCCTTCCCCATGAACCCTTTGCTATTTGTTCTGGCCTAAGTGTGCTGTGTTTTCCTCTGAGGTTTCTTTTGCTCTAACTCTTCTATTACCTGTTGTTGTTAATCTGTGTTGAGTGTGTAATTGAGATCCTAAGAGGGAGGTTAAGAGAAACCCCCTCGGGAAGGCATCTGACCTACATGAAGGAAGAGAAAAAGTTAAAATAAATAACCCAAGTCATTGAGGCCAACTGCTCCGTTTACCTGGTGGAGCCATTTCCTTTATCAAGGGTGCTCATCCACCCCCAGCTTAGATCTCTTTCTGTAATTAGTACTATGTATGTGTTTTTAACCTCTACTTGATTTTTGCATTGATTTCTTTGCCTTGGGGGGGACATTTGCCCGTTGATTCCCTAAGCCTGGTTTTCCCATTGCCTGTAGTTGTCTGCTGAACTGGGGTTATAGTTAGGGACGTTGTAGGCAGAGGTAGGATGTGGCCCATTTTTTTCTTCTCATTTGCATGCTGCGATTTAACCTGACCCAAGTGATACGGTACATGTTGGGGGGGTGATGTAGAAGATGTCTCAAAGCACAGATGACAGCTACTTAATTCCCCTTGGGTTTCCCAGGGAATGAGGCATAGGCACGGCTGAAAGCCTCCTGAGAGACTGTCTGGGAAAGGCGTGTTCACCCAACTTCAGACTCTGCTCATCTGCCACCTGATCCGGGCAGTCTATGTCCTGAGCACTTGAACTTCCCGTCTTCTTTGTTTGGTTGCTGCCTCAGGGACGTATTACAAATACGTGGAATCCATTATTGCCTGCTCACTGTACCAGTTCCCAAATCTCAGCAGATAAAGAGTTCTTAGTGTTTTCTTAATGTCTCTTTGTACTTCATTAGAGGGCTAGGAGGCATGAGGGGAAATGAGAATGTGACTCAGAAATCCCTGTTCTGAGTCACGTGCTTCCTTTGCAATCTCATTTGTAACCAGACTACTAAAAGTAAATTATCCAAGCCAAGTGGCAATGCTGAAGCGCAAGGGCTGGGGGAGGGAAGTAACACTTCCTCTTGGTGTCTCCAGAAGCAAGCAGCTTAGTTCAGCCGGTTTAATCTGCCCCTTTCTGCCCATACTGGGATTTATGCCGTTACTACGGAAGGACTGTTGGCACTGAGAGTTGTGGACATGGCTGGCTTGATTTTCCCTCCAGATCTGATGAAAAAGTGCCCCTCTTGGCTGCAGCATGGGGGTGTCTTCATGCTCTTGAAGCTGGGAAGAGGAGAGGGAGGTGCCAATGTGATGCCAGCTCTGCTCTCCCTTCATTGGAGAGGCTGTGAACTGACAGCTCTACTTGTTGTCATGTTTCCATCACGCCTGTTTCCAGGGATGTCTAATAAACTGAAGCAAATTAGGATGAGGGATTATCAGGTGTTAAATGGTGCTACTGAGCCAAGCCTCCCGCTCCATTCGTTATGACGAATTTCTATTTTCTCCCAGGGACTGACTGCAATCCAAACTGAGGCAGGGTGAGGAGGTGGCTGCTGGCGTGTCTGTGCCTGTGTTAAGCAGCTGGGGCTCCTCCAGGTCCTGGCATGTTTCTCGGTGAAGGTCAGGTCCTGTTCTGGTTGAAGCAATTTCATATATCTCAGTAAGGGCTGGATCAAGCCTTTAAGGAATTAGACTCTGCTTCAGTTCACACATGCAAGCTCAACCTCTCAAAAATTCCCTTCTGATCCCTCCTGTTCTGTTCAGGAGTTGCTCTGATTGTATCTATTGACTTTCCATGGAAAGTGGACATATCCATGTAAAAACCTTGCTGCTGAAGGTTTTATAGAAGTAATGTTGACCTTCCCATAGGTGCTGAAGAGAATAGAAAGTCCTGTTTATTTGTAAAACTAAACCAAAATTGTATTTGACGAGTTCTATAAAACACTTACAGATTTTTTACTTTTTCCTACTTTGGCCAAAATGTCTTTTTTCCCCACAAATGCTGGAGGCAGAATATCTACAGAGAAGGGGGAAACGTATTTCTGAAAAATATTTGTGCTGGCAAATCATTGCAAATTTGTAAGCTCCCAGATGCATCTAAATAAATAATAGCAGAACTTTGGCTGCATTTGCAAAAAAATACATTGGATTTATGGGCTTGTTTCAGGTATAATCGGGACCTAAGTTAGGCTTACTGGGTATTTACAAGCTTTATATAGTTTACAATGGAAGCAGTACCTGTGCAGTCTTGTGGCAAGTAAATCCAGGTTGCACCCGCTCCAAAAACAGGTCAAACCCTATTTTTATTGGCAATCCTCTGACTGCTGCAGTTGTGCCCTGCTGTGGCCACAGGCTCATGGATCCTCCCAGAGATGTTGCAGATTTTCAGGTGGCAACATCAGTTCCTTCCTTGGGTGAAAAGGTGAGTCTCTGCACCCTGGGAGAAAATAAGAGGCTCAGGGTGAGGTTGGGCCTAGAGGGATACGAGCTCCCCAGGGGGATATTAGCTTGCCAAACTTCACCTGGTGCTGGGCTGGGCAGGGCTGAGCTGGACAGAGAAAGATCTGTCCCATTCCTGAGCCGGTGCCCCGGAGGGATCCCATGGCACCTTGTGCCTACTTTTAATAGGTGCAGGAAAATGCCAGTTCTTGCTAAGAGCAGCTCAGATCTGTTCTTCCTGCTCATTGTCTCCCAGGGCTCATATCCTGACAAGAGCTCATCGCTTATCAGCATTGCTTGCCCTAAACCCTGCAAACAATTGATCAAGCCTCTTCCCTCCCTAGAGTAGGAGCGTCTCCAGCAATCAGAGAATGTCTGAAAACAAGAACTGGATCTTTATTTGCTTTGTGGCTCTCAGCTTCATGTTTTCTAGTTGTGGGGTTTTTTTCTGCCACAGAGAGAGTATAGAAATGTTCCTCTCATTTTTAAAGAAAGCTGAGATAATCTGTGTCACAGGAGACCGAGCACTGCAAAAGGTTTCCAACAAATTTAAAGACCTACTACCTATTACACTGTGGCCACAAGAAATCTGTTGTCTGAGATAGGGTAAACCAACTGATTATTACAATGTACTTAAATATCTGTTAATTAAAAGTGTATAAACTCTTCCTACATCTAAGCTTCATAAAGTACATTATCCCTGCTTTCCTCTGAAACTGCTTTCTTTCTTCCCACTGAGTCTTTTATTTCCCTATCAGCTAAGTCTTCTTCCTCTCTCTTTTTTCAGCCCCTGATAGCTTTGCTCCGTTCATCCTCTGTCATTTGTATCTGGATCTGGAAAAATTTCTCAGGATGTTTGACTCATCCATCATTTAGATAATCAGAAGGAAAAAAAACCAGTTTCCAGCGATGAACATCCATAAAAAGCACCAAGGAAAAAACCCTCACCTTGAACTTCCCTTCCTGCTTTTCTTTTCATTTCATTTGAGAATCTGACTTGACAGCCTTTGCTCTGGCAAAAGTCCCACTGAAGTTATTAAGGGCAAGAGCTTGTCAGGATTAAGAAGGAGGATTTGAAATATCTGTGAGTGATAGCAATATCCCCAGTTCTATGAGACCAAATAAGTATTTGCAAAGGACATTAACCCTGGTGTCTTGAGCCAGCTGCTGACTGCCCTGGGGGAAAAGGAGATGATGTTTGCAACGGGGACACCGCTCCATAGCTGCCTGTAACAAGGCTTTTCATCCCTTCCCTTGCAGAGCTGAACCCAGACCACTTCCTCTTAAAGCATCCATTTGACCAACAGAAACAGGGCGCTGTTAGAAGCGAGCGGGCAGCGAGAAGCCAAAAAGGAAATTAAGACTTCAAACTTGACGTTGGTGCCGACTGTGGGCTTGCTGGTGTCCATCGCAGGTGATGACACAGCGGGCACAGCCCAGGCAGGCGGTTACTGACTGCGTGACTGCTTTGAGGGCTGGGTTTGGAAAGGCCACCTGAACTGCACCGCAGTCAGTGGGCGCAAATGCTTGGGAACTGGAGCTAGAAGCACCACAATCAGAGACAGCTGGAGTAACGCTTGCTGCCTTCCAGCAACTTAGCATCCCTTTTGTACTGACGTGAACTTCTACTGCTTCTTCGCTCCCATGTCTCAGGGGGCGACTGTTGTTACAGATCAAACATTCACTGGGCCCATTTGAAGGGCAAATATGACTCTGAGGGCAAAGGGACAAAGGTGAGCGGATCAGGAAAGGAGGAGTCAGGATGGAATCGTTTCAAAAAAGTTTCTTACACCTTTTCACACTGTCTTAAGCCTGCGATACTGGGCATATTTAGGGATCACACCTATTCCCGGCTGGGCGCGGCGGAGAACAGTTTGCATGTACCTGCTTCAGGCAGCAACCCGTGCTTTGTGCAGTGAATTGCAGCACTGCTCCTGCTCGTGCCGCCGTCTCTGCTGTAATTCCTGCCCTGACACACATGACATCTACATGTGCACGTGATTCGCTCTCCCTCTTGTCAGGGGGAGATCACATTAATGCCGATGCTGAAACCAAATAAACAGTGAAACAAATTTAAAACAAAAATAGCATTTCAGAGGCTGCGTTCCATCCCCACCACCCACCACCATTTATAACTAACTGGGGCTTTGTTATAGTCTCTCACCCAGTGACAGATAAATACTAAACTCCACTGGTTAACAAGAATCATCCTAATTATACCAAGATGACAGTTACAATACAGGCAATTGCTAATCCATTACCTCACTCTGCTGAATACTAGAACATGCAAAAGTTATTCACCCACAAAGAACAATGTTTTAGTAGCTGACACAGCTTAGTAAAGGAATTTATAAAGGTAATTTGCAGTTTTCCCATAAATAAAACATTCTAGAGTTCCCCATCCTCCTCCCCTTCCCCAAAACAATCTTTTCTGATAAATCTTTTTTTCTCTCTTGTAGCGCAGTTAAAAGAATAATAATTGAAACCATCAGACAAAGTTGCGTATTTAAAGTTGCTTACCTGAAAGACAGAGAGCTTCTCTTCCATCCCTTCAGGTTCTTTTTGGAGAACTGGGGTGATACTTGTGGTTTGTGCTGCGTAGGAGGTCACTGCGGCAAAACCTTCGCCAACATGGGGTTTCGATGAAACCTAATGAAGGCTCTGGATGCGTCAGGGAGTTGTGACCAGCGCTGAGATGTCCAGTGGTTGACGGTCCAGTGTGTTAAACCAGATGGGACCGGCAGGACCCTGGTCCTCACCAGGGAGATGCTGAGGAGGAAGCAAAAGGGCTGTGAGTGTCCTTAAGCATGGGCTTCAACTCAAGCACGGGGTAAATGCTGAGGCCTCTGCTTATGTGATGTCCCAAACCAAAGCCAAACAAGAACCCATATGGGCCTGCCTGACTCTACCAGCCCGTGGTGTGGGCAGAAGGGGGGCACCTGGAGGCCTTTTTCTTTCAGGAATCTCTTTCTGGCTCCTCTCCCATTGTTATAACAATCACAAAAGGGGAAAATACCCCTCAGGAAGGGAAGGAGTCCCCCGACAGATATTAATGGAGAGAAAAAAGGGTTAAAGAGACACAAATAAATCAGAACTGGGTTTCATTGCATCCCCTGAGCAGCCCCTTACACCTGGTGCTGGCAAAGTCTCTCCACCTAAAGGATGGAGCAGAAAGGGACTTTTGGGGGTATGGTTTTTACTGTTATCACAGCAGATACGGCCAAAGCTATTTGCAGTAAAGCAGCAAGACTCAGCAAGCCAAGAGTCCCTGCTAGCACATCCCCGCTCTGTGCCGGCCACCTGCAGCAGCAAAGCCAGCATCCCCCTGGGTGCCAGCGTCAGCCGAGGCGCGCAGCGGGCCCCAGCCCTACGTGAAACGAGCAGCTTGTTGGGAAAGCTGGGTGTTCAGGGCAGCATCTGCCAGACTGATCACTGCCTGCTCAGGAGATGGCTAGAGGACTTGGAGCGGAGCTGCCATACATCTGTGTCTCTTGCACAGACCCTCTTTTTCTGCCCAGGCATTTCACCCCCGTGTAAAAAAAGATGCAAGCCATTTCTCCGGGATATTAAAGCTTTGGCAGCTGGGCTGGAGCAGTAGCTCAGGGTGGAGAGCAGATGTCCAGCGACCTGGGCAAACGGCCCCCATGCATGTGCAGCTGAGCTCTCCAGCACGGCCAACCTGGGTCTCTCCTGTCTCAGACCTGTTTATGCAGGTTGTCATTGTGGCAAATGAACTGTGACTCCCCATTGATCTGCCCCATCCACATGTGCCACGGTGTATATGACCATATTTATGATCAGCATTTGGGATATGAGAGCAAGCCCTGCTTTATCCTGCACTACTCCACGGTGATTCTGCCCCTGGCTGAAGTAAGGGAACATGCTGGAGGGGAAAAGCCCTGGCTTTTTGGCTCAAAAGTGCTGGCAGCTTTTGGGTACAGCACTGAGACGGCACATACGGAGCCATGCGCCCCACACACTTTGCATGCAGCTGCTCTAGTTCAGTTCCTCCCTGTATGATGCTCTCTCAAGGGTAACTTGGATGCTTCTGTCCGATGGAGACAGATTGCAGGAAGGCAGCTCTTGTAAACAAAGATCTGCAAGCCTTGTAATCACCGCTACTCCTTCTTCTCTCCCAGCTCAGTTAAGAGACAATGTTTTTCCGCTCACCCACTCTGCTTTTATTTGCTCCATCTCATACTTCTGTGGAGTTTTTCCTGCCCTTCCTTCTGTGGCTGAATGCTAACGAACCAGGCTCCACTCCATCACTGAGCTCCCAGCGCTGTGCAGACACCCAGGGCAGGAATGAGACAACTTCCAGAACTGCTCCTGGGAAAGTGGGAGCTTTTTTTTCAAGGAAAGGCCTCACTGCAAAGGAAATCTGAGTGAGGAAAAGGTGTGCCATAAAAGATAAATCTTTAAAATGCACACTGAACCTCATGTGGGGGTGCTTCTATTTGGAGATAAAGTGGTGTTAATTTGAATGAACTTTATTCCTTCCCAAGGAGGGTAAACGAAGCCTGATTAAAGCCACTTGAATTCTGAATAAGAGAGTCTGCCTGGGGAGTTAATGGCCAATAACAGGCAGCAAACAAAGCCAGGTAATGCTTGTCACAGCAGGGTTCAAACTTCAGAACATAACTTCTTATGATCTGAAAACTGTATTTCATCCCAACATATAAACTGACAACACCAATTTGTACAGATGTATGAAGACAGTAATATATGCGACTCTTTACTTGTTCCTGTTCAAGGCTACACAGGGCCGTATGGACACAAGTGAGGGGGTAATAACAGATCAGAGGAGGATAATTTCTAGCCACAGCTGGAGGTGACACCATCACCTGAGCTCCGCTAGCTCACCCAGGTCTGGACAACGTCATCCTTCAACTATCAAAATTACATCAAAATAAATGCAGAAGCTTGCTGAGCTCACTCATGCAGGTTTTGACTACAGTCCCAGTTCTCACTGCAATTCCTCAGCTATTTTCCTCTTCTTTTCCAACCTGTGGCCATAATTCCGCATTTTCATTTCCCCCTCTTCCCCCTAACAAATTCCTTCCCGGTTGAACCCAGTAACCCTGGCTCAGCCATTTCTCTCCTGGTGGAAAGCTCAGCCACCATTTCGGTGGCCGTTCAGCTCTGCCTCCCATCTCCCTGGCTACGCAAGATCCCCAGTTCAGACCATCAGATCTGGACTCAGAGTCACGAATGCTTCAGCACTGGAGCTGAAGGCACGACTCTTCCCTAGGTGGACCAGAGGAGGCAATGAGCCAGCTGGATTACGGCATTTGTCCCGTGGGCCAGCGTCTATTTATAAGGGAAGGAGAAGGCTCTGGCAGCCTGGAATACTACCTTATCTTCTCTGATTGCAAATCTGAATTTTGGTGGCGAGAAGCACTGCCATTCTGTGTGTTTGACCCCCACTTAGCCTCTGACATTACCAATGTGGAAAATTCACAGTGCCACCAAAACAGGGAAACTGTAATTGCATCTCCACTGACAGCTGCTGGTTGTTGAACTGTGAGGAGCAACGGGATTTCTTGTTCTCTGTTCTTAAAGGCGCAGAAAGATGGAGATCCCTTGTTCCTCGCCAACCGCATTTATTTTCTGTCTTTTCCATTTTGGGCTGCATATTTCTTCTCTGCCAAGCTTCCACTTTTATCGGACAGTGCCTGGTTCTTGTACTGAGGGTGCATGGAAATGATAGAAAAGCAAGAAAGAATGAAAGAGGGAGGGAGGAAGGAATAACATTAAAATCAACAGTTTCTCTTCCTCTCATTTTAGGTCAGAAAAAGTCTTTCCAACTTCATGAAAGGCATACTGAAAAAAATAGTAAATTCATGAACATGCAGTTATTACTTAGCAGACAAATTACATTTCTTCCGAAATGTTCCAAAATGCATTCATTTTCAGAGTACATTACTTTCATAATACTGTGTGGAACCTTAAATGAGAATTTCCCTGACTTGGCTACAGAGCACATTTTTATATTTCATAGTCTGACACAGAGCCCAGGGTAACTAATGAAAATCTTTTTGAAAAGTGACAATCATCTTCTCTAGCAGCCTCACCTGTTGAAGAGATTGCAACATAAAACAGATGAGTGCCCTGCTTGACAGCTAATTGTGTCGGGCTTAATTACAACAAGCAGAATTTAATCGGCTGTGCAGCGCAGTTTTTTAGGATGGGGGAACCATCTGGAATGTACCTTGCTCCTAGGCTGATGGAGGGGCGGGCATCGCTGGATTTCAAAGACGGGAGCAACTGTGCAGGGATTTAAATGCAGAAGTTGTTCCTTCCTTAGTGTATTTCATTTGAGCTGTTTGATGAATTTCAGAGATATTTATGCAAACCTGCATGCTGTTGCCTCGTGAAGACAAGGTTTTGGAAACCTTCCCAGGCTCAATTTGATGAGCCTCGTTCCCCTCCGTGGCCCTGTGCTGTGGCCAGACCTCGACACAGAGCTGTCAGGTTTCACATATTGAGTCACTCTCTTGGTCTCCTGCCTCGCAAGTGCCACCGTGATGCCGCCCTCCCTCCCTGCCCCTGTGGTCCTCCGGCTGGCTCTATCAGGTGTGGGCAGTCCCAGTGTGGGATAGAGCTCTGTCACAGACAAGGGCAAGTGCTGCAAAACCACGTTTCTCAGGGACAGCTTGGTGTCATTGGCCTGTCCTGCCTCGTGGCATGGCACGAGGGCCTTGCTCGCCGGAATACCAGGAGCTGGAGAGCTCTGTTTATATTGGCGTGAAAATATTTGAAAGGGGAGCACCCTAAGTCAGGGATCTCCAGGCTGTCAGCAGAAGGGAAGACTCAGCCCTTTGCATTGTTATATATTCTCCTTCAAGGCTGAACATTGACACCCGGGGAATACAGTCTGGCCCAGTGCTGACCCTGGCGAGGCTGATGCCTCTCCTGCTGAACTCTGGTGGAAACAGGCTATTGATAACAGACCAGCTCCCTGAACTGTAGGCTCAACCAGTCCTTCATTTTCTCCCCCTGAATAGGTTTAATACACAGTTATTAAAATAGTCCTTTGTCATGTCAGAACAAGGAAGAATGAAACATGCATTTCAAAGCCTTTGAAACAACAAAAGGCCCTTGCTAGCGCAGGAATCCTCTGGTACCGTGAGCCTGGCAATAGCTGCGTGCCCACAGACTGGTCCCTGCAGGCAGGAACAGGGCTGGTCCCGTCCCTGGGAGCCTGGCAGCCAGAGCAGTGCTGCCAGGAGCAAAGAGCAAGCAGGGCCTGGCTCCAGACTGCCCTCGCTCACGCACAAAGCTATCAGTGCCAGTGCAATGGGGATTTGGCCACAACTGCACCAGCCTGTGGCATGCCTGTATCGCCCAGGCAAGGAATTAATCACTGCAAACTTCCAGGACAATCACAAAAGACACCTCTGAGGTCCCTGTGTCTGCAGTGCACAGGTTGGTACATCACTTTGGAGGTGTTTTATCCAGCAGCCTTTGCTGCAGGGTAAGCAGCAGTACCTGCGAGTGTTCCCAGCCCTTGGTGTCTATCCACTGCTGTTTTCATCCACCAAGAGTCGGCTGAGCAAGGCCTCACTGGAGGGAGGCCCAGCAGGGAACTCGCAGGATCTAACATACCACAGCACAGTCCTCACGTCCTCTCCCAGGCCTCCGTGTTTAACCCATTGCCTTCCTCACCTCGCTGTGGCTTGGCCTCGCCTGCTGGGCCCTTGCCTTTGTGGCTGCTCATGCAGGGCTCGTTGCTATTCTTGGCCACAGGGCTCTAATTGGCTTCTGGACTTCAGCTGCTTGTTTTTCCTTGGCTCCCCTGTGAAGTTCCTTCACCTCATGCAGAGTTTTTCTTGGTGTAATTGACTTGAGGCATCTTCCTCCTTTTTTCTGTTCTCCTGTCCATTTTACCCAGTCTTCTACAGTTTGATCTCAGAGAGTCTGCTGTGAGCTCCCTGCTGGGCTGACATTGCTCCCACACCTCCCGTCTCCTCTGGTGCGGACAGAGTCATGGATGATCGCAGTGTGGCATCAGAGCGGTGTTTGTGCCTCCCCTTCCCTGGCCCTGCATCCTGGCCCAGCAGTGCCGTCAGGGCACGGCCCCTTGCACTGAGCACAAGTGACACTCTGTGGCATCTTGCACAGCATGGGATTTCTGGGAGCTGTAGGACAGTCCAGGTGAGTCCCCTCCAGTTTCAGTGCTAAATCCACTCAAAGCCAAGCAGGCAGATGAATAGTGATGTACTAGGACAGGCCCATCTCCACAGAAGCAGTGAAGCTTCTTTGAAGGGTGGATACGAGCGATGGGATGGAGGAGCCACGTGAGAATGGCACATGTAGCCCTGTTCAGGGTGTGGGCTGAGCCCAGCAACCTCATTCCGGTGGTCTGAGTGACCAACAGAAGCAAAGTTCAGGGCTTTGGTCTCAGCCAGGGCTCATCCACAGACTCATGGCAGATCCAGCTGAGCTTCAGGCTGTTTTTTATTCCTGGGGTACTTGACAGAGTCCTTAGGCAGGTGGTGGGAGCACAGCACTGAGCCTGGGAAGATACAAAGTGGCTCCAGGCTCTCATCATTTCCTCACACCCACCCCAGTGAGTCTGCACCCCCTTCCCAGAGACCTCTCTGGGTTTACTTGGAAGGAAACTGGGAGCAGAATGTAGCCCAGGCTCTATGTTCCTTGGCCTTACCCTGAATGCGTGGAAGCAGAGCTGCTGTGCAGTCATCGCTTTCCCCTCAAACGCTGCTCTGGCTCTGCTGGAGTGACTCCCAGCTCTGCCCAATGCACTGTACAGGGAACTGAAGCTTGTGGTGGGCTGTTTGTGTGCATCGACGGCCTTTACAGCCTGTCTGTGAACACGCAGCCCAACCCACTGGCTACAGCAGGATGGCAGCACCTGCAACACTTGGGTTCATTCCCAGACTTCTCATATGACCTTGGGCAAATCACTTGACCTTATATTTTTTTGCCCTTTTGTTCAAATGAGAGGAATGAGACCATCTGTAGGAAAAAGCTCTGTGATCTCTAGAGAAGCAGCTCCTGCATCCCACACTCATTACAAAACCTTCCTTCTTTTTCTTCCCCTCTCTCCTCTGTAATTTTCAAGCTAATAATCATTAGCCATCACCCAATGAGCTCCCCCAGCAATTAGTATCTATTATGCCCATTTTACAACTGCAAAAACCAAGAGGCAAGGTCAGCCGTTGGCAGACTAGAAGGCAGAGGCATGGAGAGTATGAGAACAGCCCCTTTTCCATACCAGCATTCCTGATTTGACCACTAGACCTTGCTACACTCAGAAAACATATCAGGGAAAGCCAGACGACAAGCATTGTCCAATGTGCTAATCTTCAGAGGACCACATTAGTGCAATTTGATGTCAAGACATCTTATCTATGATAAAGCAAAGAGTAAAATTAAAGGACTGGAGTTACAAGTGCCTTTTTGTTTGTACTAACTGTCTGAAAAACAGAGGCTTTCGATCTAAATTGCTGTCATGTTTGCCATACAGGAGTAGATTGGTCTCAGCACCCTTATTAAAAATCGTACTAGCATTCTACAGTGGCTGCTTGAAGCTGTGCAGCTCTCAATAACGAGGTTGCAAAGTGGATGTTGAACACCAGCTACTGAGCCCTGCTATCCTGGTGTAAATCTGAAGCAGCTTCCCCAGTGGAATAACTCTCGGATTTACACCAGAACCCTACGCTGGGGACCTGCTCGTGTTCCCTGCCCTCTTTGCACCAGCTCAGCTGCAGCACATCCTCTGCTCTCCCAAACAGGCAGCGCCACTGTGGACCTGGATACAGCTGCACAGATTTGCACCGGATGATGCTGCCTCCAGTTTGTCATGCTAAAACTGATATACACGCTGGTGTAAAGGACAGTCAGAGTACAGTCCTTTCAACCGTATCATGTCTTGGTGTGGTATTACTCCAGAGCATCCCTGAAATGACTGAAGAGAGGAAAGAAAGAAGGTGGAAAAAGAGTAGATTAAAAAAAAGACAGGAAAAGGAAAAAAAGAGGATGGACTATGAGGAATGCAAAAAGAGAAAGTCGAGGAGGAGTATGGGCAGAGTGTTATCAAAGCCTTCTGTTGTGTGCTTAATGATGCTTTAATCCCATAATGACATGGAGGCGCACGAACATGAATATGGAAGGCAGGTACAGCCAGGATCAAACACGCTTGGGTTTTTTTGTGTTTTCACCTGAAATGCATCCAAAACACAATGTCAGCCAGTGTTTGCTACACTTGTCTCTTGCTCCCGCTACTCTGCCTGGCAGCTACAATGACACCGCTCCAGCAACGGGGTGAGGGAGGGAAAAGGGGTCTGCAAAGTTCCTTGGGGAAGAGGATAATAACCGTAACATAGATCAGTATCCTCCTGAGACTGCCCAGCTTCGCCACTAGCAACAAGAGCCCCGCAGATGGCAGTGCCAAGTTAAAATCCAGCCAGCTCGGTTCTCTGCCTCAGATGGCAGCCTATGTGTCTCAGTAGATACAGTTCCTCGGATACTGACAAAACTAACAACTTTTACCTGGCCCACACTGGTTATATTCTTGCTTCGAGGGAAATACTTCCCTTCCGTTTTCTCTTTTGCCCCGGGCTTGCTTTCAGGCGAGCTGAGGCCGTTACAGGGCTGTAGTGCTGGGAGGCGCAGGGTGGCAATGGAAGAGGGGCACATGGGGCTGTGACAAGTGGAAACTTGGAGACATGAAGGCAATACTGGGGGACCAGGGAGGAACAGAATGAGGTAGTGAGGGGAGCAGATGGAGCAAGATGAAGCTTAGCAGGGCAAAGAGAACATACCTTCTCCTTGGCACTCCTGCAAACTCTGGGGTAAGCCCCAGGCTCCCTGTGGCCCCAGGAGCAGTGTGGGTGAGAGGCTACTGCTTATTGCCATGTATTTTTTTGCATGGTGCCGCAAGAGCACAGGGGACTTTAAAAGAACAGGAAAACAGAGCCTTTTCCTTTAAGCACTTTGCAACTCAGCAAGGAAAGAGAAGATTAATATGAGCTGGTGCTTTGGAGGGCAGCAGGGAGACAAAGTGCAGAGGTGGACTTATATCATCAAGGCATGGAAACAGGAGGTGAGTACAGGGAACTTAGTGGGGCATGAACTACATATCCTGACTTTAAGCAGCTGAATGTTGCATTGCAGTATTCTTCCTCACCTCTCTTGGCAAAAATTTCCAGCAGAAAAAAAAAATTCTTGACTCTAACTCCTGCAAGTTCAGTGGGAAGGGCAAAAATCTGAATTATTTTCCATTTAATTGAAGCTCAGAGCTCACCAAGATACTAAAGAGTGGTGTAGCTTCTCAAGACCTCTCAGTTCATTGGGGAAAAAAATGAGACTCTGTGGCACTGTGGATTTCCTTGCCCTGCTACAGGACACATGGTGACACCAAGTAACTCAAGAGCTGAGTGCAGAGATCCCTGACCTAAGTTTAAACTTTGCAGCATGGATGTGTATCTTGATGGAGCTACTCTGCTGCGCAGACTCAGGGCAAGCTTCAGGTTCCCCCAGTGCTTGTACCAGACCCCACAGTGCAAAAGAGGGAACTCCTCTGATTTGTTTTGAAGCTGCCACCAGGGACACAACACCCAGAAATGCCCTGCCTTCACCTGTAGCCAAGGGCTTAGCTCATTTCCAGCTGCTTGCAAGAGCAGCGTGGACTTTCAGAGCGTGATCCCTACCCTATCCTTCTGTGCCTTGTATGTGTGGTCAGTTTTCCCACACTGGGTGTTACAGCTTCTTCTGTGGCTGCTTGGACAAGAGTAACCCATTGGCTTCCTCGCAAAGCCAATTAAGCGGGAGATGTAAAGTCTTGCCTGACTTTAATCAGATAAATTGCCTTAATGTCCTCATGGGCTCCTTGTGAAGAGGAAGTGGCCTTCAAGTGGATATGGGTGGATTCCTCCCATTCCCATCTACGATATCAGGACACTTGCTTGTCCTGCAGCTTGGCCATTTCCTTCCTGAGTGGCTCTTTGACCTTTGGGTGTGCTCCATATTCACAGCATCCCAGGTTTAAATGAGGTAAAAGATTCTGTGATTATGTAAAGTGTGAGCTGACTCCAGGTTGCCAGAGCTGGGAAGGGAGCAAGGAGATATTAATATTAATCCATCACCTGTTGCTTCATTGTCAAAGAAGTTGAGCAAAATTGCTGCAGAGAGTCTGCTGCTATGGAAGATCCAATGAGGTGCTGGAAACTCCTGACCACTGGTGGTAGCCTGAGCACTCCTTGCTCCCAGCCTTGATGCAGTAGGTGAAGATGGCTCCTCTGAAAGGCCCTTTTACTCCCTTGGTCTCCCCCCCGTAGTTTCTGGTCATCTACTTCTCTCTCATTCTCTCCCTCTTGCCGATGAATGATGGATCTGTCATCTTCATGTTTCCAGGGTAACGAAAAGAAGGTTCCCTCCAGCCTAGAAGTAGACAAACCCATTCTGCTGGAAAATTCAAAGTGAGGATTAAAATTTATAAAACAGCACACGACCTAGTACAGCATCTCCTGTTCCTGCCAATTCATCCAAATGGCTGTGTATAAACAGCAAAGCAGGGGCCACCTGCACAGGATTATTCAGTGGGTCCCTTGTGGCAGCAGAGAGCCAGTGCTCGCCTGCAGCGGACAGAGAGAGTTTTGTTTGTGGAGGCTACTAGCCGCCAGCGGGTCCCATGGCTCCCTCTAAATCAGTCTGCACTCCTTTGACTAACGACGTTGGTGGATCCAGAGACGGCCTGGAGAATGGGGAACAGAGCGGCTTTATTTTTAATGGTGATTCTGGATCTCCCAGTTGGCCTGCTTGATCCTGTCGTGCCTAGTCTGACAGCACTAAAGTGGCGAAGCAACAAGGAAGACTAAACAGGACAACTTTTGCCCAAGTTGCAGGAGTTTAAGTATTCTTCAAGCAGGATGTGGTCTGGGTTGATCTATTCCCCAAGAACCCTGTACAGCAAAGCTAACAGGCACCAACTGGATATAGGATGGTCTGGAGCAAATGACTTCACAAGACTTAAAAGGTAACAATTTATGCACTTAATATTTCAGGCCATTGAACATATTTCTTCCTGAATGAAACCTCTGGGAATTAAGTACCCGAGTTCCTCTCTGGAACTGATTCCAAGGCATCCCAGTCTTTAAGCACCTAAATTTCTGAGGCGCTGTTGTTACGCTTCTCACCAAACCATGCTCCCTGCCTGCGAAGGTTTTACATCCCAGTGATAAGACATGAGCTCTTGTTTGATGCCAACAGATGGAAGCAATAAGCAAGTACAGTGACTGTAACAGAAATAATAAACAAGCACACGTAGAACATTTTCTTCTACACTAGCCAAGGAAAGTCCATTAATTCTCATCTGGAAATCCCTGTAACATTTGCAGCGAGGATCTGCCATGGCTGTGAATGCTGCTGCCCCGCAGCACACATTTGCCTTGGTAATGTGGGCCATCACCCAGTGAATTCTGCTGTTTTCTCCTACCAGCTCCTTTCCAGGTTGCCCGGGGAATCAGAATACGTTGATTAGTAAGAGCTGAGCCAGATATGGGTGAGGGCTGGGTAGGATGGGAGAGAAGGAGCCTCGCACCTTGCAGAGTCTGGGCTGATGAAACGCAGAGGTGAGATGTCATATTTATAATGCCAGGAGTTATGCATGAGGTGATCCCAAAGCATAATTAGTAATAAATGTTTAATTAATAGCTTATGAATGTGTTGATAAATTCATTAAAATGATGCATGAGCACATGAATATTCCAGAGCAGGCAGGAGTCAGGAAAGTTACTGCTGGAAAGTGTGTTAACAAGGTGATTACATGGTTTACATGTGGAGTCTGCAAGCACTCCACTCACTCCTATTAGATGAGCAGTTTATGGCCCACTAGGACTGAACGATGTCACTGCAACCTCTCTTTACAATTCTCTCCCTTTCCCTCTTTAATATGAACAAATAGATAACATTTTCCAGTTAACAATAATATCCAGCAGTGTGGACCAAAGCAAATGAGTTAATTGCTTTAAGAAGCTTTAACTGCATTTCCAACCATTGGAATTACCGCTTCTCCGAAAAACAAACATTAAAAACTTCCAGCAACAATAAGCAAGATACCCAACGGGTCAACTCCAGCAACTGCTGGTGTGGAGCAGAGATATAAATAAAACGAAGCACCCAGTGACTTTGCCTGTCTGGGCTCTTCCCCTCTTTTTTAGCTCCAGAGAACTGAAGTTGATGAACTCTGCAAGCAGTTGCCTGTTGCACCCCAACTCTGGAAAAGACCTTAGGCCACAGCCCTTGCTGACTTCTAGCACTTGCCTTTCCTTCTTCCCCTTTCTTTTTTCATCTCAGTAGAGACAGGCAGGCTAGGATGGAAGCAGAGTTCTGGACAAAGTCAAATGTTGCCTGGTTTTGAAGCCTAGAGTAAGCGTGTTTTGGGTTTTGGCATTGTCGCACAAGCTGATTTTGGCTGGCAGATTGAACAGAAAAGCCAGGGTAGCAGAAGAAGAGCTGCTCTATCTAATCTCATCTTCTCGAACTAATAATCTCCCTGGCTGTTCATGCTTTTAGATCTGTTCTATATTCCAACTAATCTATTTTACCAGTGCCTCATCCGTTCTGGATCCCTCCTCATCTGTTCTAATGATTCATAATCCATATTGCATTCTGAGAACAAGTTTTAAAAAGCTTTTGCGAGGAGACTAACCTTTACTCTGTAAGTTTCAGTCTGTGTGAGTTAAGTGCCTAGACATTGAAGCTACTCCTAAAGTGCTTGGGAAATTTCACTTTTTGTCTACTGCACCCTAAGACTGAGTCTGTTCTAGCTAGATTTAGGCCACTTTTCATCCATGTGTAACCTGCTAGTCTTGCCTGGAGTGGCTGCAGGGATGCAGCATCATCATCAGTATAGGAGATGAAATTTGGGGCATTTACAAAGACAAGACTATAGTTGTGACCTTGTCGTCCTTCCACAGTATGAATAAAAGAGGGAAGCACAAATATGCCTGTCTTCACAGGTGCCAAAAAAATATCAAGCTGCTTAAAAGGTATTTCCAAATTGCCCATCAGTGGAAACGAACGACTGCCAGTCCTCTCCTCATCATGCCGCTGACTGTTGTGGGCACTTTACTCGGGGCTATCAAAAATCACTGTGGAGAATAATAAAAAGAAAAAAGCTTAATTCTCACTTTCACTATGTACCACCTTTCAGGTGCTTTGAATGTGAAAAGCATCTAAGCACTAAGAATCTCTCCTCTTTATGTGGTACATCTCATCCTGCAAAGGATGCTTTGGCTCATATTTTGGGCAGATGGGGAAAGTGTCATTGCTAAATAAATAAAACAAGTTACTCTAATGAGGTCATAAGGGATGAAATGCCACCACTGCAACCAGTGACCTTTTCTCATCTCCAAAACAACATTTGCTAGATATAGACATAGACCACTGGTTGTTTATATAGCGATTGAGGATTTTTGCTTACAGAGATCCTAGTTTCTGACTTTTTCTACTGCTCACAACCTCATTCCAACAGTGACACGCAGATAATGACTTGCAGCCTTGCAAAGGGTTTCACTGAAAGTTTGTGAGAAAGAAAAAGTCTGTTTTGAAGCCAGAGACCAGGACAGGAGGTTACAGACACCTAATTTGCTAACAGCAGTCAGTGAACAAGAAGTGTTTGCAGCTGGTAAACAAGCAGTAAGAAGACCATGGCCAAACCTGCTTTGCCCCAAGAAAAGGGAGTGTGGGCAGCAGGTGAAATACTGCTGAGGAGCAGTTCCAGACAGCAAGAACCGAATGACCTGGTGCCACACCAGGCCCAGGCCCAGCACACGTCCAGCCCTCCTGGGCACTGCAGCCACAGATCGTGGCCTTCTAGCTGTGACAGATGGGAAGACACATCGGCTCTGCTGGCATCTCAGTGCCAGCACCGATAACCACAAACCCAAACCACAAACAAACTCAGATTGATAGGTCTGAGGGGCACAGGCTGAGAGCAACTTCTTCTAAGAGCTACAGCTCCTAAACTTTTATTCCTTCCCTAGGGCCTGATCCTTCCTTCTACTTAGCTTTCCCAGCCTAAAGCATCAGCTCCATGGGTCGCTGCATGTGGGTGACTGTGTTGGTTTCATACCCATCTCCTTGTGCACACACATTCGACCCCCCCAGTCATCTCAGCATCTCTTTGCCTCTCACCTCGGTCAGGTTGTGAATGAGAAGGAGGTTAACCCACCAGCCATCAGTGAAACAGCAACATCTTTCTCCTTGACATTCAGGCGATTGAAAAGCTCCTTGTAGGGTCAAGCACAGTGACTTTTAAATAATGCACTGTGGCTTTTATTGCGTTGGCATTTAAGTGTTGGCTGAGAAAGTAAAAGCAACTGGGGTCCCAATGTTCTTGATGATGGGGCCATTGGAAGCCATTGAGCAGATACAACACTCGCAGTCACCTGTCCCACCGCTCACACCCTCCCTCTCCACATCCCACAAATACCTCAGTAGCCCATCACACCTCCTCCACGTGTTCTGGCTCCCCATGCATGGTCACGCACATGCTTCCACCCTCACTTACACATCCAATCCCTCTCCACACCCCCAAAGCCTCCACACCTCGCACCAACACACCCACTCACTCAGACCTCAAGTTGCCAGCACAGATAACTACACCTCACCCTAGCAATGTATGTGTACCTGTATCCCTCCTGGCACACCCGCTGCAAAACAGCAGGACCCCAATGGCTGTGATGGGGCTCTGAGCAACCTGATCTAGCTGAAGATGTCTCTGCTTATTGCAGGTGGGGCTGGACATGATGACCTTTAAAGGTCCCTTCCAACCCAAACTACTCTATGATTCGATGATTATTTGGGTGTCTCTCAGTGCCCTGGAGATGGGGAGGAAGGGGTGGGTGTATGCACCAAATCTGGACTATGACATAGGTCCTTTCAGGGGAGCAGCCCAAGAGCTGCCTCCAGAGCCCGCTGTGATACAGATCTGCCTTCCAACCCCATGGGCCGTGGCCATGTGCCCTACTAAAGCAAGAGATGTCACGGGGAGTTGTGCTCTGGGCCCTTCTCCATCACTGCTCTGTGAAAGAGGAGCGTGGGGCAGCAGCCAGAATCTACCTTGCTGACTCTTAGCTGAATATTTTGGAAGACCTGGTTTGAATTTTTAGACTTGTCATGTGTTGCCAAGAGCTGTCAATTCTACTTGGATCAGTCATCCTGAGCCATGTGTTAGCAGGTAGTGTCACACCTCTTCTTGGGATCACTGAGCAGAGATGGGGAAAGGAGCTGGAGAGACACATGACCTTCTGCCACCGCCTCTCCCACTGCTGTTTGTCACTGCAGAGCATTTTATTACTGAAGTCACTCTCTGATGCCTTGTTTAAAGCTGTTGGCAAGCGAAGTTGAGTTGGGATGCAGTCAGCATCCACCGCCCTGGTCTGGGGCCAGCATGCTTGCTCCCTTCCTGAGGGCCAGCACACCTTGGGATGCTGCTTCAGGGCTGTGGCCTCCAGTGGCCTGGTTTCCCAGTGCTTTCTGAGTTCCAGAGGCAAATGTCTTTGACATTGCTGTAAAATGTGTTTGCGTAGAGTCTGGGCTCTTTGAGAGCAAGTGAATTTTCCCAAGGTTGCATGGTGACGTGGTGACAGAGAGTGGGGGGAACCCAGGCATTCTGGCTCCTGCTCTGCTCTGTCCATCAGCAGCTCTCACCTCACCAGCTGGGACCGAACCACAGATGCTCCCTGTGCTTGCACTCGTGGATGTTATCGCTAAACATCCCAATTGCAGACTATCCCCCACCTCCCTTCTTCCCTCTCTCTAGAACAGAAACATTTTAATCTAGAGGTTGCTTTGGTCTACTCTAATGAAAAGCTAATAAAACCCTCCCCTTCTCTCTGTCCGCAGGACCCTTTCCGAACATCGAAAACCACCCAGGTCCCAGCACTTCAGAGCTGATTGAAGTCTCTCTCCTTCCACCATACATCATCTCTCCCTGATCCTGCAGGGCACCAGACAAAGAGCTAGAGAACAGAAGGGGAAAAGCAGTGAGATGCTCAGGACCGCAACACTCACCATGAGGTCCAGAGGTCCCCACGCTTGGGCTGGTATCAGTCAGTCATGGTTTTTGCCTGTTGAGGACATGACCATCCACTCTATTTATTCCTTGCATCTACCAGCCCAGAAAGCTTGCCCCCCATCATCTAAAACCCTTTCCACCCCTGAGATCACACTCTCAGATTTTTCAGCTCTGTTTGTGTACACCCAACCCCGTACTGAAGTGTGGCATCAGCTGAAGGACTAAACAGCACGGCTCAAGGGAGCAGGAAGAAAAGCAAACTGCCAAATTATGAGGGGAGAAAATGGGGAGATGATTTTTCATTGGCCTGACACAACTGGCCTGAAAGCGCTGCGTGCGGGTGGGAGCTGGGAACATCTGCAGCGCAGACGGTCGAACTGCCTCGCAGTGCCGCACCAGTCTCCCTTTACAACAGAAAGACATGCGAGCAACCCTGTGCAACATGCTTGATGTGCCTCTGGAATTAGAGTGTGCGGCAATAAATGGAGGCTGATGTCTGAGGAAACTGCTGGTCTGCAACTCACACCTTGCCTGCAATATCACCCTTAGCGTGCTTGCTAAAGATTTACAACGGGTTACCATGCAAAAATCACTGGTTCTGTTCCAGATTTACACCATGACAGGAAGAGAATTTTGGCCCAGATCATTTGTGTGTAGGTTTTCTTTTTTTTCCCCAAAAGCAATTAATTAGCCTTGGTTAACAGCAACAACCCTTCCAGCAAAAATCAGGCCTCGCTGTGATAGCAGCCCTAATTGCCATGTCAGATATTTCACAGACCCATTCATTCCCCAGCACCATCAGCTATTGTTATAAATTAATAAAGCCTGGACACATCCCGTATTTAAGAATGAAAACACGGAGAGAGGGAGTCTGATGGAGCCTTAAAGAGCCAGGAGATCTGAGGGCTCCTGACAAGACCTTGAGACTCTGATCTCCTTGCCTGCTTTCCAAAAACAACAACAAAATATGGGTCTGGAGGTATTTCTAAATGCAGCTGCCTAAAAACACATCCATTCAGAATTACAGGGTATTTTTAGACTGTAAAAGAGAGCAGATATAAATATGCTGCACTCCAAATGGTTTAATGACTTACATCACCGATAGGTTTGATCCGTGCTATACAAACATAGCTTTTATTATAGAGCGAGCACGCAAAGCATATACGTGTGTGAGAGCCTGGAGATATATGTGCTTTTATATATTTGTACATAATATATATTTATATAGAGGCATACACACATGTATCCCTCCCTTTTCTATTTAAAAAAATGCTGCCTGAATCATTTTCACAAATAAGACAAACCCCATATTTTGCTGGCAAAACGATTACGGCTGTCAGATCTGATGAACGCAGTGTCTGCAATGAATTATTCATGGAGGCTAATTATAAGCTGGCCGATTTCTGGCGTTGTGGCACAAATGGGATGGAGATCCCTGTTATCTGTAACTGATCCGCTCCTCCTGAGTTCCTGAGGCACAGGAACAAACAAACAAAGAGCAGAGGGACAAACGGGTACCATTTACTGTTGCACAAACTAATTCACTCCATAGGAAATTAGTAAGGTGGGGACTCAGACCTGCTCCTAGGAAGTTCTGCATGGTACAGGATAACCCCAAAAGGCATCCCAAAAGCCACAAGGGTTGTGTGCTCCAAACTGCCATCGCAGTCTCTAAGGGTTTGATAAGGGTATTGTTATGTGAAACAGCTACGTGGGGTCTGCCGGCTGCTCCGCAAGTCTGCTACCTTACATGCAGCAGTGGAAAACAGCAGATGTCCAAGGAAAGAGCATAAAATTCAGGATTGCAGTTCAAAGCCTGGGCTACCTCTTCTAATCAGCACTGCTTCCTGCATCTCTTGTGCCTTTCCTTTTTATGATTCCCAATCACAAGAAGTAAAGTGGCTCCTCCCTTCCCCTTGGCTGGCTACGACAGAGCACCTGCGGCTGGGGAAAGAGTCTCTAACAGACAGCAGGTAAGACTGGGTTTTTCAGACCAGCAGCAGATGAGCTTGGAGGGTACAAGGGGCCGTGACCCAGCCCTTGTTAATCCACTGCTATTTGGAAATGTTCTGAGGCCCACGCCGAGCCTCTGCCAAAGTCCACAGGCACAGGCGCAAACTGAGCTGTGCCTGTAAGCCCTGTGCTGAGTCACAGACCTGGCGTGTAAAGGTGAGGAAGAGGAGGGCAATGCAGCGACCATCGCATTGGCCTGACTGGGAAGCAGAGGCACTGAACCAGTCCAGACCAAGCAGTGAGGCTGGACTGGGTGTGGGAGACACAATGTTACAGGCTATTGGTTTTCCAGGCAGCATTTCAGGTGTCCCTCCCTCCCGTCCCTCCTCAGCACTTTAGTGAAAGCCCACTGTGAGAGTTTGTAGCTCTGTTTTAAAGCTTTCTCTGAGGCTTTAGAGACTTTCCAGGACTTTTACTCACCCATCGCTCACTGGCTAGAGAATAAAGTGTTGCAGGCACAACCAAAGGTCAAAAGAGGTTCCCTGTTCAAAGTCGTCTCCTCAGCAGGAGTTAAAATGGCATCAAACTCCACTGCCAAGCATGATGCCTCTCCGAGGCTCTGTCTCCATGGCTAGAGCTTGCCTCCGAGCAAACCAGAGGCCAAAACTCCCAGGCTTTGACTAGAGCTTTCAGATGACCTGACCAGGCTCTGTCTCACACCAGGAAACCTGGGCTAAAGATGGCAGATAGTGAAGATTAGAAAATCCATAACAACAAACTGTGTGTCTGAGAGAAACATTCAAGGCAAATTTCTTTAGGCTTCTCCAACCCATTTATCTTCTACCCAGTAATATAAGACTTAATGCTGTTAGCACTGGACACCTAAAGGGGGAGGTTCAAGGCTTATTGGTTCAAATAGTCCAAGTAGTTTCGAACTTCAGTAGATATTTCATTACAGCCCAACAGAGCCAGTTGCTAATGGTAAAACCAGGACACACCTAAAGTTCAAGGAAGACAGTGAATTACTGGAGAGTCCAGCGCAGCGCTATGAAGGTGATCAGGGGGCTGGAGCATCTCCCTTGTGAGGAAAGGCTGAGAGACCTGGGTTTGTTCAGACTGGAGAAGAAAAGGCTGAGGGGGGATCCATTAATGCTTATAAATATCTGCAGGGCAGGTGTCAGGACGATGGGGCCGGACTCTTTTCAGCGGTGCCCAACGCCAGGCCAAGGGGCAACGGGCACAAGCTGGAACACAGGAAGTTCCACCTGAAGATGAGGCAAAACCCCTTCCCCTGCGCGGGTGCCAGAGCAGTGGCACAGGCTGCCCAGAGAGGCTGTGGGGTCCCTTCCCTGGAGACATTCACCCCCCGCCTGGACGCGGTCCTGTGCCCCTGCTCTGGGTGTGCCTGCTCAAGCAGGGGTGGGACGGGATGATCTCCAGAGGTCCCTTCCAACCCCCGCCATTCTGGGATTCTGTAAAAGAAAATTAAAGCCCTGTTTGAGGCCCTGCCTAACCCTGGCTCCCCTGAGAGCCCCAATTCCCATGAAAATCAAAGTTTCCTGGGTGACTATCAGCTCTAGGATTTCTGACAGCATCTCCCACCCTGTGTTACAATAGAACAGTTGCTCAGTCTTGGGCAAACATTTTATCCTTTAGAGACTGCATGGTTTTTTCCCCCACTTTAAAAAAAACCCCACAGTTTGGGTGGCAGGTCAGCAAAAACTGCTCATGCAAATGGGTCAAAATAGTGGTATGGGAAAATTCCTCTTCTGAAGAAGCCAGAACAAAATCTTCTCAGTGCTTCACTTTGGAAAAAAAGGCGTTTTGTTTAGAACTGCTATAACAGGGTAAATGCATCCAGGAAAGCAACCAAAAGTTTTGCTTTTGTGTGGAACAAATACAACACTCTTTGAGGCCAATTACTTCTACTTCTTTCTTTGGCAAGGGATAATGGAAAAAACTTTGTTTCAGGTGGCCTCCCCTCAAATACATCACTTTCCAGTTTCCTCCAGCTACAGCCATGAAACAAATTAAAAATTTCTCACTCAGCTGTAGTCCTTAGCCAGAAGAGCAATTTCCGTGCTGCCCTCAGCCCAGCTGTCTCACAGTCTGGCTATCTAACAAGCCACAGTGACTCCCAATATATTTTTCCTAAAGCAAATTTCTAATGATGGTTATGAAAACCTCTTTATGGTTTCCCAGCTGATGCAAAAGTAACATAGGGTAACAGGCCACGATTCACACACTAACATTTCTAAAAGCAGCCTCTGATTTTTGGGGCTGTGTGTATGTCCCTTCTGAATGACCCCATATCAGCTTTGGGGACTAGGAACGCCATTCACCACCAAAACCCCTGCTTCATACCTTGCCACTGCTTCAAAGCGCTCACCAAGCAAGTGCTGCCATCTTCTGTGTCACCAACTCTGCCTCGTTTCCTTTTTGATGGCTCTTACCCAAGGACTAAGCAGAAAAAAGAATAAATCCCTTTTTCTCTTCAGCTTCTGAAGCCTGACAGACAGCGGCAAGTGATACTAAAGGTGAAGGGCTCCAGATGCACTGTAGTTTAAAAAAGGGGGAAAACAAATAAAGAACAGTTGTGATTCACAAGACTGCTCCTCCAGGAGCTCTTCAGGCAGGATGGAGATTTCTGCCTCTGCATCCCACCATAAGAGCTCAGGAAGTGAATTATTAGAGGAACATTTCCCCCCTTGCACAGAATGATTCCCTGCAACCTCACCTCTCTGTCTGAAAGACTACAGCATCTCCTTCATAAGTATCTTTAATATGGAGGCAAGCTACTGTTCTTGGCAAAGGAAATGTAATTCTGGTGCAGCACCATCGATTTTTGAGTGTGACTTGTGCTTTCCTTGGGTGCAAACGATAAGAGACTCAAGCATCTATTTCTGCTTCCCATGGTACCCCCCTACTAAAGATCAATCCTGCAAGGGCTTGAATTTAATTCAGGCAGACAGCGTGCTCCTCTCTGCAAGCAGTGCCAGGGCTCTGGCATCTGCAAAGGTTCCATGTGACGGCAGTAATCCTGAGTCAGGCCCACAAAGACACGATCGATGAGGACAGGAATTGGGAGGCAGGACATGTCTGGCAGACAGCACAGGCCTGGAGTGTCCTGTGTTGCTCTCCTGTCAGCGCAAGGTGGAGGGGATGTGATGTGGTTTGACATGAGCAGCAACACTACAACTTTCCTCCTTCCAAAACAGCAAGCTTCCAACTCATCACCTGCTCTCAATACAGCCAATGAATTGCCAAATAGATATATTTTTAGCCTGGTCTCCTATTGAAGCAGGTTTAGGTGATCAGTGTGTGTGCACCTATATTCTTTCCCTTTTTCCTTATCCCCCTGTAATTTTGAACTCACTGGCCAATCCAAGTCTAATCTGACAGAGGCAGAGGTCTCAAAGAGGTCAAACACCAAGAGATAGGGCAAAAATACATATTTGTTCAGGTTTGGCAGACACTGTAACAAAGAGAAAGCCTTTTCTCCACAGTGAGATGCCACCCTAGAAGGGACTGAGCCTTGCAAGCAGGTTTTCCCTGAGCCACACGTGGAAAAGTTACTTCAAGCTCTGCTTTGGATTTCCTACCCGAGCTGCCTTCAGCTCCACCCCCCCGAGCTGCCTTCAGCTCCACCCCCCCGAGCTGCCTTCAGCTCCACCCCCCCGAGCTGCCTTCAGCTCCACCCCCCCGAGCTGCCTTCAGCTCCACCCCCCCGAGCTGCCTTCAGCTCCACCCCCCGAGCTGCCTTCAGCTCCACCCCCCCGAGCTGCCTTCAGCTCCACCCCCCCCGAGCTGCCTTCAGCTCCACCCCCCCGAGCTGCCTTCAGCTCCACCCCCCCCGAGCTGCCTTCAGCTCCACCCCCCCGAGCTGCCTTCAGCTCCATCCACCCGAGCTGCCAGGGGAAACTGCTCATCAGGTGAGTTGATTACAGCCCCACTGGTCTCAAAGAGGTATCTTTAACCTTGGGAGAACTACAGCATGTGCCAGCATCTCTTTCAAAGATCCAGTGTCACCTAACATGAATGTGCCCATTTATTGACGTAACTGGCTTTATCTTGACTTGTACCAATACATAAGCCTTAGGTCATAAGTCTGCAGTAGAATTAGGGCTGAGTTGCAGCTGCTCCCTCCTAAATCCAGGCCTCAGGCTCACCTTATCATCATCATCTCATCACCCCGCGGTGCCTCCGATCTGTGGGCAGAGGCAGCCCCCCTGTGCCAGCCACTGTACAAACACGACCATCGCAGGCTGCCTGGACTTGCTCACCATCAGCTCAGACAACAACAGCAGGAATTTGCCTGACCCTCCGCACTACACCAGGACTTGGCCATTTCTCAGCAATTATCTCCTGCAAGGGAAAAGCAGCTTGGTGTTCAGCTGTCAGTACACATGAAGGAGCCTTGACCCCCCCCTTCCTTCCCACTGCAGGAAGATTAGCACCAGCTGCTGCAGGTGTTGCCAGGGCTCCTGGGGAAAGAATACAACAAAAATCCTCTGTTGAAGGTCACCAGCCACAAAGCACCATGTGAAAGAGTGGGCAGAGCACACTAAAGATTAATGACACTTCAAGGTTTAGATCTGTCATGATGGGAGGGTCTGTGGAGAGAGCCAATGAAGGCTAATATGATTTTACATATAAATGAATTGTTTCAAGGAATTAAATGCCCAAAACAAGCCTGTATGTGGCCACGCTCCAGCCCTGAGGAGCAGGGGGAGGTATTCCCCACTGATTTGCAGAGTGTGTAATTAAAGAGAAGAAATCATGTTTTTCACAGTCTGAGCCTGTGGGGTTTTGCAGTCCTTCACTCAGGCAATAACACCAATGTCAAGAGCATGACTGGGGCAACATGACCCCTGGATTCAGCGCAGGGCTGGGTGGCCCAGGCTCTCACCCTTGCTCTGACACTGGAGGCTGTGTAGCCGTGGAGAATTTATGCGTCCTCTCAGTGCCCCTTTTAAAACAAGGATACTGACACTGTCTTCCTTTGTAAAATGCCCTCAGAGCTAGTGAAGAGCAGTAGTACATCACAGAGTGTTATTGTTCCATCTAATTCCTTCCCCTGCCCTCCTCAAGATAATATCTGAGCATCTTCTAAACCTGCACAAAGCGACATGACTCATGTCTGTCATATGTGACTCCTCTATGATCCCCAAAGGGAAACTTAGATATGTGGTGGTGTGTTTTGTTTTGGCAGGGTTGTTTCATGTCCGGGCTCCATTTCTGGATGAAGGGCTCCCTGTGCGTGTTGCTTTTTTTAGCCAGCTACAGCGCTCTGTGTCTATACAAGAGAAGTGAGGGTGATAAGCTGCTCGGAAACCAGGCAACAGGCAGCCATTTCACAGTTTGGGGTTATTCAGACCTGACATTTAGCGGCAAAACGTGCTTGGAAGAGGCAGACTTACCGACCCCAGAGTCACCAGGCGAGGGAAGGCTGGGTTAGGGTTGGGCCTTGGTCCACTGAAATCGTCCTGGGCTCTTTATTTCCAACTATGTCTTAACTCTTGTCCCCCTTCTGAAATTCAGGAGAGAGGGGGAAGAAATAGGCATTGAAAGCTCTCCTTTCCTCTGCTCCCACTCCCACCTGAGGCACTGAGCTCTCTCCCTCGTGGATGGGCACATGCCCACACCACCGGCCCCACAGTTCCTCCAACCACCCAAAGGGAAGTGGTCCTGTCAGTGCTGCTAGGTGATGGCAGGCAGGACAAGCCAGCTAACCACCTCCCCCTGAAGGCTTCATCTTTAATGCACTGAGCTTGAGAACACACGCAATTCCTCCTGGTCACGCAGCAGGAGCGTTGCTGAGCATCAGGAACTTAGATCTCTTTAAGCCTCCAAGGCAGGAGAAGCTGGGCACGGTCCTCCCCCGTTGATGCCACATGCAGCTGCTTTCCTCCAGAACCAGCTGTGTAAGGAAGCTCAGATGTGGATCCACAAGCTATAGCTGATGTCTGGATCATGGTCAGCCCAGCGCCTCCTGTGCTTTCCATCAGCAGAGGTGCAGGAGAAAAGGGGAACACAGGTATTTTCCTCAAAAAATGGTTGGGACTTTTAAATTGTTTTTTCAAAGAAATAATTTTTTTCCTTTTATTTTTCAAAAGCACTTTTCAAAAGGCAAAAAGTATCATGAAAGGAGAAGTTTTTCATTACAGGAACATTTGATTTTTAGGACCTTTCTGAAAGCCCCAAACAAAAGTTGAGTGCTCCGGACACCATTTTTCAATACTTCATTCTCAGTGTCATAAAATATCTATTTCATGGCCCAATTGGAAAATACTACTTTTTGGGTTTTTTCTTCAGATTCAGAACAAAACCCACATCTCTACAACCTCAATATTCCCTCTCCTCAGTGCGGGCTGTGCTGAGACCTTCTTGTTTTCCTGCGAGGCACCTTCTTTTCCAGCATCAGGCGTGAATGGAGCCTGCAGTGCAACAGTTAACGTGGTAATACTCCAAGGATTTTGTTTAGAGTTTTATAGCATTACATACTAGGCTTATTGGATTTAAATGGCTTAAATTAACTGGGTTATTTAATGGATTTTCCAGATTAGGGAGGAATCTGCAAAGGCTGTTACTTCAAGAAGAGCAGCTGCATTGGAAGAAAAGCTCTCCGAGTAACATTAATATCCTGGAGGCTCACAAGTCCTAACAGGCCGCTCCTGTCCTTTATTGACATTCTCTCATACGCATTTAGCCAGGTTTGTGTTTAGTTTAATAATCTCCTGAAAGTTTAATTGTTGCTTTATTCATCCATGACCTTTCCTTCTCATCTGGAGACATATTATTGCTAATCTACAAATTTCAAGAACCAGATTTATTTGCAAAACCAATTATTCTGCTATGCAAATCTCCTCTCTTCCTGCAGCCTGCTTGAACAGGGCTTTTTTTACAGCTGCCATAAGATATAGATACTATTCAAATATTTAAATGTAAAATGTATCTATATTTCTTTTCAAGCATGCCCAGGTTCTATGTGGTGCAAAGTTAATTAAAATCTTTAGAATCAAAAGCAGGTTTTCCGACCTTGATCCAGACCTGACAGACTTTAACCTCCGAACTCCTCACTTAACCACAGGGGAACTGGAACGACCAGCAAAGTGGAAATCACTTCACTATCGGTAAACTTCTAATGGAGAAACACATCCTCTCCATTAGCGTCAGACATGACAACACCAGTTCAGTCCCAGAGACACAGATGCAGGTTACCTGAGCTGTCTGCAGATGCATGACCTGAAGGAGGTGCAGAAAAACACCCTGAACTGGAGCCTTTGCTGCAGATCTTTACCACATAACATTCTCGATGGCACTTCCCCCACGTGTCCCCAGAGTGACGCCTCCCCTCAGCCTCAGGATTTATAATCTAGCTGGCACAGGGTGGGAGACAGAACACATAATTTCAATGTGGGGCTGCTCCGAGCCTCTGCAGGTCCAGGGACTCAAGCCTTCTTCCCAAATAACCAGTGACCGCAGTACTTACCGTTAACTTCAGCTGTCCCCTGCCTCAATTTCCCCACCTCTGGCAATGGCAGGAGCACTACCTGTTTGTGTTAACTCAGGTTTACAGAGTGGTGAACTGTCACCTACTATAATCCTCCTGCACAAAAGCACAGCCAGCGTCCTGTGACTATGGAACATCATTACCACAATTACAGGCAACCAAGAAATCAACATTTTATACTAAGCCTCATGTCAACGAACAGCATTATCAGGGAAGCTTGCACAATTAAACCATAATTCAGTGGATGGATGTTAAGTACTTTACAGATGAGCAAATTAAGAAAGCATTTAGCCATAGGATTCGAGGGAGAGGCAACGTGGGTGCCAGGCAGTGAACAGAGATGTTCTGCTTGTGCTCCCGGCTCTCACCCTGGTGCTGTGCCTCCTCGCCCAGCAACCCCCGGCTCTTCCACAGCCCTTCTTGTGGCTACAGGGGCTTCTGGACCCCCTGGTTCTGGGCTCCCCCAGCACTGAGGGCCCCAGGGCAGCCAGAGCCTGCGGCTCAGCTGTCACCAGGTGGCTGCAGAGAAGCCAGGATCCACTGGTCCTCTCCTGGATAATGCTGGAGATGTGGAGAAGGAAGCAGAAACTAAGGGGGAGATTTTGAGTCAGAGGTGCTGTAGGTAATGCAGGATTATGTTTCCTGGGAAAGAGAGTCTCTAGTCTTGCCCCAACATGTGAAATGTTTTCAATCCTAGGTCTGGAAAAAAACAACCAAAGCAGCACGAGCTACAGATGGGTCCCATGGGGACAGAAAGGTATCCCAGGCTTCCAGGAGATGCCATGGTCCACTCAGCTATGTACGCACTTGGACCTGACTGAAAAACAACCACTCCTGATTGTTTTGCTTCAAGTTAATAAGACAGAAATAGTTCCATATCTCACCAATAAATCACCGCCATCACATTGATAGACAGGGAGCAACTCTAATAGTCTTTCATTGAAATGGAATTACTTGTGCATGCAAAAAAAAAGACTGGAAATACATGTTGTTGGAACAGCCATCTCCTGTTCCACGTACTGAAGCAGGGGAAGGGAGGAGGATGAGGAGTTTGTTTCCTTGAGATGTAATGGAGTGAGAGCCCTGCTTTAGGCATGCAACTGCAGATAAGTCTTACGCACTAGTGTTTGGAGCAGCCCCTATTCCCTGGATACCTTCAGAGCTCTGAGGTGGGAATTGGTCATCTCCTGGCAGCCAAAGCCACTGGCTTCAGTAAACTCTGGCTCAAGCTTTAAATATTTCAGATATGGGTGACTTTAAGCTGTTTTCCACAGCCTGCAGATTGTTTCTCTTGCTCAAATAATTTAGCTTTAACCTGAGGCTATGGGCTCAATCCTTGCTGTCAAAACCCAGTGTGTAGCTTTGCATGCAGCTCCTGAGTCTAGCAGAGCTGCTTTATGTTTGTAGAAATTGGCATAAATAAAAATAAATCTGACAGGCTTTAGTCTATATTTCTCTAGTATATCCTTTTCTGCACTGGATTTACCTGAGTTGGTTTATACCTAACAGCTTCAATAGGGATATGTTTACAGTGAGACAGCCCCAATAAATATTAGCAGGGATAAGGGTTCACTTTCACAAATACATCCAAGCAAAGCAACCTGTAACATGCAGCCTATGGCCATGGGTGACAGTAGTGACCCATCAGAAATCCCAGGCTGGGTCTCCCAGCTGGCCCCCAGCCCATTCCTGCAGCTGTGCTGCCAGGATGCACACACTATCTAGGTGGGGTACATCAACCCCACACAGGCAGCAAACCAGGCTGCTTTAATTACCCCTACAAACGTTAGTTACAATGCAAATGGCTTTGTTTTCTCTGCTATTTTACCTTGAGTTAAGAACTACTTTTTGTTCTTCTTAGTAGAGGCAAACAAACAAGACTCATAAAATACTGTAATAGTGTCCAATTACACTTGGAGCTGGAAACCTTAAAGGTTCCAGCAAGAAAAAAGGCTGTGTTCCCCTGCTGCTGCTGCTGCGTCATGGGCATAAATGAAATGTGAACTACACCACTTTTACCAGTGTAAATGATTACAGAGGAGCTGCAATCCAAGGTGAAGCTGAGCCTTTAGTAGGTTTATTTTAAGCGCAGACACCATTAAACATGACAGAAACATGAAAGAAACTTCCCCTCAGTGACATCTAGATGAAAATGTGACTGATTTTCTAGTGCCCTGCAGCTGGACCCTGGCACCTGGGCTGGCCACAGGCACTTGGTGCTGGGATAAATGTCTCCACGAAGGGCACAGCAGTGTTTGCCAGAGTTGTTAGATATTTTTAGCTTTTCATCACAAACTGACTCTCATCTTGCCTTGCAAAGCTGCTAGCGAGGCAGAACTCCACTGAAACCCAACTTCTAATCTGAGTACATGTCTAATCCATTAACACCAAACCCACTGAAAAGCAGTGGGTAGCATCACTCTGGTCTAATGCATATTCAGCCAAGCTCAAGGCAATGAGAGAACTGGGCTGTGGTTTCGCTCGATGAAACCTTCAGCATTGATTTCAGCTGATTGCTTCACCACTGTCCTCTTCATTCCTGTCCTTGTGCTATCCTGCACAGCTCCTCCACTGTGCTGACGCAACCAGGTATGTGGAGAGGCTGAGAAACGGACTGGGAAAGTGGATGAGCTTAAAAGTGAGTTTTTTTGCTGGGTTGGTGTTCAGCCAGATCAGTTCCACAATCCACTTTACACACAGCCACGTCATGCATGCCCTTGGGGATGAGATGGATCGGTAAGAAGCAGGGACACCCTAAGTCTGCTCCTGTCATCGCGGACTTTGTTGCATGATGCCACATGCTCCACACCTGTCAGCCCCATCACTTCCCAAAGCCACAACGAGCAACAGCAGCCTTTTAACTGACATCAACGCTCAGCTCCTCTGCCAAAGTCGTGGGACACAAGATCCTTTGTCTCCAGATTACACTCATCTTTTCCACTTCTCCTTCACATAAGATGAATCTTATAATTTGTCACATAAGGGGTGGTTTCCAAACATCATTTACCCAATGGAGGCTGGGAGGGGGATGTTATTCTTCAGGTCAATTTGTGAGTCATTTGGCTTGCCAGTCAACCAAGTTTCACTCACTTGGAGACAATATAGCTGAGCTATAAACCTTAAACTGGAAACATAACTCACCAAATTTAGTGAGTAGCCTGTCATCATTGAGAGCAATGATCCTTAACCCCTTATCTAGCTCTGAGGGATCATTATCTGCAGTTGTTAATTTAAGCTTGTTTTAAGTAATAAAAAAAATTCTGCTAAAAATGTGTCACTAATTCTACTACTGCTTCATTATTCAGTTTCATACTAAGAACTATTTTTTTGGTTTCTCATCAAATTGACGTTCAAATAAATACCATATGTACTAGCCAATAAATATAGTTACTGGCCAACTTTCCAAGCATTTTCACTAGCCAGGCAAGGATTGCAGAAGCCTCCAAAAACAATGAAGCAGGGTTTAACCTACCCCTGTTCAGCTGTGCACTTATGAACTGTCATCCCTACAGGGACACCAGACAGGGAATGTCGGGCTGCATGGGACACGGGTATGACTCTGGGATAGAGCATGGCATTGCCCTCACCTCATCTGTAGTCCTCTTCGTCCTTCTAGCGTGACTTTCAAGCTTCATCCTTCAAATTCACTTGTTTTGCACTGATCTATGTACAAATGTACAAAATATACAAAATACAAAATGTACAAAATATACAAAATAAAAACAACCAGATGCAATTGTGTGTGCACCAAAGCCTAGCAGGTTTAAATGCGTATTCAGGTATCCATTTCTCACTGAAATGCAGTGGTGGTTGGGGGCAGGTCTTCACACTAAGTAATATCAGCCAGGAAGGGGCCCCACAAGTGGTACTCAACTCACAGATAACAGTAATATTCCCTCACAGCTGTGGGCTCCAGTAGGGTGAGAACAGTCAGGCTGAAGCCTGGACATCAGTCACTAATATTTAGAGTAGAAAAAGTCCCAGAAAACAAAAAAAGCAAGCTGACCAGGTTGGGGATAGAATCATCCCCAAACTTCTAAGGCTAGCACAATGACCACAAAACCCTCAAGCAATCCGTCTGTCAGCTGGGAAGATGTAATTCAGACAGTGAATGGAGTCACACTAGTGGACAGCTCTATGGGAACCAATTTACTTGAAGGAAGAGTTTAATCAGTCAGGGTTCAAAAGACATGTAACTCATTTCAGCAAAGAGCAAAACGGATTGTGCACTCATCACAGGTGAACAAAAGATCAGGGAAGACAAAACAATTACAAGCAGATAATGAAATGGGTAGTCAGTAGCACAAACAGAGCCTCTAGAGGTGTAAATCCAAGCTCACCGTGTTTGTAACAGCAAGGAGTGCAGGAGGAAGGAGAACCAGGGGCTGCAGAGTGGGCAGCAGGACCAGCCTCCATCTCCCCAGGTGCTGGAGTCCTCAGTCCACTCTGAAAGGATGCCCCAGATCCCCCAAAAATATGGGTTTGGGAGCCAGTGCCTCTCCAACACCTCCTTTGGGGCTTGTGCTGCAGCCACCAGAACGTGGAGGAAACAAACCCATTTCCAATTAAAAATCACCAGCACCAGCAGTTTTAAGATGGCTGCTCCTGCCCTTCCTGCTCTGCTTGAGACCTGACACTTGCTTTGCAGGGGTGTGAACTATTGTTCACTAAAACATCAGCTCTGAAGAAATAATTGCCCCAGGGAGCCCTGAGACACAGTCATGGGGAGAGGCAGATTAGAGGAATCAGTCTCATTTTCCACTGGAGCAGCTGGGAATGTGCATGCACTGTGGGACCCTACGTCTCAGCTGAGAGAGGTTATGAGCAGCTGATGGAAAGGAATGTCTCAAACTGCTCCATCGCCTGCGACTGCGCAACTACTCTGTGTGCTGAGACACAGACATCCAGCAGGATGTTTGCCCTGCTCTTCCAGCACTTTGTGGAGCAGGGGAAAAGAGAGGTGGCTTTTCCATCCTCTCTTTTACCAGCGGGGCTGATGATGCCAACTATCCTCCACACAAGGAGGGTCTCCAACCCCACATGGTCCCGGAGCCAGAGGCTGGAGCGGCTGTGTAAAGCCCCATGTGGCCCAGGCTGAGCAGGAGGGCATCAACAGCACGCTCTCACACGAAGTGGGAGACTCTGTAGCTCTCTGCAGGATTGCTGAGAAGAGAACCGGGCAATAACAGACCCCCCCACCCCCCACTGCTGCTTTGCTGCACCCCATTGCAGGCAGGAGGACATGAGAAGGGCCTCTGGGATGGGGGAGTGTGTGAGCGGAGCACTTGCAGAGAGCAGGAGATAATTATCTCCTTGGAAGCAACCCGGCTGGTTTCTTAGAGACCAATGCTTATCTTTCCATCTCGCCTGATGATCCTTTATCATTACCTAATCCTCCTGGGCTTCAGAGACATTAGCTAATCTTGTGATAAGAGATTGAGAGAAAAGCCAAGACACGTTTCCAGCCATTAATGGCAATTCCCCCAAAGCCTGGGTGTGTGACGCAGAGACCCAAAGATGCCTTACAGGCCTTGCTCTGTTTGAAAGACACAGGCAGAAACCTGATTATTCCCGACTGACCTGCTGGGTACTTAGTCATGGTTGTTCAAGATGTTTTAAGATGAGAAAAATATTATCATTAGGAGGAGCTGTGCTAGAGCGGTATAGCAATGATAGCTAGTGCTTTGATAATGCCTGTAGAGAGGTAAGTGTGCCAGAGGGTAAAGCAGCATTCTGGTAACATTTCTCGCATGCAAAGCAGAGCCATTCTCTAACGGGAAGGTCAGACTCTTACTATAAGTTGGGATAAACCACACTGAAACGGGTATGTTTTTAACTGCTACTCCTAGATAAAATAGCTGCAGTTAAGTATATGCATCACTGAAAACAGAAAGGAAATGCAAAGCTGCCCTGAGTGTGAATGCTTTGAGGAGGGGAAAGGAGGAGAGGGATTCCTGATTTAATTTGGAGAGGGAGTGAGAAAAGGGGCAGAGAAGGAAAGTCAAACACAACCATGTGTGTCTTGTGTGGAGGCAGAGACACAGAACGAGCTTCTGAGTTGTGTTTATGTACAAAAGGTCTGGAGCGGCTGTTTTAGGCTGTGGCTTTTCTCCCCTGCTCTAAAACCCAGACCTTTCTACATCCACATAAAGAAAATTGCCTCAAGGATTCTTGACTTCAGCACCAGCTCTCCTTCCAACGAGAGCAGTCTATGGTATCTCCTACTGTGGTCAAGAAGCCAGAGCACTGAGCAGCAAAGTATAGATCTCCGCTCCCTGGGAGGTCACCCGATTCATTTAGTGGACGACTGTGACCAAGTGTCATGGCATCGCTGCCTTTCTTGGGAACCACCTTTGTGAAACTGCTCTACATCCTGAGCTTGTTGCACTACATCAGCATAAATACAGGATCCTAACAACAGCTGCAGTTTCCAACACTTTCAGTGCCATGCGCCCTTTTCCGCACACGAACAGCATGTTCCATTAGCCCAAAGTTCTTTTGTTTTCAAAGGAAGACATCTCAGAGAAGAAAGAACAAAAATAATGCCTCATGCCCAGGACAAGACAACATATGTGTTTTCTAGCTCACTTTCTGCAATGGCAACAGTTTTTGAAGACAAAAATATCCCAGAAATGCTCTATGGTGCACAGAGCAACATTCGATACAAGGACCACAAACCAGATGACGCCTTTGCTGTAGAATTAGAGGGCATTAGGGAGAGTACCTTTCTAAGACACATCCTGCTCCCCCGACTGCAAAAATAGCAAAGAATACCTCTCCTAGAACACATTTCATTCTGCATTAAACTTTATGGTTTCTGAGAGCTCCTCCTGTGCAAAACCAACACTGTTACTTATGAAACAATACATCAAACCCACAGATGGGAATTGGCTCTCATGGAAACACAGCCAAAAAAAACACCCCCTTTCTCTTTTTCCACTCCTGTAACAAATGGCCTCTTTCCCCAGTCATGTGCATAACATTTAAAGATTAATGCCTTATGTGGCACGACACAGAGTCGTTTTGCTTCCTTTCGAGAAAGCTTAAAGCTCTTTAGAGACCGAGTTCTACTTTCAGAGTTATCTGTCTACAGAGCAAACACACTTCAGATGTTCAGCCAGTTTCTTTAAAGAACAGGTTAGCTAAATGAAGGGTTACCAAGTGTGAGCTTAATGGACTTTGCTTAGTTTCTGATTGGCTTTCATCTATTTTACTGTCTGTTCTTTAAATTTGCAAATGACTTGGACTGTGAACAGAGCCTTGGACTGAAAGACAATTTGCAGGCAGCAAGGAGGGCTGCGCTGTTTAATGGACAAGGACCTAGCCTGGGACTTCAGAAGCCTGATGTGCATCGTAGCCCTGCCGCTCCCCAATCTACTGCCTGTCATTTCTGTAGCTGTCTTGCATCTATAAAATGAGGGTTAACATATAGCTCCCAGGAATCCCACATACCCAATTGCTCTGGATAAGTAGCATCAATCTTTTGTCCTAATCAGGTTGAGGCATCCACTTGCTCTCTGGTCTCCAAAACACTAGTCACCCACCATGACACAGGATATCTGTACTCGGGGAGTTCGTATTTCTCACCTTTGTTGACAAGGAAAGCCTGAACAAGTAGTTCAGGTTAAAATTCTTAACTTTCAGCTCAGCTCGCTTCTGATTACCTTCAACACCTGCCATTCTTTGGTCTCCCTCGTCTTGCTGAGATGGTCTGCAGCTGCCAATAATATTGGTAAAACACCTGTAGGGGTCCTAGACAGAAGTTACTTCTGGGAAATATTAAGTATTATTCTGATTACTCTACCTGAATGACAGGATGGGCAGAAGAATGACAAAGTCAAGTGTCAGGCCACACACTGCCTGTTACAGTCACTCTGTGGAGACCCGTGGTGCAGCAGAGCAAACGTACCAGGAAATTCCTCAGAGACTTTTAGATGTTAAACAAGGAAGAAAAATAACAGAGGAGGCTGCCAGACTCTGGTTGGTTTTAAATTGAACAGCCTGATTGCTTCAAAACCTTTTTCTGGATGGAGCTGGTATTTTCCCTTCCACAGGATGTTTTGAAATTTATACCTTTGCTTTGAAAGAGACGACAGTTCTTCCCCTTGGGATTCCCCACAGAGCTCCTGTGGCAAACAAAGGCCTTCTGCCAGCTCTGTGTGAGCTGGGGAGCTCTCCCGAGCAAGGGAAGCTGGCAGGGGACATTTTCCAATCCTTTCAAGACCTTTGCAGGCTGCCAGAGTGAAGCAGAGGTGTAATGGAAACCCTGTCCCCAGAGAGGAAATGTGAACAGAGTCCTGCCCTGTCTGGAGGCCCGAGACTTTTTTGGGGAAAAGGTGACTTATTCTGTTTGTACAGTTGCAGTTACAGAAATGGCTTAGCAAAAGAAAAAAATAAAAGCAAAGGCACTTCTTCTCACAGCATCCTTTGTCTTGCGAGTCTTATTTGCTGACACAGACAAGTTTTGCTGATGTTAGCACTATGAAACGGCTGCAGCTCCTGGAGGGGGAGAAGGGGTCTGGTCTGCGCTTTATGGGGACAGGGACATGCTGGGGGTGAGCACAGCAGACCAGAACCTGCCTGGTTTGATTCTCACTTACCCAGTATTGTGGCTCCATTTAATTCCACTGATTGCAGAGGGGTCTCTCCTGATTAACGTCAACCGAGCGTAACAGCCTGGCCCTTCTCCTACAACAGCTTTGGCATTTACTAAAGCAGGGGCAGGATCAGGCCCTGAACAAGAACAGAATTAGGCCCTCTGAGGCTTTGTCTATATAAAGGTTACAGGATTTGGCCTTTTTGTCAACACTTGGGCCAGTGGTGTTGCTGCTTTTCTTTTTTCTTCACTGCCTCTTTCCAGCTGGGAGAATAACACTTTGGCGAGTCAATGATAAAATGGTTTAATGTAATAAACATGAATCTGTCAGACTCAAGTGCCCTAAAATATTCCAGGCTGCAAACGCAGGACCAACAGTGAGCTTGTTGATACAGCCTCAAGCCAGAATTAATCAGACATAGACACCATTTGCTTTCAATAGAAATTATATTCAAGAGGGCTGCTTCCTGCTTGCAGGGAAAGATGGGAGGTGAAAGAGTGATGTGGCACACTGAAAGCAAAGAGTTCTCTCCCATCAGGCTAAACATCACGGGGTTTCAATGTCTTGCGGGGATAGAGGCTTGCCGTTTGACTAGAGATCCTGCTGACTCAGCTCACAGCTGAAGATCTTCCTGGGAAGCAAAAACATACAATAAATAAAACAGACCTTTTCATGTGCAGGGTAACAGGGAACAAAAGCCGAATCAGCAGCCAACAGACGGGGGCTGTAAAACCACACACGTTGGTGCTGCATCAGGACAAGAAAACAGTCCTTTACCTCCTTGATCTGGCACAGAGATAACATTAATTAGCCTTTCAAGTGGCCCTTTGATGCCTAGGAAAGCCAATGTCACTCGGTTCTGGAGTCTCTGCAGGCAGACTCAGAAAAGAACTGGCAGGAATTCAGTGCAGATGGTTTCCAACCTCTGTTATGCCGGGTGTAAATCCAGCCCAGCGCTGCTGACGGGAGAGGAGTTGTGATTTACATCTGTGAAAATGAGAGCAAAATTCATTGGAATTAGCCCTCTGAGATAATTTGATCTGATCATTAGGGATGGGTAATTAGAAATACTTGAGCCTGTAGCCACACACACAAAGAACCATCCCCGAGTTAGACAGGCTTCTGCTTAACTTTAGCTCACAGTTTTCACATTATTATTATTTTCCAGTTCTACCTTGCTGAGCTCCTTCCAGGACTGCTCCCCCCCGCAAGCAACACACACATTACGGCACTTTTCCTTTGAGAATTGTAGGTCCCGGGAGTATTAAACCTCAAGACCTGTTCCTATGAGATCAGTGTAACCAGAGCGATAGAATTAACCAACCATGGATGTTGCTATACTCCTTGTACAGCCCTATCCAACTGGACATTAAGTCTGGGGACATGGAGTATACCAATCAGTGTATTCTTTGATCTGCATTTTAGTCCCTAGGTAATCATTGATGTGAACAAAACAATAGACAATGTGCTTCTGTCAGAAAAGGATGACAAACTGTAGTTTCGTGTAGTGGACTGAGAAAACTGGCCAGGATTGCCGAGACTGAGAGCCAAAAAGGGTAAAAGGTAATTCTGGCAGAGGGAGATCGCGACAACTGACTCACAGACCACCGACCCAAGTAATACCACCTACTCAAAAGAGAACAATAGAAGAAGACAACTGAGTTTGCGCAGTAATCTACATGTGGAACGAGCAAGTTTGTACCAATCAGTAGAAAGGACAATAATGAATAGGTATGAATAGGTAAATTTTTGATCTATAAATTGTATGGGAAAGGTGTGTAAGGTATGCACGTTAGGAGGAGTGATCCCCCGTGCATCCAGCGCCGTGAATAAAGAATGCCTTCTCTTTAATGTTAAATTGGTGTTAAAGAGTTGTTTCTGATTTTACCACATTTTTTGGCAACATCAGCATCTCTGCTTTGCAAACTCAAGGACTTTGGAAAACTTGGAGTGGATCCAGGTTCAAGGGAACTTAACATAGATGTGACAAGGGCTCCCTGGTGCTACAGTAATAAAAAATAATTAAGAATAATTAATCACTTAATGACGAGGTTCCCTGATCAGTTATGATCACAATTTCATGGCTGATATCACCATGCTTTGAGACAGATATAGCAGGCTTGACCTTTCCTCCTCAACAGCTTTATGCTGTTATAATTTTGTTAAGCCAAACCCTCAGCTTGTGTAAATCAGCACGGCTAGAGTGACTTCTGATTTATTGCAGTACAGGGAGGGAATCACAGCCTCTACATATTTTACCAGCCTAACAACCTAACACATAGCAAGGCAGAGAGTCAAACACAGAGTAGGGTGCGCTCCTCCTTAGACTGCTGTCCCACCCCTGCAGAGAAGAAAATAAAATCAGCTTTCAGGCTTCTAGGTATGATTGCTTCAGGGTCAGGAAGGGGAAACTCATTCTGTCTCCCCTCCCATGCAGTTGGTATTCTCCTTCAACATATCACATGGCAGCTGAATTAGTACTACGCTGCCTAATTACATTTTATCACCTCTGAAACATCAGATTTCAGCCAGTAAAGAGGGGAGTGCGTATTCGTAGCTGCAGCCCAAATCCTACCTGACTTTTTAGGGGAAAAAAGACTAGGAGAGAAACACTCCTCCCACCCCCAGAAGATCTTTTAATATTCCTTTCTTCCTCCTCCTGTGGCTCTTTTCACTCTTCCAGAGGCTGCAGAAGACTGCCTCCCCGATTGAAGTGAACTCCCTCTTAAGGCTTTATCTCTTTAACAGACTTGAGATGTTCTGGCCCAGTGCTCTGCTGTGTGGGCACCCTCCCAACTCCTGATGTTATTATCCTCATTGTCATCTGCCTGAGTCATTTCGTGCCCCTTTTGTTACACTCCCTAGAACGGCCTGTTATAAAGACACTTCCAGCATTGTTATTACTTTTGCAAAGTTCTTTTTATTTCTTCTTCAGCCAAACAATAATCTAAGGAGCCATACTGGAGGTAACATATCAGAAAGTGCCTGCTTTACTAACAGCACAATATGGGCCTGTAATCTGATAATGATAAAAATCTGCCCCTTTGCTTTGGCTCTTATCATTTAATTGGAGCGAAGGAGCACATTCATTTGTTAATAATTTTATAATTGGTGCTATCTGCTGAGACCCATCAAAGGAACCATGCACAACAACCGCTTTCAGTATAAACCATCGCCCTGATAAAATGAGCTTTATGGCATTTAAATGTTCCTGTT
The DNA here is from genome assembly GCF_963921805.1 of Phalacrocorax carbo. NCBI lineage: Eukaryota > Metazoa > Chordata > Aves > Suliformes > Phalacrocoracidae > Phalacrocorax > Phalacrocorax carbo. The sequence goes on from NC_087531.1 coordinate 3,087,629, forward strand.
ATTGTTTGCGGTGCAAGGGTGCCTTCAGGGCGCACAGCCCACCTACAGCCCCTTGCAGCTCGGCGCCAACCCACACCTTTGCATGCTCCCCCAGCTCCCAGCCTACACACAGACCCCTGTGGTGTTACCAGGGGAGCTGGTGGCTTTTGCAATCCCTTCTGTTCTGGTTTAACTAGACATCCCAATATTTTGACAACGCAAGGATGCGTCTCTTCACACTTGTGTCTCCATGCGGCTCCCAGCCCCACTCACCTGAAGCATCTCCTCTCTCGCTCCGCCATCTGCTTGTGAGCAGAGAGAAAGCAGAGACAGCTGGATCTGCACAGGGTGTGAAGGGAAGCACACACCAAAGGGTTTGTTTCCCCCAGCAATGAAAACACTAAAGTTGTGTCTACACTGACAGTCTAGTAGGAGCCAAGTCTGTTCTTAAAACCAGAGCCACACTGTTTGCACCAGGGCTTAGCCCCATCGCTGGGCCCTGTGGAGGTGAGAAGTAGCTGAGTTCATCACCTCTATGCCAGTGCAAATGTGGTGGATTAGCCCTGAGCCGCTACAGCCCAATCCACCAAGTGCTGGCCTATGCTTGGCAGCTCTTCCCCACAGCATGGGCACTTTGGCTGCGGCTATGAATATAGCAAAGCAAAACAAGCAGGCCACAGATTGGTCGTTCGCCTGAGGGTAAATAGTATGGTTTGGCTAGTTGCCATATGGCTGAACTCCTCCCCTTTCTCCCCCAAAGCCCTCATCATTGCTACAGCCAGAAGTGCCTACTGGTATGAGTCCTTATACCCTGCCCACGTGTCACCTGGGACAGTGATATTTGGACTAGTTGAAACTATGCCAGGGAGTGAGGTAGCAATGAAATACTCTGGGCAAGCGGAGACACTGGGCACCCTGCATTGGCCACAGCCCGGCCATTCACCAAGTCCCCAAGTCTCTGGAGCCACCTCAGCTGCAGGTTGGACACTCCCCTATCAGCACGCTCCAGCAGCTCAACACATGGTCGCTAACCTGCTGCAAGTATCCCCAACGCAAACACGTTCTAATAAGCTGTTGTTCTTGTAGTGCTGTTTGCGTTAAGGCACCGAGAGCAGGCATTTTAACAATTATGTGTTTGTTCAAATATCAGCTCCTGTCGCGAGCTGTCCTTGATGAGGAAGAGGCCATTCTGCCTCCTTCCTCCAGGTCTTGCACCCAGTGTAGCACACATCTGCGAACCACCTCCTGCCCCAATGAATCAGAATGGTTTGGGTTGGAAGGGACCTTTAGAGGCCATCTAGTCCATCTTCCCTGCAGCGAGCAGGGACCCAACCCCCCTGCAGCGAGCAGGGACATCTTCAACTAGATCACATCGCTCAGAGCCCTGTCCAACCTGACCTGGAATGTTTCCAGGGATGGGGCATCTACCACCTCTCTGGGCAGCCTGTTCCAGTGTTTCACCACCCTCATGGAAGCAATGGGAATGACCAATAAAGCAAAAACTAGGAAAAATACAAGTGCAACAAAAGAGAAAACTGAGGCTGATGCATTCACTTGACTCCAGACATAAGCATTGAAGAAAACCAGCCAAACTCATCAAATAAATGAGGTATAAACCCTGCATCAGCCAGGCAGCTGTAGCACCCAAATAGCAGCACAGGGCACAGTACTGCAGCAGAGCTTGCTCTGCTTATGGGTAGGAAATGATGGCAGAGAGATGTGTTTTGAAGCATCGTACTGCTGTTTAAGACACTATCATTTCACCTAAAGTCTGGTTGCATGTTCTGCCAACCCCACCATTTCACTGACATTTATGAACCCAGAAGTTGTCACTGTGACCAAATGACTAAGCAGCACTTCAAAAAACCGTTGTTCTCCCATGCTGTGACTTCTCTTTACCAAGCAGAAATGAAGCAAGCAGAAATCGGGGCTAATCCTTTTAAAAGGGGTTACCAACAGCAGGCACCTGGATTTCTGCAGGGTCTTTTCTTGAAATAACCCCCCTTCACCTCCCTGAAGAGGAACAGCTCCTGAGGGCAAGAGGCACAAATCTTTGACAACGTGCTCTTTTTCAGACCTGTTTTAGGGCAAGACCTGATGCTGTGCTGTGGAAGATTTGTAGGAATTTTCCTGTGTTCTCCAGGAATTCCTTGGTCTAGGAGCTCTCAAGGATTTCCCAGCTGGGAATCTTCCCAGCACCCTCTCTGAATTTTCTAGTGTTTTATAGGAATTTCTTGATCAAGAAAAGTTCCTAGGAATGCCCAGGATTTCCTGGAAAGCTCTGGAACCCCACAGTTCAGCAACCTGTCATTAAAATGATTTGGACAGGATCTGAGAGAAAAAGTTATCACAGGCTCCCCCACTGCCGGCCCCTTCCCAACACTCTGGTGTATTTATGCATCACCCAGGAATTAAAGAAAAAAATTAACAAAACTGATTAAATTTAAATTTGACCTTATCACATCTGGATGGGTCAATTAAGGCATCAATCAAAGGGAGAGAAAAAAAAATTCAATCTTTAATAACCCTTAACAACAGCTCTGTTTCTACCACCTGTGCCTGCATGGATGTCAGCGTGAAGGAAAAGGACAAAAGAAACCCCCAAAGCTTCATCTCCCAGATGCCGAGTAGCTGCCAGTGTCTGGAGGGGACGTCAGGCTGCCTCGTGCTGCTCTCGGTTGGGGCTGGCTTGGGTCCTGCCACAGAGTTCATGCTTCAAGGACAGGTCTGCCCCAGGCACAGAGATGCCCTCAACCCTGCTCTGCTCCTTGTGAGCACAGGTAAGGCTGGATATCTGGGGGTGCAAGTCCTTCCCTGGAGTTCTCTGCCCCGTCCCCAGCACCACTAAGTGAAATAGGAAGGGGAACTCTGGTCCATCTGTGGTAGATGCCCCAAGCAAGCCTTGTGCCAGAGAAACTACAGCCCAAGAACCATTTGGGCCCATATGGCTGTTCATCTCCCTCCTCCACCTTTACATCTCTCAGCCCTGTCAGAGGACTCACTTTTTTTTAATAGCCTAGAATAAGCACCAGTTTGACATGAGCAATGATGATTGTTTGATATAGCAAGAGTGATAGACTAATTAAAACCCAAAGATTTATGATTTCATTCAGCTCCTGCAAGATCTGGCTGTCTAGGTTTACTTATGTGAGGTTTTAGTGTTTTATGCAAATTCTAGCGCTTGTGAAAGGCCCTGGATTTCCCAGCATGGAAAGTACTCTGTTTATTCACAGGGCTGTCAAGCACCAGAGGGTCTGGCCCAAGCTTTGGAGTGTTTCCTGAGGATTCAACAGGGCTGTCCAAGGTACTGTTGTTTTGACATCGATTTACGTCCACATCAGTGCACTGGGGCTACACACAGAGACCAAACGCGGGCCCCGGAACTTGCTTGTATTTAGCCAAAACAGCTGAAAAACTTATTGCTTCCACCTGCAGGGTCTGGAAGCTCTTTGCCAGGAAGCCTCAAAGCTGGCAGGGCACACAACGTGATGCCCTGCATGGGAGACACAGAGCTGTGCTTTACTGCATCAATCAAAAGCCTGATTGAATTTAAAACTAAGGCCCAGGATTTGTAATTTCATCTGCTTTCTCAGTGATGTGACAAAAACGGGAGGTAACACAGTGATACCTGGAAAGAAGCAGAGAGGCTGTGCACAAAGCAACAGCCTTTGGAGCAGAAAGGGCCTTTTCAGCCTGTGCCGATAACACACCAGGCTCTCCCAAGGGCCCTGAGCAAACTGAGCTGGATTCCCCTGCCTTTGAACCATTGTACTTGGCTTTCGTGTCTGAAGAGACAGCCCCAACTCCTGTCCTTGGCTACCCTAGCGTTGCAGAGAGCTTGGTCATGTACTGAACTACTGGAAAGCAGCTCTGTTGAGAAGGACCTGGGAGTGCTAGGAATTGACCATGAGCCAGCAATGTGCCCTTGTGGCCAAGAAGGCCAACAATATCCTGGGGTGCATTAAAAGGAGTGTGGCCAGCAGGGCGAGGGAGGTTATCCTCCCCCTCTGCTCTGCCCTAGTGAGGCCACATTTGGAATGCTGTGTCCAGTTTTGGGCCCCCCCCAGTTTAAGAAGGATGTGGAACTGCTTGAGCAAGTCCAGCAGAGAGCTACCAAGATGATCAGGGGACTGGAGCATCTCCCTTGTGAGGAAAGGCTGAGAGACCTGGGTTTGTTCAGCCTGGAGAAGAGAAGGCTGAGAGGAGTCTCATCAATGCTTATAAATATCTGAAGGGCAGGTGTCAAGAGGACAGGGCCAGACTGTTTTCAGCGGTGCCCAACGACAGGCCAAGGGGCAATGGGCACAAGCTGGAACATGGGAAGTTCCACCTGAACATGAGGAAAAAACCCTTCCCTGTGCGGGTGCCAGAGCAGTGGCACAGGCTGCCCAGAGAGGCTGTAGGGTCCCTTCCCTGAAGACATTCACACCCCACCTGGACGTGGTCCTGTGCCCCCTGCTCTGGGTGTGCCTGCTCAAGCAGGGGTGGGACGGGATGATCTCCAGAGGTCCCTTCCAACCCCTGCCATTCTGGGATTCTGTATTAGCAGCCTTCTCATGCCTGCACAGCCCTGAATGCACGCACAGTGCCCTGCCATGCCTGTTGGCCATACAAAACTGCAGTGGACAGGCAGCCTCTTGCCAGGGACATCTCCCCTTTGTGAATGCAGGCACAGTAGCAGGGAATTCCTTAACAATTCGATAGGGCCTTGCAACAAATCACTCATTCTGCACCTCCTGGAGTGGAGCTCAAACATGCGGACAGTGCCTCCTCTCCCACTGCTGGACTCGAAAGCTGGGTCCTGCGCACCAAACCTCCCTATAAATGTCCAAAACAAATGAAGAAGCAGGAATAACCCAAAAGCTCCAAGCACCACCTAATCAGTTACTCCCAACTGTTTCCTTTCTTTAAAAATAGACAAAATATTTCCTTTCCTCCCTACTTCCCAGGGCAGTTCAGAGGATTAATTAATATTGGATACACATTTGGGTCTGACACAGTTTATAAACAGTATTAATCAGATTGGAATTGATCAGCTCTGGCTTAGCGCAGCCCTTGTTAGCCACTTTCACATCTCGGTGCTGATTGCCGATGTTGTGATACATGACTGCACTGCGTCTCAGCCCAGGACTGACCATCAGGACAGCCTACCACTGCCTCTTAAACCACTGCAGCATTTCCCTACCCCTCCACACCATGGGGTATGCACAAACCCACAGGAAGCATATCCCTGAGGTCGTCCAACCTAAGCAGAAACCAGGGAGGGCAGAGGACTTGCATGAAATTTCCCATGTGAGGCAGCAGTGAATGCCTGTGTCACCAGCCTTGTGTCCATGCCTGGCATTCAGCCCTGTCCTCCATGCCAATCTTTGTCCAGCTTTGCCTTCTCACTGTTGTCTGCTTCCCATCTGTACCACAGTCTGCAGCCTGCCCTTTGCCTTTCTTTTTCTGCGCTATGCTTAAACCCTGGGATCAAGAAACAGGAATACTGGATGGATCACAAATAAATTTGGAGATTGCAGTCAAGCACCGGCCAGAGCAGACCCCACTCTCAGCTGGGAGAAATGTCCCATTGCTCACCCCTGCTCTTTGCTGTTTGACACATGATGTCAACCAGCCTTCAACTCAGATGTTAATAAAAGCTGCTTTTCTGACTGTGAGGTCTGGGCTAAGCATGGTTTTTGGCATTGAAGAAGCTGTTCAGCAGGGCCTGCGTGTCTTGTTTAGCCCTTGGGTGATGTAACACAACAGGATCCTCTGAAACACAGCTCTGCAACTGTTTCACATTTTGAGGGCACACTGAAGAATCCCCCGCCTGGGATGCAGAAGCACGATAATCTCATGTGCCACACATATGAGCCGCAAGCACTCTGAGGAGCAGCTCATTTGCCATCGCATCAAGCAGTTCACAACCACAACTCCGTCTGCAATCAAGGGCAGGGTGTGCGTGTGCAGGACCAGCCCCTCTGAGGGCAAACAAACTTGCCCTGAGGTCAGTGTTCGGTGTGGAAGGACGCTCACTGACTGCTCTCCACCAACGCTGGAGGGACCTCGATGGGATGCCTTGCTTGCAGAGGACTGATGCCATTTCGCCCTGTGTGCTGACAGGGATCAGGTGAAAAAAAGGCTTTGCTTGGCAGTTCGTCTTGCAACAAGGAAAAGTAAAACTATGTTAGGTGCCAGACTGGTGAGGTGGGAACTGGGACCGATTTACCCCACTTTCCTCTTCGATAAGACAGAACAAGCTGACTTTCCCCAGCTATAGAAAGAGCAAGGCATGTCCTATATCCTGCCTGCAGAGCCAAGTGATGCTGTCTCAGCATTAGCCTGGCCATCCTCCAAAATTGGATTTCCAATTAATAGCATCAACTCATCATGGGGAAGAGGTCTTAGTTGAAGGTCAAGGAACTTCAGGCAGCACAGGACAGATTTACACACCGCCTAAGTTCCCAAATCACCTGCGGCACACAAAGGAGAGGACAGGCCCAATGCAGGAGCCTCTTGTCCAGCAAGGGTGATGGGAGGCTTTAGATGAGCTCAAGGTGGCTGATGCTAAACACAGCAGCATTGCAGAAATCAGGAGAGGGAAAAAGACAGAGCTTTTCCCCCATGCTGGCAGCCACTGGGCTAGAAGGGCATCTTAACCCTCAGCCTATAAAAGCACACACTACTTGGACTGTGAAAAGAGCCCTAGTAGCATTTGGATAAGCTTAAGGAGGCTCAGCTTACACCAAACCTTCCCTCCCTCCATGATGAAGGGTTAAGACCGCCCAGAGACCCTCGAGCCATTCCCCATATGGGATGGGACCCCTGGAAACAGGGGCAAAGCACAAACTAGCACCTTATAGCTACTGTTTGCATTTTGAAGCATTTCCCATTCTCCTGCTTGGGCAAAGGTTCAAGATTTGAGGTTGGAGGGGAGAAGAGGGAGAAGAAGGTATTTTATTTATGACTGCACATTCATTTGATTAAGAACTGTTTCTGAGAGATTTGCCTGACACAATATGAAGGGAAGGGGTGGGGCAGCAGGGGAGAGAAATCACGCACTACAGTTTAATCCAAGAAGCACTGTAGAGGGTTGGGAAAGGGCTGGCACTCTCCACCCAGCCCCTTCCGAAGCAGCTGAGCAGAGCTCATTTCCAACTAAAAGAGACAGCAGTTCCTGGAAGATGCTTTATTTCCACACAACCTTGGAGTAAGGAATCTCTGTTCTGGATGGATGGGATCCCTTAGATAGCAGTGTCATTACAGGGATGGAAAAGGGTTAAATTTCTAATGAAAGGGCCAAAAATGCATCTACTCAGTGGACCACCCCTTCCTCTCCCCAAAGATGCTGCAGCCTGGCAGGACAGTAAAATCACCTTAACACTATTTTTCTATCATATAAATTTACACATAAAAAAATCAATTAACTACCAGTGTTGTTAATTATAAGTCAACTATTTACATAATTAATTACTATATCTTTAATAAATGGTATGCAGGAGAGGAAGCTGGCAAAAATATAGCCTTTCTTTTGGCATCATCAATTATTTGGAAGGGAAGACAATTACACTAAATCTTTCTTCCACCTAGCTCTCTTGTCAAGGGAAATATCTCCCCCACCTCCATCCGATTCAGAGCCTGGAACTGGGCCTCCAACATCACATTACTAAATTGCTTAAGCAGCATTTTAAATAACAAAAAGGGATATAATATAATTTTTTTTGAAACATGAAAATCAATAAGCTGTCCTTCAGCTTCCCTGAGTGATTGGCCAGTGCTGTCTCTTTCAGAGCTAATTTAATTTTCAGCCTTATTCAGAGCAACCAAGGCTTCAAAAAATAATGAGGCTGATCTTATGGGCCCATCTGGGACTTCATCGAGGAATTCCTTTCATTGAATTATATATCCTGTCCTTTTTGAAAGGAGACTCATTCTTGTCATTATTTGGAGACAGACCCTGATCGATAATCCTTGCTGATATTTCTGGCTGCACTATGCGTTACGGTTCCTTGCATCTACATGTACAGTGACATGGAAAGCAGCTACTGGATGGGCAGTCCATTGACTTGGACTGCATGGGTGAGGATCTCTCCAAGGGTGGGTGTCCAAAAAGTGTCAACAGATGGTTTCTGCCTGGAAACTCCTGACCACCAGGTGCACGGGAGGGGAGACTTCACAATGCTGAGCACCTTTTATCAAGGGCAAGGGTCCAGCCTTGGAGCCTGGTAGAGTAAGTCTTGCAAGCAAGGAAGGTTGGCCCTGGGTGGGGAGGAAAGGCAGGCAGCTGGGAGGTAGGCCTGCATCCTGCTTCGTTGAAGGCTCTGTAGGTGATTTCCAGAGTGGAAAGATGCCTTTTCCTTAATTTAGCTGTGTAGCTGAAGTCACCAACTGCTGCCCATCTGCAAAGAGATTCAGCTATGTGACTGCCAGCAGAGGGGACTGCCCGAGTGCTCCCTAATGCCAGAAAGCTCATGTCACCTTGCTCAGCATGTCAGCGGAGGCACTGAGCTGTGAGTTGGGGCAGCAGAGGTATGGACAGACACCCTGACCTGCCTCCTTTGCTTCTGAGAGCAGCCTTGCCACAGCTGATAGTCTCTTCCCTATAAAACTGGTCTAGGTTGTCTTTCCTCTATGGAGTGCTCTCACGGTTTCTGAGCTGGTAATTGCATCTCCCCCCGTGTCTGTGAAGCACCTAGCACAGCTCTAAATGCCACTGTATTATCAAAGATTAATCCTCCCTCATGAAAAACCCAATGAACATGGGAAAACGCAAAAATCCTCTGCTCTCCACAACCGCTAGATTTTAAGAGCAAAAGAGGAATTCAGAGCAAGTGTCCCTCCAGCCAAGCAGCCTACCTCCAAGAGCGGCCAGCAGAGGATGCTTAGGGGAAGAATAAGAAACAAGTACAGCATGAATTCATGCCTTCCCAGCAATCAGTGAAATGAAGGCTTTCTGAGCCAGCCCTTGCATCTGGACCATCTTTTCTAATAGTTACACTCCAGGAATTTTTCTGATGCGGGAGTAGCATCTGCGTGCCCTTCCTTCTGTTTGAGGACTGTGTCTCCCTGCCCCTGGGACTGATGCAAGGGGTCCAGATGAGACTGTAATAGGGGCTACACCAGTTATCAGAGCAGGGTAGGCAGAAAACAGATCATTTCTTTACAACAGCTGAGAAGATACAGTGGGAAATGATCACTCATTAGAGGTTTCACAAGAAAATGAAACAGAAGTATAAATCTGCTCTAGAAATCTTTATGTCAGCTACAACATTAGGTCATACAGCACAGAGGGAGATCCCTATTCAATTCACTGAGATTATAGACTCATTCATCAGAATCCTACTAGTTTCATCTCATTACAGTCATCCACACCCCAGAGCATAAAAGATGCTGTAGCCATTAACTGGCTGACTAGCACTGCCCCATTTTACAGATAAACTGGGATAGAAGAGGCAGCTATGGTGACCTCCCCAAGGGCAGATGCTGAGAACAGAAAAGCAGTGGCCCACTTCCTGGTTGCTTTATCGACATGAGAGTTTTCTCCCTCAATCCACATGGCTGTGTGTTTTCAAAGGAGCGCGTTTACATGGAGCCCAGTCATAACAGAGCAAATTTGAACATCCACTGAACCACCATAAACAACACTTGGTTTGAAACATTTTCTCCATCTTTCAAGATTATTGCAGCATCTGTTGATCACATTAAGTTGTAAGTGTGCTGTCGCCATGGAGACTGCAGAGTCTCCCTGGGTTTCCAGTTACTGTATGCAGTTTCAACAGAAAGCAGTCTCACCCAATGAGTCAATCTCTATTCCGTGTAATGAAATGAAAGGATGTCACTGGGCTGATTGTTAGCTATGTTGGCTAATGAAGCTAGATTTATCATTATGCTTTCTTAAAGAGACATTGGTATGGAAGTGACACCTCAAATGGGGATTTGTGTAAGGTTTTGTTAAAAGACAGACCTTAAAAAAAGCAGTAGGCACCCTTCTTCCTTGAAGAGACCTCCATTCATCCATAGGGAAAGTCGCACCATGAATTTGTACAATAACCATGAGATAACCAGGAACTATCTTGTGAAACAAGCAGCCACAGATAAAAGCCACTCTTCAAGGGGAAAAAGACTACAGGTAAAACCTCTTTTGCTTTTAATCAGCTCGGAGGCCCCTTGCAAGAAAGGTAAGGAAAATATTTTTTGTAATGGATCAGGGCTGAATTCAGGAACATTCAGCCAGTGTGTGAAGTGACAACAGTAACGAGGAAGCTCAATTAATTTGGCTTGCAGACTTCATTCTGTCAAACGATTGGAAGCCCTGGAATTCTGTGTTTTAATTGTGCATTTGCTTCTAATTCTTCTAAAGGGAAAAAAACACCATAACATCTGAATTCAAATCCTACAGGAGGCAAATTAAACACCAAAGCAAGTAATGACAAAAAAATGAACCACATCTTATTGCAGATGCTTGATAAATGAAGGAAAAAGAACCAAGCAAAAACCAACCCTCATTTTTTCCTGTTCTCCCAAGCTAAGAAGGCAACAGAAGCTGACCAGTCTTCACATCCTTTACACAGAGAGACTTGATTCAAGAGGCTTTCCTGCAGGCACAGGGTAATCTGAACTGATGAAAGAGGAATATTGCATGCAGGATCCCGGTTCCTCCCTGTAATCATGTTTCCAGCCAGCTCATCATCATTTTTCCCTTCTTTTCTCCATTCTGTACAGACCTTTCTCTGCACCCTCCACCTGCAGCCCCTGCATGAATTGCGCAATTCTCCTCTTGGAGTCACCTCTGTCTGAGTGGCAGCACAGCCGAGAAACCCATGCCCACTCCTTCCAGATGACTGCTGCAGCACCGCCACGCTTGGTGGTGTTCCACAACAAGGCTGCAGAGGGCAGGAGGTGCTTGGGAGCAACAGTGAGGGCACCTGCTCACTCACAATACCACCTCTGTACCCTGATGCTTGTGGAAAAAGCAAGCAAGCAAGCTCTGTATCCTCATCTGAAGCCACACAACCCACCATTCTCATTTCCATCCCTCCGTACGGTCGCAGCAGGCCACTGGCTTGATTGTCCCCTTTCCAGAGACTGGGCTACTCGTCACTCCTCCCATTTTCAAGGCAGGGAAACTAAGGCACAGAGGTGCTGCATAACCTTGATTGGTAAAAACAGATGTGACACTACTCCGCATCTTTTATTCTAATTTACAACAGAACACAGCAGCTGTGTGATTAATCAGGCTGAGACACCCTGCCCTTATCTGGCATGAATGACTGACAAGGACCAGTCTGGAACCATGCTCTCAGCCATACCAGTATTTCCATGCCTTCCCCCTTATTTACACCCATCTCTTTCCAAAACAAAACCACAGCAAAACACTCAACAGCATCACTTGCCCGAGGATGACGGGCCCTTTAAGGGGCACTGAGCTTCTCTGTGGTTACAGGCTCTGCACAAGCACACCAAACCTGAGATGATTGAGTGTGGCATCCCAAAAGGAGGGGAGGGAACACAAATAAACAAACTGCTCTGCTCTAAATGAAAGAGCTGCTGGATTTAATGTGACAGGGCCTGGGATGCTTCATTTGACACAGACTGGCAGCAGTCTGGTGATTGGCAAGCACTCAGAATAATGGCTCTCTGGACTGTCATAACATCGCAAGATCATCTGCAGAGCAGCCCAGCCAGCCTTGATCAAAGTGTGGGATCTGCTGGGTTGTGGTTAAAAATTAAATAAGCTCAGTGGCTCAGGACTCCCCATTGTCAGGACCTGGAAGGAGGCAACCCACAGGGTCTAGATAACGCATACCTGGCTGAGCTCTTGAACGCTGTCTGGGTATTTGTTATCTCCGGAAAGAGCAGCTTCCAGGCCATCCAGAACAGCAAACTTGTTCCTTCTTGTGTTTATTCATGAACAGAAAACCCTGGAAGAGGCAAGAAGAAAAGTTTAACTGAACTGCCCTCAGCAGTGTACTGCAGAGAACTGACTCCTTTTGCCCTTTCAGCCTGCAGCCATATATTTGCAGCCCTGCAATACAGCATCACTCTTACGCCAGGACCAGGTATCCCCAGCTGAGCTAATCTCCAGCCTGGTGTGCAGCTCCACAGGAGGGTCCTGGAGAAAGGGGGAGGCTACAATACTGTGCGCAGAGCCAGTACAAGGCTTAGCAATGCTGGAAGAAGGATTTGACCTTATTCTTAGGACAGAAGTAAGAGAAAGGAGCTGAGGGAGTTCCCAAACACGGGTTTGCTTGGGCACTACTACCACTGGCAAAAGCCTCAAACCCACCATCAGCTGTGTGTGTTTCCTTTCCACAAAAGGAGAAGCAGGAGCACGGCAAAGACAAATCTTCCCCCAAATCCCACTGTAGCATCCCTATCCAAACCTAGCAACACCCCAATGATCTTATAAGACTTGGAGGCAGGCCAGTGATCTTCTCTGGGAATAGCAGACTTGCCACCTTCTAAAGCACTCCACTATCAGAGGGCTCCAAATAGCTGAAGTTAGTATTAAAAAATGCACCCTTTACAGAGTTATGCAGTACAGTGCAATAGTGAAGCTGTTATGGCTAGGCTTCTAGGCTTCAAATGGGGTGTGCAAACACATGTTCAGAGAGCTGTGCCCATCACTGAAGCTAACATGCACCTAACACTCTTCACTGCCTGTGTGCAAAACACCATGCCTTCCCCCCTTAATTACACTGCATTTGCTGAGCTCAGTTCAGGGTGGGGAGGATGATGTTGGCACTGTTTTGAGCCTGGGTACAGCCTCTGCTACGGTCCCAGAGCTGCAGCTCTGCTGGGGCGTTACTTTCCGTCTTGCTCTTCGTTGTGACAGCAGAGCAGCTGTTTGGGTGGGAAAGCCCTTGTGTCTGAGCAGCGGTGTGGTTCAGTTGTTGCCCAAGCTGTATTTATGGCTTTTAAGGCTCTAGGCTGGCAGTGCCTGCCTGAACAGGCTGGTTTAGAAAGCTGTGTCTGGTTCCAGAACCACATTCAGTTTGCAGTGATGGAAGAGGATATTTCAAAACAAGCCAGGCACTGGCTTCCTTCTAGGTTAATCCATGCAGCTCCTGCCTTGTATGTTTTGGAATATTAACAATCCCCGCAGCGGCAATGCAGTGCAGCAGCTGCGAATCCTTCCTGCTAACCACTAGCTAACAAGAAAGAAAATAATCAGGCCCTTTGCATTTTGGTAACCTATGGCTACACCAGCCCAGCACCTTGCTGAAATTAAAAGGAGAAAAATAAAATGCACTGAGGGCCAACATATCCAGAAGACGGCCTGATGGGCTGTTTCCTTTCTCTGCAAGATGCCATCACTTCCTCTGACCAAAGTCTTCCAAGTCAATGGGTATTAAGGGTACTAGGAAAAACATTGGCTCCCCTTACTTAAAGATAAATTTTTTTTTTTAAAGGCAGCTGGTGAAACCTACAACCCCAGTTGCTAAAATCAGCATCATCTGTTATTTCCCATACTGTCACAAAATGTTCCATTTTATCTGAGCTAAAAACAGCTTTTCTCTGCTGGAAACATGCAAATATCATTCCTTCATAAAGAAGCCACCAGATGGGAACTTAATAACTGTAGACTCTAACTCGCATTGCCTGGAGTTGCAAAAAACACCAAACTTTGAAAATTCTTGTTTATACCCTGCTTATTCAATGGTGTAAATATGTTTCCATGCACAGGCATCTGGCCCACAGCCAGGCTCTGTTAATACCAAAGCTATTTCTCCATGCAGGACATAAGCCAAAATGACTGGCACTGTTTTTGGCTCTCCTTAGTTCTTTCTGCAAAAGGGAGATTAACATGGCATAATTGCTCTGAAGGTGAGCTGGTGGGAGTACATCAGCTCTGCGAAAGCTGCCCTTTTTCTCTGCGCTTGTTATTTTACTTACTGCTCACTTTTTAAATATAAAGTCCGTTCCTCCCACATCAAAATGTCTGTGAAGTGAAGCAGACATTTTTCTGCTCTTCTAAAAGTATGTGGGAGAGGAGATTTTATTGGAGTTTTATGGATGCCTAAATGGCTCTGCTGTAGGAGGGAAACAAAAAAGAGCACAGGAAGGAGATGGACAGCAAAAAAACAAAGCAAGAGTGCTCTAAAACTTAAGCTGGAGAACCCAGAAACAGCAAAAGAAATAAATTCTTCATGGATCCATTTATAACCAGAGCACGTGTTTGCAGTGCAGGGAATAAAAGCAGGCACTGACAGGGCAGCTTTCACATGTTAACTCTAACCATCCTCCAGCACTCTGATAGAGCATTTTGGTGCCAGCTGGGCCTGGCTTTGTGTGCAAGCAGCTTTCAATAGCCTCCCGCAAGGCCTGACTTAACTTCCTCCATGGTGCTTAGCAATTGAAGCCTCACCCTTGCCCCACTGCATCCTTTGGGCAGGGACAGTCATGCCCATACACAATTCGGTGCAGACCCCTACAGAGGTGCATGATTGACTTTGCCTGCAAGGAACATAGATCAGCGTGTTCAACTCAGGCAAGGAAAAGTTACCTCCTGCCTGGACTCACTCTCCTTCACAGAGCTTGTGCTAATGTCCATACTGCTGCTGGCACCTATACTACACTGGATCTGCTATCTCCTAGCCCCTGGCCGCCCTGATTTGTATCTCCAGGAACAAATTTAATTATAATTTGTAACAGCAGCTTTTACTAGGTAAAAGTCAGCAAAGACGTGACATGTTTGAGATTCACCTTACAGGAATAATATCTGTGTTTAGCTGAAACACCTATTTCTCCTACTCACAGACTTCGCAGTGTTCCATCACAGCCAGAAGGGCTAAACATGTTCTTGTTCACATATTTACTTCTGCTCGCCACAGTTTACACTGACAACTAGAACAACCCCCAGTTGTCGCTTATTCAGCTCACTGCATCAGGGTGACCCCAGTATACACACTAACAGCATCAAGTCAGCTGTCATATTGCATTTTGCATTATGTGTCTGTGATCAGATCAAGTTCCTGTAATGGATATGATTAGTTTAACATGTGCAGGAACCTCTTGGATTCAGTTAACACCCAGGCTATAGCCTCTGTTTTAAGTATGAATTACAGCCTTTATCTAAAAGGCTCTCATTGTATTGGTGTATCTGTTACTGAGTAGATTAATATGAAAGGCCGTTGTTGAAGACTTCCTTCTAGTGAGGGCTGGTAAAGTACCGAAGAGCCTTCTTCCAGTTCATAGTCAGATCCAGCCCAGGTTGGTAATAATCAAGAGGTAAACGAGACTGTGATCTCATCCCATTTCCTAATGGGAAGCTGGCCACAGAGCAGAACTGCCACTACTGCTACTTGCTGTCTACACAGAAAGACCAGCCGGGCAGGGCAGTGAGCTCCCCTCCTGCCCGTAAAAGCGGGGGGCTCTGGGGGCAATGCAACAAGCCAACGCAGGTACTGGCATTAGCTGCCTGTTGTGCCATTAAACAGGGATGCCAAACTTTTCAGGAGCACAGGGGCAAAAGCTCAGCGATGAAATGGAGCCTTTGCTATAGCTGCACAGGAGACAATGGTTTCTGCAATTGCAAACACTGGGCTGAAAGCTGTGTGAGGGCTCAGAGTGCATGGCTCCTCTTTCCTCCCACCAGCAGCACTCCCGCTGCACTAACATGATTGTACCGTTGTATTCCTACATGGGAACCCTCCAATCTCTGCAGATATTTTACACTTTTGAGAGATAAGCACAGAGGAAGAAGCACATAAATCCAAATTCTCAATCCATAACCAAAGCAGGAATGAAGACAAATCCAGCTATTAAAAGGAGGCTCATTGTCCCTTTGACAGTGAACTGGAAACTAGAGGCATAAGAGAAAACCACAACTTCTGTTTGAGAATCTATGCCTTGACCACCCACTCACCTCAAGCAGATAGTGAGAAGTTAAGACCCATTCTCTGGAGATTAATCCAGAAAGAAAGCCCTGAGACTTCACCTAGGCAATAAATTATAATTAAAACCTGCTAAATCTACCATCAGCTTTTTCTCTCTGGGTGTACAGAGAAGAAAGAAGGGGGAAGCGGAGGGGAGGCATTTCATACTTGCATCTAACCTGTTTTCCAGATGAGTTTTTCAATGATCAGATTCAATCTACTGTAAAAACTTCCCAGGGAGAGAAACCCTCAGCACATGAACCAAAAATGTAATGATCTGGGAAATGTATTTCTCTTTAGGGGGAAGAAAACTGGTTTCACCTTTTATTGTTCACAAACTATGCAGATTTCTTTGCTACAGAGGGGAGAGGCACAGTGACAGAGCCATGACACTGAGCCAGCTAAAGGCACAAGGATCAGGTCCCTGTCAAACACACTGCCTCTTGGAAGGGCAACCAAAAGACACGAGATCCAACGTCTCTCTGCTCGTTCTCTTCCTCACATTAGGTACCATCCTGGACTCTACCAGGAAGACACTGACTTAAATGCATGGTTTAATAAACCTGCAGTAAAATTTATCATCATTAGCTAACGTATTTTTCATATTTTTGCCATCTGTAGCAGAGTCCACCCCTTTGGTGACTCTTGTTAAGTGCCTGGCCTCAATGGCTTCCTGTGGCAATGAGTTTCACAGTAATTATGTAGTATGTTAAGAAGCACTTTTTTTTTATCAGTTAATGCAGTTCTGGCTACATCTGTGCTTCCAACTTCTGCTAAAAGGTCTGGTCCCTAATCGATGCTGCTGTGCCACTGAGAATCCCCTTGTGACCATGCCAACCCCTGGAAGTCTCTGCTTCTATTAGCAGAGTGCTTCACCGGGGTTAGCAGGGCTCAGCTATCAGCACAGAGGGAAATGTCACCACTGTAGGACCATTCATGCTTGGAGGTCCATGTCTGTGCAAAGCCCAAAGGAATGAGATCTTTGGGTAACTGCTGTAGCTGCAGTGACTCACAGGTCAGAGGTCCCAATTTCACAGGAACACTGAACATCAACAGCTGTTCATACTCCATGCCTTGGACCTCAGGTCTCTGCTATGCCAAAACAGAGTATGAAATGCTACCAGCTCAGAACAGGAGGATTTTACATGCACATGAGCAGCCATGCAAGTTGGAGAATAACAGAGAAGGAGGCCTGATAGTCCAGCCAGTCCCTGGGATAAGTGTTGATGCCCAAAAGCAAACCATGTGATCATGTTTGCCAGTTTTAAACATCGCTTTAAAAATTACTCCTTCAGAACTGTACAGCTAGATAATAGCAAACACCTTTATAATCATGGATACAACATGATTAACATGCTAGAAAAATTTAGCCAAGATCACAGCCAGAATGGGCAGCTAAGGAGAACTGTCACACTCACCACATCAAATGTTTTCTGTAGAACAGCATAGGGCAACAGGGAGAAACCTTCACTCTCTACCCCAAACACTTGAAAATGCCCAGGGCACAGGCAGGTAGGGAGGTGAGGGGGTTCTACATTATTCCCAGCAAAACCTTCATATGGTTCTGTGCCTGCTGATACAGTCCCCATTGCTCTTCCATTACCTGGTCCCAAAGGCTTGTGTTCAAGTTAGTCTGATATTGCTCAGCACTCGACATCAGAGCAAAGAGGACTGCAGGCTGCAGCCCAGGACTACATAAACACAGCCAGGATTTAAGGAGATCCTGTGTAGTCCCAAGGGCAGCACGCTAAGAACTGGGGCTTCAGCGCTGAATCCCACTTAGCCTCAGTCCTCTTCCCCAGGACAGAGCTGACCCACTTCATAAACGATGCTCTCTTCCATCAGCATCCAAATGCCGCTGTATCATTTAGCACTATCCATGGGCTAATTTTCTCCCTCAGGGATGGCAGATTAGATCCCACAATTTCTCTCTCCCCCAGAGTTTTCAAAAGGTCTTTCAAGTGTAATAAACCCAGGTATTTATATATCAATTTGCATTACCTGAGGCACATATTATAGAGGCCTGGGTCATAGCAACATCATTACAGTGAGTTTTAAAGAGAGCAATGGGAATAGATAGATAAATAATTCTTTCTCCTTGGTGCCCTTTCTATTTGTATGCTGAAGCTTAGAGCAGCTCTCTGCCTTGGACACACCTTCAGAAATACAGTATTTCACACCAGAGCTGCAAACATCAAGGTAAGCAGCAACCAATCTTCCAGAGCTAAACAAACAGCCTTTTTCTCTTTAAATTACAGGCACTTACACATCACCTTGGCTCCTGTCTTCTGCTGCTTCCTCCCACTTCTTAATCCCTTGAAGCTGTTGCACACCTGCAGTCACTGCTTTTCAGAGCATTTGTGCTGCATTTTTACACTGCCAGGGACATTACAATGTGAGAAAAAGAGGTCATGGCTTGGCTGCCTTAGGGAGCAGCATCAGCACCTCTCGATATTCTGCATGACACTGTGGCAGCTCAGCTTCAAGCAATGTGTTCAGTCACAGGCCCTAAGACACTTGCTTAATATTTTGTTGGACTAGAGGCCTAAACTGGGCCAAAAAAGGCCTCCAAACACCTGCAGGACTCCCGAGTACAACATTTCTCTGATATCAAATTTACCCAGTTCCTAAAGAACGTAGTACACATTTCTGACTGAAGAAAAAAGCAAATAACATAAACAGACTTCAGAGGTGTCGTAAGCTCTCTTGCTTACTCGCTAGCCAACACAAGCAGGTCAGATCACTCACTCCAATAACAGCATTTTATTGTTGTATTCACAGGCCAAATGAAAATCAGGTTTCTCTGGCACTAGGTGACATACAAAAACGCTGCAAAAAGGTTTATGATGGCTAGAGGATATGAGGAGGCATACAAATGTCTGGAGTCATCCAGCACACACCACTGACGAGGTGGTCTGACACCTAGTCCAGGGCTCTGGCCTTGCTTTCCCTCATATACCACAGAGCGGTTGTGCACCGACCAGCTTTCACCCCTGAATTCCTGCTCACCATAGGTTTCATCCTGGTTTGTAAAATCATTATAATGCATTGACTTGCTTCTGAAGAAGAAAGTGCTTGGCGTTTGTTTAAGTGTCTTTATTAGACCTGAAACAAATACTGCATCATTTAACTTTGAGGCTTTTGTTGCTGGTATCAGTCATGTTCTGCAAATCACAGGCTCAAGACTGCATCTAACCCCTAATAAGCAAGCAAACTGCTATTCATCCACCTCCCTGCTTTCCCCCAGCTGCTGTTATCTCTGTGTGAGACTGGGAATTGGAGGAAAGAATGACCCAGTGATTGTCTAAATCAGCCCAGCTCTAATTTACTGGAATATGGTTTGAGCAGCTAATGTAACACCTACTGTGAGCAAGATGGAGCTATCTCCAGGACTTCTGTAGGCTAGGAACATTCACTTAAATGGCATTGTCTGGCTGCACTCACTGAAGGGCCTGCTCTACCACAGAGAGCAGTTAACCCTTGGAGTGGGAAATTAGGTCAAAAGAACCAAGCTTTTAACTGCAATTGGAAAAGTTAACTTTCCACAGAAAATTGGGTGTCCTGTTTGCCTCTGTCACTTTCTCAGCTCCTCGTGTAGTAAATAGCTCGAGCAATTACAGCGCTCAGGTAACCAGACACCAGCAAGATGTCCTCAGGATGCCCTCGGTCTGGCAGGAGCTTTTGCTTGCTTCCCCAGCCCTCACTGAAGCAGTTACATGTCATGTTTCCCACAGGTAGATTAGGCAGCTGGTCTCTACCTAGACAGAAAGGATGGTTTTGGTTTTATTTTTTTCCCTTTGAAATACAGGACTGAGTCACAGAGAAGCCAGTGCCTTCCCTGGCCCTGGTACAGAAGCTGAGCTCCCTGGAAAATTACCTTCAACTTCATCCTTCAGCTCCTCATGATGAGGCAAGAGGAATAATTCCTCCTTTGCCTATTGTCTGTAAGCATTTCACAGCAGACACTGATTCTTGGCTGGAGCACGTAAAGCACTCAGGACCCCACAAGAGCAGTACCTGAAGGGACAGGAAGATGCTCGTCATATAAACAGCTTCAGTTTCAACAGCAAGGTCATTTCAAGCTTTTAGTAAGTCAACATTCAGAGAGGCTTCTGCTACTATGAGACAGAAATCCTGTTTTAACAGGTTTTGGTAGAAAATGTATTTAATTTAACCTTCTTTTCGAATGAAAGGATAGGTTTTCAAGAAGCAGTGCTTTCTGGTCAGATGCTATGGCATTTTACGTAAGTACATCTGTATCAATCTAATTATCCCCATTTTACAGATGGAAAAACTGAGGCACAGATGAGTGGAGTGGTGGATCAGATGGAACCAGTTCTGGATCCATTTGGTTGCTGTGCACACAAACCACAAGTGTCTGTCAACTGAGTCCCCTCCCCGAGACACAGGGCCAACAGTTCAGCAGCTAATAAGGGGATTATCCCAACACCCTGGAGTAGCCCTTCTCCCAGGGACCCCCAACAGGTTCCCTTCAGTGGTAGTTTTGTCAGAAGATGACTTCCTCTTCTTGCCATGCAGCAAATCTCCACTGAGGCTGGCTTCAGCCACAGGTGACGTTCATGTTCCCTTTCAGTTACAAAAGGCAAAATGGCAACACAAGGAATGCAACGCTTTCAGCCTGAACTTTCATCATTGCAAAATTACTGGAGTTTAATTGCTCACAGAACCAGAGTTCCACATTAAGCCACGTGTAATCCCTTTACCTTGCAATTCGCTGGGTTGTGTGCAGGTAGCATGTAACCTTCAGGTTTAAAACCTGCCTTCTAGCAAGCAAAGTACAATTCCCATTAGCCTCTGCATTTCAGGAGCAGATGAGCTCCCCTAACCTGAAAAGCTGAATCAGTAGAGAGCACCCTTGTGCTGCTCCACTTGCCATGCTGGGAGATGTCTCCCATCCCTTTACAACTCACGTAGCCTTTGCATAGAGGAGGCCACTTCCAGGAGCTGACTCGCTCACCTCCCACAGCAGAGCCCACAAACACACAGGGCTCAGCTGTAAGGGAACACATCCCCATGTTATCGCACAGCCAGGCAGTGCGTAGACTGGGCAGAGGCTGAGAAGAGCAGCCTGGATGCAGATAATATCCTGCTTACGGCTCTTCTGTCTTTTGACAAATTTGCTTTCCCAGACTAACGATACACTGGCTCACACTGGACCGCTGAAATTAGTGGAGGATCCCCTAGCCAGCCTCAGATGAAGGCCTCTCAGTACTCCTCTAATTCTCCCAGGAAATAATGACTTTCTGTTATTAAATAACGTAAAATGATTGAGGTGAGTCATAAACCATTTGTATTAACACTAAAGGATCCATGATTAATTTTTTCTTTATTTTATTATTATAAAACTTGTCTGTACTCCCCTTCCTCTGTCCTCCCCATCACATTTTGTTCTCAGGGGAGGTAATCAAGACTTCACTTGAATTTCTCATTACTTGAAAGGCTCTGCATCACAATATGATAATGGGACAGTTTCATAATTACAATGTAAAAAAATCAGAACAAGAGAAAACTGGAGAGGTTTTCAGATGCTTTTGTGTTTCAGTCACCCAGAAATTAAAGAATTGCTTTAAAAACATTTTTAAAAAAGAGAGGGCAGTTTTGACTTACTGTTATGCAAAAACCATTGTGCCCAAGCTTTATTTTGGAAAATCCATCCTCCCTCCTTACTTCCTTACACCACCTACTCCCTCATTTTGTTCTTTTTTTTCCTTTTGATAAAGTACTAGGCAACATTAACTTCCAATAAGATGCAAAACTAGACTGGTAACTCTTGCATTTTACCACTAAGTTCCTTAAAGGCAAATTACCCACTTTATGCCTCAATTTCCCATTTGCAGTGGAAGATACTATAGGAGATAAGGCTATTTTGCTATTTTTACCCAGAGGAGATCTACAGACTTATACAGTATATTATAAACACTGCCTTTAGGAGCAGGATGCAGGTGGCAGAGATAAGCAGAATTAACCATGTTCTCTGCTAACAAGCTTTGAGATCCCACAGGATATAAGGCTGGATTAGATCTGACAAATAATGATGATTATTCTTATTATTCCTCCTAGAACTGGCCTAAGACATCATCAGCCAGAGCTATATCAAAGTGGCAAGACATTATGCTTTATGTGGGACTCTGAAAAAGCTGGAATTCCTGTATGAAAAATAAAGAGAGTCCTTTGATGGGCAGGAAAACCTCAAATTTTCTGCTGGGAGCATTGCCCTCTCAGGCCTCAGGTGCATTCCCTGCACAGCACGAGCAAGTCATCCTGATTCCTGGGGTCCCTTCTCGGACTGGCTTGACTCCCACATGTGACCAGAGGCCCACTGCAGTAACCACACTGTGCCTCAGTTTACCTACTGCTTCCTCCACAAAGCCCTTCACTGCCCTGAGGGTGAAGCTGCACAGCCAGACTCTCGGCTGCATACAATACTCAGAAAGGCAGGAAGGAGGCAACCACACCCCCCCAGACAGCACTCTGCTACAGCACAGCACAGCCTGCATTGGCCATGGCAGGGACACCAATCACTGAGGGTCCTTCTCCTCTGCTTCATCCTCATAACAAGGCAAAGCAGCTCCTCCCTGGCCACAGGGAAAGGCTCTGGCTCTGCAGGGAGGGAATCCCCCACTAGCCCTGATGCTACTTAGGGAACACAGCCCTCACATAAAGGCCCTGAGGCTGAGCCAAGCCCCTGGAAGCCTCACCTCTGTGACTAGCAGAGGAGCTGAAGCAGGGAAAAGGAGGCTGTAAAAGCCTTTGCCTGCTTTCAGGTGGCAAAACCAGAGAACTCCGACTAAAACATTATATCTTACCTGCCTGAAAGCAATAGACCAGCTGCCAGCAAGAAACACATTAGCACCACTGGGAAAGGCTGCCTGCCCGGCCAGCATTTATAGCCTCGCTGTGAGGTAGGGCTGGATGGGATTGGTTGGAGTGTACAGGTGCCAGCAGCTGACTGGCCAGTGAGGGAGCTGTTCCCTCCCTCCACCTGGGGAGCAGCCATTTTGCCCTCAGAGGTGGCTGTGCTGGTGAGGTTTGTTTGGGTTTAAGATTTGAGGTGGGGATTTCTGTCTGAACTATTTTCTGAGGTGTTGTATGGGTTCAGATGGGTGTTCAGGCATCTCTCTTCCTTGGTTCCAGCTGTGAAAGGCAGCCTGGCTGCTTGGATTACAGTCCTTGGTGGCAGGACCAGCTCCCTGGGTGTCAGAACAGCTCCCAGGGCCCTGGCCTCTGTCATGGCCTGATTAGATGTTCCTGTAAAGCAAATAACGCCAAAATGCAAATGACAGCCGCTGCAAGTTCTTGATTAAATATGAACAAGCACTGAGAATTGCTTATGTCACTCACCCTGCTCTTCTCTGTCCTCCATCTGTCTGCTTCCCTCCTCTCTCACCATCTCTTCCCCAGCCATCTGTTTTTGCTCTCCCTCCTCTTCCCTCCTTGTCCCTGCACCCCCTTCCCTTTGCAGCTGTTTCATTTTGAGCAGGTCCCAGTTAGCTGCTCCTCTCCCTGCTTCCATGCTGGGCCAAGCCCAGCACTGTGTATTGGTTGTTTGAGCTCCCTGGCATTAGTTTGGGTGGTCGACGGGGGTGTCATGGCAGCGCAGGAAAGCTGAAGAAAGAGGGTTCCCGCTCCTCCACATGCCCTGTGAGTGTCTCCCTGGCATCCTGCACTGCAGAGCTGCTGGTGGGGAGTAAAAAGTGGAAGGGGGCTTTTAAATCAGATTAGCCACACCAGTTGCCATGCTTATGAAAGGAGATATTAAATAATTTTGAAGAGTTGGCCATTTTTAAGTGGGGCAAGAAAGTTTCATAGCACTTCCTTGTTAACCTGTGGGACACCTGGTCTTAGAATCCCATCTGGACCAACTGCAAAGCAAAACTAAAACAATTAATGTTTGGCTATACATGTAGGTAGTTAAAATATTCAGTGGTCACATGGGAAAGATCAAACCCACCCCCTCACAAGCCTGCTGGCTGTCTTGCAGCGTCATTTACACTAGGGCAATGTTTGTGCAAGCTGCTTCTGAATCAGAATAGTGGTCTTCTAGCGTACCTTATAGGGTTTTATTTGCTTTTCTCTGGAGTAAACAATAACATGAGGTAAGGGCACCAGAAAAAGTGGGCATTAAAATCTATGGAAAGGACATAAACATCATTGCTCCAGCATATCACCTACATTTTCCCGGAGGGTAGGAAGGATGCCCGCTGCCCAGCTGGGTTACCACAAGTGCTCCTGCTGCAGGGGATTTGCGTGCTACTATGGAAGCCAACAAAACTGGCTGCTGATGGAGACAGAGATTGGGTTTGATCCAGAGTTGAATAAGAGCCCTGTGTCTCACAAGAAGGAAGTAAAACTATTGGATTGTTGGCTTTGATAAATCCTTTCCCTGACACATTCCTCAGACTTTGTCTCAGCAAAGGATAATGTATATAGGGAGAGAGATGGTGTCCTTTTTTCGTGGTGATTTAAATACAGTGAAACAACGACATGATATCAACATAAAGCTGTTTGTTAGAAGAATAACCTGACTGCACACCACCTTTCTAGAGTCTCCAGGGTGGAATCAGTTGAGATTGATGTATGATAAAGGAACGAACCTGTTGCCTGAATAGGGTGGCTCTTGGTGCAATAGGCAGAGCTGTTATCAGAGCGTTAAACAAATAAAGCTGTGAAGTGCAGACATATTGACTGAAGCACATGCGCAGCTTTCCAGGTAGCTGAGATCGTAAGGAATCCTTGATAAAGGAACAAGCCTGTTCAAGTTAATGGGTATCCCCGGGGTGATGCTTGGAGAGGATGCGTGAAGCGAATGGGGATCTTTGCTGCGGCTGCTGATACATCCCTCCCTGCAGAAACACACCCTTGTTCATGGGAGCGCTGCCTTCTCTGGAGCAAAAGGAAGAAGAAGGGGACATTACTGCAGACACAGGGCAGAAGAATGATGGATGGTGACGGTGGTGATGGATGAGCCAAGCTAACACGAGTAGCCCCAGCTTTGCTCAGTGGTGGTAGAAAAGGAATATTTGGGTTTTCAGGGGTGTTGGACCTACAGCTGGGCTTTTGGACAGAAATGAAATAGCTTGCAGAGCAAGGAAGAATACAGAGGGGTCGTGGCTCAAGGCTGCTTTGCCCAGTGTCCCACCATCAGTGACCAAGTTGCTTGGAGAAGGGAAAAGAGGCGTGAAACAGGCTTTCTCTCCAGCACATGTCCTCCAGGTGAGCGTCTTTCACGAACTTCTTCAGCCACGGGCTATCCAGACTGTCCCACTGAACAGCTCCAGCCTTAGCCCACACTGTACTATCCACAAAGCAGGGCCCTGACCTTGAGCTCTTCCACCTGGTAACAAGAGTCAGATGCCAAAGTTACCTTTCAAACCAGCTTCATGCCGCCATTGTATCAAAAACATTTTTGGAGTTTGTCCTCATTTGCTCCAGCTTGAGTGAAAAGAAAACTGGGCTCCCTTCAACTGGGTTTCTAGCAACAACAAGAGAACAGTAATTTCACTGTAATGTTTTCCTAAGAAAAAACCCTCACAATTTGTCTGTCTGCTTGTGACAGGGAGAATTTTTCATTTTACCATCAGCCCTGGAGTTCGTTCACCTATTGGAAAGATGTCCAGCTTCGAAGGAGGTTTAATCTTATTTGAAAAGCGATAATTAGGAACACAAACAAACACATGTGCCATACACAGTCTCATTAGAGACTGGTTTCTCCTTCAGCTGAGGAAAAGGTTTTATTTTGATGTGGGGATGATTTGTTAAGGGGTGTGTGCATGCATATGTGTGCATTCATGTGCATATGTAGATACATATTCATGTCTCTGAAGGGGAGAGGTGTTTAACTTGTTGAAACCTGTGAAAGTCCTCATCCTGGTTCTGTTTCTGGAAGCAGGCTTTGATGAGATCTCTCCCATCACTGTGGAGAGAGCATCTAATCACACTATACAAAGACAGCCACAACTGACAATGCGTCTTCCTGTTCCAGCAGAAAGAAAGAGGGGGACAAAATGAATAATTCAAATGATAATTACCAGTGTAATTATTCCTGTTTTTAGAGTAACCTACAGGACAGAACATCAACGTATGAGTCACTGGTAAAGTATAAACAGAAATAATTTGGAAGATGCTGTCCTGGTGCTTTAGAAAGGGGCTTGTCAGAGACTTTCTCTTCTGAGCTCTCATTGGCATCAGGAGTCTCCTCCAGCTGCTCCTTGTAAGGCCAAAACTAGAATCAGTCATCTGGAGCTCAACTAAGAAAGAAGGAGAGCTTCAAAAGCAGTTACAGGCTGTGAGGTTATGCAGGGAGGACACATTTTGGTGGAGCTCTCAGAGCAAGGAGCAGAGATCAAGCCTGTCACCTGAACACCCATAACATCAGGCAGTGTTTTGGGCTTGATTCAGGCCAAGGAACAGTCTCTTGCTATGTATCTACACAGCCTGGTGTAGCAGATACCAGCTGCAGGTCTGGCTTTGATGCACTTCAGTCCTGCAAATAACAATACCCAGAGCTCAGATCTTGTGTATGCACCAGGGGGTTGAGATGTGCAGGTGCTGAACCATGGAGAAGGAAGGTGGTGTGGTGGTGTGGTTACCCCTCCATCTTAGGCTGAATTAAGAGGGAAGACGGTGAAAACTCAGTCTCAGGGTGTCCACACTGTGCTTGGAAAAAGCCAAACCCTCTGTACAGGACAGAGCTGTCACATGCCTGACACTCTCTAATCTTTTCTGATAGGGATACATGCAATAAGTCTGGACTTCAGCTACAACTCAGTCTGCTGCTTAACCAGCAGCTTTAACAATCTTCCAAACCTGAAATCACTTTTCCTTTTTTAAAACCTGGAGCATCTCTCTTTAACAGGAAACATGAAACCTCTGTGGCTGGAGCAGCTCCCGTCCAAGGAGACACTGAGGCAGCAGCAGCAGCCTGTAAAAGCGAACAGCGGGATGCCTCTTGGCACTGTAACACAAGAGGAAGAGAAGAAAGATGTCTTTAATTTGCCTAGTAATGATCAATATAGAATCAAATCCGACCTTGAATTTTAATGGCTCTGTAGTAATAGAAAGCTACTTGCAGATGGATGGAGGAGGAGCAGAATAGCTTGGGGGAGGGAGGGCTGTGTGGTCCAATGCACAGCAGGCTCAATACCCTGTGTGGCCACCCCCTGCCACCACGGATGTGCTTTTCTGGGGCTGGCAGAGGAAAAATCGCTCTGGGGTGGCAGTGGCTGAGGAGGGGCCATTGTGGGCGCAGGAGGCAGCATGACCAAGGCTTCCGGGGTTCCCCCAAGCACTGTTTCATCTAGCAATTTCAAAGCAGTGTTTTAAAAGCAAAGGCATTTACAAACATGAAAACAGAGTCAAGAAACAGGGAAGCACCTGAACCAGGGTCACTTGGCAGCACCCAGAGCAGAAGTGGGTCTCCCAGGCCCCCGTGGCACCCTCCCCATGACACTGGGGCCTCTTCATTGCTCCCTGTCTTTGACATGTATCAGGTGCTGGACAGACAAGATGACTCAACTCCTGACCCAAGGCACCAATGATTTGCAGTTGGCAGAGACACCTTAAAAAGACGAAAAAAATTAAAAAGAATGCATATATACATTTATATATAAATAAATAGAGATGAGATTGACCAACTGAAATTATATAACAGCTGTTAACATTTATTGTAACACATCAATCAATTGTAACACATCAATTATATTTGGTTTAATTTTTTTCCCACAATGCTGAAAATATTTGACTCATCTTCTGGGTTTTTTTGTTGATATAGAATCATTTTGACAGTTATCCTGTTGGCTGTTAATAAATATCTCCACTTTCTATAACCAATCATAAAACAAATCCACTCGCCTTTTGTTTTTTATTTGACCTTAATCCTAACAAATCTCCCACTTTTTTATTGAGTTTACGCATGAGCCAGCAGAAGAAAAAAGAGAAAGCGAGGTTATCCATTGATGTCTGTCCATCTGCCTAAGGCAAAGGTAGTGTAAGGAGCTGGGATGGAAACCACGGAAATACTCATCTGTAGTCTGACACCGCCTGTTGAATCTCCCCAGACAGATTCCTTTGCTTTTCTTGCATCCCCTCTCAGAGGACAGAGTAAAACTGCAGGGAAGTGAGCACCACATTTTACTCTCCCCTCAACCAAGGAGTCAGAGCACCAGCTGCCTTCTGTCAACCACACAAGAAAAGGCAGTTATCTTGCTTCTCCAGGAGCTGTGGGAAGGACGTCTCCTTAGTGGTCTTATCTGGACTAGCACCAGTCTGCAGGTTCCCCTCACATTCAGGGGGAGCAGAGCGTTACAGCTGTGGTGTGGGAGATCTGGTTCTTTTAATGCAGCTGAAACAAAGTGGAGGGAGCTGAAGGGCACAGGATGCTACAGCTGGCACATTCCCCACCATGAGGACATTCTTGCTTGTGTGATGTCGGGTATTTTCTTCCCTCTCTCCCCTCCCAGACTTCTGCCTCCAAAAACAATCCACCGAGCACTTCAAAACTGCCAGTGAGATAAGGCTTGCTTCTCGGAACAAATCATGTGGTGGGAGGAAGGATGTAAGAGCACTCTTCTGCTCTTAAATCAGGCCTCGATCTGCCCTAGCTTACGACCACCTCAGGAGGCACGAGGATGTTTATGAGCACCTCTGGTACTGTTTACACTTTGCAAACACTTCCCTTCCTCCATCCCTAAGAGAACAGGATTCAAAGTTTATATAAAAAATAAATAAAAGCAAGCCTGTAGTTAAAGGGGGAATGATAAAAACAGAGCAGTAACTTTGTCCTTTGGTGTCAGCAGCGCCAGGCTCCTGCGGTTGGAACTCCAAAGAGAAACAAAGTCTCTTCCTCATTATCTAGCTGCAAATGGCAGCTGCTTTGACAGCCGCTGCTCAGAGAGGATGGCCTCTCTTATGAGAGTAGGAAGGGAACAGTGGGGCAGCGAATTAAAATATGGGCTACAAATTGCAAATGGCAGGGGGTGGAGGGGGATTCAGCTTAGTCGGCGGACACCCAGTGTGCTCCCTATTTACGCTATGCCAATGACTTTGGTCTCAAGCAGCTTGCAGGAGAGAAAGAGATAAATATATCTTGCAGCTTGCCTTGGCCCAGGAAATTCCTGCACAAGCCAATGGCAGGAGAGACTGCAGTGCAATAGGTCACACAGTGATGCAACAGCCCATCTGCAGCCATGAATTATCTGCCCTTTGCAGGTTGCTCTGTTTAAAGAATATTCTTATAGGTGAGGAATTATCTGGGGAAGAAAGGTAGATGCAGCAGCTGCAAAGCCCATATGAGGTTGAGCCCAGGATGAAGACAGGATTTGACCCATTAAAGCTTGTCCCCAGCCTTATCTCACACTAAGGGAAACCTGAACTTAAATTTACACTCCTGTGTGACCTTGACACCTCTGTGTCTCAGTCTTCCTGTCTTTAAAATGGGAATTGGTGCCCAGCACTCAGAGCACCAACAGGATGAACATGTGGAGAAGTGCACAGTGCTCAGCCAAGCCCTCCCTGGATCTGTATCTGCATCTGGATGTCCCTTTCTAGTAGGAATCTGTCCTTGTCTCAGCTTCTATGGCCCCATGTCACCCCAAACCTGACCAACATGCCTGTACTTGGCACACGCTTCCAGGAGAGAAGCATGCAAAGGAGAAGGAAAATAGTGCCTGAGAAGTGCCTCCCTAGTACAGCAAGGCCTGACAGCAACCAGAAATAGAAACACGAGTCCATGAATTAAACACGCTGCAATCTCTCATCTGTCTCCAGCAGGGAGATCAGCTCAGGGCAGATTGCTCTGCTGCTTGAATGGATGGCAATGCAGGGCATGGGTCAGCAAGTCCCCTAACCCGCTGGTTTGAACAGATGCACTTCCTGCGGGTGTCCCCTTTTCATGCCAACCTCACCCTCCTGGCACTGCTAGGCTCTTTGGGACAATGCTGAGCAGTCCTGGCCACTTCCCAGCTCCTTGATACCCTGAAGCATTCCCCCAGAGATATGCTGGCCACGGGCCAGAGCCATTAGTTTCCTCTAGAGGTCACAACTGGGAGACTACCATGCCTGACCATACAGTAGCAGGTGTGCTGCAAAGGGGGACTGGGGAGGCACAAAATGCTTGCGGCTCATGTGGTCACAGGACCCAAGGATTCAGCAAAGGGAAGCTGTCTCTGGGGAACACCCTGCATGACCTCACTGATGTGTAGTAACATAATGGGCAGTTCAATATAAAAATAGCCAGGACTTCAATCTCCAGGTTTCTCCTGTGGTAGAGGACAGTATTGCCATGTTATTTACGGTGCTCCCAGCCTTGGAGGGGAGCACAGGGCTGTGCTAAGCATCTTAAACTGACATTGGTTGTGATTATTGCTTCTGTGGACATGAACCTCCACTGGCTTCTGTGCCTGGGCATGATACATGGGTAGGTGCTCACCCTGCCAGCAAATACCCCAATTCCTGGAGGCACAGAAGTTGTGAGCTGTGGTCCTGCCAACTGCTTCCTGGGTGGGAGGGTGGCACAGGCAGGAGGAAGGGCTCAGCCCTGGGGCCAGGCCATCAGGCTCCGCTCCTTCCACCGGGCTCCCTCTACTCTCAGCAACTCTCTCGATTCCCTTCGGTGGCACTGAGGAGGGACCGGCCTTTCCCAGAGGCAGGCAGATGTCGGGGAGAACATCACTTGGGCGGCAGATGATTAGCTTTGCTGACAGCTGTCTCAAGTTGCTGTGACGGCTGGTGCCTCAGTCTGCTTTTGTGCCGGAGTCTATCACATGTCTCTGAAGTCCAGCAGACAGCAGAGATCACGAAGGATTAGCCCCACGCATGCCTGCAGCCCCTGGGGCTTGAGACAGCTCCAGGAGTGACGGGGAAGATGAAGGCAGTAATTTAGAGCCTAACGAGGGGAAATCCACAAATCCCTGGCTCAGCCTGAAAACTGGTTGCTTGAGAAAGAGCCTGATTTTCAGCTGGTTTTGCAGAAGCTCTAAGCAAGTTTTCCTAACTCATAAAGGAAATGCATGGGGATTCAGCATTAGGATAGCTTCTCCCTCCCATCTCTAGCATCGCTTCATTAACTGGCCTTGCAGAAGATGTACAGCATTTTCAGCTCACAGATAAAACACATGTGTGATGTGGCTCACACTTGCACATCCCAGATGGCGCGTGGGGACACAGGCAGTTGTGTAAATTGGCTACATGCAGTTAGGCTACAAATGCAGCTTGCACACTGACCAGGTGCAACGAGTATATATTGCTGTTAGTCAGCTCAGCCCTGCCCACACCAGAGCACTTACCTTTGTCCTCGGGGATGACCACGCTCCTGTTCCCTGTTACTCTTCTCCTGCTGCTGCCTTCAGGCAGCACACATCCCCCCGACATGTACGCAGGCCACCTATGATGCTGGTGCAGATGACTACAATGTCCATCACATGCAACTACAAGCAAAGTGTGAGCACGGACACTGGTATAATACTGATCCCACCTATAGTGATGTTTTAATGTGGCTCAAACAGGCACAAGGCCCCTGGTCTGGAAATTACATCTGGGATATGCACCTACATCTTGGGGAGGGAACAGTGCTGGGATAACCAAGAATAGGAAACCCAAGGACAGGAGCACCACTTACTGCTCTCTGTAGGGATATATGGGGAAAGGAATCCTACAGAAAACCAGTCCAGACAGAGGAGGGGTTTGAGGATCCCCAAATTCTCAGCTCTTCTCTGCCTCATCTGAAAAGGCCTTGCTTGCCCCCACAGAAGCCCTGTCTGCTCTGTGTCCCTCCTTTTCATCAGCTTAATTGGCCGCTGCCTTACTGGGGCAAATCTCACCGTGGCTGTCAGCCCCGAGCTGCTCTTAGCAAGATCCAAAAGCTACTAGGAAGGGTTTTTAACTTGTCACAAAGGCAGCTGGGGAAAGGAGCAGGACTTGCCTGCCTCTAATTGCTCTTTGCGCAGAGGTGCCTTGTTTATTCGATTAATTTGGAGCCATCAAATGCCAGACCTCAATGAACAGCTGCTGGGAAGGAGGCATTTTTTCCTCTCCAGAAGGGTGGGTATGCAAAGCGCTTTCTTTCCTTGAAACAATCTCATCTCTTGGGCTTTATAAGCATTTATGCTCATTGTGCCCTTAGTGAGAGTTGCATTGAAATGTGTCTGTAATGTTTTTCCCCCAAAATCACCCAGAAGGTTAGTATCAGAGCAAGATGAGAAATGCTAGTCTAGACCCAGAGTTAAATCCTCAAGGCTGTGCTATTTGGCCAAACGAAATGCCTATTTCCATTGATAAATGAACAGCTATTTGCAAAGCAACAAATATTCCCTCTTCCCCAAGGCTGCAAATCCCAGACCCAAATTGTCCTCCTTGTTAGCAAGCAAAATCCCTTCCACTCCTGATCGCTAAATATCATGCACTGGCCCTAGTAAACACACAGCAACCACCACAGCCTGGAAGGGGGAGAAGGACTCCTTGCTCTGAGATATAAAACCATAAATCAGAGCAGAATGTATTCCCTCTGCCTGGATTTCACAGCTCTCTTTATGTTAATTTGGCCCGTTGCACTCTCCTTACGCATCGTGCTGCGAGCCCCTTTCAGCAAGGTCCAGGATTTGGCTTTTCAGAGCAAAATAAAATAATGCAAAAAAACTTGTTTCAGCTTGCCTGTTCACAATCAAATTTTTCCTAGCGTGGGCAGCAGCCTTACGAGCCATTTCTGTTTGCTAGCTCGGGTTTTAGTCATGTGAGTTTGGCAGGAGGTTAATGTGTCAACTGAAAGATAATTTAAAAGTTATAAAGATAAATTTGTTTTGTGCGCTTTTTCTGTGTGTGGCTAATACCTCTGTGCCCATACACAAACACACAAATGCAGTGCACAGGCTGGTTTCCAAGTCTATACTCTATATGGTTTTCTTTCTTTCCTTGACGTATTGTAAATATCTAAAAGTCCCAGCGAAAATCCTGCCTTTTTTCCTTTCCTGCACAAATCAATCAGATTAACACAAGGAAGGAAAGAGGAGAAAAAGGAAACTAAAAGGAATAGAGCTATAGAAAAGTGGCTTTTCCTCCCCAGCATAATGCTCAAACTGACTGTCGTGGTTTAGCGGCAGCTCAGCCCCACACAGCCGCTCGCTCACTCCCCACCGGTAGATGGGGGAGAGAATCAGGAGGGTAACGCTCGTGGGTTGGGATAAGAACAGTTTAATAATTAAAATTAAAAGAAAACAACAGTAGAAATGCAATGTAAAGGAGAACAACGAGAGGCGCAAAGCCCCGGGGGAGGGGGGAAGGGAGGGGAGAGGGGGAACGAACCGCCGGAACAAACTGCCCGCGCCGCCCGCCGACCAGACGCCGCGCCACCTCCGCGCTCCCTGCAACTGCCCCCACCTCAATATATTGGTCATGGTGTCACATGGTATGGAATGAACCTGCCATTGGCCAGTCGGGGTCAGCCGCCCCCACCATGGCCCTGCCCCTCCCAGCCCCCCCGCCACGCGGCAGAGCGCGGGAAGCTGGAAAGGTAGCCGACCCCCACAGTGAGGAGAATTAACCCCTTCTCAGCCAAAACCAGCACATTCTCCACCCCTTATTCCATACCATTTACACCATGCCCAGGTCCCATATGATGCAATACAACCATACCAACCACCACCCCTCCCCTTCCCATCCTTTAACATAATACACAGACATCATTCCCTTAGTTCATGGACCTTCCCTGTACAATGTCCATTAAAAATGTCCATTGAGTTCATCCAGTCCATGACTCTGGGCTCCATCTGTTGTATCAGTCTTTCCAGGTGGGAGAGATGGTGTGAGGCGTTGGGTCGCTGCATACCGAGTCAGTCATCGTTCCATCACTGCTGCACGGCTTGTTTCATAGTTGATCTTCCATAGGTTGGGAGGCTCGTACTCTGATATCATTGGTACAACACAGAGGTGACACACAGTATTATATAGCAGTTCACATTGTGCCATTCAGTTCATTGACTGTTTTCACCCAAAATCAAATCCCCTTGAGGCACACATCGGATTTCTCCATCCTCCCGCATCACCCACCAAGTGCACCCAGGTCCTCGAGCAAAAGCAATCCCACGAATGGGTTTGCCTTTGCCGGAGGCAGGAAGAACCCAGACTGTTTTGCCCAGCATACTTTTTGTGTGCACTACAGGGACTCTATCCCCTTCCACAGTACGTAAGGATTCTGACTGGGCAGGGCCAGCTCGGTTGGCAGATCCCCTCGTGTTGACTAACCACGTGGCTTTTGCTAAATGTGTATCCCAGTGCTTGAATGTTCCACCCCCCATTGCTCTCAGTGTAGTTTTTAACAGTCCATTGTACCGTTCAATTTTCCCAGAGGCTGGTGCGTGATAGGGGATGTGATACACCCACTCAATGCCATGCTCTTTGGCCCAGATGTCTATGAGGCTATTTCGGAAATGAGTCCCGTTGTCTGACTCAATTCTCTCTGGGGTGCCATGTCGCCACAGGACTTGTTTCTCAAGGCCCAGGATAGTGTTCCGGGCGGTGGCGTGGGGGACAGGATATGTTTCCAGCCAGCCAGTCGTTGTTTCTACCATTGTAAGCACATGGCGCTTGCCTTGGCGGGTCTGTGGGAGTGTGATATAGTCAATTTGCCAGGCCTCCCCATATTTATATTTCAGCCATCGTCCCCCATACCACAGAGGCTTTACCCGCTTCGCTTGCTTGATTGCAGCGCATGTGTCACATTCGTGGATAACCTGTGCAATAATATCCATGGTCAAGTCCACCCCTCGATCACGAGCCCACCTGTATGTTGCATCTCTCCCTTGATGACCTGAGGTGTCATGGGCCCACCGAGCTAGAAATAGTTCACCCTTATGCTGCCAGTCCAGATCCACCTCAGCCACTTCAATCTTGGCAGCCTGATCTACCTGCTGGTTGTTCCGATGTTCTTCAGTGGCCCGACTCTTGGGAACGTGAGCATCCACATGACGTACCTTTACAACCAGGTTCTCTACCCGGGCAGCAATATCTTGCCACAGTGCGACAGCCCAGATGGGTTTGCCTCTGCGCTGCCAGTTGCTTTGCTTCCATTGCTGCAGCCAGCCCCACAAGGCATTTGCCACCATCCAGGAGTCAGTATAGAGATAGAGCACTGGCCACTTTTCCCGTTCAGCGATGTCTAAGGCCAGCTGGATGGCCTTTACCTCTGCAAACTGGCTCGATTCACCTTCTCCTTCAGCAGTTTCTGCTACTTGTCGTGTAGGACTCCATACAGCAGCCTTCCATCTCCAGTGCTTTCCCACAAGGCGACAGGACCCATCAGTGAACAGGGCGTATTGCTTCTCATTTTCTGGCAGTTGGTTATACAGTGGGGCTTCTTCAGCACGTGTCACCTCCTCCTCTGGTGATAATCCAAAATCTTTGCCTTCTGGCCAGTCCATAATCACTTCCAAGATTCCTGGGCGACTGGGGTTTCCTACTCGAGCCCGCTGGGTAATCAGTGCAACCCATTTACTCCATGTAGCATCAGTTGCATGGTGTGTAGAGGGGATGTTTCCTTTGAACATCCAGCCCAGCACTGGCAGTCGGGGTGCCAGGAGCAACTGTGCTTCAGTACCAACCACTTCTGAAGCAGCTCGAACCCCTTCATATGCTGCCAATATCTCTTTTTCAGTTGGAGTATAGCGGGCTTCGGACCCTCTGTATCCCCGACTCCAAAACCCTAGGGGTCGACCCCGGGTCTCCCCTGGTGCTTTCTGCCAGAGGCTCCAGGTAGGGCCATTCTCCCCGGCTGCAGTGTAGAGCACATTTTTTACATCTTGTCCTGCCCGGACTGGCCCAAGAGCTACTGCATGGACTATTTCTCGTTTAATCTGTTCAAAGGCTTGTCGTTGCTCAGGGCCCCATTTGAAATCATTCTTTTTCCGGGTCACTTGATAGAGAGGGCTTACAATCAGACTGTAATTTGGAATATGCATTCTCCAAAAACCCACAACGCCCAAGAAAGCTTGTGTTTCCTTTTTGCTAATTGGTGGAGACATGGCTGCTATTTTGTTGATCACATCCATTGGAATATGACGACGACCATCTTGCCATTTGATTCCTAAGAACTGGATTTCTCGTGCGGGTCCCTTCACCTTACTTTGTTTTATGGCAAAACCAGCTTTCAGAAGGATTTGGACTATTTTCTCTCCTTTCTCAAAAACTTCTTCCGCTGTGCTGCCCCACACAATGATGTCATCAATGTACTGAAGGTGTTCTGGAGCTTCTCCCTGTTCCAGTACAGTCTGAATCAGTCCATGGCAAATGGTAGGACTGTGTTTCCACCCCTGGGGTAGTCGATTCCAGGTATACTGGACACCCCTCCATGTGAAAGCAAACTGTGGCCTGCACTCTGCTGCCAGAGGGATTGAGAAGAATGCATTAGCAATATCAATTGTGGCATACCACTTGGCCGCCTTTGACTCCAGTTCGTATTGAAGTTCTAGCATGTCTGGCACAGCAGCACTCAACGGTGGAGTGACTTCATTCAGGCCACGATAGTCTACTGTTAGTCTCCACTCTCCATTAGACTTCCGGACTGGCCATATGGGACTGTTAAAGGGTGAGTGGGTCTTACTGATGACTCCTTGGCTCCTCAGTTGGTGAATGAGTTTATGAATGGGGATCAGAGAGTCTCTGTTGGTGCGATATTGCCGCCGGTGCACTGTTGTGGTGGCGATTGGCACCTGTTGTTCTTTGACCTTCAGCAACCCCACCACAGAAGGGTCCTTTGAGAGACCGGGCAAGGTAGACAGCTGTTCAGTTTCCTCCGTCTCCAAGGCAGCTACACCAAAAGCCCACCTGTACCCTTTTGGGTCCTTGAAATACCCTTTCCTGAGGTAGTCTATGCCAAGGATGCACGGAGCCTCTGGGCCAGTCACAATGGGGTGCTTCTGCCACTCATTGCCAGTTAGGCTCACTTCGGCCTCCAATACAGTTAGCTCTTGGGATCCCCCTGTCACTCCAGCAATGCTGATGGGTTCTGCCCCTATATAGTTCGATGGCATTAAGGTGCACTGTGCGCCGGTGTCCACTAAAGCTTTATACTCCTGTGGGTCGGACGTGCCAGGCCATCGGATCCACACAGTCCAGTAAGCCCGGTTATCCCTTTCCTCCACCCGGCTGGAGGCAGGGCCCCTCTAGTCCTGATCATGGCAGTCACAACTCACTTCCTGCAAATGTGAATCAGGAGTCCCTCTATTACACTTAGAAATAAAATCTGCGCTTCTACTCCTCTGTCTGGGGACTTGTTCACTGGAAATTGGAGCAGCAGCTTTCCTGGAAGAGCCCCCCTGAGTGACTGTTCTTCCTTGCAGTTCATGCACTCGTGCCTGTAGGGTCGAGGTAGGCTTGCCATCCCACCTCATCATGTCCTCTCCGTGGTCACGCAGGTAGAACCATAGGGTGGCCCGTGGTGTGTATCCCCTTCTTTGAGCCAAAGGACGCTTATTCCTAACAGCTGAGACACTGCTCTGTCGAGGTGGGGAGTAGGACAGATCTTCTTTGAGTTGCTGGACCTCTTGGGATAGTTTCTCCACAGCAGAGACAAGCGAGGAAGAGATATTTGTGTCGTAATCTCGGAGTCTATCTATCACCTCTGCCACCGTTGGTGTCTCGTCATCTTTCCAGGACATCACTGCCAATGAGTTTGCATGCGAAGATGGTGCGCTCCGTACAAACTTCCGCCACATAGGTCGTGTGCACTCGGCTTCATCTGGATCTTTGGATGACCGTTGATCATCCAGGTCACCATAAATCACCTCAAACACAGCTAATTCCCTTAGATACTGGATGCCTTTCTCCATAGTTGTCCATTTTCCTGGGCGATATGTAACATGTTCTTTAAAGGGATACCTTTCCTTCACTCCAGACAGGAGTCGCCTCCAGAGGCTATGGGCTTGTGGCTTTTTTCCTATTGCTTTGTCAACGCCCCCTTCCCCAGAAAGGGATCCCAATTGTTTGGCTTCTTTTCCCTCTAGTTCCAGGCTACTGGCCCCATTATCCCAGCATCGGAGCAGCCAGGTGACAATGTGCTCACCTGAACGACGGCTATAATCTTTTCGCATATCTCGCAACTCGCTTAAGGACAGGGATCGGGTGGTCTCTATTTCATTTATTACTTCTCCCTCCTCTCCCCGCGATGGCCCTGGTTCTTCATCATCCCGTTCTAAACGAGTTGATGTCCGCTTCCAATATTTTGTCTTGTGTATGGGGGCAACTGATACTGGTACGGGTTTATTTTCTGAGCTAGCTCCGGTACTTGTTGTGGGGGTTTGAGTGGCTGCAGTGCCTGTCGTCAGGGCTGGATTGTCTACAGTGCCAGTCACTTTGCATTTCAATCCAGAGACATTCTCTTCCCCCTGGGGGCATTGAATGCTGTTGAGCAGGGCTCGGTATGCATGGGCCAGACCCCAGCATGTTGCAGTTATCTGTGTCTCTCTGGAGTTCCCAGCGTAACAACATACTTTCTCCAAATATTCTACTAGTTTTTTAGGATTCTGCACTTGTTCGGGGGTGAAACTCCAAAACACTGGGGGTGCCCACTGCCCTAGGTATTTGCCCATGCTATCCCACATGCCCTGCCACTCGTAACTATCAAGCCTCGGGGCAGATTTCTGGGTGATATTCTTAAGTTGCTTAGTCAAAACCAAAACAACATGCCCAAAAACTAACAATAAGTGCACCTTAACCACCCAAGGATGTTCAAGATACAAAGACGTTGTTGTAACAAAGGCACAGACATCATAGAACAAAGTTGCAAAGGTATTATTCTGTATTTCCTCCATATAAAATCTCTCAGAGGAGGAGGTATAATTGCTAATTGCCTCAACAAGGTGGTATCCAAAGTACAGTAACGGTTTCAGCAAAAACCCCAAATACCAGATAAAGCTGAAAACGAGTGTTTGTATAACAAATCTTGTAGGCAAAACATTACTAATCACAGCAGAACACAGGAGACTCAACAAACCAACACCAATCTTTAACACCAACTGCAAAAAGGACAACATGGTGCTGTGACCAGCAGCTGTTGTTATCTCCAACCCTTGAGCCCCACGTTGGGCGCCAAAAAGACTGTCGTGGTTTAGCGGCAGCTCAGCCCCACACAGCCGCTCGCTCACTCCCCACCGGTAGATGGGGGAGAGAATCAGGAGGGTAACGCTCGTGGGTTGGGATAAGAACAGTTTAATAATTAAAATTAAAAGAAAACAACAGTAGAAATGCAATGTAAAGGAGAACAACGAGAGGCGCAAAGCCCCGGGGGAGGGGGGAAGGGAGGGGAGAGGGGGAACGAACCGCCGGAACAAACTGCCCGCGCCGCAGCCGCGCGCCGCCCGCCGACCCGACGCCGCGCCGCCTCCGCGCTCCCTGCAACTGCCCCCACCTCAATATATTGGTCATGGTGTCACATGGTATGGAATGAACCTGCCATTGGCCAGTCGGGGTCAGCCGCCCCCACCATGGCCCTGCCCCTCCCAGCCCCCCCCGCCACGCGGCAGAGCGCGGGAAGCTGGAAAGGTAGCCGACCCCCACAGTGAGGAGAATTAACCCCTTCTCAGCCAAAACCAGCACACTGAGAATTTTCTTGTGGGCTGGACAGAGATGTAGCCTTTACACAGAGTTTTGAGATAGAAAAGGGGTCTTTGAAAAGGCTCATCTGGGTTTAGGCAGCTGGTTATTTTTCTTCTCTGTCTTTCTCTTTTTCTTTTTTTAACACTAAATCCTTAAAAATAACTAGAGTGTTGATCCAGTGTAGCCACACTAATGTATGGTTCCAGTGTAGATGGTGCTTGGCTGGAGATTGTTCAAACCAGGGCTCAGGACACTTGTGCCCACAGACAACATGAGTCAAACTCTCCCGTGGGGATGTGGCCCAGGATCCCTCCTTCCCAAATACCCCACAGAGCAGCACGGAGGGCTGAAACAGCCCTTCTAACCCAGCTCAGGCTACTTGGAAGTGATTTTCCCTGCTAACGGATGCTTTCTGCCTCTCTGAAAGCTCTAGCAAAGCTTGGGCCTCCATGTTTTAAACCTCAAGATCAATGCAATACTTAGCAAAAAGTGTAATGCTCCCTGCACCTCAGGCAGGTACAAACCACCCAGGACAAAATAAGCCATCAGTGTTCAAGGGAACTTCACCTGCCTGAGCCACTGCTGGGGCGAAGGGCCCTTCCCCGCTCAGCAGGCATTTTGGCTGCACCCCACTAGCAGCTAATAGGCTCTGAAACACTACACTGAGCCTTGCCTTCCTCCTCTGCTCCACTCCATCCCACTCTCTTCCTAAGCCCTTTAAAGCAGAATGCTTTAAGAGGGATTCGGTGGTGGGAGCTGTGCGGCAGGGGCAAGAGAGAGGACAGCAGGGCTTCATCGCAAATATCAATATATCAATATGCTACTGGTCCATAAAACAAACCCCCAAAGGTAAAGATTATTTACATTTTAGAAACGGGTAACAACCATAATCTATTTGAATAGGCAAGGCTTGAATTAAGTACCAACTTTATCTCTTTACATTGTCAAACTTAATAGTAGTTTAAAGATAAACCTCATTGAAACTCTCCCTTCCCTGTGGGCTAATTAGCACCCATTTAGGCTCTTAAACCTTTGATGGGTGTTTCTGTTGCAGTGCTTTCATAATAGGGGAAGCTGCTTTAATAAATCAGAGAAAAATCTCGGCTGAGCCTCACGAACAAAAAGGCTTTCTGATCACGTGTGATGGGTTGCATTTGCCGTAAGGGAGAGAAAAGCATGTTCTTGATTAAATAGTGCCACCAGGTTGAACTCTGTTTTCAGGGGCTGGTACTGCTACCACTGGTAATGTGTGC
Organism: Phalacrocorax carbo; assembly: GCF_963921805.1. Taxonomy (NCBI): domain Eukaryota; kingdom Metazoa; phylum Chordata; class Aves; order Suliformes; family Phalacrocoracidae; genus Phalacrocorax; species Phalacrocorax carbo. The sequence continues at coordinate 3,128,322 of NC_087531.1, forward strand.
TGAGAGTTTTACTTCGAGGTTGGTCCTGTAAAATGGGCCAGATCGACGGAAGAAACACAACCAGACTGTGCTGAACTTGATGGGTGGCTGCCAGTGCATTTGGTGACTTTGGATTTACGTGAATGGCCATAGTCCACAAAAGACTGTGAGGGCTTCAGACTCTCCTCGATGGGGAGATATTCTGATAAAGCATCACCTAAATAAGGGAAAGAGGAAATTTAACGTGCTGAGGTAAAGAAGTCCTGAGTGAGCTGTGACTGCAGGAGTCGTGTTAGGCACTGCAACAGGATCAAGCCCAATTTTGCCCTGCCAGAATCGGGACTGGTGGATCCAACGGGGGTTACAGCCATGAGCTTCTCCGACACCCCTTGGATATTGCTCGTGGTCTGTATTTGGCTTTTTGAGGAAATGACAAGTTACTCTTTTGAGTGGCTCAACCTGGATTCCTTTTGAGACAGGAAAGAAACCTGCTCCTGGCTCCTCGACCCACACGTGAGCTTAACCCTGTGCAATTCCTGGTGCCCCAAGCCCTCCTCAGGCTGCAAGTGTCTGAGAGGATCTGTGGGAGCATTTCTCTGTGGGCTGCAGCCACAGCCATCACAAACTGGAGACAGAGCCAGAAAAAGAGGGCAGGGACCTGTCTAAACCCCAAAACACTTTGGCAACCCCGGCTTCAACAGCAAAGTGCTAAAGCACCCCTCTGCTGCCCCGGGCACCAGGCAGGGTCTGGGGTGGCTCCTTGCTGTTGCCTTCGGAGAGCAGCTCCCGGAGCCCCAGTTTGCTTTAAGACGCGAGAGCACAGCAAGGAGAGATGGTGCCACATTTAATTAGCTCTCAGCAAAACCAGATCTTCAAAAGGGAACCCTTTAAATGAAAACAGAAAGTGCAAGGCTGGGAAACCATTAATTGAGTCTTTATTCATTAACCTTTGCAAACCACTCAAAAGACCTGAAAAACGACTTCCTTTGGTCAAGGGCTCATGCAGAGGCTTGAAAGAGCCTCTCGTAACTTACAATGCACAGGGCAAGAGAAGGGACGCTCCCAAACCATTCCTTGTTTTTGTTAATCAGAGAGCAAGTCCTACACCGAGTCCCTCCTGTAAACACCGCTGATCTTGAACACGCTCATCCGAAACCACACTGGAGCCATGACAGCTCTTCTGATATTTAATCTGTAAAACTCAGACTTCTCACACCCATCACTAAGCCTAGCAGCTCAAGTCTCATGATAGTTATTTTTCCTTTTCCAAACTAGAGATTCTGGAGTCAAGGGAGTTCTATTTAAAAAAGGCCTTGCTAGATGAGATCGTGAAAACCAGTTTGCAAAGGGCTTTTGGGTTTAAAAAACCCAACCACTCAGAGCCAAATGAAGCTGACAACTGAAATCAGATATAAAAGCTCTGATTTAGTCACTGAAATGAATCAAACGGGGAAGGGAGATATGCTGCTTGGGGAGAACAGGCACAATGGGCGCTTGGGCTGGGAGGCCCTTTTTGTGGTCACCCAGAGAGTCACCAGGAAGATGGAGCAGTTCCTGTCCACCCACTGTCCTTGGGCATCGTCACGTGTGGCCATAAGTCTCTTTGTGGCTCCCCTGCCTACCCACATTGCAGCTCCCAGTCCCGCAGCCCCTCGTGCCCCTTGAGGCATTGGCTTATTTTGTTTTGTGAAGGCTTTTCCCTGGGGAGCTCTGCATGCCCACCGTGCCCACCTTCCTCGGGAAGGCAGACGAACAACAGCAGTTTCCATAGCCACTGGGGAAGAGAGGAAAGAAAAAGCCTGCCCAGTCATCAGCTGCCAAATTGGCTTTTGTTTGTGGCTAGCAGCACTTGGATTTTCCCAGATTTGAAAAGACAATTTTCTCCCTGTCTGGGGTCTTGTTTTCTGGGTACTTGATTCTTGTGCCAGGGCTTGAACAGAAAGCAATGGCTAAAAGCTTCCTTCTATAAACTCTGGAATTAACAGCCCTGTTCCCCTGCCCTCATCGGCATGGCAGGGCAAAAACCTAGAAGTATTTTCTCTCTTCACACTGTTTACGAAGACGTGAACTAAACCACGGTTTGATTCATGGGAATGCCTGATCCAGCCTCTCTCAGAGGGCTAGATCCAAACCTGGAGATATGGTACCTGCAAAGCTCAGCTGACATTTGGCTCTTCCTGTCTGGAGTAACTACAGACTCACCCGATATGCCATGAACGCAGTGCTTTGGCGACGTGTCAGACCAACAAAAGGCTGCATCAACAGAATTGCTCCTATTTGCAGAGGTGCTGTGTTTGCTGCAGCAGGACTGGAGGAACCTGTGCCCCCCAGAGCCCCGGACCATGCTACCCCAAGGGCTGAGCAGAGACATCACTGCAGCTGGAAGCATTAAAAGATCTGCGCACTCCATGAACGTGAGACATGCAGCGCACAGTCGTCAGTGTATCTGTATTGCACTGGCCTCTCAGCATAGGGATGAATACAGCCTTAGCATGTGTTCAGCGAAAAATTTGTCTTTCCCAGATATCCCTGTGGCAGAGATCAGGTGTTTGGATTGACCAGAAATTCCTGGTCTTAAACAAAACCACCACAAACCATCTTACCCTCCTGCACGTTCTCTGTGTAGTGCAAAAGCCATTTCCCCATTGCTTCTCAGCATTCCCCCTCTGCTCCCGGGCTCTGTCCTTGCTCCCCAGATTCCTCGTGCTTCGCTCAGCTTTTGAAGCAGGTGCTGTTTAAAGCCATCTCTAATGATACCGCATTGATCTCAATTATCCAGAGACAACTCTCAGTTATCCTGACGCCGATTAAGCAGGTTGCAGATTAATCAGATCGTGCTAAGTGTCCCCTTCACGCCCCCTCTGGTTCCTTACATCTCGATTTTGTTCTTTGAAAGAAGACACACAAGACACCATGTGCTCCTGTTTCCTGTAACACAAGTCATAATGGTGTCTTTGTTGTATCTGGCTGCTTCAACCTGATTAGCTACCTGGGCACATAAGACTCTGATGGTATTTTTTTGCTGTTTCTTATTTCCATCACTGAGAGCTGTGCACCCAGGAAAAGGAATCCTTTTCTCCAAATTCAGGAAATTTTTCTCTGTTGAAATGGAAATCTCTCATCAAAGATCCCTGGGGAGAATTTCACTTGTGTTTCAACGTTCAGATCTGGCTCATGCCAAATTTGCATGGTTGGTGGTGCCCAGGAGAAAAGCTCGGTGCTTGACTAAAGGACAGAGAGGCTTTGACGTGCTCCTACAGGGAGAATCTTGGAAGGGACGGGAGTTTTTTGGATACCTGGAAAGCACAAAGTGCAAAGATTTTCCTCCATGCCAGGCAGTCCTCAACTTAGAGGCAGCTCAGATAAACCCCAGGCTGCATGCGGGTAGGTCAGGCTGAGGGCACAGCCCTGTCCATGAACCTGCACCCCAGGGGACACACATGTCCCATCAATGCCAGGCAGGGCTACCCTGGGATGAGCACAGGGCTGGGTGTGCATCTCCATCCCACCACCTTCCCAATGCCAACCTGTGATTCTCCCAGGGCATGGCCACATAACGGGATTGCTTTCCCTTCTGCCTCTCCATTATTTTGGCTTTCTCCTAGAGTTTACACCTTTGCAAGATCTGGGTCCTTCCCTTGGATAACACCAACCCCAGGCAATGTTCCAGGCCTGGGGCAGAGGGGCTGGAGAGTGCCAGGCAGAGAAGACCCTGGGGGTAGTGGCTGACAGCCGGCTGTGCATGAGCCAGCAGTGCCCAGGTGGCCAAGGAGGCCACCAGCCCCCGGGCTTGTGTGAGCACTGGTGTGGCCAGCAGGAGCCGGGCAGGGATGGGGCCCCTGTGTTCGGCACTGGTGATGCCCCACCTCGAATGCTGGGCTCAGGTTTGGGCCCCTCGATGACAAGAAGGCCCTTGAGGTGCTGGAGCATGTCCAGAGAAGGGCAGCGGGGCTGGGGAAGAGTCTGGAGCACAAGTGTGCTGGGGAGCAGCTGAGGGAGCTAGGGGGGGTTTAGCCTGGAGAAGAGGAGGCTGAGCAAAGACCTCATGGCTCTCTGCAGCTGCCTGAGAGGGGCTGGAGGGGGGGTTGGTCTCTGCTCCCTAGTAACAAGCGATAGGATGAGAGGAAACTGCCTCAACCTGCACCAGGGGAAGTTTAGGTTGGATATTAGGAAAAACTTCTTCACTGAAAGGGTTGTCAGGCATTGGAACAGGCTGCCTAAGGAGGTGGTGGAGTCCCCATCCCTGGAGGAATTTAAAAGAAGGGCAGACGTGGTGCTTGAGGATATGGTTTAGTGGTGGACTTGGCAGTGATAGGCTAGCTGTTGGACTCGATGATCTTAAGGGTTTTTTCCAACCTTAACAATTCTATGATTCTAGCCCAAAGAATAATGGGTGGAAAGAGGAGGGCTATGCCATGTCTGGGAATTAGGAATATTAGAACAAAATAAAATGAAACAAAGGAGGAAAAAATCTACTAATAGCACACCGCCCTTCAAAAGCTTGCTGTTTCTCTAATTTTTTCTTCTTAACTCTTGGCTCCAGTTTACCCAGACAGAAGCAGGAAAAAGGAAAAAGTAAAAGAAAAGCAAAACAAAAGCAGTGAGCCGTGCACCGCTGCCCTGCTTGGGCTGGTTGGCTGCGAGACGCAGCCCAGTCGAGGCGGTGCTAATGTCCCTGCGCTTTCCAGATTAAGTACAAGTGCTTTGTGCAGATAAATTGAAAACCCTCAGCCCTGGAATACAGACTCATGTAGCGGCGTTGTCAGGTTAGAGAGAAGCTGCCTATAGAAAAAAGAGATAAAAAGCCGAGAGACAGGCTGGTGCACATTTATGTTTTGAGCCATAACTGGAGACCGCTTTCAGATGGGAAAACACAGAGCTTCGAAACATATGTATTTTACAACAACTCACACAGCTCTACTTATACTAAACACAATTATATAGGCATGCACGCAAATATATAAATACGCAAATGCTTAGAGCATCCTACAACTTCAGATGCTCAAGCCTCCCTACAGCACAATTCTGACTGCTGGCCCGAGCGGAAGGGCACTGCAATCAGACCACAGGGACACCGCAGCCGCGGCATAGCTCCTGTAACTCGGAGGCAGCAGCAAAAAGCAGAGGAGGGGACGGGGCTCAGGGTAGGCTGGTGGCAGCGCGTGGGATGAGGGCGGTGGCAGCAAGTCATGCGTGGGGTGATCATGCTCCAGTACCCCTGGCTGGCCCAGCTGCCTGCAGCGGGGATACCCGGCTCCTCCATTGACTGCCATTTAATTAATTATCCTTTTCAATTAAGTCCTTTACTTCCCTCCTTCCACGTATACCAAGTGACAACTCCCAAGCCCTCTTTAGCATCCCTTGGCAGAGAGAAGAGGTGAGGAGGGTGGGACAACAGGATCAGCTTCTGGGGGACAGTCACATCTGCTGGATGGTTGGGAGGACTTCTGGCTCAGTTTCTGCTTTCAGAGTTGAATCACACCAGGGAAAGGCTAACAGAAGAAGTGAAATTATTTCCCATCTTCCCCAAGACTGGCTCGCGCTCTCACACCCCCACAATCTAGCCCATGATCTTTAAGTGACACTGGTTTTTATCATTGGTTGTTCAATATAATCAATCAAAATTTCAGTTAATGGCAGGGAGTTATCATTACATTCAGCACAGAAAGAGTTGGTTTTGGTTTCGGTTCTTTTCTTAAAGAAGAAAACCAGTCACTGCTGTCATGTTCCTGACTCAACCACTGGGCAGCCTCTGCCAGCACCTCTCTATCAGCTGACTGGTGACGCTGGGGGCTTCCTGGTGCCGCAGGTTAAACCCGCTGCTGATAACTGTTTTTTCCTCCTTCCCTGATTTTCCTCCCTGGGATTTCTCTGTGCTTGCCCAGGACAAAGGGCAGCAACTCCGCCGGTGACGGTGAGGGAGGGGAGGGCGAGCGCTGGGGGGAAGGATGGAGGGGGCTTAGAAGAAGAATCCGTTTGTAATTACGGAAATAAACCCAAGTCGGGGAGAAATGCAAATGCCTCGTGTTGTGAGTTACTTGACAGAAGAAGTGACAGCTTTCTATTAGGGTGATAACAGCAAGAAGTTTTAAAATAGAGTAATGGGCGCAACAAAAGCAATTTTCATTCTGAATTTTCATTTTAAATGGATGATCTCATTTTAATCAAGCGAGTCATCAAAAAATGCTTTTAATTACCAAAAGTGAAGAGCTATATTGTAATTTTAATGTCTTCTTTCGGGCTGATGATTAGATTTATATAAAATGGGGTGGTTGTTGCCCCCTCAAGTGAGCACAAGATCTGAATTTACCATTCAAGCAAGCGCACTAACCTTGCCAACAAATACAGAATGGGCTTGAAGCGGAAGATATTTGTTATAATTTGGGTTTGTTTATTTTCTTCCCGTGTTATTTGATGCAGCTGAGCTGCTAACACAAAGTTTGACTTTTTGTGCTTTTAAAGTCCTTCTGGGATGCTGCCATAAACTGAGAGATTGGACCACTTCCCACAGACTCAGAGAAGGATCTGCATCCACCATCTACCATCATGCTAGTGAAAAGGCTAATTTCAGGCTCAATTCCAAGCACAAAACCCACCTCTTTAGAAGAAAAAAGTCTGAGGCTGTGTGCTTTGTGATTAGAGCCGGGACTACAGAGGCAGGCCCTCCCTGGCTCTGCGAGGGACGCCTGCGACACCTACCCAGGAGTCTCAGAGTCATTTCTGCCATGCAAAATGGGCACAAATCAGGAAGGGGAGAAGCTGGCTTTTTTCCCTTGTACTACCTGCTGAGGTGCCTTCTTCCTCACATTGAAATACAGACTTTACACTCTTTACAAAATACAGTCTTTAAGACTGAAGAGAATTCACTTGAATGAGCACAGCTGCAAAAAATAGAGGCCATCCTGACCAGCCCTTGAGGGATCCTCAAAGTGGCCATGTTCAGCGGGGCTCAAGGGTGGTTTTGGTGGAAAGCAGGTGGTTCCTGGGGAGTGCAGCTGAGATCTCCTGGAGCTGCTGGACAAATCTCTTCTGCTGTTTAAGTTACCCTGACCTGGCCTGCAGCAACGTCCAAGTGGTGGGAACAGCTCCGAACATGGGAGCAAGAGGAAGGCTCTTGCTGTCATCTGAGATCTGATGCTGTCATCATGGCCAGAACGTCCTACCTAGCACAGGGCTCTGGGCTGGCCTGCCCTGGCCAAAGTGGGGAGAAGGAGGGATGAGCCCAAGGCGCAGCTGGGATATACGTGGCCATCAGGCACCAGGCTGTTGCTTTTCAGTGCACAATGAGAAGGAAATCCTGCAGCTTTCAGCTGTTGGGACTCATCTGTCCCTGCTCAGCAAAAGCAAAGGGTCTTTTGCTGAATTTTTTTGAACTTGTATTTGAATTTGTGAAGGTTTTGTAACCTTGCCCCCTCAACACCTACCGTAATGTCAAAGGGAAATGATGTTGGCTTCTGTAGCAGGAACTGCTCACTCACCCCAAGGTCCCACAGGAGAACACCATCTCAGTTCAGAAGACGGTTAGAACATCATGAGCAGCCCAGGGCCTGGAGAGCACCCCCAGCTCTGCGACCATCTTCCCGCCTCCCCTTCAAGTCCTTACAAATGCCGACTATATTACAGCAACCCCAAAAGAAAGAAAACTACTCAGAACGCTTTTTCTAAACCTCTAAGACATGGAGGCACTGGCTTTCGAAAGTAACAAGACTCCCTCACTTCCTTTGGCTTTATATGTGTTTCCCTCCTGTGCTGCACACTTTGCTCCCTTCATGCTGCTGTTCAGCCCCAGCTGTTTTAATCAATCCTGCTCAGGGTCCAGCAGCCTCAACCGGGCACATGACTGAGGGCTTCTTTGGCCAACGGGTCAGCCATGTCCAAAGACCTCAGATTAAAATTCCTTCTGTTTTTAAACAGGTCCTCCACCATATTTGAACGGCTGGTTTACTTTCCCAGGCAGGATTGGGCTAGAAGAGATCCCCTTCCCCTCATCCTGCCACCACCTGTGATTTTTGACAGAGCTAAGACCATCTTGATGCTTCTATTTACTTTTTTAAAGATCCTCAAATATTCAAACAATGCAATCATCAGACACAGAAATTATCTGAGCTGTCAGAGGCTGGCTTTCTTCCTTCATTAATATCAATTACAACCGTGGAGCTTAACTGAGCCACTTTGGAAGCTGCCTTTGGACAAGCACGCGACAGCAAGAGAAAACCAGGCTCGCTATCACGTCTGCCTTCCCTGCTGTGCCTCCTCCTGCAAGCTCATCCCTGAAATCTGGTGGCTGCAGATCTGCAGGAGGCTTTAACCTGGGGAAAGTGGGGAAGCTTCCCATCTAGTGCAATGCAGAGAGGCGGGTGAAATGCAAGCGAAATGGGTCCTCAGCAGATATTTGAATCTTTTCCACCATGAGAACCAGGGATTTGCTCATCCTGGGGATGAACACCTGGAGAGAAGCAAGGTGGGAGTTGGGGGCTTCTGCGCATGGCAGCACATGAATTACTGCCTGTAATTTTGTCTTCCTCACCCAGATATATTCCAGCTCTGCTAGTCACTGCTTTCCCCATTTCATGCCTTGAATTCAAAAGATCTGTGTATTTATCTGTGGCTCTGTTCAAATTACCAACTGGGCTCTGCTCTCCATAGTCTCTCTGGGAAGAAGCGAGATGCTACATCGCTTCTTGATTGAACAAGTCTTTTTGTTGAGGTGTTTTTCTTTGTATGGAAAAAAGAAAAAAGGCAGATTTTTTAAAAAATATCTTTTCCTTTCTTATTTTTGGTGAGGATTATCAACTTGAGGTGAAATATATCCCAGGATTGACAAAAGCTTTGATATTTTAATGAAAAATCCATCAAGCCAAAGCTTTTATCTCTGCATTGTTCTTTTTTTAAAATTGGATTTGTGAGGTTTGTCCTCCTTCCTCTTGCCCCCGATTGATTGGCCTATCCTATTTATCTCCTTCATCTCACTGGGCCGTGGCTTCGAGCCCACTGGAGACTTTGTATTGATCGCCCAGGACTTTGGATGAAGCCAGCCAGTTAGTTATATTCCCTTCCCCTCTTCACCTCCGCTACATTTTGTTTGTCTTCTAAACAGGCCTGGGTGAGTGTTTTCTTTCTGAATCCAAATGACCAGAAAATGCACAACCCAGCTTTGTGAACTGGGGTCCCGTTTAGTTAAAAATTAATTTGAATAGTTGAAAAGCTCTTTCCTGAGTCAAAATTCTTCCTCAGCATTTCCAAAACTAAACCTTTCCAATGTGGGACAATGAAAAGCTTCATCTAGAAATTAATTACAGTCGTGAAATGACTTGAAAAGATGACGGAAGTTTGTCCACATGGAGAACAAACCATTTTGTTTTTCTCTAACTCATCATAAAATAAATATCACGTGAATTTTAAATGATGGCTCCCTCCATGCCGATGCACCCTATGCATGGATTAGGGAATTTTGGCATCTATTTTGTGGTCTGATTCTGATCTGACCCACCACCGCCATCCCTCTCCACAGGGATTAGTCTAAACCTCTCCCAGCACTGACTCTTCGGTGTTTCTAAATTAACTAATTATTTTCAGTACTTTTCACTTTAGTCAATAGAAAGAGACTATATCTTGTCTGGAAAGCAACCGCAAACATGAAGCTAAACTTGCTGTGACAGATTAAAACAAGTTCTGTTTGGAGAAAGAAGGAAAAACACTGCTGCGAAGGTGGTTGCTGCAGCGTTTGGCTCCAAGCAAATCCGATAAACCAGGCGGGATGTCAGCTCTGCACCTCCAAATGGGCACCAGCATTACTGGGAGGCTGGAAACATCATGGACGTAAAGACTTAGTCTAGAGGATTAAACTTTAATAAGGGCTTTTAGCATTGAAGGTACTGAAAACACAAAAAGAAAAAAGGTTTTCAGTGTCCCGTCCCCATTCACACAAACAGAGCATCTCTCATTGAGGCATTTGTGCTCGTCAGCTATTGAGGGTCATTTTGAGATGAAGAATTACGTGCTGGAAATGTTGTTTTCCAGCCTCGAGTCCCTGAACGTACTTCAGTGCTGCCACAGGGCAGATTTCCCCTTATCAGAGCATTTTGCTCTCTCCCACTAGTACCAGATAGCCCAGCCAGAACTGTTTGAGTGCTTTAACTCACAAGTTTTTACCCTCCAACCCTCCTCTAGGATTTAATAAAAAGCCCAACGCCCTCAAAACAACCAGAAAAAAGCATTTGATTCTTCAAAATGGGGAGAAACAGCAATAAAGTTCCCCCAAACCACAATTAAGGCTTACACAGGCTATAGAGAGGAGAAACTCCAGGATCATTAAATAAATATGGTCCTTAAAAAATCGCTGCAAAACCTTCCCTTGAAAATGCTTTGAAGACAGGAAACAAAGTGCTCACAATGCTGACTGAAGAACCTGTGGTTTAAGTCTCCCTTAGCTCATTTCTGCTTACTTTAAGACTTAATTAGTATTAAAAGGCATAGGAAATCTGAAGATTATTTTTAGAGAATGTAGCAGTAGATACGGCCTAAGGAAAAAAGGAGGTAAGGCTGAGCTACAGAGCCTGTCCAGGTGACTAAATCAACATTTTTACTGCTTCATTGGTTAAGGGAAAAACTAGGTCCAAATTTAGGGTTTTTTTCCCCCTTTTCCTGCCCGAAATGCCAAGGTATTGCAGAACTTCTAAACCTGGAATAGTAACAAAAAAGTCAAAGCCCTGAAAGAAATTTGGAAAAATGTTGGCCGAGATGTTTCATCTTTACTCCAACAGTTTTTATTAATTTGCACAACCTTTTAAAGCAAACAATGATATGCTAAAACACACTGAGAAGCTCTCAGCCCAACGTGGAACGGCCTTACAGGTGTTGTAGTGAGAGATGTTGGTCTCCCTAGCGCCGCACGGGCTCTGTGATCCCAGAATTTCTTAGTGAATAATAATTAATTCTCAGTAATTCTTAATAATAACTGCTAAGAATTCACTTAATGATTAACTCAGCATTTCTACAAATTCTTAGTAATACAAAGCCGCCGAATCCCATACATTTCTTGATTAACAGATGCTTGTGCCGGTGCTTTCTATGAATTTGCCTGAAGTCAAAGTTGGAGCCAGAGATGACTCTGTTTACAGAAATATAAAAGTACAATAATATATTCCCCTCTGGTCCCTGCTTGACTGGATGATGCCCATTGCCATCGCCAAAGCCACCACAGGCTCAGCACATCCCCGGTGATTGAGGCAGCTCATCATTGCGCAGGGCCGGACAGTCTCCCTCCCTGTGGGCAGGATGCAGCCCTGGGCAGAACCATCCCTCCCTCACAACTCTGCAGCCAACGTAGGAGATTTTGCCTCCGGTGATCAGTTCTAAAATATACTTCTGGGGTTTGCATTTTAGTTTTTGTTTGACCTTTAAAGAAAAGCTCTAATCGACAACAATTTTCTGTCTCATTTTGTGACACCTTGTTTGTACTGCCAATCACAGGTAAGCTGTAAGGAGAAAATCAGGTGCGCAGCCTCCCCCATGAAAGCCTCAACAAAGAAAAACCTATATTGACACCAGGAATTCCTCTAATCGCTCTTTTCCAGCTGCAGAAAATGCCACAAAGGGTTTTCATCAAGATGAAACTTTTCTAAGGATCTATAGACGCTATCTCGTATCTCATCAGGAGGCAGGAGAAAAGCCACGGCAAGCTGCTGCTTTGGCACAGCACTTCTTGACCTACCATTATGTAGCTGTTCTGCCTGGAGTGCCCAGACCACAACTGGGATGGGCCCTGTGGATGGGATGGATGCAACAGCAAGAGATGGTTGACTGTGAAGGCTTTTGCCCCAGGGACATGAAAGAAAGGATGGGAAAAGAGGAAAGAGGTGGAAAGGTGCAGACGGGAGAGCACAGAGCTTTGAGGAGTAACGTTGGGATGCTTTGACATGTGGGAGAGAGACAAAAGCCCATTTTGATACCCATTTTGGCTTGCGGAGATGCAAGTCCTTGCTCAGGCATCTTCCCAGCCCAAGCATGCTGGAGCGTCACTTGCATTTCGACAACACAGCACCACGAAGCCATTGTCTGTCCGATGAAAGAGAAATTCCATCCATGGAAGGGATGGGCACACACCAATTGCCCATCTGCCAGGGACTGGCTCCCAACGGATGCTGAGCCACTAATAACATGTCACCCCTCTGCTTTTCACCCTCTTTTCACCCCAGAGTGAAGCTATTCAACATGCTTTGTGCCAAAGACAAAATTAACTTTGGCACGCAACGCCGCTCCCTGACAACTGCTCCGGGCTCGCTCTGGCAGCTGTATTTCAAAATTACTACTGACTCTAGAGCTGACTCTAATGACCTTCTTATCACCGCCAAAAAGTGTAAGCGTGGGAGCCACAGGGCCTTGTGTCCCGGCAGGGCAAGGAGCAGAGGCTGTTGGAGAAGCAGCCTCATCAGCTGCCGCTGCTGGCTGCGCTGTGACTGGCCTACAAAACTCCTTGCTCTTCCAGATAGGGAGTGCAAGCACGCACGCGGCTCCTTTGTATGCTGATGGAGGTGGGTGGGACAAACCTGGACACCAAAGCCACGGAGCAACTACAACAGCTCCTGCTACAACACCTGGAGTGAGGTCAAGAGGGCTGCAGGCTCGAGGAGGTCCACGAGAGGCCAGGGAAGCGCCCGTCCTGCGCCGTGCGGTGGCATTTCCCCTTGCAGCGGCAGGGGTTTTTGGGACAACAGCAGCTCCATAGCCCTTGCCCGCAAGTGTAGACAGTGTTTCATTTGGAGTCACTCAGCAAAGACTAACCACCATGAAAAAAGCATTGGTTTTGATCTGATAAAGCCTTGGGAAGGCTGAAAAAAGAACTTATTTAGCGGGACATTACAGGTATTAGACCCTGCTGAACAGGGGCTGAGTCCTGCCTTTGTGCTGGGCTGTCCCGGTCCCTGTGTCCCTCTGTCACATACCGCCATGGTGTGATGCAGGAGTGCTGCCCAGGGTTCATCTGCCAATGGACTTAATTGCTTATAATATTGTACAGACAGCTGAAGACGCGAGGGCCGCTTCACCCAAAACTCAGGCAACTGACTACAAAGGCATTTGCCACTCTTCCTCCTCCAAAACCAGGAAGCTTAAACAATATGAATCATTTATGCACCTCGAGAAGCAGAGAAAATCAGAATAAAAACAGATGGCTTCCTTTTTCTGCATGTGTCTGCATGAAATATTCAGCACAAATTCCGAGTCCTGCTCCGTGTCGGGGCTTGGGAGCGCTGCATCGCCTCACTCTGCAATCAGAAACATGACAGCTCACAAGAAATAACAGCTGTTCGACGCAACAGATACCATTTCAGGTCAACTGCTAAGATGAAGAGGTGTTGTGAAGCCTCTTCAATATTTAAACTGAGAATGAGACACATCGAGAACCAATCGCTTATGGCTTCGTGCCTTGCACTGTCACAGTAACACCAGGAAATTGGATGACTTGCTAGGATCGCTGGATATATAGTCAGGAAGGGTGAAGAAAGAAGAGCTGTCTGTAGTAATTGCTACGTGGCAAGCCTGCTCTGTCTGAGATTGCAGCCAGGCATGAACAAGGAGGAAAATTTAGGCTGACTCCTGAGAAACCCAGGCAGGAAATGAGCACCACCTGGCTGGACCAGACCTTGCTTTAGGAGCTGCTTGCAAAGCCTCATCTCTCTGGATAACAGTGAGCAAGATCTAGTCTTTCACACACAGAGATGACAAGCCAAATATTCAAACCCTCCCTGGCTGCTTAAGGGAGCTTTCAGTCTCCCCTCAGCGCCTCACTGGAGATCTGCCGCTGGCACAAAGCCATCACTTGCAGCGGGGTACTCCCACCTGGCAGTGCTTAGCGTGGGCCCCCTTCGAGGGTGGTGGATGAAACAAGCATCCCCCAAATTTTTTTCATTATTGAGAAGATGATTTAGCTGCAATCTCACCCCAGGAAAATAAGCAGACAACTGCCTTCTTATTTCTGGTTTCCAGCAGCAGACGGACAGATAGAAAAATCACTGACCCACAACGTTCCTGTTGAATTCCAATAAGCTGAACATCTGCCCTCCAGCGCTGGTGTAGATGCCACTATCTACTGATTGCAAAACAGCTGGGAGTAGTGAGCTAGCGCAACACACCATGACCGCAGGCATGCGCTGCTGGGGAGCCCCTGCTGCGACAGCGGTTGCACTCTCCCGTTCAAATCGGCAGCCGTCCAGCATCCCCTGCCTGCGAGCTCTCCCCCGCCCCACCAGTGCTCAGAGCTGAAGCTAAACAAAGGCTAGATATCCTCCAGTGCAAGGAAAGGGAGTTGGTTTGCCAAAGACAACCGAAGTTGTGTTTTCGGTTGAAATTTATGGCCGTCTCGTTTTAATCCCCTCCCTGGGACCCTGAGCCTGGTTTTTATTGCCCTTGTCTCCTCTCTGCGTTTGGAGTCCTTCAGTGCCAACAGGAGCACTAAAAATAAAATCACCTGTCAGGTTTCCCATTTGTTACATACAAAATGTCCTTTACAAAAACGTAACAATTACAATCTTCATATTGTGTGTGCTTATTCACATAAAATATTTAGAACGTTCCTAATGTTTTTATCGCTGTAATTAATCTTTTATCATGTTGGGGAGAATAGAACATAAAAAATTACTCTTCATCAGAGAAGAGCTAAGGCTTCGTAAGGCAAAGCTGTGTCATGTCCACACTCCCAAGCGTCGAAGGGACCCACGCATATGCTTTGTGGGGTCCCCATTCATCCAGGACAGCCTGGTCGGTGTGCTGGGGGCTGAACCGTTTACCTGTGTCACACTGCCTCTGCTTCACGGATGCCGATGCCATTTCCAGCAGCTTCGTGGCTGTCTATACAATATACAAGGGGCAATACCGTGATCCACGCCAGCCCCACTCCCCGGGGCTCTGCCTCAGTACAGCTTGGCTGCGGCTGGGGCTCCCTCTGAGAAGCTGACCCCGTAAGACATGGGGTCTTTTTAAAATCTAAAAATCATGGGGGTTTTAATGAAAAGCTGCCTGTGCAGTCACTGCAGTCATCTGGAGGACTCTGACTAACATGGGAATCAGAACACACATAAATTGTCACCTATCGGAGACTTCTGGCCCAGCTTACCTTGGCAAAAACTTATTTCATGGGAATAGTCCCAGAAATATCGTGGTTTAGAATCAGTTCCAGCCCTTCCTCTCTACAGCTTGTCACCAATGATGAAATCTTGTCCAAGATTCAAGAGAGAATGTCTTCCTGCAGCTCCCTGTGTCACATATGGAGAATAACCAGCCATGGGGGAAAAACCAAACAGCTGCTAGCCAAGGCACTGCTTGCTGCGAGAGGAGAGATCAGCCTTGACCAAAATAGGTGTAGATCCAACATTCTGCTACTTGAATTGTGTTATCATGAAAACATCGGAGACACCGCCCACTGCACTGGGGCTGCGTTTAGAGGAGTTTGCAGTCAATGCCAGAGACTAGAGATCGGTTTGTCTTCAGCACTGTAAAGCATTTAAGTGGCCTAACAAAGAAGAATATATCTCATATTTCAGTCTTGATCCTTACACTTCTAAATTGCCCTTCGGAGGAGGAAGATAACGTATGAAGTACAGGGCTGCTCCTCGGTACCCACCAGCCCACAAAACACTGACATCTTGATGAAGCCGAGAGCTCCAGATCTTGTAAAGCTCAAGGATTTGGATCACCCAGTGGAGACACTGGGCTGGTGGAAGACCTGGCCCAGGGATGGAGCCAAGCAGAGGTAACTGGGCATCTTGATTTTCCTCCCTGAAGGGAACAGGGCGTTTTTCCAGGCTGGGAATTAAGACTAAACAAGATCCAGCATTGGTGCTCACTCCTAACACTGCTTGGCTGGTGGGGCACTGTGGAAGGGGAGGATGGTCCCAAAAATGGCACATTGATGAGGTGTCCTGCCAAGCATTGCTTTAAGACTTTGTATATACCACAAGCACCTTGTGGATTTATATCCCTGTTTATTAGTCAAATCCATCTGGGCTTTAACCTTCCTCCTGTGTGGAACAGGAAGGGTTCAGGTAACGTCACACAAATCCCGAAAGTAAAGCTGTTATGCACATCCAGGGGCAGAAATGGACAGCTAGAGCAACAAGAGTTGATGCATAACATGGCCCAGGACATGGCTGGGCTGGGACTGCAGGGTAACGGACAGGCTTCTGCGCGGGTTGCATAAAGATAGCTGAACCCCAATCCACCAGTTCCTTTTGCAGCCGCCTCCTCAACTCCCACGTACTTCTGCACACACTTTTTTATTTAGTTGACTTTCAAAGTAGGTGAGCTGCCCATTTTGCTTGCAGATGCTCTGCATTGGCTGTCTTTAAACTCCTTTAAATAGCCACAGCTAAATCACAGCTCTGTCAGGCGATACTCTATTTAACGGAAGCTGCCTGTCTTGTGCAGCAGCCGCATCCCAGGGATCTCCTCCCGAGTCCATTTTGTCAATGAGTGGCAGCAATAAATAAAATCCAGCCAGTTGGCCCATGAAATGCTACCATGACCTCTTGCTTGATTACTTCTGTCCAGGATTTTGCCAACCGTGCTGCACTCTCCTGCAGATGCTGCTTCCCTCTGCCTGCCACGTCCCTGGGCTGGGTGGGGTGGAAGAGGCAGTGATGGGACCACAAATGCAGGGCACCAAAGGGGCCTTGAGGGAGCATTTCCAGAAGGATGCACCCTTGTCAAAGCCTCTTGCCCTCGAGCTGTGCAGCAAAAGCAAGGTCCGGCTCCGGAAAGCTCCCAGGTTGTTTCTTGCAGGAACTAGGAATGCTCCCACTGCCTTGGCCATACTCCAGGGTAGTTAATTGCATTCTGCCTGCCCAACATTAATTAATTTGGTGTCGTGCAGAGACCACTGCGCTGGGTGCATACGGGGGAAAAAAATCCACCACCTCCCACACCCAATAAATAGCAGAGGGGGAGTGAGCTAAGCTGGCAGTTGGCTCCGAGGCTCGGCACCCTGGACATGGGGTCCTACTCTGAGTGGGAAGCATCTTGTCAGGATTCAGCCAGCTCCTTGCAATGCTGGACGCACCTCGGTTCACTCCGACACCAATTTGCTTTCACCTATGAGTGAATGGATCCAAGTCACACACAGAAGTCACCTCCAGTTTGCTCCCTGCATCCGTTCCCGGGGCAGAGGATGCAGATGTTGGCCAGGAAAAGTGCTACAAAGACCAAATGATGGACAGAGAGGGTCGGGTACCAACTAGCCACCTTAGCAGTGCCAGGCTGGGCTCGCAAGAATGTCCATGGGTTTCAGCATGGCTGCACGATTTTATGGGCTGGGGGTGCCTTAGGCTTCAGGAGCACCAAGGGTTCTTGTGCTGCATAAGGCGATCCTCTCTAGCGACTCGTGCGATTGCTGGTTGAGAAGGTGGTCACTGCTTTGCTCCATGCTGTGTCCCCCAAATAAACACGTACACACCAGGGCTGGGGAGGTAAGAGGTCTCAGTGGCTCTCTGGAGGCTAATGGGCAGAAGGGTCAAAACTGCAGGTGGAAAAAGAGCCCCAGGTATGTGATCCTAGCAAGGTGCTCTTAAGGCAATCGAAGTCTTCACCAGCAAAGTCCAGGATAGTCCCTAACCCTTGCAAAGACCCTCACTGCAGACACTCTCGCTCCTGGCTAAGGACTCCTCCAAGCAATGACTGTGGAAGGAGCTGGCAAGAGAAACTCATCCCATCCAGGCAGCAAAAGGTTGAGGCATCCGCAGAGAGTGGGCATTGACCACACACCTCCCCTGCAAGGTTGTTTTTGGAAGGCAGAGCTCTGGTAGGAGACCCCCTGCTCAAACAAAGAACAGATGCTGGTTATTTTAAACCCTACTGTTAACTCATTAAAGCAGCTCTTTGCCATCCCCGAAGACAGACAAATTAGGATTCAACTCAACCAAGATCACATCATATACGAAAAAGTGACCGCACGGAATGCTAACAAACAAGCCTGATCCCACCACACTGGCCCTGGGACTCACCACACTGGGGGCTGGGGAAAGAGGTGAAAGGAGGCCAAGCAGGAGACTTTTTTCTGATTGCCAAGTTAAAGCACAGCTCAGCTTTTTCCCCAAACAAGCCAAAGTCAAAAGCTGTGTCTAGTTTGATATATTTTTCTAATTCTTGCAACAATGATTTTTCAGATGCACAGCTGGGATCTCACTGTGGCAACGCAAAGAGCTGGGTGTCCTCTCGTCCTGGACCTGTAATTCCTTCCCTGATTTGGATGATCAGAGAGGAGGGAAGACCCTTAACCACAAGAAGAGTGTTTCAACCAGACCCAGCACCCATGGCCACGATGGGTGGCTTTCCCAGAGACTGGTGCAGCAGAGATGCAGCGCATCAGACACGCCGCGTGTCCAACATGCTGCGCATATTAATGGGATGCTGGAGTGCACGGGCAGAGCCTTCAGGGTCACACAGCAAAATTTCAGCACCTGAAGAGCCTTCCACTCACTTTGGAAACCTTGGTGTAAAAGTGCCCCATTCCCTGCAAGGGTCTCAGCCTAGATGCCCCATCTGCAAACGAGGGGTACAGTACTGGGAAATATAGCCCAGCAAAACCTGCATCACTCGGCTGCTCCGGCAGTTCAAACAATCATTCCCTCGATAACCAGAGGTAGCAGCACCACAGCATATTCCCGTTACTGCAAAAGCTGTATAAAAATACATCAATAGCCCACACAGGGCATTGGGAAGAGGCGGAGGGGAGAGGGCTGGGAAGAAACGCAGCGCTGACCAGCTGGGTCTTGGCATAATGGCGGTTATCAAGGGCAAGATGAAAAGATGCTGATTGGCTTTTAATCTCGCTGCTGGACACACGGGACCCCAGGGCCGAAGTTGCACTTTGCTTCACTGCAGGCAGGGCCAGGGCAGGCATGCGGGCAGGGGCTGCCCTGTCCCCGCTGGGCTGCTCCGGTGCCAGTCCCTTTGCTACGACACAGCTCGGGAATACAGGCCTCCCACAGCACAGCTGCATCCGACACACCTCTCCTCCCAGCACGAGAGATCCAAACGGCACCGCTCACGCATGCAATGAGTTTGGCAGGTCCCCGTTTTGCTCCCGTGCACGCAGGTATCCCATAAAACCCAGGGTTGATTGGCTTAACAAAAAGGAGTGAAAGAACAGAGGGAAAAATCCTGAGTTTCTACAGGGATCATCCCAACACACGGGGACTGATAATCTCCGTGTTGCTGAGACAGCCCCGTGAGCAGGGAGCCTTGGGAAAAGGCTGTTCTATTTCTGGCCAAGACGTTCCCACTAGGGAATTGTGTAGCACCAAATGTAACACATCATGCTTGGAAAGCAGCTGGTCGCTGGAGGGCAGTCCCGCTGTAGTTTACGCCAAGTCTGACACCCTGGGAAGAAATCCCACAGAGAGGCGAGGTCCCCAAACTCTTCCCTGGCAAAGCTTATGGTAGGGGGAACAAGAGAGCCTGTTCAAGAAAGGCCATGTACACCCTAGCAAAGGCATGGAGCAACCACGATCAGGATGGTGTCGTGGGTGATTCTGCCTATACAAAAAGATTGTGTATGTACTTATGCATTCCGGGAGTATTAACAGTCTGGTGCTATCACCAGTCTTCCTGCCAGCTCTGATCTGTCTTTCACTACACAGAACATTAAAAAATCTTTGAAGAGTGCTCAGAGTCAACCTCACCTGCCTCTGTACACGTGGGAGAGGAGGAGTTGGCCCTTTTTGCCAGCAGCCAAGTTCCGAGTCTCGCCTGCTATCACAGAGCATATCTGGAGCGGGAGAATCAATGCACGATGCACAGCGGCTCATCTGCACTGATTTCACCAAGTTGGGTTATTATCTAAGTCAGATTAGAGATGCGAAAAAGCAGAAATACCAGGTACAGCAAATCACGGAGGCTACCAGACCGGAGCGGGAACGTGGTAACAGCAGGGGCTCGAATGCAGGGAGGAAAGTTTCTTCAAATCTCTTTGTGAAGCATCTTCCTCCAGCCGTGGCAGGTTGTTGTTTTCCAAAGGGACTCTCTTCTGTGCCAGCTCCACTGAGCTCTTCTGCAGACCAGGAACTGGACCTAGAAGCAGATTTCTGATGCAATGAACAAACCCCTTCCTTTGGTATCCGCCGTCGCATGCTGGTGGCGGAGCATCCAGCAGCCTTCCCTGCTGCACAGCCGGCTCCTGCGGGAGCCTGGTGAGAGCCCACCCTGCACCACTTACACCCACTGCTCTGTGCCTGCATGGCACAAACTCTGAGCAATAGGAAATCATTCCAGCCTCAGCTCTTTGACTTGGAGGGGAAATGATAATCTAAGCAGCAGGTTTTCTGCAGATGGGGGTCCATGATACAACCTTTGCCCTAGGGAGGATCAAGGAAGAAACCAGGGGTAGAGCAGAGCTACAATTTCTGCTCTGACAGTACAGCAGGAGACACAGAGGGAGTGAAGGAGGGACCTCAGCTCTCCACGCTGCTCACTCCAAACGTTTCGTCCTGGCTGCATCAAACTGCAGCAGCAAAAACAGGGCTGTTATATTACTGGGCTTTGCTGAGCAGAAAGTGGCATTTTTCTTTCCACGCACGGCGCAGAAAGTGACACCGTGGGAAAGAGCCTCCTCTGAAATTTGACCCAACAACAGCACAACTGTGGCATCTGCTTTTGGCCCTTGTTCCCCTGAGCTGCTCTGATGGTCAAGGTTGGTTCCCAGAGCCTCTCACCATTGCAATATTTATTTCCTTCTGCAGGAGACCAGAGCCTAAACCTTTTAAAAGCCAATGTGCCATATAGAATCATGATAAAACATCTCTTTTGGGCTCAGCCCCTCAAGCTTTTTGCTGACGGCTCTTTTCCCCATGCCTCCTGGTCAGAACCTTTAAAAAAGCACCACCAAACGACAGAAGTCTTTGCTTTGCAAAGCCATCAAAACAAAAACATATTTAAAAACAGGTGCTTTATCTCCAGGAAAAAAAGCCCACACTTGACAGAATTTCCCTGTTGGTGGAAAGGCCCCAACCATCTGCACAAGAGCGGAATAGCAGCTTTTGACACCTTTACAAGGGGAACATCACTTTCTTTCCCATTTGTAGAGCTCAGAACCAAAGATCCCAATTTGCTTCCATAAATTCCCTATCAGAGCAGTCCTTAACTGATCCATTTTACAAAACTCCTGACTAAAGACAAGACTGCACCTTCCTCGCTGGCACTACAGGCCACTCACACTGATAACACACCAAAACCAGCACAGGCCTGTGAGGGTACCTGATTTTTGTACAAGCTGTTACAGTCCTTTTGAGTAACGTTAATTTTATTCAAAAACCTAGGAAACACTGGCGGTAATGTGTGAGCTCTTGGATCTTGCCTGACCCTTACGGCAGGAAAATATTCAGTTAATATCTTAGACATCCAGCCAGATCACGCACTGCTAGGGCTCCTAGTCCTCATTTCATATACTGAGAAATACTAAGTATAATTCAAAAAAAGAAATATGTTTTAAAATATGGCATACCAAGACTTCTTTATTGACAGGTTCTTCAGGTACTTTGATTTGCTTTTCCTTGCAAGCTCCCTCTCAACTATTATATTTTTCCCAGCAGTGCCATTCTAATTTTCAAACGCAAGCAAAGAAATCGCTCATTCCTCATCTCTGTTCAGGAGCCATCCCAGGATCATTTCTTCATCTTCTCAGCAAACACCCAATCAACCAGTGCCTGCAAACTTCTCCCAGTCCTACTGAAGCTGTAACCACCAAGCAGATGTTATTAATGACCATCAGCAACTCAGTTGCACCATAATGAAGCAACTTTTCTTCGTTGGACACCTTTCCCGCCTCTGACCCGGTGCATAGGAGGGTCTTCTAGTGTATGAACTTGCAGAAGGAGGGGGAATAAAATAATTTTGGGTATTTCCCTCCAGATGTGAAGTTTGGCTTGTGGTAATGGTCACGGGGGAGCACGGCTGCCTCTGGATGGAGCTTTGTGCTGTTACTGAGCTCCGCGGTGTCCTGACCAACATCCAAGGTAGGCCATTCACCTCACTGTTGCCCTCCCTCCTCAAGGGAATGACATCAGTCTTTCAGGTCTTCCCTGAGTCTTTTTCCCCTTTCCTTTTCGCTCATCACCCTGAAAATTTTAAGAGAAGTTGCCATTTCCAAATCATCACGTGGTGGGTCTCCCCATGGTGGCACGCATCATGCCGCGATGTGATGTGACTGGAGCCCTAAAGTGCTTTTTTTGTAGCTGTCACTGTGGATAAGAGCACACAGAAGAAGGATTTATATATATATTCTGTCCTCTTTCCACCCACTACCCGCTCCAAGCTCAAACCGTAGCTCCGACTTTATTACACGCTGCCGCGCAAAGGGATGTGTTTTGGGACTCTGCCAGCACTGAGAAAGGAAAGGGGGCTAACCTAACCTCACAGGAGGCAGAGAGAGCAAAGAGGTCGCTCTCAGTGCTCCTTTGGGCACATTAGAGTGGTGGAGAGCTAGCGAGGCCCATGAGGCTTTTCTGAGAAACACCCTAATTATGGGTGTTTGGCTTCTGGTTGAAAATTTGAAGTCCCCTGTGTCCACCCTGTTACTGGGAGGTGCTTTGCTTTCCCCTGCTTCGAACAGATGGGCCCAGGGGCCCAGCATCGCCCGCAGACATTGGGGCCCTGAGTGGGGATATGGCGCCAGGGAAACTTCAGCCTCCAGCTCGGAGGAGCACGGATGGTGCATTGTGAACCACCAAAACTGACCTTCAGGGTTTGCTCTAGACCCGTCCCTTTCATGAATTCTCTATAAACATTAAGAAGCATATATGCATAAAATGTATAAACATATATAATACACCTTGGAAACAGATACAACATGAGCTACAACTTCCCATCTGACAGTTTAGGTCTCTCAACTCTTCTTCATCATAGTAGGATGAGAACATTGCTGCACATTGCTCCCTATCAGTGGGCATAGGCGGGGCTCAGAGTTTGCGGCTGAGCTCTTCGATGCCTTCCAGGAAAGGGTGGCTACCGCCCAGCCACTGTGAAATCAAGATGGGGAAACCGAGGCACAAAAGTTCTCCCAAAGCCCCAGGAGGATTAATTGCCAAAGCTGAGCTTTTAGCCTCAAAATTCAGTTATGTACTGCACCCACGTGGTGGTTCTGCCCTATCTCTTGCCTTGTTCCTTACACGAATCTTCCCAACGAGGTTATGGTCTTTGTGTAACACCACTGGGGAAGATCCTGCCTGCACAGCAGGTGAGAATGATCTGACAAATAATTTCCAGAGCAGAGCAAGCTCCTCCCCAGCAGGGATGTCAACAGAGAGACGTTAATCCTCCCAGGCCCAGCGCTGTATGAGCTGGTGACCCCAAGTTTTACATGCTCATCCATACCAAGCATCGGCGTGGCGTCCAGCAGGCTGGCAGAACACCATGCTCTGCCCCCCTTGCTCCATGATTAACCCCGAGGGATGCCTTGTAAGGTACTGTGCTTCCATTTCCCCATCCGCGATACAACTTGACACTGTAAAGTAGAGAGATGTAAAAATACAGACTCCATTAAATATTTTTACTTATTTCTCTGCTTATGACTTCTAGTTGCCTTTGATTAAATCCATCTAAGATACTAACCAGACCAATTCAGGCTTCCAGAAGACTCAAGCTCCAGTTAAATGAGACCTTTGAAATAGCTCACGAGTAAAGCCTCTGAAGAGGTGTAATCCAATCTGCCAAAGCCATATTTGACTTGCGTAGATTTAATAGAGTTCAAAGCCAGAAGGGCCCATTATAATCTTCTAAAGCTGCGTTGCTGCATGGAGGGGTGCACGGAGAGACAGAAGGTAGCTGAGCGGCTTCCAGGATGGAAGGCTTGCGTGAGAGCAAGCAGAGATGAAAGTTAAAGGCAGCGTTGATGGCGATTTGTGGGATTTGAAAGTGGTAAGGAGACGGGGAGATTTGACCAAACTCTGTCCTCTGCATTAGGTCCTACCCGCTTGCCCCCAGCTACTGCTCCCCAGTGTCAGTACAAACTGGAACAAAACACCACAGCGGCTGGACTACAGCCAGCACTGTGGCTGTATGGCAGTAACTCCAAACCCGCCCCATCAGCGAATGCATGCGCGCGAGGCTACATGTGAGCAGCAAGGCAACATTCAACCTCTTTTGTCCTGTAAACAAGGCTTATATTTTCTTCTACCGCAATTTTACGTCCTTTTTCTCTCCTTTTCTCCTGCAAAATTGAAACGTCGCCTCGTGTCCCACGCGAAGCCTGGAGCCTGCAGTGCACTCAGTGCCATTCGCGTGTTTCGCTTATGCCTGCTGTGATGAAGCCGAAAAAACCAATCTCGGGAGGGTTTTAATTTTCAAAGGTTTAGACGAAATGGATTAAATTAAAGCATTTAAATATTTAACCCTCTTCACAGTTCCTTCCAGAGATTGGTGTTGTCCTCTTTAAATAAGAGAGATGTTTTAAAGCTCCTGCTATCATTTATTAAATTAGCCTCAGACTTGCAAATGCAGTTCCATCTTATTGAATCTTGTAATATTTATTTGCCAAGTTGTGATATTTGAAACCGTGCAAGTTACACATATTGGGGAAGGAGGGAGAGGATGGGGAAGGAAACCACTTCTACTGTAAATTGTGTAAATGCATTTGCACATCCCCAAAAATGTAGAGAAAAGTTATTGTAATTAAATTTACTCCCAGGGTATTTTAAACAAGGGAGACTAAATAGATTTCGCTCTGCATGGCACAGGCTCCTTTAACTCGGAAACTTAATGACAGAAGATGATTAAAAATATCTTATGGCGTATTTGAAATCTGCAAGCTTTGATCAGAAAAATGTCCTTGGGAATGAAAAGCGATCAAGTGAAGGAGGAACAGTCTCCTACTATGGGCCCAAATCATGACTGCAGGTATCACAGAAAATAATAAAAAAGCCATTTTATCCTGTTTTTCCCTTCCCCCTGCCTAACAGAACAGGAGAAAAATACCCACAAGCACTCCTGTAGCAAGAAGATCCCTTTACTCTGGCTCTCAGAGCAGCGACATTTAATACCAGCAAGAGGATCCTCCATGAAACCATGGCAATGGCCGAGGAGCTGCTGGGCCCTCACTTAGAGGCATCGCTGCCAAGTCGGAGAGGATGTAGGGCTGGCCCTGGCACCCCGCTGACTCGGCCCAGAGCCACGGGACAGTCCCAGCCCGCAGGAAGAGCCAGACCTGCGTCCTGCCTGGTAAAGTAAAGCTCTTTTATCTCTGCCAGGTTCAGCCATAGAGAGCTGCTCTGCCCTTAACACAGCCCAAAGCTGATCCTGGCAGAAAAATCAGCGGCTGCTTCTAGAGCTCATTGGAGAAGGGCTGATCTCTGGAACTGAATGGGTTGGCAGCTTTTCCCAGCATGCTTGTCATCTGAGTGACTGAGGTTTAGCAAAGCTGCAGGGTCTAAACCTGTCCTGCATTGCTCCCGTCTCCCTAAAATCCCCCGAGACTGTCAGACGGGAAGGGAGCTGCTGCCCTCAGCCCCACGCTCCCCCTCGCCAGAGAGCAAGTTGGTGGCTGGGGGGGTCACCACGGAGGGGAGTCACTCATGCCTCCCTGAGCGGGTCAGCTGTGACCCCTACCGTAGCCCACGCTCTGCTCCAGCTTGCTGCCAGCACCTCATCTTTCCTCGCACCTTCCTGTGAGTGGGAGCCCGCCCTCCCTCCCCTGAGCGACGCAGAAGTAGGTGAGCAGGAGTACGCCCAAGCACAGCTGCCGACACCCCCCCAGTGCAACATGATGGAATGGGGCCCATAGTGGGTCACTTCGGGGTTTGCTGCCGCTTGGATTTTCGGATGGGGGTATTTTGCAAAGCAGACAGTGCAAGGAGCTCCCTCGGATGATAAAAGCGCTCCTGCAGGGGCAGCTGGGCTTTAGAGGGTTAAAGCAATGACTGGGGACAGGCAGCAGCACCCTGCTCAGCAAGGGAGACAGCTGAGATGGAGGGATCTGGATGTGCCTGGGACTTCGGGGACTGTTCCAGGAGCTGGAGCCATGCCACGAGAGCTGTATTAATCAGGCACTGCTGCCCATGTCCCGCTCCAGTAGCCGCTGCTCATCTGGACAGGTTGGTATGCTCCTAACACACTTTATTTCATTTTGTTGCAGTTTTGCAAAATTTCCTACGAAATAGCTTTGCCTTAACTAGTAGATCTGTAAAAAATAATAATTCCCATCCTCCTGTCCATCCACCACACCCTGCCCAAAAATACTCAGAGAAAAAGCGAGATATTGAAAAACTCCTTTCATCTGAAACTCTGAATCACAGATACTTGCCCTGAGCTACGAACATCATCGCAGCTTTGGTGCTGGTTAAAATTCCCTGTAACCTCAGCCCTGCCTTGGGGTGAACAGGGAAAACACCTCACCAAGAGGATTTGAAGACCTTAAACCTGGGAATTCCTGATTTGCAAAATGAGCTGTTTCACACCATTTTGATCAGGGTGTTTTTTGTTTCTTGTTTTTCTTTTTCTGCCACTCAGGGCCCCGGACCAGTAACCATGGAAACTCAGCTTCATAGACAAAGGGAATCGAAAATTGAAAAATACAGGAGAGGCACCGCCATCTAATTACCTCCCTTAACTGAGACATTAAAAGAGCCATGTGATGATGCATAGCTGAAAGAGAAGATTTTATTAGCGTCTGCTTCATAAACCACCCTCCTTTGTATTAGGGTGTGCTTAAGTTGGGACCCTGTGATGCAAAGTGCTGTACAAGCTACAACGCCCATCTGAGAAGGTTTATGAGTCCAGTGAAACACAGCAGACCCAGAGGAAGGATTTGAAGGCTGTGTCAAAGCACACTGTGGAGAAGCATCCCTGCAAATCCCTGACGTGCGCTCTTCCTGACCAAGACAGAAGAGCAGGGTACGAAAAAGGAAAACCCAGGGAAAAAAGTGCACCAGAGAACGTTCTTCTTGTGCAAACACTGAATAAAGGGCCCGTGCCTCAGTTTCCCCATTATGCATGAGTTATCTAAGGAGTGGCAAAGAGCAGCTCTCTCTTCCTCGGAGGCGCAAGATGTTGCGAGCCTCTTTCAGAGGGGCCCAGAGCTGCACCGACAAGTGACCCCATTGCTTCTGGCTGATGGCAGCTGACGACTCAAAATGGGCAGCATCTGGGCTCCTTGACTGCTGGCACAGTTGCTCATTTGCTCCTCAGCTTCAAAAATCTAAGGATCAACCTCCCTCCTTGCCAGCATGGATCTTAACCACTGGTTTTCCCCAGGAAATTAACCGGCTCTCCTCCCACTTGCATCTCCATCACCCTCGCGTCCCCATCATCTCCTGATGGGTGACAGACAGTGCCTTGGCTGGGCTATTTCCATATTCACTCAATCATGCAGCATTCACAAACTACTGCAAATAGAGAGGTTCTGTCGAAGCCTCCACCCCCAAGGAAATCAAATCCTGCCTCCCAATTTAATTATGATGAGAGGGCAATCCAACTCTCAAGAAAAAGCCACGCAGCACATATCGGTACCTGCCCTCTGTACGGACATGCTGCCCTTCAGCCTTGCTCTTGGTCCAGCCAAGGGCAAAGCAAGAGAGACCTGGGGAAGAGGTGGCATGAGAGGAAAGAAAGAGCATGCAGGGAGTGAGCTGGAGGGATCGGAGGGCTGGCCGAGCCAAGGTGCTGTCCTGCTGCCCCGCTCCACCTGGGACATGTCAGAGCATCGCTCTAACGAAGACAGCCTTGGCACATCTACCAGCCAAGTTTTCTCGCAGGCCAGCGGCTACTGTTCTTTATCCAATTACTACACATGCTCCTCCTGGACCCGGCTCAGCTCTGCTAATAGCCCCAGAGCTGGAAAGGAGAAAAGAAAGTAAAGGGAAGGAGAGCAGCAGGGAGCGAAGGTTAGGGGATGCTCTCCAGCAGGACAGAGCCTGGGGGATGGTGGTTGCGGCAGCACTGAGCAGGAGGAAGAAGGAGGTGACTTCATCTTGTACGAAAGTGCTGAGAGCCAGCAGAGGATAAAAGCTTGGGAATCCCTCGGCTCCAGCGAGGAGAGCTCTCAGCTGCCAAGAGGGAGACGGGAAGCCAGGGCTTTAATTGCAAGGTCAGCTTCGTCTCCTTGGTCTTTCTCACGCCAGGAAAGAAAGCAAAAGAAAAATACATCAAAAGAAAGGCACAAGTGACAGGCAGGACGCCTGGGAAGGGAGCCGGCTGCAGCCAGCAATGCCTGCTCCACTGCCTCCCTCCTCGCCGGCTGCCAAGACTCTACGGGGCACTGGGGAGGAGGACGAAGGGAACAACTGCGGCTGCCGAATCGCACCATCCGCCACGCACGGCTGCTGCCAGAGGGGCCCACCTGTGAGCGCCTGGTGCCTGCCGTGCCTCTGACAGCACTGCTGCCTGTTCTCTCCTCCATGGCCCCGCGTCAGTCCCGGGGAAATCCCCTTCTGCTTCCTAGTCGGGACCGAATAGCAGCTCACTAGCTGCACGATTCCTCTCTGGGCTGTGGCGATCCCAATGAAAGATGCCAATTCATCTCACAGCGGTGTTTTACCAAACCAGGTTTAAACTCCTAAAAGAAACTTTACTTTTTTATCCCTCTGTCTCTTCTGGTTTTCTTAGCTGCTTCTCCAAACCTGAGGCCCAACTTCCAACTACCATTTGGAAAAAAGCAAAAAATCAAAGTAATTACCACATCCACTTCAAACATTACGTTAGCAAGCTAACCAGCAACACGTTGAACAGAATTAATATTGGCATAGGCACCAAAAGAAACTGTCAGCAATTACAAGTCGAAGCACACTTTGTGTGGAATTGGGAAATTGCACATCTGTTACATATTTAATTAGTTGGACTGTGTCCCTTCTCAAAGAATTTTTTTAATTACACCTGAAATTCTCCTTTTTTCTCATAAACTATTTTCTCTGCATAAAACCAGAAAGACATAAAAATTTTTAGTAATGTGAAACGTGATTCCAGCTTTTCCTTAGGCAGCACATTACAGTGTGCATACAGGAATTTACAGACATCCAGGAGGTGAGGAGAAGGTGCTTCTTTTTCTGAGCTTCTCTTTTTTATTTCTTAATCAGAGTTTAAGACCTTGCCTGTGCATTTTCACACTTCTCCCATAAATCTCATTTTCTTCCTATTTCCCTTGGGATTATCAGGCGATTGAACGGGAGGGACCAGGACATGAGCGGAGCCAGGCACATGCTGTGATACATTCATTTTAACACTTATTTTACAAAGGTTCTATATATTATCTTTGCATAATGACGGTGCTTTGCCTATCTATATCTGCTTTCATCTGATGATATCAGCACATTCTGTCGACTATAATTAATTTTCAAAACACGCTGGCAAAGTCAATAGGAAGGATTTATTGGTGTAGTTTTTGTCTAATTATCTACAGGAGGGCACAGTAAACTGACGTGTGGAGCCTGATAAAGAATTTACAGGCATAGGACAGCATTACAAAGCCATATTAAAGAAGCCTTTTCTTTGTAAACCCTCCACACAGGGATGCATCACAGTCAAAGTGTCACTTGGTCCAAGAAATGCACATCCCTGGCTAACAAATAACAAAGATTTAGCCTCAGCATGTTATTAAATGAGATGTATTGAGACACACGAAGCTGTGCTGAGCCACTCTGGTACCCACAGCTCCTGCAGACCACGTTCCCAATGGGGATAAAATGGGACAAAATCTTAAATACTGTAGGATGGAGTGTGGTTCCTGAAAGAGGATGATGAGGCTGGAAGCTCATGACCTCAGTGGTTCTGTTCAATGACTCAGTCCCTTCTGCCCTGCATCATAAAAGAGCAGCATCTGTGTCCTGCAGCCTGAGTAAAGAATTCCCTTTTTATATATTAGCACAGCCATGTCCTGCCGTACAAGCCAGCACTGGTACAGCCACAGGGCAAAGTCTTAATTTGCTCTTAAGATGCCGTGACTTTCTCTTTATTGGAACCCGCTGTCAGCTCCTCCTTGTCCCACCGGCAGCTGGGAGGTTCCATGACAATTTTCAACGATCTCCTGTCTCTTGTGATACAGAGAGTGGGCAAAAGACAGGGCGGAGAGACACGACCCTGTTTACGGGAGTCTGCCAAGTGAGTAGACGAATGAAGACCACCGAAAGCCCGAAGGGGTGTGTTACTCTGCATGTGTCTGAGATGATTGCTTTGCTGCGGGATAGCGTTTGCTATGTGGCCACGCTTTCACAGCGACTGCACCTACCGTGGTCTGCTGGGCCCAGGAGCTTCTGTGTACTCTGAAATACCACAATGCGAGGACCTTTTCCACCACACTGTGGGGACCGGAGAGCAAGCAAGGGCCAATTGCATTCGCAGAGAGTTGGGTTGGGAAAATGCTTGGCCCCATCTGGAAGGAATTAGCAGAAGAGCTGTTTGTAAGATGCTTCCAGACAGAGGAAGGGCTGCAATTTTACACCGTGAACCTCTGCAGCATAAAACCCAGACAGCGAGGAGCTTTATTACACACAAACCTCATAGGTTTACAAATGCCCCGTGGAAGGAGACATGCCTGGGAGAGTGTTTTTTAGCTGGCATGCTAGAACAGAGCAGCCTCGCCAAAATTAACTTAGGGTATGGAAAATGGAGCAGATCCCTAGCTGGATTAAACAATGGCGTCAGCAAATGCCTAGTTTCAGAAAGGAGGGGAAAGAAGAAATGAGGGATGTGACTGGAAAACTACCGAGGAGATGAAAGATGCTTACTTCAGCTGCGACTTCGGCTGGTGTCTACATCAAACTCAGAGCCCATGATGATCCCCAGAATGATCTATGTGAACATGAATTCAGTGGGATTTGAGATCACAGGGAGTGGGATCTGGTCTTCTCCCTCCCTCCACCAAGGATGCTTTTGCTTGCAAGAAGCCACCCCTAGAGATGACGGTACAGTATTTTCACGGAGTTTTTGTCTAGTTTACCTTTTCCCAAATTTCATGGGTCATTTTTATTTCTTTGTTTTTAAGTTTTCCACAAAAGCTTTTTAAAAATCAGAATTGTTTTTGAAACAGACATTGAGCATGTTTTGTTTCCTGAAAACCACACGTAGAGATTCAATTTGTATATGATTCTCCGTGACTATGTCATACTGTGACTGCTCACACATTAACTGACACAGCAGAGTCGGACGGGGAACGTTTTTCCTCTTCCACAAGAATTTTAGAAAGAACAAAAACACCAATACATTTGAAAGAGACATTAAAGTTTTATAATGGGTAAGACAAAAGTGTTTACTATTTAATTAGCCAAAATGTTAGCCCAAAAAAGATGCTTTAGTTTTTGACACAAGTCTATGGAAAGTTAGAATTATTTTCTTCTTCCAGATTAAAAGGATTTCAAATTCGGAAAACGGAAGGAAGACTTTACCTTGTGACTGCTCTTAGTTAAACAAAATCGGACGTTTTCTGCCAGAGCTTAAACAAGACGCTGCGAAGCTCACACACAGCATCACCCTGGCAAGTGCTCTTCTCTCGGCAGTATCAGCTCACATATTTCTTCTAGAAAAGCAAAGGTAACAATGAAGTTCCACATGCTGTGCAGAGAGGTAAACCTATGCTCCTTATTATCGTACATGCAGGGACATAACTATCCCCTTGATTTTCATTATAGAGAGAAGGGAAATTGCAATGTTTCAGAGGCTTTGTTACTATCCTGAGCATTAGAGAAGCAACTAGAGAAAGCATCTAGCAAGACAAGATGGCGGATGAGTTTCAGCGACAGGGCAGAGCAGCTCAGACATGCTTTGGGTCTGTGAAGCTGAGCTGGAGAATTCCAGCCGCCGACTTTTCATCTGCCCATCAGCATGGGGAATTGCAGAGGCAGAAAGAAGGAAAAGGGGAAAAAATTAAAGGCATTCTCATTTTTGTGGTAGAAACAAAATATTTGCCTCAAAAGCTTATCTCTGAAAAGGTATTTTTGCAGTAAACCTATGGCAGTCAAACTTGCTCCTGCAGTCCCCAGCTGCACCTCAGGCACCTGGTGCCATGCCCTCGCCGCACCATGCTGTCTGCACATGCGTGGAGGGACACACCCCTCCTCGTGCCTGTTTGCGCACCGTTGCCCCTGCTCAAGTTTTACACCTATCAGGCCCTAGTCATCCGGACATCACTCTTAACCACTCCTAGCTCTGCCTGAGCATCAAACTCCATATATTTGACGTGCTTTGCACTACTGGTTGACACAAAACCAGGTAAGCACGCACACATCTGCTGCCTCTCACACTTTCCCTCCCATTGGTCGCACATGCGTCTGCGTCTGTGGGTCACAAACACATTTCTGCTGCCTTCTATGTTACTTTCCTTTGCCTTCGTAAACACAGAGACCCGTTTGCTCCTGGCGCTCATCTCTCTGATCTCCTCTTCCGCGCATGCACCAGCAGTGGGCAACCACACACGTGAACAAAACCCAGATGCTCCCCAGCACCTCTCCCCTCCTCTCTGCATCCAGCGGGGGCTTACTAATCAGCCACGGGAAACAGAGATGCTGATGGCTGGTGGTGGCAGGCAGCTGTGGAGAAGGAGACGAAAACATTTATTTTTTGAAGAGAAGTTTAGCTGCAGTATTAACTAGGTACATGCTTAACTGCATCCCACTAGTAGAGCCTTCTCTGCCCACCACAGTACAAATGTAAACAACTCCGTTGCAAAGAAAGACAGCTGTTTTAAGGTTACTTAAGCAATAAATTATGTGATAGGCTTAACATCCCCAGCAATAACACACCGATGACTCATTCTTCCTCGCTCTTTGCAGATGCATGGCTGCAAAACTGCTCCAGCTTGCAACTCATTCTAGGGAAGGAAAGGACCTTCCCAGTCAACAAGCTGTAGAAACAGCTACAGATGCATAACAAAAATAATCAGGGCAGGGTCCTCCACCAGCACAACCTCATTTTGCTCCGATGAAGTTTTGGTAGCTGAGCTGATTTATACAAGCCGCGGATGTAGTTTCTGTAACATACCATGCAAATCATCAGAAAAAATCCGTGGTGGGTTCAGGCATGCGGTAAAAACCACGCAAGTCAGCGGCAGAGCTGCTAAAGTGGGATTGCAGAGTAAAGCCCCGACGTCACTTTAAACTGCGCATGAAAAGATGCTTAGAGGGCCTGATGCTCCCTCCAGTTTTAACCGTCTGTCAGAAGGATCCCAGAGGACTCAGTCACCCCTTCTCCCCAGGAATTCCGGTTATAAGCAGCAAGTTTGGTCCTGGAGAAGTCCTTTTATGCCAAAGACGGACTCTTTCTAGCACTAAGACAGGCGGTGAACTAAGCTCATGACTCACATCAGCCTCCTACCAGCTGCACCTTGGCTAGATGCGGCTAAAATGGCAACACCTCTGCTCCTCCATCTTGCCTGGCACTAAGCATCCCTTGGGGAGAGCAGCATGGAGGGCTGGTCCGTCCTCACAATGCCATCTGGCTCCATCAGCACCGTCACACCTCTGCGTGCCAGATGCCTTTGTAGGCAGATACACACATTTAAGAGCATGTTCAGACCATGTACAATTAAGTGTAACTGTTTCTCCACTGCAAATAGATGAAGCAGCAGTTACGGTCTCGCATTAGTACTTTCCAAGGACAGTTCTGTGGCCACTCTCCATTACAGCCAGAGCAAATGAAGATGAATTAAAGTGAGTTTGGATGCTCCGTATGCCTCTGCTCACTTACTGGGTTATGGGAAAAATAAAAAGGAAAAATTTGCAAGGGGCAAACATTTACAATTTCTACCAGAATACTAGAGAAATACTCATTTAGCTGGAGGTGCAAAAATCAAGTCACCCGAGATTTAGGTCTTACCTAATGCTACCTCTCCATTGCTTTGCTGCAGTGGCTCACAGAGGTCTTTTTAGCCATAATCGCTGGCAGCCAAGAATGGCAGATGACAGTGGCATCCCCCAGAATGCAGAGAAATCACGAAGAAATAGAAACAAGACAAAAAAATTAACCCAGGGAGACCATTGGGATTTGTCTCAGGGGACTAGAGTACCAGCAGGCGGCGGCAATTTCACCTGTGTGCGGGGGAGGAGGGCAAAGCACGGAGCTACGGAAGAGTAAACCTTCAGCATCTCAAGTAAAAGTCCAGAACACAAAGGCAAAACAAACTTCGTGGGCATAGCTGAAAATTTGGCCTGAATGTCAATGTCATGTAGTGAAATAGCAAGAACAGGACCTAGGTGTCCTAAGCATGAGCCCTTTCTAGCCTAATCAGCATAGCCTCACATAACAATGTTCGCAATTGGCTTATTTCACAGCGTGAGTTACAGATGCTATTGTAAGCAGATCCAGTCAATATAGTTTCCTTTTGCTATACAGCTACAATAGGAAGCCACGCATGTAGTTTATTAAACCTGGCTAATTTTCTATCAGTTCTGCAAAATATCGATCCTATGCATTCAGTTATCTGGCTCATCCTCAATCTGGAAAGAGAACCATTTAAAACAAGCAAAAAAGCATCCAATTCCTCTCAAGCATAGCTAATGTGAGCTTGCAAAGTGTCACCGTTCTCACGGGCAGAGCCCTTTGATCGATTGAGCCAAAGACAACTGTGTTATTTAGGAGCCATTTGCAAGCTGGCAAATTAAAAATGTTTGGCTTTTTTCTTTTAGTGAGCGGGGGAGGGAAGACATAACACCATTACAGTAGCAGTAAAACATCCAAACGATTTTTATCTCTCTGACAGAGCCAGATTTTGCATGTTATAGCGGTAGGTAAAGAACACAGGAAGATTTGCTATTCTCCCCCACAACCAGTGCAAGAGCAGAATCACTTTTGTCTAGAGATATTTTGATGTCTCCCTGCCGAGTGAAAATCACACCTGGTCTCTATAGGGGTACAAGGCAGGATCCTGATACGCAGTGAAAATGTGGAAGAGATACCCCCATGATGACTTACCAGCGTCCAAGCCTCACGGGGGATGAGCATCGCTGTAGGACAGTCCAACAGTAGCTTGCACCGAGAGCTCTGCAGGTCTGGTTCTTGAGACTACAAGTGCAAGTGTTGTCTAGCAGGCTAGTGTGGAACTTAACCCCAAGAGGATTGCAACATCTGTTCGCACCTATAAAAATAAAATAAGGGCCGTCTGACTCGCTATGCGTCCGTGTATTCACGTACGCACTGTCTAGTGCAAGATGCAAACATCCCACAAGCATGTCCGCCACGGGAGAGCACACGGCTAGAACTGGGCACGCCTGAATTTGAAGGAAAGGCTCTTCAAACCTAAACCAGGTAAAAATATAACTCACACCTAGTCAAAGCCTAAATGGAGTGAGCTGCTTCATTATGGTAAGTAGCCTTGCTCATGAGTACAGGCTAAACGGAGAAGGACTCTGTCTTTGACAGATGGAGGACCACAGACAGAGCCGCCGCAGATTATCATCACGCCTCCAGGTCAAACCAGTGTTCCCTTCCAGATACAGCTGTGCCAACAGAAAGCTTCCTGCCCCAAGATGCTCTCTGCTCCCTCCCTGCCAGATGTTCCCATCCCTACAGTCCTCACAGCTAACAGAGAAGAGAGTTTAAAATAACTGGCATTTTTACCACCTGTGTCTCCTTAATCCTACACCGTTAGAGGTTGCTTTATCCTCCAGACTACAGACGTTTAACAGCTAGTTTATCAATCATACTTGTAAAGCTCCATTAACACAACCGTAGAAGCGAGGCAGGAGGAAAGCTCTCCTCACATTAAGTTGGAAGAAATAGGAACCACTTAATAACCTAGATCTTATTACTGCACAACCTAAAATACCCTAGAAGCAAAAGAGACGAAATCCGTGTCTTCACGGAAGTTCATCGCTTTTTCCTCTTCGCTGGAAGGTCCTGTATCTGGGACTGAAACGTAGAGTAGTCTGACTTTGCACAAAGCATCACCACGTCCATTTGTAAAAAACCAGCACCACTCTAATCCTGTTCTCCCCAGTAACAGGGAAGCTACAGTTCTTTACTTCTGAGCACTTTTTCTCTGCCAACACATGCACACCAGACCTAGCAAACATGGAATCAGAACACACAGAGGAGCCTATTCAGCTGAGCACCTGCATAGGTCTGGGGAGGTTCCCAAGTCACAGTCTCGGCAGAGGACACCAACACTGCTAGGGAATAAATCGGGCGAATTGCTCCTTGAAAAATTGTTTCTGCGTGGCAATATCTGCGCAGATCCCTGAGCATCACTCCTAAGCACAGCCACCACCCGTTTGCTCTCTTTTCACCCTCTTTCCTTCTACCCAAGCACCATCACATTTATAACCTCCTCTTTTAAAACCTTAACTCTTTTTTGAAGTAGCAAGTTCTGCAGTCCAAGAAGGGACCTGTCTAGGCATTCCCATCTCAACACAGGAAATCCAAGAACATTTTGTGTTGCAGGAAGCCCGCAATACCTCAGCCGGCAATTTCTGCTGCCTCCTAGAGTCTCAATGAGCTGCGTCTTACTACTTTTCCAACCCACGGTAGTTTTCCAAGTCCTCTTCCAAGACAAACCTTCATCAAGGAGGAACAAGGCAGTTGGAGCCACATGGACCTGAATGGCCCTCGCAAAAGGGGCTCCACATCACTCAACCATTCAATCCTGACACAGGGATGTGCTGGCTGTGGTCTGGAGCGTTGTTCCAAAGATGGTGAGAAGCTTCATCCGCAGTTCCTCTAGCAGCCTAGAAACCCTATACTTGCCTTGGTGGAATTGGTGTAGGATGCTATCAGTGCCCTGTGGTGTAGCTGTCATGAAACAGGAGTCTCCACACTCCTGAGCACCTGAGCGGTGTAACATGGCAGGATTCCCTCCATGACAACTGGAAAAAGAGTTATATGCGTGGACAGTTGCCTTCACAAGACTGTTCTGGCACATAACCATGCCCAGCTGAGATGCAGCTCTGGTTTTGGCTCCTTCTGCACAACTCCGTCTTGCTGCCCTAATGTGGTAATTTTAAAATTTGCAATCACTAAGCCTGCAGCACGACCCTAAAGGAGCAACAGGCCCTGATAAGAAGGGACTAAGCTAGAACAAGGGATACCTGCCAAGATGTCCCGAGCAAAGGGTTTAACTCTTCCTTTGCTTTTTCTGTTCCTAGCCTTTCGCAGGAGAGGCTCTTGTGTCTCTGTGCAATGCCACTGCCTGTGGACGCGAGATGCCAGACTAATACAGATAAAGGACGAGAAGGCCGATTATTTACAAACTTACATCATCCTACTGCCAGGCTGCTTTTTTCATGATGAAAAACCTCAGAGAGAAAAAAGCCATCTACACTTATGCCCAAGTTAAATCAAAGCTGGATCTGGAGCTTGTAACGCGTGTTTTCTTGGAGTTGTAATGACGTCTACGGAATTCAGTCTCCCCTGCATCTGTTACACAGTTTAAGCAGAACTAGGGATAGATTTTGCATGCAGTTGCGTGGGTGTAAATCAGCATTAAGCTCCTCTGAATTGAGCAAACACTTCTGTGGCATAAAAGCAAAAGAAGGATCTAATTTTATACCCCAGCTCCACCACTAAGCGATAGCGCCAAAGAAGTACTATAAAGGAACACAGGGACTTTGGGAGTGGTAGGGTAAAGAATCATTTAATAGACGTAAATGGTCTTTGCCTTTTTCTAGCTTGGCTATTTGTTCAAGTGGTAAAATGGGACCCGTGCCCTGTAATTGCTCTGTTGTTGCACACAACTGCTCTCTCCCACGTGTGGCTTGTTAACATTTAAATAAACTGCAATTATTCTGACAGCATAGACTGCAGGGACTCCAAAGAAAGTGGGTCAAGAACATGTCCAGGAGCATACGCACTGTATTTAACAAATAAATATACCAGGAGCAGGGCAGGATGAGAAGCAGAGTACTCTGCTGGCTATAGTGACTAAAGCATGGGGCTAGAGACAGCCTAGCGCAGCCCTGCACCATTGTGGGATGCTTGGCTTATCCTCAACCTCCAGGGCGCTAACGATGGAGGACGCAGACAGCGTGATGCAAAAGGAAAACGTGAGGCAAATAGAGCAGACAGGGCACCTCTTTGGCTCTTTGAGTAAAGAGTGTCTTGGCCAAAGTCCTTTTTCAGCCCTCCTCTCCTTTCTTCTGCAAAAACATTTCAGGGATTTCAAAGGAGGCTAAGTGATAGGATTTCTTGTGGGTATCCTGCTCCCTATCCAGACCTCAGTTTTTTCCACTCCTCACTCCCCAAAACCTCCTCTACCCCTCATTCACCTCTTCCTTGTCCTTCAACCTCTCTTGAAGAGCATTTGTCCTTCTGCCCACATCTTTCTGGTTTACTGCTAAGAGTTACTGAGATGCCGGGTGGAAACTGCAAACACCTGATTTGTCCTTTTACCGAAAGTTTTGGTGAATAAGCCAGGATGCTCACGCCAGCCTTGCCGATTCTAGGGTATCAGAGGTGGTGCTGGAGCAGTCAGGAGATAGATAGCACACAGAACACATCTGTCACAGCTCACACAGACACATGGCACCACGTACAGCCCGTTATGTAAGCAGCAGGTCGCTGACAGTACATAAAGCTCTGATGTGGAGGCGGAACCAGAGCATTGCATCCAAGTAAAGATGCAGAGACTTTAAAGAACAGTAGGATGATGGATGCCATCAAACAAGTGTAAGACAAACTGAAAATGCACCCTCAAAAACGTCTTGCAGCGTACTTCCATTTTCTTTCTTCATCTCTCATTCTACTAGAAAGCGTTTGGCTTTTGCCTCTCCCCAAACCTTCGCCTTGTTTTGTTTTTAATTGCATCAAAATGTTTCCCTGCAAGTGTAAAAGTCTTGCATAAGGATAAGATGCGGGGAAAATAAAATCGATTTGAAATCACAGCTGCTGGGAGTCTCTGGCGTGCACACACTGTCTGCTGACATTTCTGTAGCTCTTTTCCT
The DNA here is from genome assembly GCF_963921805.1 of Phalacrocorax carbo. NCBI lineage: Eukaryota > Metazoa > Chordata > Aves > Suliformes > Phalacrocoracidae > Phalacrocorax > Phalacrocorax carbo. The sequence continues at coordinate 3,167,135 of NC_087531.1, forward strand.
AGTGAAATGTTTCTCAAGCAGAGCCCAAGGGGCTAGCAATAAATCAGAATGATTTTTAACTATAGGTCCAACACAACTGCACTGGAAACCACAGGGTTACTCTCAAGTGGCTCATTAAACAAAAAGGGCTCTTTGTTAAAAACTTATGGGTTTCTAGGGATTTGTGGTTCTAAGCTGACCTGGGTTCACCGCATACTCAGACCTAGTTCATTCTGACAGCCAGGCGAGCTATCGCACCCCTATCAAGCAGGCATTCCTCTGAGCACTAAGCAGTCACTCAGTTGGGAATTGCCTGAAAGATGGGAGCTTCTGCTGTGAAACACACTGGAGGCAGGGACAACACTTGTGCTTTATGCTTCCCTGTCCTTTTTCAGGTTTTTACCATAACCAAGTTTTTATAGTTAGAACCTAAAGCTGTGTTCAGCTATTTGATTTTCAACAGGTGAGGTTTGAAAGTAAATAAGTTGAAAATCCCTGGTACAACAGTTGGTTGTAGTTCAACCAAGCTCATCCACCCCAGCCTAGTGTGGTAAGACAAGAGCCAAGCAAGCTCAGCTCTAGCAAGGGTTCAAGTGCATAGTCCCTTCTGCAAAGCTCTCTGAAAGTGGATTTGCCCTTTCAGAAGTCTGCGTGATGGCAGGGAGAGGCCGCACAGGTAGTGACTTTCTACTTCTGCCTGCTGCATTTTGACTGACAGGTATGGATTGGCCTATTTCACATGACAGAAACCCTTTCTTCCCTAAGCAGCTTAGTTGGCTTGGTACCAGTTCACAGATCAATATTTTAAGAAGAAGTGCATGTTTAACGGAGCTGTCCAAGCTGCCACGGCCACCCCCAGCAGCACGCAGAGGCTAACAGCTTGTAGCCGCTCTGGCACCTTTTCCAGGAATTGTTTTGGCCACAAGCACGAAGCATTGCAGTCAGCAGTGAGCACGTAGCTGATAGGGAGCCTCAGTTATCCTGCCTGCATGCCACCAGCAAAATGAAACTGGCATCCTATCGATAAGCGGGGGGGGTGACTCTAGAAGCTATGTGCATGGAGCAGACCAAAGCGGAAAAGAAGAAACTTAAGAAGGTTGGCAGTAATGTTACAAGACCCAGCCTTGGGAAAGAGTGACTGCACCCACAGAGCTGCACAGGTGATGTAAAGTTGTTGCTTAGCAGCTGGACAAAACAAGAGAGAAGAGTTCCTTCTTGGGAACTTCCAAATCGACAGAAAACCTGCAGAAAGAGGTTTTAATCTCCATCCTGCTGTGCCTCCAAGTTATGGCGTGGTGATAAAACCTGGGAGAGACAGTGCCTTTGTCACCGTCTTTTACACTTCTCCTTTGGGACGCACCTGCAAATGTGTACTCAGAGTTACCCAGCTGCATTCAGCATGAATATTCAGCTCCAAGTTCTTCACTTTGTGGTTGCAGCTGTCTTCTACAAAGCTGCTCTTGCAGCTCCGGCTGCGTTGCTTATAAAGCCCTGCCTGTACGCTTCGAGCCACGACTCCCAGCCGAAAGGCTTATAGGCGATTTGATGAAGGTGATGCCGCCAAACGCCTCTCCAGCATCAAGAAAGGACTCTGAGAAATACATTGCACTCATACGGGGTAAAACTGTTCTTTAGTTGAGAAGGTTCTTCATGCTCAGCAAGCTAGGTACCAAACTGCTGTACTGTACAACGTGGACTCGGAGCAGGTGCTTACCGTGATAGCTGATGAAAAAGAGATCCAGCAGCTGATTAAGACACCATTGCACATCACTGGACAGTAAGCCTCCCTCCACCTGCAAAGGAATTCACAATACAAGAAACGGACATACATCAGTATTTTATCACCGAAAATGTGTTTGAGTTCTTCTCAAGGTGATGCTAAAACGCAGCAGGAAACGTCCATTTTGCAAGATTTCAGGGACAAATGCTATGTCGTCATTATTTCGTCTATCTATCTCAGTTATGTTTAGCTTGAGGTGGTATAAGATATCTTGAAAGATAATGCTGCACACATACAAGCAGGGAGACAAATACAAGACCTGTGTGAGCTGCATGGTAGAGTACCATGAAGGGGACAGCCTGAAGATCCTGTCCTTTTCCCATGCTTACCACAGTGCCTGTATTGATCCTGATTCAACACCCAGGCCAGGAAGATGACACGTCCCTTCTGCAAGCCTGTGGTTAACAACACCTATGGACAGGGTGACCTGCTGCCAGAGCAGACTGATGAAGGTGTGAACGAGAAGATGATCAGAAGCAAATTTATTTAGGAAAGGACATGAAGATGAAAGTGTCAGAGAAGATGATGGATGCACAGTGGAAGGGAAGGGTTTGATGAAATGGAGAAGTTACCATTTGAGCTGTGACAAGGATAAGTTACTATTAAACTAAGGGAAATCGCCCCTGTGGTTTCCTTCAGCTCTTCCTCCAAGCTAACATTTATTGGGAAGCAATGAACACTACAGTTTTGGCTCCCCTTCCCAGGTCCCCACAATGAAAGGCAGGCATGAATTCTCAGCTGGAAATATAAAAAATTCCTTGAGCCAGGACAACAGGGGAGAAGAAAAAGGAGGGAAGCAGAGATTCGAGAACATTTGGTACAGGAGCTGGTTTATATCTGAAGGATACTTCCTCAATTCGTTCTCAAAATACATGGGCATAGACACACAGGCATACACAACCACACTGATTCTTGCTTTTCAGTGTTACTTGAGGGGAGTGCCCAGAAATGCCAGGTGAGAACTGTCCTGAGTATTGCTGCCGGCTGGAACAGTTTCCTAACTTGACAAGTAGAGAGGGAAAAATACGGGTTGCTAAATCATCGTCAGCAGAGCCCACAAGCTCCCAGCACCTCCTCATCACCCAGTGCAACAACACGTGCTATCCCCACGCTCTGAGTGTTCCAGCACTGTCCACCGCAGAGGGCAGCGTGGCCTTTAACTACACCGGCAGAAAAACTGCAGTGCAGCTAATGAGGGCACCTTGAACACTATCTCCTCAGACAGGAGGTGATGGCAGCGGGAGGTAGAGTTCTTTACAGCAGCATTCACTTTGTGGAGCTGGGTGAAAAGAAAAATGAAACACTTTTGACCGTGCCATAATTTGCTGCTTTTGCCTGCTAGCTGGCAGTCTCGCACGCTCAGACGCTGGTGTGACCGCTGCATGTAACCTCTTGCTACATAGGTTGATCCAGGTCATTAGCCATAAGTGCTTGAGCACCTTAAGGGAAGCTGCTTTTATTTACTAACATGATGCAAACATATTAATCTCTCATTGCTACACCAGGTAAAGTCATATTATTTGCGTAGGCTCTGAATACATTCCCAATCCTGCTTAAAGCCAGAGTATGACTAGAAATCAGCGCTAGCTCCCCAGGCTGGTAAGGGTGGCTCGAACACTCGCTGTGGATATGGCAGCCAGCCAAGTCCCAAAGTGCTTATGTGTATACAGAGCTAGAAATACTCATAAAACCACCACTAGCATTTAATATCATATAAAAGAATGGCATAAACCCTCTTTAGTAAATGCCAAAAATTAAGGAAGTAAACAGCTCTAACATACTGTGACAAAGACATGAAACCTGCACAGCTGTACAAAGGCTCTCCCAAATCAAAGGCTCTCTAAACAAGAAGCATCTATTTCTTATGGGAAGTATCCAAGAAGTGACATGTCATCAGATCACTCTATTACAAAACGAAACAAAATGACAGCAAATAAGATTTGTGCCTTGGAATATTTGCCTTTTGAGTGGTTACATTAAGACTGAAAAAGCCAACAGTTTAGAAAATGTTGTCTGAAAAGATCATGCTGCAGAGGTCAGAAGCATGATCCGTGCCACACAGTGACTTGGTGACTTTTGGAAATAACATCACATAGATGACTTGAGTATCTTTAAGATATGGCTATCTTAGAAAGCGCTGGGAAGAGGTACATGAAAAAAGTGATGGTTATCAGCAAGGTGGACCTCAATCAATCACTCCTGCCCAGGGAAACCCAGGCAGCCTCAGGTGGGAGGAAGAGGAAACTGCAGTTTGTCTTTTTTTGCCACTGGAGAAGTTTCCAACCAGTTTCTCCTGGAGTGAAACATGACAGCACTTCCAGGGACTTGATGGAAAAAAGTCTTTCTACAAGTCCTCAGACTTCATTTGTGGAATAATTTTAAGTTGGTTCACAAGAAATCTAGCCTCCTGGGCAGCGCTTGCAGCCTCCTGGGAGCCATAAGTCACTGCCACAACAGGACAAAGCCCCTCAGGGTTCTTGAGCAGGCAAGTAAAGTTGTTGTGTCCATTTGTGGAAGGAGACAGGCTCTTTGGATGGTGTTTAGCTACACGAAGTTCATTTAGGTGCCTTTAATTGCCTTCCGGAGGTAACGCTGTTAGCAGCCTGGAAGGAGACAGGGCTGGTTTAGCTAAGCTGCACAGATATCATCTTCATCCACTGTTGAGCACCTAAAACTGATATGAAAGCTCCCCTGGGTCCACAACCCCACTGAGCTAGGCAACCCCAGGTCCTCAAGGAGAAGGAAGAAGAGGAAAGAAGTCAGTAGCACTCCCAGCTCCTGTCTCGTTGAGCTCTCGTTGCGCTCATTCTCCCTCAACTTAAGTGTGAAAAAACACATCATGCAGCGAGCAGCCTGAAAAGCGTGAAAATGAAATGAAAATGAAAATCTGAAATGTGTGCCAGAGCGAACCTGACATCCAGCCCCAGACCCATCAGACCCACTGCCCTCCACCACCATTAATATTACTACTAACATAGCGAGGTTAGCTTATTACCAGAGTGACACACGCAGCCCTTTTAACCTCAATAAGCCTTATTAACTTCTCTGGAAGCAGCACTATCCCAGCATTTAAAATAAACTACACCGCACAATACACGAGAGGGAAACGGAGAACGAGGGCTCTGGGTCCCGCTGGGGCGGAGCTGTTGACTGTGCGTGCCGTAGCGGAGCTTGCGGATGCCAGCTTGGTGTTGCGGCTAGCCCTGTTGACCAGCGCTGCAGTTTGGTTGTGAATCAAGAGAGGTTAAGGGACGCGCGGGTATGTGAGTTCTGGAAAACGCCATGCAGCGAAATGGCATGGGCAGATATCACGGGAGGACGCCTACCATCTGCAGAGGCGCCGCAAAGGCAGTAAATGTAATTGTCACTAAAGCACATGCAGAGGAGGCAAGAGATGAGACCAAAGCAACTGCTGGGAAACGGTCCCCCATTTCACTCTGTGGTATCTGCAGAGTTTCAAACTCATGCCAGAAAAAAGGATAAGTAGGAATATTTTAGAAAAATGCTGTGCAAAAGAGATTAATTAGGGGTGAGGGGGAAGGCAACTGCAGTATCATCGGCCCAGCCAAGACCAGATTGGAGGAACAGCAAAAGCCTTAATGAAGGAAGAGCCAAGGGTGAGTCAACATATATTCTTATCAGAGAACCAGTGCTGGCTGGAGGCACGGTGCAACCTACGTTGAACCTCAGCTGGTAACTCTGCCTTGAGGGAGCACCCAAATGCTGTGCTTAAATGAACTGCGAGGAGCCCTTCTTGTTTTGGCAAGCTCCTTCCCTATAAACCGAGGTCTACTGCTCATACTCTATTAAGGAGGTTTTGGTACAGCCTCCAGGAATGACTTAGAGCTCTCATTTTTCAGGGGTTGCTTTGCAGTTTCTTACACATTTTATTGCAGGCTTTTTCAGCAGAGACATGATTCACTGTATTGCTGGGAAAAATAACCAGGCTATGACCAAGAGAGAAGTGGTTGATGATCCAGCACTGGGTCAATGTTATAGATCAGCAAGAACAATTAGGGTGGCTGATTACCCCATGGGAAGCATATGGGCAAACTTCCGGTAGAGAGATCTTTCCTATGCAGAGAGCAAGTAATAACACTGAAAGAACTGCTTTGAAGGTTCACTTGAGCTTTAGGTGATCTCTAGATCCCGTGCAGGCCAGAGGTAGGAATGTCAACCTTGAAAACTCAAGTTTAGCACACATTGTAATTAAAAGGAGAGAGCTAACTTCCCTGCAGCAGAAAACATTTCACATCAATAGTGTTACAGCAGCAGAGCGCCTTAACTTTGATCGCCAAAATCCATCTGGGATGGAGATGAAGGACAGACTGTGCCTGCCCATAGTGTCAGCAATCTCTGCTACCAAAAAGCAGCAGCATCCATAGAGACGCATGGCCATACGCCCACCTCACAAGCAATCATATTGCAGGGGGTTTTTTCTTCAGAGGTAGGCATTACTCTGTGCTTTCATTTCACCAAAAAACAGTCCGCACATAACCCCACACCCAATTGCAGTTCAAGCCTGGTGTACAGGCTGCCCACCTACTTGCAGAGGGATGGGGGCTGGGTCTGGCAGCTGTGCTCCATCTCACTCTCAAGGCTCCGGCAGGCGCAGTGGGCTTCAAGGACCTACAAGGAAAAGCAGTTTTACTACCGAACTCCCTGCTCTTCCGCAAACATCTTGAGCACGTGGCGACATACAGTTGGCCCTCTGTAGCTCTTTATTCCTAACTTTTCGTCCTTCATCCAGCTTATGTCTCAGCCTCTTCCTTTTCCATGGCAGGTTTTTCGCACCCCAGGCACGGATACTTGGTTTTGCCACCCACCAACCCATCTCCTTAACCCCTTCTGCCTCTTGTCCACAAGGTATGATGCTCCGTTTTCTCTCTTGCTCATGGAAAGCTTCACATGTACCTTAACAAATCAGGTTACCCCACCGTGTCTTTGCACAGATGAAGCCTGGTACAGCTGAGCCAGGTATCCAGCTCCCTGGGGTAATTTGCAGATTATGGCGGGTTATTAGTCACTACAGTAGAATGATCAACACAGTTTCTCTAATGCAGTAAGATGGATTGAAGATACTTGACTCACCAAATCCACTTCTTCTATAGCAGCACTGAGCTGAAACACAGCTTTTTCGCGCGCTAATACCGCAGCACAGATGCTTACATCGGGCAATGCTGGGCCTGAAGAGCCAACGGTGAAGCCCAGTCTGGAAACACCAACATGCCACTGTGATGCTGAGGTAGCAAGGAGCCAAATAAAACTCTGCTGTGCTGCTCCTGTTCCTTTCTTGCTATCAGAAGAAATGGCACCTTTGGTCCGTGGCTGCTTTTGCTCCAGAAAGATTCTGCTCTTTTGTAGTTTTCGCTTTCAAAAATACTTGGAGTATGCGATAATGGAGTTTTCCTTTGCTGCACGAGGTAAAGCCAACAATTTCTGCCCTCCCAAGGCCTCAGGTTTACCCCAAACATAACTCCCTCAACTTCAACACATAGATTTTTGGCGCTATGTCCTCTCCCTTTTCTTTCTCTAAGTCCCTTGCTGCAGTATGAGGAGACAACTGGCAGGACCGTTCCGCTTGGAAAGCCATCCTTGTATCTCTTTATATCTACTAGCCCTCGAAAGCAGATGACGGGGAGCACGAAAAGAGAGAGCGTAGGATGAGACATTCACCCAGCAGCTAGTTAAAAAGAATGTCATCATTTATAACAGTCCCAGCTATTTCAGCTCTCTGTGCTTGTTCTCAGATAAAAGAAAGAAAAGCTGTATACTTAGCATAGACGGAGATGCTATTTATTTTCGTGCCTTTCTTTTTATGTTAGCACAGCTTCCCCTGCTCCGTGGGGCATTTATCTTCTAGAGTAGCACCACCAAGTTGTCCTGTTACCCCCTCAGCACTGATAGTGCAGGAGCAGCCAGCCAAGGGAGAGGTGCGCAGGATGGTACCGCGTCAGGTACTAGCTTGGTCCTGCGTGCACTTCACATCTGGCGGTCGTTTAGCTTTGCTACGCTCAACACAGGGGCCGTGTCATTGACAAGTGAGCCACCGGTTCTGTGCACTCGGAAAGAGTTCAAAATAATATCGACTCAATCTCCTAAAAAGGCTTATGCATTGGGCTGGTATTCTTACAGGGCCTGCCCATTGGCACGTCACTGAAATATGCTGCCACAGCCTTAAGAAAAACACCGACGTCCAAGCCTTTACCAGCGCAGGCACACCGCAGGAGCCACGGCACAAGCAGAGGAGACCCCGCTCTGTTGAACGGCTCCACCAATGTCACAGTCTGCAAGTGGCATGCAGCCTAAGCCTTCCCGGTGCCTTGGTCCCCAAAAACAACTCCACCATTCCCAAGCATGAGGCAAATCCAGCCCGTGCTCACTCGCAGCTTCTGTGACAGGGACCAAGAGACCAGCTCAAAGCAGGTCAGTGAAGACTCGAAAGCAGTTCCTGCACTTTCCCGTCCATGTCTGTGTCCCTGCAGTGAAACTTGTGTGTCTCTACAGACTAGGAACCCTGACCAAGACTCGTGGCTTTTCGTCACTCCCCACCAGCAGAGGTAGGATGCTCAAAGGAGCATCTTACATTACGCATTACTACCCAAAAACACGTCTCTTTCTGTGAAAGAGGGCAGAAACAGCAGTGGTGGGCGTTAAGATGAGTGTCTTCAAGTTGCAAGCCTCTCTGGAAATAACTTAAATTGGGCGCATTTTCAGCCCATCACTAAGACGACGCAGAACTGACTTATCCGCAGAGACGGCAAATGGTCTGATCCAATTTCCACTGAAGTCCTTGGCAAGGCTCATTTCTTCCATCTGGCATTAGCTCTGGCTCTTTGCTCACAATAGCTATGGGCAAGAACTCCCTCTCCAAGGAGTCCCGACAAAATTAGCTACAGAAGCATCGCTCCATCTCAAAGACGAGGAAAAGACCGTTCCCCAATGTGTTCACAGCAGCACCGACTGAGCCGTTCAAGCTGGGTCCAATAGAGGGCAACAATATCACACGAACGGCTTCATTAAAGTGTGAAGAGCCAAGTTGAGCGTCCCCTGCCCACACGCCTCCGGGGCTAGATATGTCCTGCCCTCCTTGCCCATTTCACTGGGAGGTGAGCAGATGGACATGAATCGCGAAGAAACAGAGACGGTGGAAAGGTCACGCTGGAGGTCTTTGGATGTGTGCCCTCTTTCCGATTGTAAAGGGATCTTTCCTGCAGGAAAGCCAAAACTAAACCTACGGAGAGGTCTCCTGCACAAAGGTACAAGGTGGCTGCTCTCACCGGCCACAGCAAGATGCAGGCAGACGGCCCCAGATATTTTGTACACATAATAAAGAAATTTGACAGGGAACAACTAGAGGAGAGTGCCTGCAGGGACACCCCACCAGAGCTACACACATTGGCTGCTCTGAAGCTTTTCAATAAATTCCTGGTTTTAAGGCCAGGAGAGAACATCCAATCACCCTGGCTGACGTTCATCGCTGTTCCCCCTTGGACTGCGAATTGCAGAGATGGGATTAATTAGCGATTTTGTAGCTGCGGATAGGAACCCACCGCTCCACTGCCCGCCCACATGAAACACGTCTCCTTACCTGAGTCAACTCATGTCTTATGCGGCTCTCACTATAACAAAGACCTCTCAGTCTCCCCGTACGTAATGCCATCTTTTAATCTCAGTAGGCAGCTCTTCGCATCGCTCACTCTCAGCGTTTTTCTCCATGCAGTCCCTTGGCTGCATGCCAGCCCCAGCTTCGGTGACACATCTGGCTCCGTGTAGGTGCATGGAGACCTCACCGCTCTGAAATTTTTAGGACATTGAGGTGCTGGATTTTGTCCACAGAAGGGCAGCAGGGTTGGGGCAGGGTCTGAAGCACAAGTGTGCTGGGGCTGGAGGAGTTTATCCTGGAGAAGGGGAGGCTGAGGGGAGCCCTTCTCACTATCTGCAGCTGCCTGAGACGGGCTGGAGTGAGGTGGGTTGGTCTCTGCTCCCAAGTCACTAGGGACAGGACAACAGGAAAAGGCCTCAAGCTGCGTCAGGGGAGGTTTAGGTTGGATATGAGGGAAAAATGTCTTCCCTGCAAGAGCGGTCAGGCCCAGGCCCAGGCTGCCCAGAGAGGTGGGGGAGTCACCGTCCCCGGGGTGGTTCAAAGGACGTGCAGACGTGGCCCTTGGCAGCATGGTTTAGGAGGCCTAAAGGTGTTGGTTTGGCTGTTGCACTTTATCCTGGAGATTTTTTCCAACCTTAATAATTCTATGAATCTGTGAATGACCCTTCTGAGAGTCCAAGGTTTAAACTGAGCACATCACCCTAAACATCGCTACAGTGAGCGAGCGAGATGGACGCCCTGAGGGAGACTTGAGTCTGCACTGAATTACAGCAGGCAGGTTTTAGCCAAGCTGCCTCTTGTTTTCACGCAAGCCAAGAGCAAAGGCCTTTCCCTTTGACCCTGGGCCAGACACGGGTCTATTCCTGCCTGCAGAAGCTCTGCTAGCCTGCTCCATGAGGTCTTCCGAAGTGACACCAGATTAAGAGAATCAGGCCCGCATTATCATTGAAGGGATTGCTGGACTCATCTTTCAGGTGAATAACTGAACAACTTTTCTGAAGTGCATAAGATGTTGAAGGCCTGAGCAGCTGCGTTGTATAACATGGAATCCTGCCTGGGCACAACACCCTGTCCTCTGTCCACCTCCGCTATCAATGTCCTTGATCCCCGAGGAATTTAGCAACAAGAGAAGAACTGCTCTGCATTCATAGCAAGAGGAGCGAGAAGTAGAGCTGGGATTTTCCGGAGCCACAGTAAAAAGAGACTAAGCCCTGGGTGGCTACAGCTACGCTAAGCCCAGGCTTTCCTCTCCCAAAACGCTTCACTGCATTTCCCAACATGCGGTGACATATGCTGTGTGCGACACAAAGACAGAGGGGCTGTCTATCTGTGTGAGCTCACACCATCCAGCAGTGAGGATGGACACTCCGCTCCTGGTTCCAGCCCTGCCGCTGGCACACAGTGCGGGTCCTGCCCTCCTGTACCACTCCTACTTGCTCCTCAGCCTCCCCATCCTTAAATCAGGGACAATAAACACTTCCTCCAAGCTGCATTACTCATGTGTTAGCTTCATTGATGAGCAGTACGACACATCAGCAGTGTCAGGACTGTGGCGAATGAAGCAACGAAGAACTGGAAGTCAAGGCAAGTAGAAATCTCTCCATCTGTAGCTTTGAAGTTCAAGAAACTTCTTAAACTGGGCTGCAATTTCGAGTCTTTGTTCTGCACTATTTGCCTTTGCTTTATATTGTGCTTGGAGGCCTCGGGATGACACTAAAACTATTATATACTCATGCATAGGCGTGTCTGCACACTTGCTCAGGTGTCTATCAGTCAGAATAAATTACACAGAGATAGCCAAAAGAAACATTGCATTTCATTAAAGCCTCACTTTCTCTTTGCATTGGAAGTTTCTCCAGTTAGAAGTCAAACGGCACACCCGCCACTTGCTAATTACACTTTTCAGCTTTAGCTAAAGGGATAAACATGAAGGCATAAGCATGAAGACAGCGAGGCGAGGACCAAGAAGCAGCTTTGCTCCATCCTAGCTCAGGGCTAGTTAATAAACCATTTTAAAGAGAAGGCGGCAAGGACAGTACTTACTGGGCGAAAAAGTAGAGGATATGGGGTTTTATTTTTTCCTGCCTTTGTTCCAAAGGAGTTAAAATACCTCAATTTCAGATGGGGCAGGTTGATAGCGCAGCTGCAACACAGCATAAGGATTCAGCATTGAAAGGAAAAGCCAAACCGTGCTCTTGCTGTGGTTCCAGACACGGGTGGATTACTGGGTGGGGGCTTCTGCCGCCAATGTACGACAGAGGGAAAACCCATCCATGTGCCCCGTATTTATGCATTTTCTCCTGGGTTCTGGCCCGGGTTTCGTCATCTGGCTTCCCTTTTGTCCTAAGATTTGCTAGTTCAGTGACTGAAAAGGAAAAAATTAGGTGATTAATAAATAAATAACTAGAATAAAAACACCTACTGGAAACGCTGCAGCTTTTTGCAAACATGACAGAGAAATTTTAGGAACGACAGCTAAATTGAATGAGATTAGGAAGAAAAGGGCCTCTCTATTTATCTGAAGAGTTTTCAGAGTTATGATAATTAATTATGACAAAGGTTTTGCAATGGACATTAAATATCAGGCTTCGAGGCTTAGGCTGGCTCCTAACACTCCAGCGTGGGATGATGGGCTGAACTGCTGCAGGCATTCTTCGCTGCATCCTTGCTGGCAGGGCACAGGCAGCAGAGTAACGTGGAGCCGAGAGCAGCTTTGCACTTGCACCTGAGCACTGAAATTAACTAACAAATGCACTATAAATCCCTCACAGTATTTAAAAAAGCAAGAGTTTAAAAAAGCCAAACCTGGTTTGTGCATCTTGCCAGCGATCCCAGACCGGCTAGGCGCCTCACAGCAAGGTCTAACCCAGGTGTTCATGTGGAAATGCATCATCCAGGAGTGAAATAAAAGCAGGGCAGGGTCAGCAATGCCTCGCACAGATTTGGGGGATTCCAGGAGTTAAGAGTGGGCTAGGCTTTGCTTTGCTCACCCATTCCCACAAGCCTGAGTTCCTGTCTGAGCGGGATGGATGGGCTCTAACGACTCTTGTGTCATCTGCTAAGACTTGGGGACGGGGGCTGCAGATCTTGGTCTCACCTGCAGCTCTTGGCTTTGCACAAATGTTAACGCCCAAAGTACAGCAGCCCATAGAAGACCCTCTGACTGCCCAGATTGGAAATGTGTTAGGGAAGGACGTTGTGGAGCCTGTGAGAGACATACGGGCAGGAAAATTGGGAAAAACATGGTGATGGGTGTGACTTGAAGTTTCACACAACGAAAGAGGCTCCTCACAGCTGCTGATCCCAAACCAGAATAAGGTTTAAATATCCTTTCTCCTGTGGTTACAGCGCTAAGACAGGAGGTTCACAAAGCCCCTTTGAGCACTTCCAGCCTTGTGGTTCCTGATGGCGGATGGCATCAGCTATGCCCTGCTTCGGTAAGTACAGGAATTACTGAAGCTTAAAGATAATTGAAGAGACCAGAAGAAAGGCAGAGAAAAATTTTGTGTGCTACAAACCACGAGTGGTCTTGGTCAAGGAAACGTCTGTCTTGATCTCTCCCCGGGGGGTGTGTCTGTGCCAAGAAACAGTCCCTCCTGCATCTCTGGATGGAGGCGGGAATTTCAAGTAAATCATCCTGATTTGAGCAGAGCCTGTCCTCCAATGCAGCAGGAAGCTGGCTCCCTCCTGGCCTCTCTGCAACAGCTTAATGCCTTCACATGCAAAAAACAGTGTTTAAACTTGTTCAGAACCTCCCCAGGTTTTTAAGATGTATTACTTGGGGCTTTTGTTGTTCTTGAAGTGAAGATTAAAAACACAAAAACCACAATTGGGCAACGTTTCTTCACTCCGGTGCAGGAACGCGGCTCCCCAGCATCCTCGCGGGGCCAGCCCTTGGGAGCACCAATTAACTGTTCCCTGTCCTGCCACAGGCAACTAGCTCTCACTGACAGCTTGTGTTCTCTCCAGGCTTTTCCAGCCAAAAAGACAAAATAGAATAAACCCAGTGCGAATGTGCACACCTCTCCCAGGCATAACCCTCTTGCTCTAAGTGATGCAGGAGGCTCTCCTCCAGCAGCGCTCACCCCAGTCCCACATGGAACGGTAGTTCAGCACTGCAATGCCTGGGTTGCTTTAGGTCCCAGATGCAGCAAGGCTGATATACCACTTTGCAATGATGGACCCTTGCCCTCGGAGTGAGCCTGCAGCTTAGCACTCTGCCGTTCCTCACTGCCTATTGGCATCTCTAAACTCTCACTGAGTCTTTGGCCCAGGTACAGGAGGATGTGGTTGGACGGGCTTATCCTGGCTCTAACTGGAGACATTTTTTATTACTACAGCCCCATGCTGATCACCAGCTCCTGCCCCAGCTTGCAACTACCCACTGGGTGCAAATGGACCAGATGCAGGGACAGGAACAATGGCGTGCAAAAAAGGCACCAGTTACTCTGTGGTACTGTGCTCACCCCAGCAACCGAGCACAGCATCCCTCTGCTGGCAGCATCCTGCAGCCGCGGCTCCACTCCAAATGGACTCTTGTCCCACCGGTGATATGCTGCTGCCAGCATACTTTAGCAATTTGCAACCAATATATCAATTCAGCCTTCCTTCATGGATTATGAGGTATAAGTCTTCATGCTTTCGGAGCCCAGAAATAAATAAGTAATTGAATTAATAAATTAATAAAAGTACTGCCGGAAGTCACATTTCGTGGCCTGTAAAGAGGAAATGTTTATACAACAGAAAAGCTGGCAGGTCTACTGCAGTGCTGCTGATCACCACTTGAAAAAACCAAAATTCACTAGAAAGGACTGAGGAATCGCGAGACCGACACGAAATCGTTACATTTTTAAACGGCGATTAAATCCTACCTTTTGATACATGTCCCATACTCTCACACTGCATTTCAGGGCTTTGGCAGCAGGGCCTGTGTTTCTATCTGAAAAGCTGTCCTGCTGCGTTATCACTTAAAATGCTTGGGTCGATATATTTTGTGTGTATATATAATCTCTCTCCCAGGCCTTCCCTGCTGTCCCATCCTTGCGGCATCCATGGAGGTTAATAGACACATCCTAGCCTCCCCTTCCAGGCAACAAATTCATTGTTTAAATGACACTGCCTTTGACTCATCAGCTTGTAGCTTTTATGCATTTTGGCAGAGGAACATCTTTGACTCATATTAAATAAAACATTTCTCCCCACGAAGCTCCAGCCAGGCTTTGAGCACTTTCATTAGGATTTGGGGCACCCTGTCCTAGCTAGCTGGCTTGGACCCAAACTGTCCCCTCCCAACTGCATTACCAGAGGGGAAGCGGGTAGGGCCTCCAGTCAGCCCTGGAGAGGGACGAGTTGGGGACAGGGCTGTCCCCCTTCCAAAGTGACCCCTTCTGCAGTGGTGCTGGGAGCAGGCAAAGAGGAATGTGTTCTGCAGGTGGGGAGCCCAGGGTCCCCGCAGCTTTTTGCATAGGTAGCTTGAAGGTAGAGCCGACGCTCTTGCAGGGTGGCTCCAACTGACATATTTTGTCACCCTCTGCATTGTTTTACTCCTTTCTAAGTTGTCTGTGCTGCTGTTAATATTGATAATTGCTTTTTCATGCTCTCAGATGAGAAATAAATATTAAAATCCAGCCAAGTGCAGGAAATCACTGCATGAGCAAAGACAGGAGGTCTCTGTAACCCCAGCTGGCCGCTCTCAGACTTTCCGACTGCAGCAATAGCCATCCCTAATCCATCACAGTGACTCAACAACAGCCTTCGCACCTCCTCCCTAGAGGCACTGAGGTGCCTCTTGCGTTAAACCTGCAGCTCGTGGGGATGTTTTCTTACAAACTCCTTTAGGGAGGGGTATTAATGCTTCTTGGAAAATTGCAGCAAGATGTTTCTTAAGTTAAAAATGCCAAAAAAGCAGAGTATGGAAGGAAAACTCTGGCACGCATTAGACACAAGGCAGGAAGCAAACACCCCGCTACACCAGAGTGGGACTAGGGGCTCCCCTCTTTGGAAGATCACCATCACCTGCTTTTGCAGCAGTGGGTGCCAGACAGCTCTTCTCCACTTGCCTGCTGGAGATGGGGTGGCCAAGTCCATTGCACTGCTGCCCTCAAAACCGAGCGCGCACATCCTACCTTAAGCGCTGAATCCAACAGGTGCCTCTGCCAAGACCAAACCAGCCACCATTACAGGATCCTTTAGGAAAATTCCAGCCTGAGGCTCTAAAACTAATTAGGGACAGAAAAAACTGCAAATGAATTTAATAAGGACATAACTGTAGTCTCCACAGCAAAAAAAGAAGCTCCTTTCCAGCAAATGTGCCTTGCAGCAGCCGATGACTCAACACTCTCCCCAGTTACATCAGTGCTGGCGGCCCAAGTATCTCCTTGCATGACCACAGCCCAGGCCACTTCCTCACATCCCCACCAAGCCTGGCCCATGGGGTGATGAGCAGGTGGGTGCTGCAATAGAAGCATCTTGAGAGCACCAAGCCAGGCAGCCTGGGGATCTCCAAAGAGCAAGAAAGCAGCAGAAAAATGCTGGACAATAAAACCCAGAGCTGGAACGGTCCCCTGCACACCTCTGACCATGGGCTCAGGCACAAGAAGTGGCCATGGTTGTCTTTTGATCCTTCACGCAGCTGCAAGCAGTAACTGCTAATTGCAGTCAAGGCCAAAGCTGCCCCCATAGCACACATGACTACTTGGATGAGCAGGGCTCCCCATGGGGAGGGACATGTCAGTGGCTGAGCCCAACAGATATGTCCCTGCAGATGAGGTTTACTGTCACCTGTGGGGATGATGGTGAAACCAGCCCTCATGCCTGTGGCTCCTGGTCTCTCCTAGACATCATCAGTCACCTCCATTACAGCCCCACGCTTAGCCATGTCTCTAGCCTGCCTTTCCCAACAAGGATGGCTTTGCTGCCTTGTGATCCCTCTGATTGACCCGCACCGGCTACAAATAAAAAATCTATGGCGCAAAGCTGCATTAAATCAAGTAGCCTGCTGCTAAGAGACGCATAGCTACAGGGTCTCTCGCTCAGTCATTATTGCTGAAGGATGCTCAAAGCCAGAAAACCCAGGGAAACTCATTAGGAGAAGCAGCACTTCTGGCTGGACCTACTAAGAGTCTCTCTTCAGACTCCACATGCACCTGTTTTGCTGCAGGAAGCCCTGCCTGTTCTCTAATCTGGTATGCAGCGTGCAGCGCCCATAAACCTTTCAAAAATAACATGCTATTAAAATAGTTTTAACAAGAGTGCCTCCAGCCAAGACACAGCAGCCAGAGCTCTTGCTCGCCTCGGCAGAAAGGAGATGGAAGAAGTTAAGTGACGATGGGAACACGTGATTTCAAAGAGACCAAAAATATCTTGCTCCATCAAAATGGACCTGGAGTTTTTCATGAGGTTCAGACCCAGGAGGAGAAACCCAGCCAGTCTGTGAGAACAGATTTCAATTAAGTGATGACTGTCCAGCAATGGTTCCCCTCTCTACTAAAGGATTTCTCTATACGCTTGGGGATGTCACGTAATCTCTCCGTGCCTCAAGTTTCCCAGCAATCGACTAAGCTTTTGCTTGTCTCTTCTTCTGCCCTTTGGAGTCAAGGCTGTCTCAGGCTGTTTCTAGAGAGGCATTTTTTTCTCAGCCTCAGCATTATAGTAAAAAAGAGGATGAGAGAGCTCCTCTGCGTGGAGGGCAGGACGATGTGCAAGGAGCTGGCAGGAGCACTTCAGAAATGAATCCTGGCGGCAGAGGTTCAAGGAGAAATCCTTAGGTTTGGTGATTTCAGCTCTGCTTTGGAACACGGGGAACTCAGCAGGACCCATCCTGGGGATTGGTGTCAGAAAGCAGCAAAAACCCCACTTCAGCCAACATGTAGCAACAGATACACACAACAAGGCAATGGGCTCAACTCTTTGGAGTCTCCCAGTGCAAAAGTAGTT
This sequence comes from Phalacrocorax carbo, assembly GCF_963921805.1. Taxonomy (NCBI): domain Eukaryota; kingdom Metazoa; phylum Chordata; class Aves; order Suliformes; family Phalacrocoracidae; genus Phalacrocorax; species Phalacrocorax carbo. The sequence goes on from NC_087531.1 coordinate 3,184,435, forward strand.
TTGGCAAGATCATCTTCCAAAGCATTGGCTTTGGGATGAATCCTGGACCAAAGCATGGTTACTGGTAGTCTTTCACTGGAGAGCAAGGCTCTGGCTTGGTTCCTTGCCTGAAATCCAGTTTTGCTTATTATGGACTGCAATTTGACAAAAATCAGACTTGTGATGTCTCCAGGAGGCCACTCCCATCGTTACCCAAAACATTAGGACCGCCCTAATTCAGCCCTTTACCAGAAATGCTGCACGGATGTGTCTACTGGTCGACAGAGACTCCCAGGGCTGGTCCGGATTCATGGTGGATTTGTCTTGGGTGTGAGAAGCTGCAATCCTCATCCAGAGGGTTTCTGCAGCCTTGGTGGTGTCTTAAATTTTTTGAAGTGCCACCTCTGTTTTGTGTAGAGTCTACAGGGTGTTTTAGGGTCATTGCTTTAAAACCATCCTTAGCTGTGGGACCAAAAATATTGCGTGCTGCTGCAGCAGGGCAACGCCTTGTCCAGAAGAGCTGCTGCAACTCCTCAACAGCAGCACTGAAACTTGTCGTGCTCCTCAGGCTCCCCAACTCTGCAGGAACACAAAAATGATAGTCAATTGAGATCAGAGGCACTGGTTGGCACCACACAGCAAAGCACATCGGACTCACCAACCCAGGGAATGGAACAATTCAGGGGCATTTATAAAATTATAATTAAAAAGGTAAATTTTTTAACTACCCTCTGGCTGAGGGTAGTTAATTTGACACAGAAAGCTGAGATCTCATTTTATTAGCGCAGGTATTAGTCTTCTGCCCATGACAGCCAAAACCACGTTGCATACAGCGAGCTTGGCCATAGTTGCCATGGCTGGGCAGAGGGAGGACGAGGAGGAAGGTGAGGCATCCCTGAAAGCCTTCTAAATTCCTGGAAAACTATTTGGGAGGGGAGACTTGGAGCTCACAGCAGCGTGAGTACGTGTGGTCACTTAAAAAATAAAACAATATGGTTTATAGCTGAGAGAAATAGGCAAACAAACAGTGCATGGATGAGTTGGAAAAAGCCAACAAAAGCCAGATAATCAGAATTGCTTAAATAATCTTAAGCTACACCTTTCCAAAAAATTCATATATTACTACGATTTTGTCTTTTTTTTAATTTCAGCAATCCTGATGCTTGTGATGGCTCTGCCTATTTTCATCCCAAATAGACGAGCAGGCTCCTCCACCATCTCGTCTCTGCTCTGCAGGAAAAGAAATGTGATTCAGCCCTCACTTTCCACCCACTGCAATAACTCCTACCCCACACACCTCCAGGCTACCATGACGCTGTCTTCTTTGTTTAGCAGCCCAAGCCCCGGTGCCAACCACCGATGCAATGCCTTGCTTGACAGACATTATCTCCTGGAGGTTCCTGCCCAGCGCTGCGTAGGACCATTCAGTCATGGCCCCAGATTTAATTAAAATAAAATATCCCACACCAACAGGAGCCTCTTTTTCTTTCAAGGTTGTCTCAATACTTACAAAATAAATCGCATTTCATCCTTGGAGCCCAGTGTCTTTTACAAGCATTAATTAATTTACCTTTCAAATAGCCTTTCCCTCTGATGTCATATAAAAATTTAACAAACAGGTAGCGGGAGAGGCAGGGACCTGCTCTGGGGCATGTGGTATGACCGCAGCCTCGGAGGGAAAACCCCTAAACAGCTCAGCTTTCAAGGCATCAGGGTGTCAAAAAGAAGCTGTGAAATAGAGCTCTGACAATCGCTGCACCCGTTTGGGACCCCAGAGCCCCCAGCCCCCATAGCTGCATGCTGGCATGGGGAAACACTGCCAGGGAAGGGGGAAACCCAGGCCAGGAGTATCAGGAGCTGTTAAAGCACATGGCATATTGAGGGAATTAAAACACATTTAGGGAAGCCCCCAAATATGGGGTTCTTAATCTTTTTTAGCTTTAAAGAATAACACTGACTCTCTCAAGTGGTGGTAATGTATTCAGAAAAAAACTGAGTCAGAGCTAATTGAATTTAAAGTTAGGTATGACATCTGTGCCTTCAGAGTGAGTACACCCTGAAAATCACTTTAGTGCTGAAGTGTTTTACCCCACTACTCTTTCTTCATAGAAAGGAGAATTAACCCTGGTGCACAGCCTTCACTAAGGAAACTAAATGAAGTTACATGCTGAGGTTCAAATATGCTGCAAGTGGTAAATCTTCAGATGAATTTTCTTAAGTCCAAAGGAACTTTTCTTTTTAATCCTGTAAAGTGGGTTAAAACAGGCCAGTTATCTGGCGCCTGTTCTTCTTTCCTTCATTAAATCCAAGAGGAAATAAGTACACCTGGTCCTGTGTATAAGTTCATATATGACTAGAGAAATAGGTCAGCTTCCCGCAACCCTTTCCCCAGCAGCATTCAGACCTGCCCTATTTCCCCATTCCGGTCCCATTTTCTCTCTCCCTCTAGACCACCTCTGTCCGGGAGATAGCATAAAATAATGAAGGAGAAAACATGCCCTGAAGAAAAGTCTAAAAATTATCCATGCCACCACCAGCAGCAGCGAGCATCTTCCAGAGCTCCGCTGCTCTCCCTCTGCAGCTTAATAAGTCCCAGGGCAGGTCAGTAGCCATTAGAACAAGAAGGCATTAACTATTAATGGATAGAGTAAATGCCCAAAACATCTTTTTTATATATACACTTTATATTATATTTCTTTAAATACTTGCTGTATTACTTTTTCTATTTTTTACCTAGACAACATATATTATACAGCCTACTTTACATATTTGGCCTTTTAATGTAGATCAACTAAAAGCCCTAAGCAATGAGCTGAGCGCAAGGGCCCGATGAACCCCACCGTCTCTCCCATCCTTGTCCCTATGCAGGGTCCTGCGGGAGGTGATAAACACCCCCTTCTTTGGGCTTGGAAAGAGAGGAGGGAAAACACCGCAAAGAACCATTCGCAAAACCATTCCACCAAATCAACATTTTTGGGTAGCTGTCTTTATCCATCAGCTCCCAAGGCAGCCACGAGGGAGCTGGGAAAGCTGTGGGGATCCCCTCAACACTTCATGAATTTCAAGGGCAGATAATTGATTTAAATCAACAGAATTTTGCACGGGGAGAAAAAAGAGCTATTCACATTCATTAATTTTCTCTAAAATTCTTTCATCCAATTACGCAGCTGAAGCGGTGCTTTGTAATTTAGTTGCCCTGTGACACATCATGGCTATTGATGCTGCCTCATTCAAAGGGAACAGAATAAATCCCAGGCTATAGGCTCTTCAAAACCTAATTTCCTCCTCGTTATGAACCAGGAAATCATCCGGAGAATTCAGGAGAGATTCAGACAAATTTAGGTTGGGCATCAGGAAATGGAGCATGTTCTTTGCTGGCCGTGAGCAAGAGTTTGAACCTCAGCTTTCAGCTGTAAATTTGGAGGCATTGTTCTTTACAGAATACCTCAGCATTTATCGTTGATGGATCTGAAATAGGGGCACCCAGCCTTGTTTGTCCATGCAGGAGCTCATCTCCTACAGAATCGGCTGCTTTTTTATTTTCCTCCTCAGCATCTTCATTAGCAGGGAGAGGTACTGGGCAAGAAAACCACCAAAGTCAGTACATCAGGTTTGTGCTGCAGAGGGCAGGTTTTAACGGTAATAAAAAAGGTGATCGTACACTGCCTCATTGCCATTAGGCGTCACTGCAACTTGCTCACTGAGCGGAAAGCGGACATTATCAGGGTAATAAAAAAGAGACGTGGGTGCTCTTCTAGTGTTGCTAACCACGCGTTCCCGCTCCACAGGGCTCGAGCCACATTGCAGAGGACGAATGAAAATCAGAGGGTAACTTCAAGTTTTTCAAGGTACTTTTCAAGTAGACTAAAGTTGCAATCCTAGACAAAATCTCACCAAATTACTCAAACAAGTGGAAATCAGGTTTCCCCTTACTGACCTCACTGGGAGGAAGAGTACTCCATCCACTTGTCTGCAAGATGTATTTAAGTGGCCCAAATTAACACAGCTGAAGAGGCAAATCTGGGGTCAGACTAAGGCTTTTGGAGGCTTCCACGAGTCAGTGACAGGCTGTGGAAGATAACAGAGGTCTTTGCATTCCCCTGATGATCATGAAACCCTACGGCTGCGCTCAAGGCCCTGATCCACCTCAGGGCTACGGTAACACACAGCATAAAAAAATGCAGCAATAAATATTCAAGTCAGCTGGCTTCATCCTTTAAGTGAATATGGAGACATATAGATAGGTATTTAGAGAGAGTTATAGGCATCTCATCATAACATGTGAGTAATTATTGAGTTTTCCAGGATTTAGGGTAAGATCCAGAGATGCACTTTAGGTGCTGTAACTTAGGCAACTTGATGCCTGAAATAAACGATTGGATGCTCAAGGATGTGGCTTGCAGGTACAGTTGATGCCGAGACCTCCAAAAACAGAGTTTTTTTCTGGCTGCATCACAGGACTTTCCTGATGTCCACAGAGCAGCGCCAGGGCTTAAATACAGATGTCTTAGGCTTCAACCCATGATCTGGGGAGCCACAGGGATTCCCCCAATCACACTTCCCTCTGGATGCATTTCGTCGCTGGCCCCCATGATCCAGCCTCGTAAGGAGGAGAAGCACCCAAAATCTCTGCCAGGGGAGGTGCTGGGAGGAGCAGACATCCGAAAACTTCACAAGCTGCTCCGTGCCCCAAGGGCCAGCTCGTGCTTCTCCACTGCAGGGAGAAGAACCTGCCTTCTTTTCCTTCTGTTTTCAAAAAATTCAAATCCAGAAACACAAATTTAAGGTCTGGAGGTAAAAAAGAAACTCCTAGTGCCAGATCCTACGTGGGAATAAAGCAGTCCCTTTTAACTGAAAACATCCCAGAAAAAAGGAAGAAGTAAATAAATTTCACTGAGCCTTTTGAAAATGCTGGAATTGCCTTTGTGGTCTAATTGTATCTGGTTTTATGGCCTCATTTCTTGTCATAAAATTAGTCCCACTTCTTATGCTTTTTCCTTTTCTACCAGCCTGTGATTATTATTTTTTAATTGCTTTAGTATGTTGATGTCTCCCATACCTTCCCAGAGACGAGGGCGAGGGACCCGATTCTGTGGCTGTCGCGGACATGGAACATGCTGTGGCTGCTGAAAAGAGACGGCCGCAGAGCTGTTGAGGTGGCTGTTAGCATTAATCTCCCCAAAATTGTCTTTAATGGCCGAAAGAAGGACTTGGCACGGGGACCATGCATCTGAGCAGAGCTCAGCCACGAGGGAAGGAAACACTTATTAGCAAAGCAGCAATATGTCTTGCAGGACTTCCTAGGGAAGAGCTCTAGATACAAACAACAACATTAGGAAAGTAATAAGAGTATAGGAGAAAAAAAGCCGCATGAAAGAGATAGAAACTAAAAATCTGTAGACCTTTTAATTACCATCTTATTTCAAACAGCACCAATATCTCCTCACTAGCTCTCCACAACAGCGTCTGTATTTGTTCTCTTTTTGATATACAGCTGCAAGAGGAAGCCATGCATGAAGTTTATTAAGCCTGGGTAATTTTCTCTCAGTTCTCTATGCTATTGATTTAATCTGCACTCGTCTGTGGCTCTGCCTGAACCTGAGAAGCCATTTAAAAACAAAAACCATATAATTCTTCCAAAATGCAAATATTATCTTATGTAGGACGTTGCCATTTTGGATGCATTAACAACATGCTGAAAATGAATGTGTCTGCAAAATAAATCTTATTAAGGAGACTTTGATGATAACAAGACAAAAACAGAGAGAGCAGTTTGAGCTGAACGAAAACACAGAGCCGAATGTGAACTTAACTCCGCAAATTTCTTTCTCGGGTTGGAAGGAAAATCGGATTTGCTTTGGATTTCAGCTAGCTTCATCCTGCACCAGCTCTCCACTGTCCAACATCCTTTGCCTTACTCCCAGTTTATGACAAAAGGAAGCGTGAGCTCAGTGCGAATAGCTCTATCCACTGCGCTGGCGATGCTCGGAGCTGGCATAGGTGCACCTTGGGCTTGCAAGTCATAAAAGCAGCTCCTCAATTCAGAAAAACAAACCTTGAAGACTTCTGCAGGCCACAAAGGCTTTGCAAAGATTTTTTCATCCTGACCCTGGGCTTTGCACATGCTCCTCCATGAAGGGAAAGGACCCAAGGGCCACAGGCTGGAGGGGCACTACATCCTAATTGCATCCCAGCCCCATGTCCAAGAGCCATCCCAAGCAGGAAAAGCGATTTTTCCACAGGTGGATCACCGGCTTCATATTTTAGACTCAACAAATCAAAAACAGAATGGTGACAGAGCAAGTTAGACACAGGGCCCAGCCAAATCCAACCCTTCCGGGGGATGTGGCATGCCAGGATTTGGGACAGGCGCATATGTACTCAATTCATCGGCTCTCTCAGCTAACTGACACAAACCACCCTGCAGTGCCATTTAGAACATATTAATTAAGAAAGCAAAATTTAGTCATCTAATTTAGCCTGTTTTCCAAGCAGAGCTCCTTGTCAATCACATGGACCGGCACAACCTCCCTGTCTCCAAGCTCTACTCGCCAGCCCTGCAGCTCTTCCTATTCTGCCAATGCAAGAAATGGCCTTTTTTCCCCAGGTTTAGGTCACCCTCATTTTCTTACACCAGTTAGACCACAGTAATTCAGGGACATGAAACACACCAGCCCACAGCAAAAGGAGAATCTGTGCTCGTTGGACTTAAAAAAGGCAAAGTACAGCTGAAGACTTCAAGACGAGTTGCAGGAATGAGAGTGCTTTGTGGGACATCATCCAATGCCTCCTGGGCAAATCCATCATCCCCTCAGTACTCACGTGGCTCTGCGCAAAGATAGCCAGGATCTTCAGAGCCGTCCAAAACTTTGTCCTACCAACTCAGGGTGGAGTAGCTTGGGGGGACAGGGATGGGAATCCCCAGAGACTGGTAAACCTTCGGAGCATCCCGAAAAATGAGTGGATGCAGTAGGACCGCTCCCTGCTGCAGCAGCCCATAAAATTGTGCTTGTCGCAGGCATTCACCAAGTTTCCCTGCAGAACATCTCCACAGCTCAGTATTGCGCCTTGCAGGCAGCCTGTGGGGAGAGATGTAGGACGAGCTCAGTCTCAAATGTCCTCTGTAAATGTGCTCATCGCCAGCATCTGTAGGATTTTGGCTGGGGTTAGATGCCTTTATCACCTCCCAGCCCCTGGTCTCATAGAGAGATCATGGGAATTTTTTGTGCTAGTTCTTTTGTGCAGCGAATTTGGGAGGAAGAGAAGGACAAACTTCATCTGTAATGCTCCCTCATCATCACCTGAGCACAGGCAGGCACTTCCCAAACACCGACCCATAGCTATGATATTTGCTATGCGTTAAGTATAAACATTTTCAATAACGCAAAACAATTCATTCAGCATTGCCTTATGATTCATAGAAATTGCAAATAGAAGTAGTTAATATAATTGTCCAGCTGAGTCCAGCAGGCTGGGAACATATAGCAGTGAGATGTAATATCAGGGAAGGTTGGGCGGAAACTTAAGTGCAGGTTAAGCAGATGCATTACTTTAATAACAAACAGAGAGCCCTTGTAGTTATAAAGAGGCTAAAATAAATATTGTACTAGAAATCTACAGAATGGGAGGTTTTATCAGCAAGAACTGCCCGCTTGCTATTTACTTTTCACAAAAGCTGCGTTTGCCATGTTTTTATGTAAGGAAGAGAATGACGTCTTTTGAGAAATGAACTTATTTCTCCATAAGTTTTACAAGAGAGCCTCAGTTTCTCTAAGAAATATGATCACATCACAGTAGTTGTCCTGGAGAGAGAAAGACGCTTTTTTCCTTTTTTAAAAAAGGAGGACTATAATTCAAAGAGGACCTGGTGCTTCTGCTCCTATCTCCCTTGGAGATGGACCAACCTCTTTGACTTCTCCAAATTGCAGAGGGAAATGACCTGCTTCTCTGCAGTGTTTTTGTGCCTGAATTTCAACCTCTTCCTTAGTCCATCTTGGACGTGACTGTAGAGGTAATGGCTTGGGAGGACAGGCCAGCTGTGGCGCACGTCTCTGGCTATTGAAAGGCAGCATCATCATTTATCCAGATTAACCAAACTCTGGCTCCACAGAGACGAAGTATACTGCTTTATTTATTAAAAGATATTTCTGAGGGCACCACATTAAATTAAAGTATTTTGTTCATGGCCTCCTAACTTAACGGCACATAAACAGCAAAACAAAAAAGAATATTGGCTCATTACAACCATCGCTAAATATTAAGGGTCTTAAAAATTAATTATTGACAGGCATTTCCTGCTTGTTTATGGGGAGAATGAAGATGAGGAGGCTTCCTGCAGTACAGAGAGAAATATTGCTGTAAAATGACCTCTCTGAGTTAGCAGATGTTACCTGGCGGAGCAAAGGGTTACTGTGATGGGTTAATGCTGGGTCGTCACCTCCCCAGAGTACTGCATCCTGCAGCATTTCCCATCCAGGTGAAGGCCTAAGAAGTGTCATATAACAAATGAAAAAAATGCCAATAACCACTGCCCTCCCCAAAAAAAGACCCAAACAAATAGCAGCTCTTGCAGGGCACCCCAGGACTAGCCATTATGCTGCATGGCTGCAGATGTAGTAAACCACCTTGTATCCACAGGGCTTTATGCCGGGGAAAGAGAAAGGGAATGTAATTCTAAATTCGCAGAACTTAGCATAAGGAGGTAACGGGATTGCGGTGGCTTTCCAGTAAATGTCGTTGCTGTAATGAGGCGAACAATTATTGTCAACCAGCAGAATTTTTCCCGTCATTTCAGCAGAAACAGCCAGCACCACAATTAAGAAGCATGCAGGTGCGTTGCCCAGTTCAAACCCTGCTAAATGGGTTGGACGAGGGCAGAGCAGTGTACAGTTCGTGCTACAAGGGGCAGGGATTTTTGTGCTCCATTCCCACAGGCCCCACTGCAGATTCCCAGCAGCCATGCAAAAGACAACGTCGCACCTGTCGTCTCAAAAGAGCTACTTATTATAGCACCAGGCCAATGGTCTGCCCTTACAAAGCAAACTGTTTAAGCAACTACTTAACTTGGAGAAAATAACGTTCTAGCTGATTTACAAATTTGAGGCCTTGGAGGCCAAACCTCCCTACACCTACAGCAGCAAGAACCTGGAAGAGCTCCAGGGAAGAGGAGAATCTCCCAGCAATGAAGCCAGCCCAGGAACACCACCGTTATCTCCAGCTTCACCCCATCTATGTATTTTCCCATCGAGAAGGTTGCTAGAAGCACAGCTGACAGCACAGCTCAACCACAGAACACTGATGAATTAAAAAGAAATTCCTGTTATCTTAGAGAAAGAGGGAGGCTGCAGTTGAGAATATTAATGGCATCTGAGTCCCCTGTGATGGCTTGTCTGCAGCTCGAGCCCTTCGTCTCCCGGTACCCAGGCTCCCAAATCCCTCTCCTGCTGCACAGCCCGGCTGGCAGGCGTGGCTGCTGTTGACCTGTGACGCTCATCGGTGCTCAGCGCAGCACAGCACTTCCGTAACTGTGGCGGTGTCACCGCCAGCAAAGCCAGTATAAAAAAGCAAGCAGCACCGTGGATGCAAATTTCTCAACTTGGGTAAAGAAGAGTCTCCTGCTTAAAAGGAAAGGGGAATGCAGTGGAGGGAAGCAACAGGTGGCAAGTAAAACCACTTAAATAATTTGTAGCATCTTTGCAACTTGGTGTGATTAACCGTGGCCAGAGTGCTATTAGAAGCCTGGTATGATGATTAACAAGTTCCCTTAATAGCTGTCTTTAAACTAGCTTTAAAAAAGCTGGAGCAGAGCTAGAAGTGGTGCAGAGACTGGGTCGTATCTCCAAGGAAACCAGAAACAATATGGGCTTTGGCACATCACTGAAACAGGCCGGTAACAAAGATTAGAACTGCTTTTAATTTAATGTTAATTATTGTTTACTCTCTGGAGTCCACCCCGTCGGAAAGCACTAGTTGGTCTAACCTTCAGCAGCTCATGGTGGGGACTGCGCTCCATCGCCCCTTGTCGGCATCTCCTGCTGGCAGCTGGGATGGAGGGGGAGAAACAGGAGCTGCAAAAGGGAGGAATCGATGGAAGAGGATGGCGAAAGGAAATGAAGATGGAGGGATGAATCCCAACCAGGCTGAACATTGAAAACCTTCATTCAGTTTTATTTAATTGTTTGCCCCCACTGCAGACATTGTTAATTAATATTAGACTCCCATTAATTTCTCATTCGGTGAATCACCCTGGCATTTTTGCACAAAAGCAGCCTCATTTTTATCAATGAAAAATGCTGGGTGCAGAGGCATCTTTCCCCCAAAAGACCATCTATGCCCACAGTGGAGAGCCGGAGACTTTAACAGGGTCAGCTCCCCGATGCTTGCTTAGGGATGGGGCATCCTGCCCAGGGATGGTGCCAGCTGGGTGTGAGGATTCACCAACCTCCTCTTACCAAGGGCCATGACTGATCAGGCAGCAACACAGCCCTGAGCTCCTCTCATTATACTCTAGCAAGTGGGAAAGGCTGGATCCTTTCCCCAGCCCTGACACACTAAAGCTTGGCAGGGACCAGGCTCAGCACCCTACAGTCAGACTTCCCCATCCCTTTTTCTCCGCCTCAGCACCCAGAGATGCCCATGAGCCCAACTCAACCTGCTGAACCTCAACTTTGCAAAATAACCCTCCTGCTCTCTTAGCCCCTCGCTCTTCTCCAGGCTGGATCCACACTACTTTTAACGAAGCAGAATGAAAAGACACAGGATATTTCTCATAGTCTAGCCTTGAAGACACTTTTTCCACAAAAATCCGTTCTGCTGCCCTGACAGCGCTGCTGAGGAATGGCAGCTGAGATTAAGGATGCTGAAAACTCCCCTAAGCTCTCCTCCCTTTGCTTGGAGACAGACATATTTAATTACGATAGAAAAGCGATCCTGGTGCGTGCTGCAGATACTTAAGGTGATTTGAAGTATGAAGCTGCATACGGTTTGCGAGATTTGCATTCCCTATCTGTTTAGGCTTGTTTAGACAGTTTCTGATGTTTATTCCCTCTGCATTTTTATACGCTTTCTAGTATGCAGGGACTTCAGAAAGACAAGTCTGAAAAATTCATTGTGCAAAGGTTTCAATAACTTCATTCCTCATCTGGTGCTTAGGATGAAAAACGCTTAGAAGCGGTGAGAGAATAAGGTTGAGTGAGGAGGGAACGGGTATCGGGATCGATTCACTCCAGGAGCAGATTTCAGTCCCTGTCTTGAAGATTCATCTCTGTCACTCATCATTTGGCCAATTACTTTGCTTTGGCTTCATAGGGCTTTGCGAAGGGTTTTGTAACAAGGTGCACTAGACAGAGGGGAAGAGGGAGCGGGCTTCCCCATGAGGCTGATTCCTTCAGGGTGAGACCTGTGTGTTTTCCTCTCTATGGCACAAAATTTGGGGTAGATGCCACTGGCATCAGCAGGAGCAACAAGAACATCTCTGATCCTCCCAGCGCAACGCGCCTGGTGCAGAGAAACTTTGGGTGCAATACACCTCCCCTTCTGCACTCCCGAGACTCAGATACACAGCGGAAAGCAGCTCCTGGAAGTTAACACAGACCTTGGACAACTGGCTGTCCACCAATGCAAATAGTTCATACATGGATCCTGGAGATCAAGGGCTGGCTTGGGATGTCCCCGAGGCCCAGCAGTACCAAAGAGGACAGCAGAGCAAGAACTTCAAACCAAGATGACATATCCCAAAGTGCTGGCCCAATACTGACACATTTGCGACAAAAAGTGACATCTTGGCTCCTTTTCTGTCAGAAGATGCTCTGGAGCAGCCCATCTTGCCTCAAGGGAGGTATCTGGGTTGAGGAAATCAGCCTCACATCATCAAAACAGAGATGGGATGAAGCAGGTGGCCTTGTGGAGGCCTTTCCCTAAAAGCTGCCCAGAATCTGCAATGATGTCCTTCAGCCACAAAGTGTCCCTATCCAGGCTGATGGATGCTCTAGCTCCTGTGCTCACTTTCTCACCATGCCACCTTCTTTTCCAGAGATACGCTCAAATAAATGCAAGCTCTCCATATTCACGTCACCAAGGCAGGTTTTAAGGTACTCTCATATACATAATGAAATCTTGCAGATCCTCCCGCATTTCTGCAGACGCATAATAGATGAATAATGCAAATCAACTCTTGGCTACGTGGCTGGTGCCGTTGTGAGGGTTTTGTCTTTTTTGACAGTGGGACTTTTCCCAGCAACCACAGCTTGTCAGGGAGGGATGGAATCCACCTGGCTAAAAGGGACACGCGAATATTCAGCAGCAGGCTTGCCAGTTTGGTGAGGTGGTCTTTAAACTGAAGGCATCGGAGGTCAGGGGCCAAAGTGGCAATGCTAATGCAGTCACATCCAATGGGGAATAAGTCAGGCCAACCAGATCAGTGACACAGGTGCCTTCGCTGCCTCACAGGATGGCAATTGGAAGACCAACAACCTCAAAGGTGAGTATGGCTGTAGTGGGTTCTCGTGCACCACTCCAGGAAAAGTTGCGTGCTGAGTTACCTCTCTGAAATGCCTGTATGGCAACGCACACAGCATGGGGAATAAACAGGAGGAACTAGAGATCTGCGCACAGTCGCAGGGCCACGATCTGATTTCAATGACAGAGACATGTGAGAGAGCCCGCGTGACTGGAATGCTGCCGTGGATGGCTACTACAGTTTTTAGGAAAGACAGGCCAACTACGCAAAGTGGGGGAGTTGCTCTTTATGTGAAGGAGAAACAGGAATGCATCGAGTTCTGACGAGGGGTGGAGGAAGACTGCATTGAGAGCTTATGTGTAAAAATTAAAAGGCAGGCACATATGGGTGACACTGTTGTGGGTGTTTGCTATAGCAAGGGATGTCAAGAGTAACAAGAAAGGCTTACTCAAATACACAGCAAGAAAAGAAAGACGGGGAAGTTAAGGCCTCCTGCTGAATGAGGTGTGTACCCTGGTGCTGCAGGATGCAGAGAAGGTGGAGGTAGTGAAAGCCTTTTTTCTTCAGTCTTCTGTGCTAAATCTTACCACCAGGCATCCCAGCCCCCAGAGGAGAGAGAGAAAATCTGGAGAAAAGAGGAACTCCCCTTGGTTGAGGAGGACTGGGATACAGATCATTTAGGCAATTTGGATCCTCACAAATCCATGGTCCCAATCAGATGGACCCATGAGTGCTGAGGGACCTGGTGGATGCTGTTGCTAAGTCACTCTCTGTCATCTTTGAAAGGTCATGGAGAACAGGAGAGGTGGCCAAGGACTGGAGGGTAGGCAGTGTCACTCCAGTCTTCAAAAGGGCAAGAAGGAGGAACTGGGAAACTCTAGGCCGGTGAGCCTCACCTCCATCCCTGGAAAGGTGATGGAACAATTTTTTCTGGAGGGCATCCCCAGGCATGTAGAGGACAAGAATGTTATCAGAAAGAGTCAACATTGACTCAGCAAGGGAAATCATGCTTGACCAACCTGATAGGCTTCTATGATGTTGTGACCGGCTGGGTCGATGAAGGGAGAGCGGTGGCTGTTGTTTACCTTAAGCGAGGCTTTTGACACTGTCTCCCATAACATCCTCACACACAAGCTATGGAAGTGTGGGTAGGATGAGAGGACAGTGAGGTGGACAGAGAACTGGCTGACTAGCAGCACTCAGAGGGTCGTGATGAATTATGCAGAGTCTGGTTGCAGGTCCATAACTTGCGGTGTTCCCCAGGGGTCTGTGCTGGGTCCAGCCTTGTTCAAAATATTTTTTCAATGGCCTGGACGAAGGAACAGAGCATCTCCTCAGCAAGTTCGCTGACAATACAGAGCTGGGAGGTGTGGCTGATGCACCAGAAGGTTGTGAGACCAGTGAGACCTGGACAGGCTGGAGAACTGGGCCCAGGAGAACCTCATGGAATTCAGCAAGAGCAAGGTCCTCCCGCTGGGGAGGAACAACCCTCTGCACCAGCACAGGCTTGGAGTGACCTACTGGAGAGCGGCTTTGCTGAGAAGGCCCTGGCAGTGCTGGGGGCAGCAGGTTGATCATGAGACAGCCTTGTGCACTGTGGCCAAAAAGGCCAACCAGTGTCCTGGGGTACATTAAGAAGAGTGCGGTTACAAGGCGAGGGGGGGTTATCCTCCCCTTCTGCTCTGCTCTAGTGGGACCACATCTGGACAGCTGTGTCCAGGTCTGGACACAGTTCAGGAAAAAAGGGAGCTACTGGAGAGAGTCCAGCAGAGAGCTACGAGGATGATTGCGGGCTGGAGCATCTCCCTTGTGAGGAAAGGCTGCGAGATCTGGGTTTGTTCAGCCTGGAGAAGAGAAGGCTGAGGGGATCTCATCAATGCTTATAAATAACTGAAGGGCAGGTGTCAGGAGGATGGAGCCAGACTCTTTTCAGTGGTGCCCAACGCCAGGCCAAGGGGCAACGGGCACAAGCTGGAACACGGGAAGTTCCAATTGAACATGAGGAAAAAACCCTTCCCTGTGTTTGTGACAGAGCAATGGCACAGGCTGCCCAGAGAGGCTGTGGGGTCCCTTCCCTGAAGACATTCTCACAGCACCTGGACGTGGTCTTGTGCCCCTGCTGTGGGTGTGCCTGCTCAAGGAGGGGTGGGACGTGATGATCTCCGGGGGCCCTTCCAAGCCCTTCCATTCTGCTATTCTGTGATTTGCTACAAGAGATGTACTGCAGTTCCCTACAGATTCATTTCAACAGACACCCATTGTTCTTTAGTCCTATCAAATATTAGAAGCGCCTCTTAGGATTTCTTTCATAGAGATTGCCATTATTCCCAGGAGAGTGACTTATATTTGTTTAATTTCTCTTGCTCCAGCTTCCAGTGCAATCCTGGAGCGTCATATGATCAGGTTTTGCTGGGAGGCCTGATACTGGGCTGGTGGGGTGAGACTACAGGAGCCACACAGTCTGGTTGAGCTCAGGGCTTTGAAGCAATTGCTGAGTATTGCTGAAGATGAAAAGGCAAATATTTCCCTTGCTGGAAAATAAATCTTAATTTTCACGCAACCAAGAAGTCACTATGTACATAAACAATGGATTTAGGCTAGACCCTCAACACGGTGCAGCAAGCATCGAAAACCCATGGCATATAACTGTCACATGCTTCATGAAGTCCCCAGGCACGTCCCTGTCCTGAGCTACTCTTTGTGTGCAGAGTTGAAGGACCCTGCAGGTACAAACATCTGCACACTCCTGCGGTACATCATCCATACGGACAGTCAAGGAGAGCCTGAAGCCCTTGAAAAGGGCTCAGGGATGGAGCATCATACCTTGCTGCCGCAGCAGCAGGGACATGGATCTATGTGGCCATTTCTCAGCTTTCTTTAGCTTACTTTTCCCCTGTCAAGCTATAGAGGCAAGGAGCACACCGCAAACCATAGTTGCTCAGTGGCCAGCTGTTACCATCGCTGCACTAAGGAAGGCGCAAAACACAGAGGAAAAATTATTTTGCTAAATACACTCAAAATACCTGACTGAGCTATGGCCTGGGAAGACAGACCCACGGAAGCACATGGGATGCCACAGTTATTTACACCTTTGGAGGGTTCACCAGGCAGCACCGGCTCCTAATCGGGTACCAAGAGAAACAAACAGGTTACAGGGAACAAAGCAAGGAAGATGCTTTGGGTTTCATGGTGTGGCGGGTTTGTTTGTTTTGGGTTTTCAGCAACAGTTTTGCATCCCTGGTTGCCATGGCAGCGCAGAGAGGCCTGCACGCTGCATCCCTCAGAGCCGGCAGAAGCTGGGCTCCTCGTTGAGCTGGTCCGGTGATGGCTGGCACAGCCAGTGCCCAAACAGGTTGTCAGAGGGAGCTCAAAACTTGAAGTGAGCCTCAGAGCAAAGCAAGGAGCAAGCCGGGGGCTTTGGCACAGTGCCAGGACCCTGCCCGCACACAGGGACACACACTGCCTTCCCAGGAGCTCCTTACCCACCACTAGCTGCAGGACCCAGCTGCCTCCTGTGTGCTGCCCCGCCACCCTGCAAATGTCCTTCCAGCTCTGCAGCGACACAAAGCACTTTTAAACCCAATTAATAACAGCAGGTACAGAAAAGTCGCAAGTTCCCCTTCCCTCCCAGGGCTGACACATGTGAAGGAGGTGACACTGGCATCGCTCTCTGCTCAGTCTCATCTCCTCAGCGGCATTAAGGGGCCGTTCCTGTTGCTGCATGTGCAAAGGGCCATGGCAGTGAGGGAAGCGCGAGCCAGGTTTTACACCTTTAGCACGTTTCCCAGCTGCTATTTCCCTCATAGGTTCTCCTAGGTGTCCTTTGCGTTCTTGAAGCCATGTTGTCTTTCTCCCCATTACCTTGAGTGCTTTTCTTTATTGTCTTATTTGTCTCCTTTCCACAGCGTAATTTTATCTTGTTAGAGCGATAATGCGACTTGTTTGTTTACTTTGTTTTACTTTTGTGGTGGTTTTTACTCTACATTATCTTCATCTGAGCAGCACTTTATCAGCAAGGGGAAGCCAAAGGAAGCTATCTTTCATCCTTATTGAGACTCCACCTTTCATTATCTCCAGTGATGCTACAGAGCATCAAAAGTATATCTTTGCTCTTGCAATATAATGTAATTTCGAATATAGCAATTCAAGCCTTTTGAGAAAAATATGTCGGCTAACACATATCCATTACAACCCCTCACTCTCCCCCGAACACTCCCATTGGAGCCCCAGAGCTGGTTTGGAGCTGCTTGGTGTTAAGGAGTGCAAGGTGGAGGAATAGGACATTTTTAGGGCTGTGTCAGCTGAAGAAGACGGATGGGGCTGATCCAGTGTACGACTTGAAGATCTCTTGTCCTGTTGCTGTCTCGTGACTGTGAGGGTGGCCCCAGGGGCTGTGGTGCAGGCTCCGGGGTGGGCTGCGGGGCCGTGAGCAGTGACGGACAATGCTGCTTTTGATGGGGAGCCCAGCTAGGCACAGCAGAGGTGGTCGCAGCTCTTCCATTGCTATACAAGTGGTGGACACGGTGAGGCGCCAGGACGAGGTGGGAAAGCAAAGTCATGGGCATGTTCTGCTTGGGAATGTTTCATGGGTGAATGGACCCCCCTGGAGAGACTTGAGGAGGGTGTGGTTTAAAATCCTCGTTGCTGGCATGGCCAGGAGCCCCATCTGTCATGGTCCTGATCTTCCCTACTTCCAACCAAGAAGAAAAACGCAAATTTTTCTCAGCCATCAAACTCTGAGAGCCAACACAGGGTTGTCACCCTGCCCCAGAGCCCTATGTTACTTCTTAAGCGCATTCACAAAATCCCATCCTCTGGTTCCCCAGCACAAACCTCACTTCTGGCTCCTTTTGTCTTCCTCACTCTCTACTGAGCAGACCCCTGGATGCTCGTATACAGCCACACCACGGCCTGGGGGAGCACGTGTGTTCAGCTCCCACCTCTGTGCCCCTGTCACTACGCCAGCTTGACCCTTCTCCCCAACTCATCCACATTTCAAAGATAACATAGTGTGTAGGTGGAAAATCTATTTAAAGCTTCTGGAATTAAGGCACATGAGGGAGCTTCGATAGGTTTTGGAATAAATTGCCCATGAAAGTGCTGGGGAACCTATCTCGGGGAAAAAGAGAGAAAGAGGGTGAGACAATTATATACCTAGAAAGGAGAGAAGAGGACAGATCGGGAAGCAACTGGCTGATTGTTCCATAAGCACCTCTTAAAAGCAAACACAATAGACATGAGTGGTTTTTAAAATGACAGACAATACAATGGGAGATAATATATTTAAAACCCATATCAGTTGTTAACAGACCATAAAAACGCTGGTACATTAATCTATGCTGTCTGTCATAGGCTTATGAAGCAGCTGTTTTATTTTATAGTTTCATTCCTGCACGCTTCTCTGACACTTCCACAAGTACATCTCAATTTATTTGGATAAGAACAAGTAGAAATATTGAATTCTTCTTCCTTTGGTTTTGCTGCTTCTTCATTTTTTCTCCAGTCCCAGCAACTCATGGAAGGCACTTGCTATAACTTTACCAGTGTATTTTTGTCTGCCAAAATGATTATTTTAGGAGAAATGCATCATGCAGATGCATGTTTCTTCCCTTACTTTGGGCTTTCTGAGCTCCTTTTGCGCCTTCACAGCTATTGAGATGAAGGTTGGGCTCCTGCAGCACGTCTGGGTGCCAGTCTCAGGGGGGTGGCGGGGAGTGGGCCACTTGCTTGCCTGGGGCAGCTCTCCCATCCCACATCACTCTGGGGCTCTCAGCCAGACGTTTCTTAAATGCCAAAGAAGGATGTGATTTTTGCCTTAATAAATGTCCCTCCTTCACCTTTGCTTGCAGAGCTCTGTCCCCACCTCCACCTTCCTCCTCCTCCCCTGCAAGGTGGGACAAACGTGTCCACAAATCACGTCCTAAATCCCATTGCATTCACTCCCTATTGGCTTTTATTTCTAAAGAGGAAGGAGGAGGAGAAATAATGTGTCCGTTTGCTCCCAAGGACCATAAAGTACGGATGAGGTGTTTGCTCCAAGCCGTAGTTTTGTTTTCTTTCTAGATTTGCACTTTATGTTTTTAAGCATCAATTCTGTGATCAGAAATACACACGATACTGTCAATGGCAGGGCCAGCAGCTGCTCCCAGCCTGCTGCTTCGCATGTGAATGATGGGTCCCGTGCAGCTCTTTTCCAGGGACTCAGGACCCATCGTAGCCCCATCCTATTAACCCCATGAGCAGCGCTGCTCTCCAGGGGCCCTGCAGACTTATGAGCATCAAACAAACATGCCGGAGATGCTCTCAACCCCTTGTCTGCTCTGTGGTAAAGCCCAGAGGCAAGGCGAGCTCTGGTCCCTGCACCCCTGCAAAAAAATGTTTAACATGAATTATTCCAGGTGATGACACACACTAGGTTCAAAGCTCAGATATAGCCTTTCTTGTGGGCCCTTCAAAGAAGAGGCATTTCTGCTTTGGGTCCTGTGGGATGCTCATTGGTAATTGCTTAAGAAGCTATGAAGTGCTCAGTGCATTTCTCTAATGAGGGTGGAAAGGGAGCAGGAGCCCACCTGGGAAAAAGCAGGCAGGGGTACGGAGAGGGCTTGTGATGAGGGAGTCAGAGTGGTTCTTTTTAATGGTGAACCAGGAACCTTAACACTTGAGCTGAGGTCTGCTGCTGCCTGCAAGGGGAGAATCATTCTCTCGCCTCCCCACTCAGCCTGGCTGGTCCACTGCTCTGGTTTGCAGCTGATGGCTGCCGCAGCGTGCACCCCAAAACTCGGTCCTGATGTCATTGGTGGCGTGCGCTGCTCCCGGGCAATTTGAGAGCCTCTTCCAGTGTCAGCAAAACGAGGACAGACCCCTCTGCATTAGCAGAGAGGGAAAAGCACCCACCTGATAGCTACCATGGGTGAGCTGGTACCTGGGAAATCTTCACCATCCCATTGGCTTTTGCCCCATTAGGAAATCCCTGTACAGAGTTGAGAAAAAACCCACTAATCTCCTTGTCCTCATCTTTCTTCTGCAGCTACTTATCCAAAGGAGAGGTGGACGCTGACCCTCTCTACATACCCTGCGCCAAAGGAGGAAGCTCATACCTTGAAAACGATTGTCACTCAACCTGCCAAGCCAACACAAATAGTTCCCTTTGATCGTAAAAGTATACAAATAAACATCTGTCATCCACACATAACATTTTGGTTTCTCAGCTGAAATACTGCTGCTGTCCCTAGTATATTTTATATCCTAGCCCAACCCCTCCCTGGTATCTCTAGCTCTCAGGGCTGTCACTCAGCTGCAGTTTCCCACTCCGGATCCGCAAGAAGGAGAAGCTGCGAATCCTCTAGCACTGTCAGGATATCATTAACCTTTGCTATGAATTTAAATGGTCTCCTCTTGTGAGTTCGGAGCTCTGCAGTCATTTCCTTCAAGCTCCCAGCATCCTTCCATTCCCCAGGTCTTGGGCACTGCTTTGCTCAATCTCTACAAAACCTGCAGCTCACACAGGCCCCACACATGTGCACCCAGCAGATGTATGTGTCTGTGTCCCACCGCTCTCCTCTCCATCTACAAGAAGGATCACTACATCCACCCAGGCTCAGCCACAGAATCACATCAAAACTGAGCAACACGATCTAGCTGAAGATGTCCTTACTTACTGCAGGGAGGTTGGAGTAGATGGCCTCTATAGGTCCCTTCCAATCCAAACCCTTCTGTCATTCAATATGCACGAGCGTCGCAGCAAACCCATCCCAGCAATCCCGATCTTGCTGCCATTTCAGAAAGCTCGGCGCTCCTCCACGCTGCTTTAGGCATACGTGGGCCGCAGCACGATGAGGGATGCTCAGGCGACCTCCTCCCACAAACAAACTCACCTTTCCCTCCCCTATAGTATGTAGAAATGAGACCCTGCAACTCCAGGTACCCCTTTTTCCCCTAGCTTTTTTTTAATTTGTGCTCGTTGCCCCAGGCTCCAGCAGATGAGAAAAAGCTTAAGAAACAACAGATTTCCACACGTGCATTCTGCTTCCCCCGGCAGCCCCAGTCTCTCCCCTCCCTGGCCACGCAAATCAATTACAGCGTTGTCAGTGCCAGGGAGAGGCATTGGCGGGGAGGCAGCTCGATACAGAGAGTGGTTGCTTCTCCCCATAAATCACTGCCTGGCGCTCATTTGTGTTTCCCAAAGCACTGGGGGTGTGGCAGGGCTGAGGATCACAATCCCAAAGCTGCGGATTCTTCAGGGCTGATAGTTTTTGTCCCCAAACTCATTGGAGTTTTCTCCCGTCCATATCTGAGGAGCTGCAGGAGCATCGTGAGCATGACCAGCCCTTTTCCTTGGAATTTAGGAGAAAAAAGTAATCATTTTTAGGGTGTGTGGGTGTGAGATAGCAGCCCCTTCTTCAATCAAACCCTGAGAGATCTCATCAGTTCATGGTCTCTGCTCCCCTCCCTATGGTCACGTCACAGGGCTGCCTGGATCAAGCATATAAAAACAATAAAAAAAGAAAATATGTGATTTTTCCACATGCAAAAGGGGAATCTGTTTCTCTGATGCTTTGCACACGAATTCAAGGGAGAAAAATGCACCCACACCCCAAGCAGCAGCCGCTCTTCACCTTGCTCAGCATCCAGCAAAGCAAAAGAGAAAAAAATCACAAATTCCAGGAGATTTTTGCCCCTGCGGTTGCCCTAGTCCGTGTGTTTGCACGGAGCGGGTGGGGATGTGTATCACATCCACCTCTGTCAGGCTCTCTCTGAGTTTCTGTGCTTTTGCTTTTTGGAAAGTTTTTCTCTCTGCGTTTCCTGACTTGGAAACAGAGAGGGCTGAAGTCATGCAGTGGGGCTGGAGTGGGGGTTCCATAGTTGCAGGCCGAGAGCTACCTTACTCTCCCAGAGAGAGTTAACCCTCCTATTAGAAAAATATTAAAACCAATAACGAAATAATAACTAATAACAAAATAAAAGAAAAAATAGGAAAAAGAAAGGAAGAACGATGCTGAGATCAGATAGTGGGTAAGCGGCACGTATCAAGTCTTGCTCCGGACGGCTCAGGCATTGAGAGCTTCACTGATCATTGAAGAGACGTGGCTTGGCTGGCCCAAATCACCTTTCTCGAGGCCACATTTTGGGGCAGAAAGTGGCTACTTGGTCATAAAGCTGCAGAGCTCTGCACGCCACAGAGACGCTGGTCTCTACTGAGAATCAGCAGCCCCGTGATTGTTAAATCATCATCAAATATACAAATATAATGAGGAGCGGGAGAAGGGTGGGGAACTGAAGCCATCAAATCTGGGACGGAAGCCAGGCTCTTCGCATAAGCCCCGCGCTGGTCCTGGGATGCAGGGGCAGCTCCGTAAGCTCTCACGACAGGCACAGAGACTCGGGGTTTGTTTTCGAGCAAGGAAACAATATTTTTGTCTTCTTTATTATCCCCCAAACTCATCGAGGGAATTTTCTTCTCCCAGATCCCCAACCCCAGTAGAGAGCAAAACATTTAGCATGAACTAACGGGAAGTCGGGGTTTGCAAATGTTTGGGTTCCAGGCGGAGGGGAAAGGGCAGTGCTGGTCGAGGATTTCAGTAATAGCAGATATTTCCATAATTTTGAAATGGTTCCAGTCATTTATGCCGCTTTGCACATGAATCTGGTCTCAAGTCAAGCTGGAAGAACAGGGGAGTTTTTCTTTTGAAGCACTAAAAAAGGATGTTTTGGTCATTTTTGACTAGTTTTGTCCATCAAAATCAAATGTGAAATTCGTGAAAATGCAGAAATCAGGTCTGTCCTTTGGAAAATATGAGTTTTAACAGGAAAACACTTCTGCAAATGAAAAAATATCTGCAGGTCCTCCTACAGTGATGCCAGAAGCACTTGATCCCTTCAGGCACTTGTCGCAGATGCGGGTGGACCTGATCCTCTTCCTCGGACAGGGCATAGAACGGTGGGAAGGAGCTACAGAAGCCTTCGGCCATATTTTGGCCTCATTTTGACCCCTACTGTGTCCTCATTTTTGACTCCCGTCGGAGGCACTATGCCTGGGGGTGGCTATGTTGCTCAGCAATGCACACCAGCCCGCCCATGCTCATTTGCAGGACACATCTCCCCACAGTGCCGTCCTCCCAGACTGCTAGAAGAAAACAATTACTATGCAAATCTTAATGAATCAAGTCTGCAACCCACAACTGGGAACATAAATACCAAAGTGCGGGTTTTGATGGACGACAGAGGAATAACTCTACTTAATTTCATCACGAACCACTGCACTGCTCCAAGAGCTGAGCTGAGACTCAACGCAGGCATGGATGTGGCCGGGCTGTGCTGTGCCCCAGGCTGGAATTGGGGTGCCAGAACCGTGTTGTGGTAGCGCTCCCCAGAGGACACAGCTCCGTGTATCTGGATTCAGCTCAGCATTAAAAGCTTATTTGAGACTTTGCCAATTCCTTTTGATCTGGTGATGAAAGACAATGATAAGTCTTAAGAGACCCAAATTAATAGAGGCGAAATTGATTTTGTAACATGTGGACTTGTTTTATTAGACTCCTGCAAGCTGGGTGAGATTAGGAAGGCAGCAGCGTTCGGTGGCCGATCTGGGTAATGGCACTAGTACGTCTGTACCGGCCCCGTTCTCGCAGAGAGCAGTACATCCCACGCAGGCGCAAGCCTACACCCACCTGCCTTTACATAAATACGGTCAAAATAAACTCATCTCCCGGCCGTGTCCGCATGGCAACACTTGCCATGGGCTGACAAGATGGTGGGAAGAGTGTAGGTGCCCAACCGCTTCCCCGTCACTTCCCCCTTGCTTGCCTCGCCTTTGCTTATTTAAAGGCTGCGTGTCCTGCTTCTTGTCCCCTCTCCCAAGTTGCCCCCAAAGCTGGAGAGGAACCTTCCCGCTGCAAAGCTCTGAACAGCTGGAGTGACAGCTTTGCAAATAATGGCGTTAGCAGCCAGAGGCCTGGGCACACACATGTGTTTATTAATTATAATGACTTGGTATTGTTCATTAAAGGCTGGAATTTATGTATCAGGCAGAGCTGGAGTGCCATGCAGCATTAGGGTTTGAGTTTGTCCTGTGAGATGGCAGGGGAGCCCTGGAATTAGCAATGACTCTGTGCATTGGGCAGGAAAGAGCTGTACATATCAAGCTAACGGCATGAGAGAGAAGCAAAATTGAGATACATGGCACATGCCTGCTCCGCTCCAGAGGAGTAAATGGAAATACATATTATTATTGCAATATAATTTGACCAATGTATTTTCCTAGGATCTAGAGCATTTGCTATAGTTAATTGAGATCCTGAGGTTCACTGGCTTTCATTATAGCAAAGCTCTGGAGCGGAATACTCTTGGCTAGTGATCAGAGCAAGATGGAAAGAGCATTTACTGGAGTTGCATAATTGCAGCTCAGAGGTGGGAGAGTGTCACCAAACACGCGACAACTCCCGCGCCAGGGCTGCTCCGCGGCACAGCGGTGTAAATCCGGAGTGACCTGGGAAAACCTTCCTGGGGTGCAAAAGAAAGCCCGAGGTTGGGTCAGTGGAGTCAAGGCCTTGCAGCGAGAAGCTTTGCATGCTGGCATCCCTGAACCTATGGAGTGGGTGTGCACTGCAGCCTTGCAAATGGGTTTTGCTCTCTGGGGCAGTGCTGGACACACAAGCCCTGTGTAAAGATGCCACCTCCCCGTAAGGCCGCCCTCCCTGGAAGGAGTGGGACCGTCCGCTCCAGCAGCCCCGGTGCTGCCTCGGGTGGCTGTGGGAATGTTCCCTGCCTTTCCCGAAGACGCCCTTTCCAGCTCAGGACCATGCCGTCTTCCAAGCAACGGCTTCTCACTGCCGTTCTCCACCCCAAAGTAATCTAAACTAAGAACGGAAGCAGTTTTCCTAATAACCGTCACCCTGCTGGAGAAATAATTACTGCAAGTCCAGAAGCAAATGTTAAAAAAGTAGTAATGGAGATCAGCAACAGGCTGAACTGGCAGGATTGGAGCCTAGTGAGCTCGGGTTCAGCCCGTGCCACCATCCCCTGTCTAAAGCCTACCGGGGTCAAGCTGGATGTCTGAGACATCTTTGCATCAAGGAGGAAAACCCACTATGGACCCCGCTGGGGCGACAGCCTGGTCTTGCATCTGGCAGGAGGCACCAAGCCCTAGCTCTTTGGTGGCCCTCATGCACCTTTTTCACACTGATTCCTGTATTTATGCCTGTGCAACCTGGAGCATCCGTCAACGGCATGAACCAGCCCAGGGGATCGGCAAAGCACAAACCGGGGGCTTGGCTTGCACCATCGGAGTGTTGCCGCCTGCCACAAACCCTGCACCCCTCACCTCTTCCAGAGAAAAAGGTGGTACTTTATCACTGATCAGGCTGCAAAGGCACCAAACGGCAGTGGCTGGGGGTCTTGGCCCCCACCTCCCAAAAAATAGAAAAGGATACCCTGGGAAATGTAACCCGTCAATCATTTTCATTTGTGCACCTCAGCCCCTGTCATTCGTCCCACTCCACTTGTGCACACCAAGCTTTGCTTTTCATTAGAAATAAAAATAATCCTTGTCAGAATGTGGGATTTTTTCCCCGTGGTTGAATGCGGAGACGGCAGATGAGTGTCGGCTGATCCGGGGCCCCCGGCAAGGCTGGAAGCCAGAGAATGTTTTTCTAGGTTTAGCGAGGCGGAAAACAGACAAGGAGAACACAAATGCAAAGGCTATCACTCAGGCTAACGTCATCTCAAATTAATCCTGCCAAAACATAGCAGTGAGGGAAGGGCTGGGGGAGGGAAGGGAAAAACAAAATCAAATGTAATACGGAGAAAGTTCTAATAAAAAGGTGGGTTTTCCCGTGGCCAGGGTGGCTGGTGGCTCGGTTTCAGGGTGCAGGTATTAGATCTCTGCTGAAGCTCCCAGGGTGGGCGACTTCTCCCTCTAGCTGAAGAGGGTCCCTGGGAAGGGACCCAGGTGCTTCCCAGTGTGTCATGGCACCCGCCAGCGAGGGATGCACTAGCACGGAAAAACTTAAAGCTTTAACAACAAGAAAGCAACTTCAGCTTGTTTTTAGAATTGAAAGTTGGGTGGGGAGGAGGAACAGTCCGAAAAATAGGGGTGCTGTGCTGGCGGGATGGCGTGGGGGGACAAGGGGGTGAGAAGGACCCCGTGGGCGTGCAGAGCTGGGGCGCATGGAGGAACTGCTCTTTCTCCCCGTGCACCATAGCTGCTCTTTGGAAATTAGATTTAGAAGGAGGACAAGAGAAACACCCTCCCGGCTGCTTTGGCACCGCGTTCCCCACCCTACGCCAGGAATCGCCGGGTCCTCTCCGCCTTTTACCATCGCTCCGCTTTCCATTGATGGTCTTATTTTATTTATTTCCTTTCTCAACTGCTTCCAAGCACCTTTGCCTGGTTGCTATAGCACCTCCCGTGCCAGAAATGCCCTCTTTGCCCACAAATCTGCCTGATTTCAGCCGAAAAGAAGCTGGGCAGCTGCAGCCTCTGCCCAGCAGGGCACCCTGGGGCCATCTGTTCTACATCCCCATGAGCAAACTGGGACCAGTGCAAGAGTCATTGCTGAGCAAAGGCTGCGGGGCAGCTGCTGGAGAACAAGGGCTCAGTCCCGAGTTACAGCTTTCTCTGGCCTGTTTTATGCTGGTGTAAAAGAGCATGTAGGTGCCAGAGAAGAACACAGTCCTGATCGCGGCTAGGAGCAAAGCAAGCTTAAAATGCACTGCTTATTATTCGTTAACACCAGGGAAGATAGGTAGAAAAACCCTAAAAACAAAAAACCGAAAACCTTCTAGATCTTAGTTCCTCCTTGCTAGCCTCAATTTTCCCTGGAGGAATGATGTTTTCTTTGTGATTGTCACTCTCCAACCCCCAAACCCTGTGCTCCAGCCATTCTGTGGCTGCCCCTTTCCTCCCATTTGCTGGTCCTTAGATTTACACCAGGACACTAACACTGCCCGAGCTGTGAGTGGGTGATGCAGGGTGCGAGGGGCAGTGCCCACGTCTCCTTCCTGCCACGGCACACCTGGTGAGGCGGGGGTGCGGGTGCACATCTGGCAGGCATGGGTCCGCTCAGCCCTAACACATCTGGACAGGCATCTGTCAGAGCTCATCAGGCAGGCAGCAGGCACCAGTGCTGAGGCGTTAACACCGCAGGTACTGCGATAAAAAGCACAGCTCGGAAAAAAATTAAGCAAAACCCAGAGGATGCTGCAGGGAGGGCTCTGGTCCATCTCCCCAGGCCCGGTTTGGCTGGGTGACCCCTGCGATGAGCCAGGATGTGCACCCATCTCCTTGAGCATTTGGCAATGTGGTATAACAGCACCCTTTTCACACGCTAAAAAGGCACCCAGGTAACAGGGACAACTGGCCAACACACCTTCGGAGCTGCTCCAAGATCATCAGTCACGTCCGCAGGAAAACCAGCCAGGCCATTTGGGAAGCAGCCAGGTGACAACCCGAAGCCGGGAAGGGGCTTAAAACTTGAGAGATTTGCAGCCATCCACCCTCTGAAAACCTTTTACTTTATCAGAGCGATGATCACGGGCTGCATCTCGGAATGAAGCAGGACTGCTAGTACCCAGCACAGGGTGCATGCAGCCCTGACGCTTCCAAGCCTGATTTGGGGAGAGAAAAAAATGGACTGAAACATTTACAAATGACTGTGGGCTGACTTTTGCCCATGAATGGCTCATATACACTTATGACGGCACATCCGTGTACTGTGTGACTGGGACCCACCTGGATGCCATGAACACGGGCAGCGCATCTCCGTGTCGGTGGGTACTGCGCGTGTTGCTGCGGCGTGTACCTGTACGGCATCGCATGTGCGAGCTCGTGTTTTGCAGAGGGAGCCTGCGGGTCGGGGCTGGCGTGTCCTGACGAGCCTGTGGAGAGGCTTCCTCCAGGGTTATCTGCAGGTCGCTTCCCAGTGCTTGCAGAGATGACAGACATTTATTTTCCTGCTCAGTGACCAGGCTGAACTCCGCAAGCTGTTTGCGTGCCTGTAAGTGAAAACTTTTGCTCATTAATTAAGCCCAGAAAATTAGAAGTTCACCTAAATATAGCTGCCCAATAAGACTGCAAAACAAAAGGAAAACATCCTTCCAAACTGCCTCGCCCACCTTCCCACCCGCGCTGGCAGCCAAATAGAACAAGAAATTCCCATTTATGCTCCACTTCTGCCATGCATGAGTGAAGCTTTTGGCACCTGTGAGGGGAAGAAAGTCAATTAGAAAAAGAGGTGTCTGCAGAGAGGTTGGTCCAGACACCTATCCCGCAGGTCCCTGGGATGCCGGAGATTCACGCAGGGCAGGGACACCTTCGCTTTGTCACACGGTGAGAATGTGTGGTTCTTGTTTCTGGGGCTCATGCAAGCAGCAGCCGGCTCTGCAGGGCTCCTCTAGCTCACGCGGAGGCAAAGCCCACCAATCGCTCATCTCGGAGATGTCGACAGGAAAAGGGAGGGAGAGAGGGAAGGGAGGAGGGAAGGAAGGAATATAAATTTTTTCTTCCTCCTCAAAGGCACGCAGAGCATTAAGACTTCATTTGTTCAGCATGGAGATCACCGAAGTCCTGTACAGCACACACCGTTCAGACTGTTCCCTATTTTATATTATGGATAATTTAATCTAGTCCAAAAAAGCTCCTCTCCCTGACCCAAGCACAGCAGCTCCCCAACTTAGTCTCACACTCCAACGGGTCACAGACCTGCAAAGAGCCATCTTGGGGGACAGATCTAGATTTTTTTACACACAGAATCATGCTGGAGGGGTCGTTCCCCTGTTAGGTCCTACGAGACATATGCACATGTACACACCCACCCCATATATATTAGACTACAGAATTGCCATCATTTTGCATTTTCTTCTGACGGATATTTCCATAAAGAGTCACTGGCGTCATCAGAGAGCTTTGCTGGACCAGGGCCGCTAGAGATGGTGACGGTGAAGCATCATTGCTCATGCTCATTGACATCTCACCCAGCTCTCGGGAAGTGTCCCTACTCTAGGCTCAGTGCCTATGCTCGCGTACGAGCTGTCCCTCCTGATGCCTATAACAAGTCCTGCGCTCGCTCCAGCCCGTGCTACAGTGCTACTAGCCTGCAGTAACTCCCCGGTGCCAGTGGAAAGTGTGGATGCATCACCATCCCCTTGCCACTTTCCTGTGGCACGGCTGATGCCAAGGCTGACACTGGGTGCACCACCCAACATGGGGTGCCAGCCGGCACGGCCGCGAGCAGAGCCAAAATGGCACGACCTCTCCTGCCACGGTCACTCGCTGCAAAGCGCGGTTTTGCTTTCTGTGAGCAGCAGCGCTGCGGACCCGGTGGACACCCGGAGGTGGCAAAGCCGGCAAAGCATCCAGGATGAAGGGCTGCACACGGGCACCCAGCGTGATGGCATCTCCCCCCGGGGATACAGGCTGCTATGGTAATGAGGGCTGTATAAATACCAGGCACATCAATCGGCCAAAATTTCCCAGCTGAGAAAAGCAGGGCGGCAGGTTAACGACAGCCCTTGATGCCAGATCCTCAGCTGCGCCAGCAATGAGAGCGGAGAGGGTATTCCCCTCTCCTCTCCACATGTTCCTCCAGCTCGGCAGCCCCGGGTTGTGTCTCGCCGCACCACGATGTTCTGCCGTGGCCCATTGCAGTTTACGAGCCCATTTGTCGCTTCTGCCTTTCCCGGTTTTAGCTCCCAGGGCCCACGAGGGCAAAGCGAAGGCAGAAATGAGCTGAGTGACCCCCATAAATGCAGCCCTGCTGGCACAGGGAGAGTCCGAGCGCTGGGGCCGGAGTGAGTCAGCTTCCAAGTGACAGCACCGCTTGAGCATCTCAATTAGCAGCGGATCCCAAACAAGGTGAAATGACTAATGACTAATATCACCACGCTATTCCAACCAGTTTTGTTCTTATCTTATTCAGACAAAAAGCCTCTGTTGCCTGCTCTTGCCCGGGAGGAGAGATTATAACAACAGGAATAGCAGTAATGCCGGTGGCTCCTGCTCGTGCTCTGCTGCCCAAAAAGTTTGGGTTTTTTTGATGGTGGCTCTGTCGGGTGACCCTGAGAACAGCGGAGGTGGAACGGGGGCCACTGGTGCTGTGCAGGACTTTGGGGTGTAGTGGGGAAATGGAGCTGCAGAGCTGATTAGGGCTCAGACCTGGCTGCAGGGATCCTTCTGCACTGGGCTGTAAGAGGTGCGTATGGCACGGGAGCACACCCAAGGGAAAAAAGAAGGGGTGGATAAAGCCTGGTTTAGCAGCTGGAGGTGGAAGAACTAATGGAGGGAGAGTGGAGGCCCATGGGCGACACAACCCAGAGGCAGAATACACCCAAAGGCATGCCTTGCAACATGCTCTCTGCAGCCACTGCAGGAGATGTGCAATTGCTCTGCCTTCAAGAAAGTCTTCTGTCTGCTAACACCAACGGTGCCCAGGGTGAGCGCTTGCCTGCCGCTGTGCCGGCCCACCCACAATGTGCCACCTTCTCACAGACCCACCAGCACCTACACTGCAAACGGGAAGTTTGTTTGCAGCAAGGAGGGTACATTCCTGCCATTGCTTCTCCCCTCCTCCCTCATCACCCCCACAGGGTCTGGCCGGTGTTTGAGAAGCCACCCCGGGAGGGCACCTGCTGCGCTGCAGTTTCATGTCGGCTTTGGCTCGTGTTGGGAAAACTAAACGGCAGCGTGGGTATGGTGCGGAGAGGGTTACATTCCCAGCAAGGCTGTTTGCAGCATCCCACGCAGCTTTTCGTTATTTAGCCTTTTCTATATTTAGCCCACGGGCTCTTCTCGCCACCCCAAAACCGTCTCAATTTAGGCACTGCGGAGCAGAGGGTGAACTCTAGCCCCACCAAGCAGCTGAGCTGGAAACGTCCCTCCTGGAAACAAAACCAGAGGGAAATCAGCTGATGGCTTCTTTCCCCAACAGCTTGCATTCTGTGTGTAAGAAGTTTCTCTCAGCACAGGGATGCTGCTGCTTTGATCCAAAGCACCCGCATTTGCACCGAGCCAGGCTGGAGCACAAAGAGCTGATTTTAGGCTTGGAGGCTAAAAAGATTAATCAAGATTTTATAGCTTTTACTCTGCAGTTATGAAACAGTGACCACAAGCCAAATACCTCTGTCCTTTACCTTCCTGCAGCTGATGACTCTGGTGCAATAGAGTGCAAAATTCAGCCTACCATTTTTCACTGCAAATGCAGAATTCAGCCCGTAATGGTCTTGATAAAGCAAAGAACCAATGACACAGCTGAAAACCACCAGCAGAGCAAAGAGCAGTGAAAACTTCCCTGGGCTTCCATATGGCATCGCTCCATCTTGGACCACGTTATTATATTTCATCCAGCTTTAGCTGCTTTTTGAGTTATCTGACGCGGGGAAAATGTTGATGTGGAGGACGCTGGTACAGACGCTTGGCTTTTCTCTCCCGCCAGCATGTGCTGCATATGTATTCTTCCCAGTACTGCAACGTTTTCAAAATATTTTGTTAATTTGTATCCGCAGCCACTTGTGAATTTTTCAGATTATTTGACTTGTAACTGAACTAACACGAAGAGTAACTATTGTTCTGCAGGAGCAGATGGTGCCAAAGCGTGTCTTATGTGTTTGACATGTGCCCATCTTCTAACCCCGAATGAGGTCCCCAGGCACCAGCAATGGTGCTGGAAATCAGTCTGAGGATGGCACTGGGTGCATCCGTGCACTGCCCTAGCATGAGCTGCCTCTCCACAGCTCCCAGGCACAACTGCACCCCAGAAATCCTCCCTGGAAGGCGTTTGCCTCCATTGCAAATTACCCCAGGTGGGAAACTGTGCCTCAAACATGCTCCTGCAGCTCAGAGGGCTTTTTCGTGTGTCTCATGGGCACATGTTTTTGGGGAGCGTGGGAGCAGAGAAAGATTTGCTCAAGCGTCAGCAGGGGCTGAGCGTCACAGCGCATCCCTCAGCTCTGGTTCCTTGCCACAGGAGAGGTTTTCCATTTCCCTTACCAACCTCAGCAGCTCCGTTGCATTTGAACAATGCAGGGGCCGAGGCGGGGGCTGATGTACAGCCTCATGCAGGTCGGATTCACATGACCTCCCCATCGCTGTGATTATAGAGGAAATTATTCCTCACCTGTTTTCTTTGGAAAACAAAATGTTAAGGACTTGGGAGCAAGGAGAGAGCCCAAAGCTGGAGCAAAGCTTCCTGACAGCAGTGGTGTGCTGGTTTTACCCCTCCCCACTGCTCCGTCAGCCTCGCTGTCCCAGCACTGTTGCTGTGCAGGAGGTGGGTGCTGGTGGCAAGACAATGATGGAGAGCCACTCATCAAGTTAAATCAGGAGATGAGTTTCTGCCTCAAGAAGAGCCTGGGGTGAGTTTTTTGAAGAGATTTCTCAGCTGCTGGTAAGACTTCCCCCAGGAGGGCATAAGGCAGGCTTTGGGAACTGGGGGTTGATTGTTCTCTGTGGCTCACCTGCCAAAATCCTCCAGTGACCAGAGAAACCATGGATCCTCTCTGGTTGGAAGAAAATGGAAATTAAACAGAAAATCTGATGAAATTTTAGGCTCAGTTATGCCCTAGCATGTCTACCCGAGGCACAGGTACGTGTGCATTTGGCATCTGCCAGAAGCAATAGCGGCAACTACCCTCGGCTGGGGGTCGTGGCAAGATTCCTCTCCGAGCGGATGGGGTTTATGGAGCGGTACCTGCCCTTTCCACTGGTGACAAGCCGGCATTGATCGTGCAGCGCGCTTGTTCTTCAACTTGTTCTTTTACCAGCTTTAATTTAAGAACTGAATTCAAATGCCATCAAGGGGGAGATCAATAGCTTTTTTCACAACCCACCGGTGACCATGTCTGTGCACGGCAGCTACAGGGGCTAGAGCAGATTCGCTTTCCATCCTGGCTTTTGGATGAATTAAAACGCAGCGGAAACAAAAACGGGTTGGAAAAGGATTTGGGAGCAAAGTTGCCTCCAGCACACACCCAGGAGTGTCAACGTCAAGCCCAAACTTTTGATCCCCTGGGGTGATGCCTCTGGATGTCGCCGTTGGGTTTACAGGCTAAAGGGTGTTCTTGCCTTCAGAAAGTCTCGCTACACTTTGGAGGAGCTGCAAAACGCATCTACGTGGGCCGGGTCGCATCGTCTAGGTACAACGTAACGACAAGGTGGCATTAAGACGTGTCTGTTTCACACCACGGGAGAACTGTGGAAGCTTCTCGGTGCCAACCACCACTGGGCTCGTGAGAAGACAATGTCATACACTTTAGCAGATCGACCGATAGAAAAAATCCAGCAGGATTTGGGGGCACATCTCCGCAAGCTCCACGTGCAACTGGAAACTAACTCATTAGTCATGATGACACCCAGCAATTACGCATCCTTGCAGTCATTCGCGGTTTTATGGCAAGCCATGACATATTTGGTATTTTCCTTGACGCAAACAAAAGCAGATGATTAAGGAGACGCAACCTGTTCGCTTTCAGGAGGGAGACAGCCTGGAAAATGCAATTCTCAGAGCTTCAATAACACTACAGAAAGCAAATAAACAGCCTGGCTGAGAAGAGAACGCTCTAGGTTTCCTGCATTTTAAGCCAAATTTGGGATTCTGGGGGGAGGATGGGGATTACTTCCTGCGAAACTGGCACCGGTGAAAATGTCATGAGAGCGTGGATGCTGAAAAGCAAGGAGAAACGTGCATCGCAACCCCAGCCTGACTTTTCAGGCTGTACATACACCAGCAAATTCTAAAACTTTGAGCGGAAAACCATTTCCAAATGGGAAGTGAAAAAGAAAGCAGCTGAGTTTAACCCTTCTAATTTTTTTGTTATTATTTTCATTTCCAAAGCCAATTTTGCCTAAGGCAACACAGTTATAGGAAATGCTTCACTCTCAAATAAAGAAAAACCAACTATTTGCTGATGGAAAAATAGTCTGTCAGAAATTTCCTGGCCACTTCTCCATTACATGCCAATGCTTTGCACACTTTGAAGGGCCATAAATGACTGAGAGGCACCAAATTTGGCCACTGAGATTTTAAACCGTGGTCTAGCAGCCCTCTACGCACAGGACTTCAAGCCCCCCTTATTTTATACTTTCCTTCACAACTATCTCTCAGCTATAAAATATACATGATGCATCGATTGCTCTAGTGATCACACCTCTCCCCCTTCAAAAGTAGAGCCTACCCAGAAATGTAAGCATCCTAATTAAAAATATGTTGGTAGAGTTCAATTGCAAATGAATCAAATCCTTCCTAAAAAAATGCAGTCAAGCAAGACCGGAATGGGATGGTTAATAATTGATACTTACATTTCTCCTATATCTGATCCAAGGATTTGATTGCATGACAAATGAGGAAATTACTGTAAAGTATTATACATCCATTAAGAACATAGATGCAGCACATAAGACGCGGGAGCCGTGGTGATGTAGTTGTTGCCACCAGGCTCCGCAGCCATTTGGAAAGGAGTCGGGCGATGGTTAAATAGGTATTTTCTGGATGTGGAAGAAAATCAGCGATCGATCCCCATTTTATAGGAGATGCTGCAGGAAAGGACTGGGAAGGGTGTCCAGGTCAGAGCCTGGGACTCTTCCAGAAGATGAGAAGGTGGAGCTGGAGCATGCAGCAGCAGGGTGGGCGCCTTGTAGCTGGTCTTATGGGTCCCTATGGACTCCTATGGGTCTCTGTGGAATCCTATGGATCCTTAGGGGTTCCTATGGGCTGCTGTGGAACGCTATGCATCTGTTTGTACATCTATGGACCACTGCAGGCCCTATGGACCCCTACAGGTCTCTGCAGGCTCCTACAGAACATTATGGGTCCCTACAGACTCCGACAGGTCATATGGGTCCCCATAGGCTGTTACGGATGCCTATGGGTCTCTAAGCGCTCCTGTGGACCCCTATGGGACTCTATGGGCTCTTATACACCCCTGTGCATCTGTATGGGCTCCTAGAGACCCCTACAGGTCTATTTGGACCCCTATGGGTCTTGATGAGCTCCTGTGGTCTTCTCTGGCTGTCTGTGGTCTCCTATAATTGGAAATCTCCCTTTCTCACAAAGGAAAAGTAATTTTTAAATCAATTTGAGGCTCCCCGTCCAATTCCAGGCACCTGCCTGGGGCAGAGGGAACACGGTGCCGCCCCACACCTTCCTGGCTCACAAGGCACCTCCGCCTGCAGCTCGGATGGCAGCACTGAGACCTGATGGCATTTCCCGAGTGCATCTGGGAAAGCAGAGAATGTTTAATGCCCACAATTTGTCTCCAAGGCTGTAGCAACGGCACCCTCTTTGCTGAAAAACAGGCGCTTCTCGTCATGCAGAACAACGAGCAAAATCGATGCCCACGCCTGACGCTGTGCAGCCAAGCCGCTCCTCCTGGCCCCTGGAAGAGAAATAATAACATTTTTCTGCTGGATTTCCCCAAAACAGTAAAAACTCAGTGTTCGGCTGACATTTGGTCAGTATTAAGAGGCACACGAGGGGATCAAGGCAAGTTCACGGCGCAGCAGATGGGGGAGCGGGTGATTGCCCTCGGAGTGCGAGCGCCGGGCTGCTTCGCCACAGAGCTGGATCTGGGCGCTGGAGCTGCAGAGAAGGAAAATGAGATAAAAATTTTTTCTTCCTTTCTTCCTCTTTCCCTTTTTCCTTTTCCTTCCCCCCTTTTTTACCTATCTGAAAGGTGCTTCTGTCTTCGAGCATTTCCTCAGCATCACTCCTCCAGGTTTGGAAGCCAAGCCCTCCCATGGTCGACGTTCTTCCTGCTCTCACAGTCATCCTTTTTTGCAAATGTTTGCAGTTTTTGATATTTCTTTTTTTTGCCAATTTTTGCATTTGCTCACAAGGGGCTGGGGGCATCGCGGTGCGGAGCAGGGTCTGAGGAACGCTGGAGGGATTAGAAATGGAAAGAGCCGCTGTGGTGGTGCAAAACAGTTGCTGGCGGGGAGTTGCGGTGTGTGGGAGACAGCGAGGGGGAAGTACGGGAGAGGCGTGGAATACGGGAAATATATTAAATATAGGGAATATATTGAATATGGGGAATATATTGAAGGAATATATATGAGGAATATACTGAGGGTGTGAAATATCGATGTGATGGCTAGATTACATGTGAGTAAACATTCAATACAGAAAATATATGGAATTTAGGTGATATATTGAATACTGGCAATACATTTGATCTGGCAAATATAGCAAATGTGGGAAGTGGGTTTAATACAACATGTTGCCTGTGCAAAATACGGTGGGTATGAGCAATTCACCCAGCGCGGGAGCCGGAGGGAGAGTTGTTAATATCAGTCAGGTGCTGTGTGGAAAATAGATTGAACATCGATAATATGTGAAGGGAAACACATTAACTTTCAGACATATCCTCACAACGGCAAATAAACTGAATATTGCAATTATGCCCCAAACGGGAAATGTACTGAAAATGGCAAGTTTATTGATGGACCCGCGGGGGTCACCCGCGGCCACCCACGTCCCTCGCACCCCCCCGCCCACGTGCGAGGCGCCCGCGCGGGGCCTTTAAGGGGCGGCCATGCCCCGGCGGCGCGCGCCTCTCCTGCGTCGTGACGTCGGCCGCCCCCCCGCGCCCCCTCCTCCCCCTCCTCTTTCCCCCTCCTCCCCCCCAGGAGGGTCGGGGCCTGGGGTCCGCCTCGTGGTGACGTCAGGCGGCGGTTCGGGGAATGACATCATCTGTGCGAGTAGCCGGCGGCGGGTGGCAGTTCGTGCTGCAGTGTCCCCGCGCAGCCGCCGGACGGAGGCAGGAGGAGGCGGAGGCGGAGGAGGGCGGCCGCGGCCCTTCTGCACCCCTCCCGCGCCCCTCCGCCGGCCAGCATGGGAGCGGGCGGCCGCGCCGCCAGGTACGGCGGGGGGCGCGCGCTATAGCGGGGGGTGCACACACACTGTGGCAGGGCCGCCCGGGCGCGGGTGGGCGCAGGTGGGGTGAGCCCTGAGCGCGGTGCAGCGGGAGGGGGAGGGCGCAGGTGGGTTGTGGTGGGGTGAACTGGGAAGGGGGGCGCGGGTCGGCTTCGCTGTGGGGCCGCGTTGTAGCGGGGGCGGGCAGGTGGGCTCCGGTGGGGAGGGGGCGCGGTATAGCGAGGAGCGCCGGGGCGGGGGGGGGCGCTGGGCGGGAGAGGGGTGCGGGTGGCTCTGGTGGGAGCAAGGGGGGCGTTATAGCGGGGGGCGTTTGGGTGGTGGGGGGGGTGCGGCCGGCTGGCGTTGCGGGGGGGGGTCGCGTTGTACCGGCGAGGTTCACAGGGGTGCAGGTGGGTGGCACCGGAGGCCGGGGGCGTGTTGTTAGGGGAGCGGATGGGAGGGGTATGGGGGGGCTGCATTGGAGGGGAAAGGGCCGCGCTATAGCGGTGGGTGCAGGGAGGGGGCGCGCTGGACCACCGGCACTTGCAGCGGGGGGATGCGAGGGAGAGGCGGGTGGGGACACCTGGAGCGGCTGGAGCCCGGGGCGCATCGCGCCCCACGCCCCGGTACCGGGGATGCGCGCCGTGCTCCGTTCCTGTACCTGGGCAGTGCTCCATGCTCTGCCCCAGTACCGGTTCACCCTCTTCGTGCTCTGGTACCCGGGATGCGCTCTGTGCTCCATCCACCACCCCGATACCAGGGATGCTCTCCATTCCTGGGCAGTGCTCTGTCCTGCACCCCGGTAGTGGTTCACCCTCTCTGAACCACCCTGCATGTACCCACTGCCTTTAGGAGAAGGCAATCCCATTTCTCTGCCATGCTGGCACTGCTCCCCCGCCCCATCCCTGCGGTGTCCCTCTGGCCACCTCTTCCGGACCACGGTCCCACCAGGAGAGTGGGTGCTCAGCACTGACCCACGGGATGGGATCTGGGGTGCTCTGGCATCATCCCCATGCTAAGGGCTGTTCTCCCACGGAGCACCCCGTGGCAGCGGGGGGCAGCTGGGGACATGCATCACCTCTCGGCGGGATCGGTGGCTTCTGTATCTCCTGGCATCTGCGCGTGCTGGGGTGCGCTGGTGCAAAGCCGGTGTCCCTCTCGGCGCAACATCGCTAGCATGCGGGTGCCGGAGCAGTTGGCAGCGCATTCCCCGCGGCGCTGGCAGGGCGATGCTGCAGCCTGGGGATGTGGCTGTGTCACCCTGGGGCGCTGCCCGTGCCCCACCCCAAACACCGGTGGCACCACGGGTGCTTTGTCCTCCCCGCCAGCTCCGGAGCCCGTTGGGAAGTGGGTTTCACCCCATTCCCTGCTGGCTGTATGGTGGCCCAGCGATGGTGACAGCGCTGAGGAAGGGGCCTAGGTCACCCCGAAACTACCTAGGACCCCGTGTTAGGAGGGGGTCCCTCCCCTGCCCCTGCGCTGGGGTGGCTGCACCAAACCTCCTGCAAAGTGCGGCTGGCTCTGGGGACTGCGGGACACCCCTGGGGTTGGCAGCGGGTGGCTGTTTTCCATCTGCCATCAGGGATTTCAGCTCAAATCCCGAGACCTGGGGCCATCCTGCGGCAGGCGAGAGCTGTCCCCGGAGCCCCGGGGTTCCGGAGCCACAACTTGTCACATGGAGGTTGAAAAACCACCCCAAAAATATGAGTAATGATTAAAGGTGTTTGTGTTTCACCGGGAGGATCCCATTCCAGGCCTTCCTCGGGCAGCAAATGGTGTAGATGTGGGATAAGGGGAAAAAAAATGCTGGTGAAGTGATGCCATCTGTGGGAGGGGTGTTGGGCTCTGCGGGGATGGGTGGTGCCTCCTGGTGGGTTCTGCACCCTCCCAGGGTGGGGGACATCTCTGCTCTTTGGGTATTTGCCCTCTCTGAGTCCTGGGAGGCTTCACTTTTGCAAAAGTGCTTGTGGTGGGAGGAAAAAAGCGGTTTTAGTTGGTGGGGGCTGGTGGTGGGTTCTATCCCTGCCTCTGGGCCGGGACAGCCCGCAGGGGCGAGGGGGTGCACATCTGGATCATACCCCCATTCCCTCCACATACAAACCCCCTGCTAAATTTGCAGGGGATGTTTCCCACAGGCACTTCTGCTCCTGCCCGCAGCTCCCATGCTGTCAGCACTGCCTCGCAGCTCCACTTGGGCAGGGAGTCCTTCCCCCCACTATAAAGCGTGTTTTGGGGGTTGTGCACCTGTGCTGGGCTGGGGGAGCTGGTGGCAGGACCTTAAGGGGGTGCTGCTGTGGGGGATGAGGCTGCTCGTCCCCTCCGGCTGTGAGAGTACCTGATGGGGGAAAATAAATTTGCATCTGGGTACTGAGCAAGGAGCTGGCTGTGTTCGGCAGGGCAGGGTGTGTCCTGACACGGGGACCCTTCTGCCCTCCCTGGGGAGAAGGTTCCCCTCTTCCTGCCACCCCTGTGGTGGGAAAGCTGTTAATTGTTCCCTGCCAGATTGACTTATAAATTAACGCGTTTGCTGGCACTCTCCTCCTCCTTCCTGTGTGTGGTAAGGGCCCATATTTCAAATGGGGAAAAAGTCATAAATACTTTGAGTAATGTGAGAGGAGCTTCCAGCTGAAGCCGTGCCACCAAGTAATGCGGGGGGGCTGTGTGCAGGGGGAGCAGGGTCCTTGGGAGCGGAGCTGTTCGTATGCTTGGGTGCGAGGCGGTGGAGGTAAGGGGGGCAGGAGGTCCTCCAGTCTTCTTGTAGTTGTCTTCTGGCATTGGCCTCGCTGGCAGGATGGGGTCAGGTCCTTTGTGTCTCCTGGCTCTCTGTCCCCCTGGTGCCTGGTGCTCTCCAGGTTTTATAAATGTGAATTTGATAGACAGGGTGTCTCTTCCATCTTGCCCCGAGGGGAGCAGATTTGCTCTGCCTTTTTCTGGATGCTAAAGAATAGCTGGTGTGACGTGTTGCCTAAGGAGAAGAGGAAAAATGTGCCTTTGCTTTTTTCCCAGGAGGATGAATTCTAGCTAGAGCCTTAATTCTGCTGCTGCTTTGTGGGAGGCAAGGTGGAATGAGGGTGAAGAGACACCCAGCCAGGTTGATGTCCGGGGGGATGATGTGGTCACGAGCTGGGTAAACTGAGGCTGGCTGTGGTTCTTTATAGCACAGGAACCATTCCTGCCTGCCACACTAGACTGAAGGGCTCGGGCCATATTTGGAGATCTCAAAGCTGTCTGTGAGGTGGGAGGCTGTCCCACCTGATGCTGCTTTGAGGTCTCTAAATACAGCCTGGCGATAGGTTGGCTGGGTGGTAGCGGGTTGGGATGGGTGCCCTCTGCAGTGCCTGGTGTGGCTGTGGCTTCAACAAGCTTGAAGGCGGCATGGAGTGGGGTGATGGTCCCATCCAGCTGCTCGCCTTGATGCAGGATAGCTTGAGGTAGTAAAGGCATGTTGAACTCTTTATCCGCTTTTCCACGTGGCGTGTGTGGTTGCGTGAGCGGTGAGTCGTCGTGATGGATGTGAAATGTTGCCTGTGGCCGGCCACCAGGTATGTTTGAACCCTCTCTGTGTTTCTGACTAAAACAGGTTTTCTTTTGCATTGCAGAGATAACAAAATTGCAAGTGTAGGATACCGAGATAAAGTGAAGCCAGATCTAACCACAGTCAGTGCGGGCATATGGTAAGGAGAGAGGTTATTCGGTGGTATTAAAAAGGTGCTCCTAAGTAGTTTAAGCCACAGTTGCTGAACTTTGAGCTTTAAATTCCGCTTATATGAGTTGATAAGAACATGCATATTATTCATTACTCTCTCCCCAAAATAGGGAAATCTGCAAACGACTAGTTAAATATCATTGCTTCAACACAATGAAAAATGTGCCTAACTTTCTCCTTCAAATAATCCTTTCCCTTGGCCCAGCTCCCTCCATTCATGAAGCTCTTCGCTTCCTGCTGAGAGCACAGGGGTCAGCGGGAGCAGGGTCAGGAGTCCTGGGCTTTGCTCCAGGCCAGTGACTCCGGGCAGGATCCCTAGGACATTTTTTTTTGATATTTGCAAACTGAAAAAAATAGCCAGGCCGGGCAGCTGCAAAGCTTCTGTCTCTAAAAGTATTGTGTTTAAAAAATTGTTTTCAGTTTTAAACTCGTGAGCTCTGAAGTAGTAAAGCTCAGGCCAGCTTCCTTTCTGCAAAGTTTATTAGACAATAAGCTGGAACAATCCAAGCGCTCGGTTCGTTAGACTCCGTTTCTTTTTGCTCTTGTCCTCTCTTTCTAATTGTTTGCTTTATAACTGATTTTTTTTCCTTCGGCATCAGCTTAGCAAACTGGAAATTGTCTTTTTGTCCGTCCCCCCCACCCCCCTCCTTCAAGTCGTAAACCCTCCAGACTTCTGGGTCTGATCCAATGTAATTCTCTTCGACTCTTCTTTTTTTCCTAGCTCGGGTATCATTGTCTTGGCTTAGTAATTGATCGAGCTTGGCGCTCCCATTGCAATAGCTGCCCGCGCTGTCAAGTTATTTGCTGCTTGCCTGAACAAGCCCTTGCAGAGCCACATGTCCTGCACGCAGAGCCCTTTGCAGATGTCCGTCTCCCAGCACAGGCCCAGCACCATCCAAAAAATTGATTTTCAGCCCGTGATATCACTTGATAAGGAGCTGGTTGGGAGGCATGAGTTTCTTTAAACTTTATTTACTTATTATTTTTCTAATCCATGAAACCTCTTGGCTCCCGTCCTCCCGCCTGCTGTCGAGGGCGGGCGCGTAGCTCCCACACAGGCGTGTGAGCAGCACGTGCTGGGCGCAGCCGCCAAGGGAAGGGACGGGTGCGTGCGTCCCACGGGAACGTCCAGGCATGAGGAGGGAGCACGTGAGGGAGCGAGGACATCAATGGGGGCTCTATGCTCACCTGAGCTTTTTAAAGGAGGTGCAGGCTTTCAGAATCGCTTAGGGGTGCTCTGCTCTGTCTCTGGAGGCAAAGGGGTTGTGATGAGGGTGACGATAGGCCCAGCTCATGGGGTCAGGGATGCTCCGGGACCGAACACTAGGATTTCTCCCTACTCCTGGGACTTGCTGGTCCCATCAGGGACTTCTGTCCCGTGCCCTGGAGAAGCGAGGCTTTGTCATACCCCCAGCCAGCCTGCTGCAGCCCTGGGCTACTTGGGACTCACCTGGGCTTTTGCCTCTTGGGTTTAGAAAGCTTTG
Organism: Phalacrocorax carbo; assembly: GCF_963921805.1. Classification (NCBI taxonomy): domain Eukaryota; kingdom Metazoa; phylum Chordata; class Aves; order Suliformes; family Phalacrocoracidae; genus Phalacrocorax; species Phalacrocorax carbo. The sequence goes on from NC_087531.1 coordinate 3,225,898, forward strand.
GAGATGGCCTTTGCACAGCACCGGGCATAGCAGAGCAGGGTTTCAGAGCCCTGCTGCATGGAGATGGCCAGCCCAGAGAGAGAGGTGATTTTTAGCATTGCCCTCTTCCATATGTTAGTATAGCTCAGGCCATTGCAGTTTGAGCGCTGTCATATAAACAGGATCTGTAATAATGTCTGTGCTCTAGTTCCCTGGCAACATTTGCACAGTTAAGAGCTGCTCTAGATTAGAAAGCAGATATCTTAGTTTGTCTAAACAGGTTTAAAAACCTATCAAATTAAACTGGGCCAGGCAACTCATACGATGTGCATGCCTAAATTTGTTTAACATTTGCATGAATCAGATTAAATCGGGGCTGTAGGATGGTTTAGGTTAGGAAGCCTGTGGCTGTTCCTGCCCAGCTCCTGGAGGTCTCCACGCCTGCCGTAGTGTTGGGGCTCTTTTTGCAAAGCAGCAGCTGAATCACTTGTTTACAGCCTCGTTTCATAGGCTCTATGCGGTGCTGGCTTACATCAGACCAGAGGGTTGCAGTTTGGCTGTGACCTCGCAATCAACTGGGAAGCCCCCGCCTTCGTGGGGATGTCCTAATGGAGGAGCAAACTCGAAGGTCAAGTGGCTTTTAACGGTGCGATTCAGGAGGTGGGAGGGTGGATGGCAGCAGGCAGCTGATTCGGATCACAGCTGGTTTGGCTGCAGCCACGATTTGCAACATGTGGCAGGTCCTGCAGGTGGTTTGCAAAGAGGGTCTCTCTCTCCAGGGGGATTTTTAAGCCCACTGGGGTTTGAGTAGCAAAGGATTTGCATACGAGCCTGTATGCAGGGAGCACAATGCCTGTGGTATCCTGCCTCTCCTGCTGCCGTCTCTCTGCTTCGGTCTTGGGCCATCTCGGACATGGTCTGCAGGGGTGCGGAGGTAGGAATGCGCTTGGTGTCCCGCATTTGAGTTTCTTCTAGTTGGCCAGTTTAAGAGCACAACAGGTAAGCTGGTCTGCTAAGACCTTAGGAACGATTTGCTGCCTTGGGCGCTTGCTGCCGTGTTCCTGGGAGGTGGTGGATTTACATGCCCGACTGAGGGATGAGTTCAGATACTCCAGATCCTACCTTCAGAAATGCACAAACTTTATATAATGCTGCTTTCAGGATTTTTTCCGCCTTTCGCTTTGTGGTCAGGGAACACATGATACAATCCATGGGGTAACCACATGCTCTGGGCACAGGAGGCACAAGGCTGGAGGCAAAGCACTCTCAACCTCTCTTGCTTGTGACCACTGAGCCGGGATCGCAAATAGCAGGAAGGAGAGGGAGGATGTGGTGTGCTGGTGTCTGCATGCTTTCGCAAAATATAATAATCCCATCTTGGGAAAATAGCAGCCTCGTCTGAAATTCAGCGGGTTGTCTCTTTGTGGAGCTTGAGTCGTATCTCACCATCTCTCACTCTGAGCTGTTACTTAATTGTTTTATTCTTTGTGGTATCCCTGTATCTAAATCGGTGTTGCTGGTAATTCCACGGATGATATAAAACCGAGAGGTTTGTTTCTTAAAGGTCTCGATCGTGCTTGCCTCCATTTTGCTTTTGTGAAGACAGCAGAGATGGACAGAGTACCTGCTTTCCATGCTGCGAATGCGTGTGCATGTGCATGCATGCAAAATCTGCAGGAATTGGGGATTCTTTTTTTTATAAACTAATCTTCAGCTATGATATCATCAAGTGTTGGCTCTGGTTCCAGTGAAATGTAGATGGCTGCTGCTTCTGGCTTGCACCAATCAAGGTTTCCCTCCCGCTGCTCCTTTTCTTTGTTTCCTGCGCATTGCTGTCGCTCGTTGCCAACGGCTTTGACTCTTTCCCTCCGTTGCCTGCAAAAGGGAGTTGAAAGCTAAGCAGCAGTTTCCAGTCACCATGTAAAGTTCCTGTGTCACCCCTGGCCAGTACGGCTCAGGATGGGCGGAAAGCAAAGGTGATGGGCAGAGCCGCGTCCCGCTGGGAGCTCCGAGGTGGAGGAGGCAGATGGGGGCTGCACTGTCCTTTCCTCCCAGCAGGAAGGGATGTGCCCAAGGCAGAGTGGTGGCCCTGGGTGGGCAGGGACGGTGACAGGGAGGATTTGGCATCAGAGCGCATGAAAGGTTGTTCTCAGGATGCTGTGGTTTCCATCAACAAATCCTTGTCCCCTGGGATTGCTCCTGTCCTCTCCAGGCAGCTGGCTGGTGCACCCAACCCCCCCAAGCAAGCTGGGGGTAGGGGAAGATGGGGTTAAGCCCTGCGGGCCAGCACCTGTGCGTGCAGGCCCCCAATGGGCCACCTCGGAGCAGGCAGGGCGGTGGCGGTTCCACCTCCTGGGCAGGCATGACCTGGTTGAGCTGGACACCCTGCAAAGGGGAGGGGGATGCCCTGGAAACCCAGAGGCACTGGTCCAGGAGCGATGCTGAGGGCTGGGCATTGTAGCAGATGGGGCACAGGGTTTACCCAGTGCAAACCAGATAATGAATTAACTGGCATTTCTGTCCCCTGGTCCCGGGAATGGGTTCACTGTGGGCAGCACGGACCTCGGCCCTGTGGCATTTTGTGCTGGACCATCACGTGCCATGAGGGGAGTGGGGCTGAAACCTCCCGATCGGCTCCTTCATTCTGAGTCGCCATTTTATTTTTCTTAAATGTTTATGTATAACTGTACACTAACCTATAAAAATTAGTTTAGGATGGCTGTCAAGAAAATCTCTGCAGTGCCTTGTGGGTAACTCCCTGTGAATTATCATAAAAGCTGTAGTGCCAAGGTTGCCGTGGCAGTTGTGAGGATGCCAGTCATAATGCTCTGTATTTAAAATTCAGATGAATGGGTAATGCATTCGTGTCTGGATTGCAGCAGCTTGTAGCGTTTCTGGTGTGCCTGCCCTGCATGCTGCTGCACCCACTCTTGCTTTTTTAATGTCTTCTTGCACTCTTCCAGCGTTTTGCCTGATTGTAAAATGCAACAGATGATAGCAAAACGTGGGCTAGCCGTGCTTGGAGGGAGAGTGGTTTCTGATAGCTTCCTCCCAGGAGGGATGAACCTCCTGCTTCCATTGAGCCGGCAGCAATATTTCACTTAGGGGAAAAGCCGCTTGGTAACCCTTCCCCTCTGCATCCTGCATGAACGATGTCCTGTTTCCGAGGGCGCTCTGTTTCTGGGTGTGCTGGATGCCAGGACCTGAACTCACTCTAGTAAATGGAACATGGGTTGTTGCGATGCTCGGTGGAGCCTGTGCACGGGGGGTATCTTGTTGCCATGCTGGGGGAGGCGGTGACTCCCTTGCAAGCTGGTTAGCTTTGCTGCTTCGCTGTGTGCTCTTGGAGATCCAAAGTGCCTCTCTTTATCTGTTGCTGCTGGTTTTCCTACGGAGCGGTGAGCCAAGGTGGCTGCAGGTCCCTGAAGCAGAGCCTTGGTGGAGGAGCTGATTGGCAGAAGGTGTTGCTGATCTTCTGCTGGCCATGATGGATCATTTCATTTAAATTTTCCTGAAATATATTCATCACGGCATCAGTGTCCCACCTTCATTATGGTTTACTGATAAACATCTCTAATTGGAGAATGATCTCCCTGCCCTGCCAGAAGCTGCCTGGGGATAATGAATATGTTTTTGGAGCTGGGAGAGGGTGTCTTGGGGATATGTTCCTGCCCTCCCACCCCTGTCTGTGCAGAGAATCGCTTGCCTGGCTGATAAATAAAGCAAGAAGCAAATCTGATTTTGTCAGGTATATTGGTGGTATTTGTGTGTGGCTGTTTCTGTTCAGGGCTCTAAGATGGTGGCGGTTTGGATGTAACCTGGTGTCCCTGTTAGTACCTGAAAGTGTTTTCTTGCCCAGGGATTTCTGAAGGGACCTTTAGATGCTGTCCCTGTCCTGCCTGCTCCCTGCCTGTGGCTGGGGGGCTTTGGGCACTGTCCCAATGTGGATTAACTCCCACAGCACTGGGCAGCTGGGCCGCCTCTTTCACCCTGTGCTGGGTAAATCCCTGCCGCTGACTCAGACTGTCACTGTGGTTTCGGCAGGAGGGGATGCAGCATTATACCAGCTCTCGTGGGGTGCTGGGGCAGGTAGTGATGGCCCCATGTGCAGCAAAGCACGTGTCATGCTGTGCGTGGTTCAGATGATCCATTTGACCCTTCTCCACACGCTGTCTAGGGCAAGCACAGGCACAGGGAAGACCCACCGCAAGTCTTGGGAGTGGTTTAGCCATCGTCAGGCTGATTTGGGGAGCTCGGGGCCTGAGCAGTGCGGCTCACCTCCTCCCCGGTTCCCCAGCGGGAGCCGCAGCACAGCCACGATGGCCCCAGCTCCCCGTGTTGCCAAGAGCCTGGGAGCATCCATTGAAGTGCTGCTCATCTTGCTCCTCTCTTATTTGGTTTTGCCACCGAGAGAGGGCTGCTGTTTCACAGAGAGCTCTGACCATGGGAACTCAGCATCTGCCCTCCCCATCTGGCACAACCGGGTCGATCGCTGCACCCTGCTTGGCTGCTGGCCTCGGCCACCCACTCCAAAGCAAAGGTGTCTGCTGTGGCCGGCATGGATTTTTTTTTATCTGTGCAGCAGTGGGAGACGGCAGCTGCTGGTCCTGTGTGTCGTTGGGAGTGTCCCACTTGAGCAGGGAGAGTTGTTGGCTAATCGTTCTCTGAACCTCTTTTGGGAAAGATCCCAGTTTTGGGGAGCCAGCTCCTGATCATCACTGGGGTTTTGACCTTCAGCATCAGAATCGAAACATTGCAAATCCCCAGAAACCTTGCCCAGCACTGACCTCTTGGAAGCTCTTCTGGAAAGGGCTTTCCTCTCCCTGCAACTCTGCTTGTGGCTCCTCCTCCTCCGCATTTGACACAGAAAAAGTTGAATTTTACTCTGGTTTGGGATTTCCTGTCACCTCTGTTCCTCTCCAGCATCCAGGCCCTGAAACTTGCAGCCTATTTCTCTTCTGTTACAAAACTTGTCAGGAGGAGGGAAGTTCCCCTGAATTTGGAGTTGCTGGACACTGCCCAACTGCTGTGCGAGCCCTGGCCCTGCTTTGAGACCTGCATGGAGGAGGGCAGCTGAACAAGTTCCCTGTTGACTCTTCCTTGGAAGGACTTGTTTGCTGTGCTGATAAGAAGATTTTTTTCTTCCAGGAGCCCAAAGCATAACTTGGCACCCTCAAAGCTGAGGATGACAAAGAACCTGAGCGGAGCTGGGTGCAGGGCAGGAAGTGGCAGCAAGGTCCGAGGCCAAGCTGCTGTCGCTGCATGTCCTGTCGATGTGATCCCGCTTCCTCAGGGAAAGACGAGGAGGAAGCTCTGGCAGCCCCTATCACCTTTCAGCGCCTCAATTTTAGTAGCCTGACCTGCAAAAGCCTGTCTGGCGCTGTGGGGTGGGAGCACGGGGTGGTGTTTCTGGCTCGTGGGGCTGCTGGCAGACTGTGTGCCCTAAAGGCTGTCTGGCTTCTGAGAGCGACCACAGACCTCTTGGCATCTGCTCCTGAGCTGCAGGCAGCAGGACTACACCTTCAATGCTTTGTCCATCCATCTCTTCCTCTGCAAAACAGCTTGAAAATCCCCAGGCTGAGCTGCTGCCCCAGCAGTGCAGAGGGCACAAGCATCCCTTTGCTTGTCCTGCCGTCAGCGGTGGTAGAGGGGACGGCACCCATGCTGCAGCCCCGAGATGTGCTGACCTGAAAGCAGGTATAAGGCTGCTTCAAAAAGAGGAAAAGTAAGGACGTGGGGAGGAACTAGAGTGTTTCGTAGAAGTAAGAGAAGAAGGGGCGTGAAATATTAAATGGCCCCTGCAACTAAGACTTCTCATCCCAGCTGCCTTGGGGAGCATGCTGTGCGGTTGTGGGGGCTCAGATGGGTGCCCAGATGGGCGTCATGGGCCTCCGACATGTGCCCGGCCTGGCAAGGGGCTAGATTTTGGGCTGAGTGAGGAATGGAGAGGAGGGGATGAAGAGAGGAGATGCAGTTTTCATGCCTGGAAGTCCGTTTGTGATTGGCAGGGGTCTTCCTGGTCCAGGTGTGTGCACAGAGCAGCACAGGAGGACCGACCTGGGATACTACCCCAGCATCCTACCTCATCCCGTGCCTTAGTTACTAGACTGTCCCCCCTCATTGAGGATGGGTGGTTGTTGTGGTTTAGCCGGCAGCTCAGCCCCACACAGTCACTCACTCACTCCCCCACCGGTAGATGGGGGAGAGAATCAGAAGGGTTGGGTTAAGAACAGTTTAATAATTAAACCTAAAAGAAACAACAACAGAAATGCAATGTAAAGGAGACCAAGGAGAGGCGCAAAGCCCCGGGGGAGGGGGGAAGGGAGGGGAGAGGGGGAACGAACCGCTGAAACAAACCGCACTCACCGCAGCCGCCCACCGACCCGGTACTGCGCCGCTTCCGCGCTGCCGCTGCCCCCCCCTCAATATACTGGTCATGGAGTCACATGGTATGGAATGAACATGCCATTGGCCAGTCAGGGTCAGCCGCCCCCACCATGGCCCTGCCCCTCCCAGCCTCCCCTGCCACGCGGCAGAGCGCGGGAAGCTGGAAAGGTAGCTGACCCCCACAGTGAGGAGAATTAACCCCTTCTCAGCCAAAACCAGCACATTCTCCACCCCTTATTCCATACCATTTACACCATGCCCAGGTCCCATACGATGCAATACAACTGTACCAACCACCACCCCTCCCCTTCCCATCCTTCAACATAATACACAGACATCATTCCCTTAGTTCATGGACCTTCCCTGTAAAATGTCCATTAAAATGTCCATTGAGTTCACCCAGTCAATGACTCTGGGCTCCATCTGTTGTATCAGTCTTTCCGGGTGGGAGAGATGGTGTGCATGGCGTTGGGTTGCTGCATACCGAGTCAGTCATCGTTCCATCGCTGCTGCATGGCTTGTTTCAGAGTTGATCTTCCAGGGGTTGGGAGGCTTGTACTCTGATATCATTGATAAAACACAGAGGTGACACACAGTATTATATAGCAGTTCACATTGTGCCATTCCATTCATTGACTGTTTTCACCCAAAATCAAATCCCCTTGAGGCACACATCGGATTTCTCCATCCTCCCGCATTACCCAACAAGTGCACCCAGGTCCTCGAGCAAAAGCCATCCCACGAATGGTTTTGCCTTTGCCTGAGACAGGAAGAACCCAGACTGTTTTGCCCAGCATACTTTGTGTTTGCACTACAGGGACTCTATCCCCTTCCACAGTATGTAGGATTTCTGATTGGGCAGGGCCAGCTCGGTTGGCAGATCCCCTCGTGTTGACTAACCACGTGGCTTTTGCTAAATGTGTATCCCAGTGCTTGAATGTTCCACCCCCACTTGCTCTCAGTGTAGTTTTTAACAGTCCATTGTACCGGTCAATTTTCCCAGAGGCTGGTGCGTGATAGGGGATGTGATACACCCACTCAATGCCGTGCTCTTTGGCCCAGGTGTCTATTAGGTTATTTCGGAAATGAGTCCCATTGTCTGACTCAGTTCTCTCTGGGGTGCCATGTCGCCACAGGACTTGTTTCTCAAGACCCAGGATAGTGTTCCGGGCAGTGGCGTGGGGGACAGGATATGTTTCCAGCCAGCCAGTCGTTGTTTCTACCATTGTAAGCACATGGCGCTTGCCTTGGCGGGTCTGTGGGAGTGTGATATAGTCAATTTGCCAGGCCTCCCCATATTTATATTTCAGCCATCGTCCCCCATACCACAGAGGCTTTACCCGCTTCGCTTGCTTGATTGCAGCACGTGTGTCACATTCATGGATAGCCTGTGCAATAACATCCATGGTCAAGTCCACCCCTCGATCACAAGCCGACCTGTATGTTGCATTTCTCCCTTGATGGCCTGAGGTGTCATGGGCCCATCGAGCTAGAAATAGTTCACTCTTATGTTGCCAGTCCAGATCCACCTCAGCCACTTCAATCTTGGCAGCCTGATCTACCTGCTGGTTGTTCCGATGTTCTTCAGTGGCCCGACTCTTGGGGACGTGAGCATCCACATGCCGTACCTTTACAACCAGTTTCTCTACCTGGGCAGCAATATCTTGCCACAATGTGACAGCCCAGATGGGTTTGCCTCTGCGCTGCCAGTTGCTTTGCTTCCACTGCTGCAGCCAGCCCCACAGGGCATTTGCCACCATCCAGGAATCAGTATAGAGATAGAGCACTGGCCACTTTTCCTGTTCAGCAATGTCTAAGGCCAGCTGGATGGCCTTTACTTCTGCAAACTGGCTCGATTCACCTTCTCCTTCAGCAGTTTCTGCTACTTGTTGTGTAGGACTCCATACAGCAGCCTTCCATCTCCGATGCTTTCCCACAAGGTGACAGGACCCATCAGTGAACAGGGCGTATTGCTTCTCATTTTCTGGCAGTTTGTTATACAGTGGGGCTTCTTCAGCACGTGTCCCCTCCTCCTCTGGTGATATTCCAAAATCTTTGCCTTCTGGCCAGTCCATAATCACTTCCAAGATTCCTGGGCGACTGGGGTTTCCTACTCTAGCCCACTGAGTGATCAGTGCAACCCATTTACTCCACGTAGCATCAGTTGCATGGTGTGTAGAGGGGATGTTTCCTTTGAACATCCAGCCCAGCACTGGCAGTCGGGGTGCGAGGAGCAACTGTGCCTCAGTACCAACCACTTCTGAAGCAGTTCAAACCCCTTCATATGCTGCCACTACCTCTTGTTCAGTTGGAGTATAGCGGGCTTTGGACCCTCTGTATCCCCGACTCCAAAACCCTAGGGGTCGACCCCGGGTCTCCCCATGTGCTTTCTGCCAGAGGCTCCAGGTAGGGCCATTCTCCCCGGCTGCAGTGTAGAGCACATTTTTTACATCTTGTCCTGCCCAGACTGGCCCAAGAGCTACTGCATGAGCTATCTCCTGTTTAATCTGTTCAAAGGCTTGTCGTTGCTCAGGGCCCCATTTGAAATCATTCTTTTTCCGGGTCACTTGATAGAGAGGGCTTACGATCAGACTGTAATTTGGAATATGCATTCTCCAAAAACCCACAATGCCCAAGAAAAGCTTGTGTTTCCTTTTTGCTAGTTGGTGGTGACATGGCTGCTATTTTGTTGATCACATCCATTGGAATCTGACGATGACCATCTTGCCATTTGATTCCTAAGAACTGGATTTCTCGTGCGGGTCCCTTCACCTTACTTTGTTTTATGGCAAAACCAGCTTTCAGGAGGATTTGGACTATTTTCTCTCCTTTCTCAAAAACAACTTCTGCTGTGTTGCCCCACACAATGATGTCATCAATGTATTGAAGGTGTTCTGGAGCTTCTCCCTGTTCCAGTACAGTCTGAATCAGTCCATGGCAAATGGTAGGACTGTGTTTCCACCCCTGGGGCAGTCGATTCCAGGTGTACTGGATGCCCCTCCATGTGAAAGCAAACTGTGGCCTGCACTCTGCTGCCAGAGGGATTGAGAAGAATGCATTAGCAATATCAATTGTGGCATACCACTTGGCTGCCTTTGACTCCAGTTCGTATTGAAGTTCTAGCATGTCTGGCACAGCAGCACTCAACAGTGCAGTGACTTCATTCAGGCCACGATAGTCTACTGTTAGTCTCCACTCTCCATTAGACTTCCGGACTGGCCATATGGGACTGTTAAAGGGTGAGTGGGTCTTACTGATGACTCCTTGGCTCCTCAGTTGGTGAATGAGCTCATGGATGGGGATCAGAGAGTCTCTGTTGGTGCGATATTGCTGCCGGTGCACTGTTGTGGTGGCGATCGGCACCTGTTGTTCCTCGACCTTCAGCAACCCCACAACAGAAGGGTCCTTTGAGAGACCGGGCAAGGTAGACAGCTGTTCAGTTTCCTCCGTCTCCAAGGCAGCTACACCAAAAGCCCACTTGTAACCTTTTGGGTCCTTGAAATACCCTTTCCTGAGGTAGTCTATGCCAAGGATGCACAGAGCCTCTGGGCCAGTCACAATGGGGTGCTTTTGCCACTCATTGCCAGTTAGGCTCACTTCGGCCTCCAATACAGTTAGCTCTTGGGATCCCCCTGTCACTCCAGCAATGCTGATGGGTTCTGCCCCTATATAGTTTGATGGCATTAAGGTGCACTGTGCGCCGGTGTCCACTAAAGCTTTATACTCTTGTGGGTTGGACGTGCCAGGCCATCGGATCCATGCAGTCCAGTAAGCCCGGTTATCCCTTTCCTTCACCTGGCTGGAGGCAGGGCCCCTCTAGTCCTGATCATGGCAGTCACAAATCACTTCCTGTAAATGTGAATCAGGAGTCTCTCTATTACACTTAGAAATAAAACCTGTGCTTCTATTCCTCTGTCTGGGGACTTGCTCGCTGGAAACTGGAGCAGCAGCTTTCCTGGAAGAGCCTCCCTGAGTGACTGTTCTTCCTTGCAGTTCATGCACTCGTGCCTGTAGGGTCGAGGTAGGCTTGCCATCCCGCCTCATCAATCACGTCCTCTCCGTGGTCACGCAGGTAGAACCATAGGATGGCCCGTGGTGTGTATCCCCACCTTTGAGCCAAAGGACCCTTATTCCTAACAGCTGAGACACTACTCTGTCGAGGTGGGGAGTAGGACAGATCTTCTTTGAGTTGCTGGACCTCTTGGGATAGTTTCTCCACAGCAGAGACAAGCGAGGAAGAGATATTTGTGTCGTAATCCCGGAGTCTATCAATCACCTCCACCACCGTTGGTGTCTCGTCATCTTTCCAGGACATCACTGCCAATGAGTTTGCATGCAAAGATGGTGCGCTCCGTAGAAACTTCCGCCACATGGGTTGTGTGCCCTCGGCTTCATCTGGATCTTTGGATGACCGTTGATCGTCCAGGTCACCATAAATCACCTCAAACACAGCTAATTCCCTTAGATACTGGATACCTTTCTCCATAGTTGTCCATTTTCCTGGGCGATATGTAACATCTTCTTTAAAGGGATACCTTGCCTTCACTCCAGACAGGAGTCGCCTCCAGAGGCTGAGGGCTTGTGTTTTTTTTCCAATTGCTTTGTCAACGCCCCCTTCCCCTGAAAGGGATCCCAATTGTTTGGCTTCTTTTCCCTCTAGTTCCAGGCTACTGGCCCCATTATCCCAGCATCGGAGCAGCCAGGTGACAATGTGTTCACCTGAAGGACGGCTATAATCTTTTCACATATCTCGCAACTCGCTTAAGGACAGAGATTGGGTGGTCTCTATTTCATTTATGACTCCTCCCTCCTCTCCCCATGATGACCCTGGTTCTTCATCATCCCGTTCTAAACGAGTTGATGTCCGCTTCCAATATTTCGTCTTGTGTATGGGGGCAACTGATACTGGTACGGGTTTATTTTCTGAGCTAGCTCCGGTACTTGTTGTGGGGGTTTGAGTGGCTGCAGTGCCTGTCCTCAGGGCTGGACTGTCTACAGTGCCAGTCACTTTGCATTTCAATCCAGAGACATTCTCTTCCCCTTGGGAGCACTGAATACTGTTGAGCAGGGCTCGGTATGCATGGGCCAGACCCCAGCACGTTGCAGTTATCTGTGTCTCTCTGGAGTTCCCAGTGTAACAACATACTTTCTCCAAATATTCTACTAGTTTTTTAGGATTCTGCACTTGTTCGGGGGTGAAACTCCAAAACACTGGGGGTGCCCACTGCCCTAGGTATTTGCCCATGCTATCCCACATGCCCTGCCACTCGTAACTATCAAGCCTCGGGGCAGATTTCTGGGTGATATTCTTAAGTTGCTTAGTGAAAAGCAAAACAACATGCCCAAAAACTAACAATAAGTGCACCTTAACCACCCAAGGATGTTGTAACAAAGGCACAGACATCATAGAACAAAGTTGCAAAGGTACTATTCTGTATTTCCTCCATATAAAATCTCTCAGAGGAGGAGGTATAATTGCTACTTGCCTCAACAAGGTGGTATCTGAAGTACAGTAACAGTTTCAGCAAAAACCCCAAATACCAGATAAAGTTGAAAACGAGTGTTTGTATAACAAATCTTGTAGGCAAAACATTACTAATCACAGCAGACTAAACAAACCAACATCGATCTTTAACACCAACTGCAAAAAGAACAACATGGTGCTGTGACCAGCAGCTGTTGTTATCTCCAACCCTCGAGCCCCACGTTGGGCACCAAAAAGACTGTCGTGGTTTAGCCGGCAGCTCAGCCCCACACAGTCGCTCGCTCACTCCCCCACCGGTAGATGGGGAGAGAATCAGAATGGTAATGCTCGTGGGTTGGGATAAGAACAGTTTAATAATTAAAATTAAAAGAAACAACAACAGAAATGCAATGTAAAGGAGATCAACGAGAGGTGCAAAGCCCCGGGGGAGGGGGGAAGGGAGAGGGGGAACGAACCGCACTCGCCGCAGCCACCCACCGACCCGACGCCGCGCCGCTTCCGCGCTGCATCTGCGCGCGTACACATACGCGCACGCACACACACACCCCCCCACCCACCCACCCCCACACCCACACACCGACACACCCACACCCACACACCCACACCCACACACCCACCCCACCCCAATATACTGGTCATGGTGTCACATGGTATGGCATGAACCTGCCATTGGCCAGTCGGGGCCAGCCGCCCCCACCATGGCCCTGCCCCTCCCAGCCCCCCCCCCCCCCCCCGCCACGTGGCAGAGCGCGGGAAGCTGGAAAGGTAGCCGACCCCCACAGTGAGGAGAATTAACCCTTTCTCAGCCAAAACCAGCACAGTGGTGCAGTTTGGGTCTTGGCTCTGCATCTAGGGTTGCTGGTGGACAGGACTGGCGAAGTGGGGGGACAGGCAGGTCACGTCTGCACGGTCTTTGGGCACGTCCTTGAAGGGGTGGACTTGCCGCACGCTTCAGCGCTTGCTGCTGCTGGGGCAGTCTGTGCCGAGTGGGTGCTGACAGGATGGGAATCCAGCGGAGAAGCCCTTTGGCTCTTGCCCAGAGCCTTTCTGCAAAACACTTTGCAGTGGGGCAGAGGGCTGTCCCCAGAGGGTCCTGTGCCCTGGAGTCACCGTCCCCAGGGTCACCGTCCCAGTGCTGGCCTAGCTGGTTAATCCCATGGAGCACGTAGGCTTGTATTTCGCTCTTAAAAACCACCCAGAGCCAGGCTGTAATTAGGCTGTGTTGTCTGGTAACTGGATCTCCCAGCCTGATGCTTTGTTCTTGGCTTACCCTTGAGTTTTTCTGATGGCTTTGAGCGAGTCGTATCCCTTCTCTGTGCCTCAATTTTGCATTCTCAGTCCTGACTCTTGCAGGACAGACGCTCCTGAAGCAGGGGCTGTCCAGAGGTGTACATCCAGGCAGTGCTTGCCCCAGACAGCCTTGTTCTCCAAGCCATGTAAACCCTCTCATGAGGAGTGTTTACAGGTGACTTGGTTGCAGGTTTTTCTAGGAAATATCAGAGGAGCTTGTGATGCTGGACTCTTGTTGGGCCCCCAGAACGCTCTGCAGCATGCTTTAATCTTCAGAATAATATTAAAGCAAGACTTTCAACTTGAATTTTTCTTTGGAAGATGCTTTATTTTAAAACCACGTTTTCCCTGATTAGTCTTTTAGGAGGGGAAAAAACCCGTATCCTGAAATCTTGCCTATGTAAGTAATCACCAGGCTTGGGCTTTTTAAAGTCACAAGATGGCTGTACTGCTTTCTCAGTGCCCTCGGTCAAGGCAACACTGAAAGCGGTGGCATCAAATGGAGTCCTGTCTGTCAGTCCTCTTCTGTCTGTATGTGCATCTCTTGGCTCCTCTTGCCGTTGCAGCCTCTAGATGTGGATAGCCAGAGTAGGAGAGCGCAGGACGGGGGTACCCTTTGGCGCACTTGCGCTTGCCGTCGGCTGACGCCATGAGCACGTGCTTGCTTGCCATCGAGTCTCTCAAAGGGTGCTTTGGCACAACTGGGGAAGGGCCGGGAAAACCCACGTCGCTGCCAAGCAGCCCTGTTCGGGGAAGGTTTGGGCTCTTGGGAAGGCAGGGTGGGATGAGCCGGGAGCACCTGGCGCAGGGGCGGACGGAGCGGGTGGCAGCAGATGGGCGCGTGGGGGATGCCGCCGGGAGGGAGGCGGTGGAAGGGACGCCGGGTGCAGGAACAGCCCGTGCAGCTCAGCGGTGGAGCGGGGTGCGCAGCCCTGCTGCTCAGCTTGGTGCTGGCTGCGCCGCTCTTCCCGGCGGGGTTCCGTGCTGTGGCCGCCCCCTCCCAGGAGGATGCGTTGCAGCTTTGGCAGAGCCCCGTGCCGTGGGAGCTCCCTGCTGCTGCTGGAGAGTCAAGGCTCCACCTTGCCCCCACAGATGCTCGTGCGCATCTCCCACGGGTGCCGCAGGGCAGGCGGCCGCTGCTCAGCTGAGGTTGACCAAAGATGTGTCTTTCTGTTCTCTGCTCCTGGGCTCTGGCTGCTTGCCGGTGCCTGGACCAGGCCCTCCTGGCAGTGCTTCTCTTGGTTTCTGTTTATCCATGTGCCCCAGAGGCAAGCTGGAGCAGCATCCCTGCTCTGCATCTTGGTCCCTTCCTGCTGCTGGGAGTGCGAACCATCCGGGGAGTGTGGCAGGCTGGTGTGGGAAGCAGCCTTTGCTCTCCCACCTGGTACCTGCCACACTCTGGGATGGGGGTTTGGCATTTTGGGCCAGGACTGTGAAATCCCAGCACGGGCTCCCGTGTTGCTGCATTGCACCGCTGTGCTTTGGGCATCGCACAGAGCCCGAGGCTTGGACCAACAGTGTGACATCCCCATAATGTCCTGCATGCGGGCTGGCAGGAGGCCTGGGCGATGCTGCCGTTGACCTCGGCTGTTCACCCCCCTGTGGGTACGTGTGAGCAGGGGTGCCTTTGGGCCAGCATTAGCCTTGCATCATACAGGGAGGCTCCAGCACTGAGATAAGGCTGGAGCTGACGCACAGAAACTTGCAGCAGCTCATTTTCTCCCCAGCCTCCTGCAATTAAACAGCAACTGGAGCTGTGTCTGCAGCGAAGCTGCTGGCAGTGGGCTCACTGGCCCCAGAGACGGACTGACACCAATCGTTTTTGTTTTCAGGCACTTTCATAACTTGCATAGCTGGGCTGTGCGCCACAGGGTGTCCTGTTTTTCCTCACCTCCAGCATTGGCTGGTCTGTAACTGTATGTTCCCAGCAGTAAATTCACCCGTGGGGGGTCTCAGGTTCCCTCCCGGCTGGAGGGGTGCCCGGGAGCTGCAGCTCTTGCTCCCTGCCCTGTGGCATGACCCAGCAGGGAACGCAGCCCTGTCCGTGCCCGGCTCCTGCTGTGCTGATGCAGCTTTTGGGTCCCTCTGGTTTGGAGGCAGGGTGCCCTGAGTGCTGCTTGCGGGATAACGCAGCAGAAACCTTTCCGGGCATCCCTGCTCCCAGACCCAGCCCGGGGGAGGCAGAGGTCGTGGCGAAGCACCATTGCATGGTTCACTGGCACCTGCCAGAGCTTTCCCTGCTCCCGGTGGGACACAGATAGACTCTGCGGTGCCTCTGACGCTGCTGCTGTGTCCAACCCAAATGGCAGATGTCCTGAGTGGCCCTCCAAAAAACCCTTTGGTTTTGTTCCTTCTTGCTTTTACTATTTGCAGTAAAACAGAGTGGCATCCTGGGGTCTATGAGGCACCCGAGAACAGGTTTCTGTCTCTGCCAGGGCAGAGGGAGCTGCCTGGGGCGTTGCTGGCAGGATCAGAGCAAACATTGTCCCACAACCAAAGCCTTTAGGGGTGCAAACTCCTGCTCTTCTCTGGGGAGGGATTTGCAGTAGATATTCAGCCCTGTTGTAGGCCAGCTGGCTGCAGGGCTCTTTCTCGGCTGTTGGGGCAGATCTGCCATCCTGTGTGTTGATTATATGTGCTTTTTGGATGCGAGGGCTTGGCTAAGCATCGTGGCTGCGTTTTTTTGCCTTGGGTGAGTGCAGGAGCAGGACGAGCCCGCTGTTCCTCAGGGTGGTCAGGGTGAGCTGGGGAAGCTCAGGGAAATGCGATGGCTCCAGCTGGCTCCTGAGTCGAGGGGAGTGTGGTAGAGGGTTTTGGAGCCAAGGAGAGCAAAAAGGGTTCATTTGCAATCACGAGTGGGTGCTCGTGCTCCAGCGCTGGTGGTTAACATCCCTCTGCGCTCTGCTGAGAGCTCGTGGGACTGGGAGCGCTGGGCTTGCAGCTGGGGGAGGCGTGGGCTGATGGCCCCCTTGTCCCCAGTGGTGACAGTGGCCCCGTCTGCCCCGTCCCCCTGCCATCCAAGCTGAGCAGGGGTAGCTCTCAGAGAGCTTTTGGTGACCTTTCCAGCTCCGTGCCCTCAGCTGCCACCAAGTGACATGGTGACATTTCACATCTTGAATGTCTGAGCAATTTCATAAAGGAAAAACCACCAGAAATGAAATGCTTTGGCTTTTTGTGTCCTACAAATTGGATTTGTTAACCTGAAGCTTCATCTGTCAGCTGGCAGGGCCCCTCCGCAGCCAGCGGCTGATGGGACTGGGTAGGAAGGGGAGGGAAAGCGTGGCTGGGATGTGGGGAGGAGGAGGAAGGAGTGGTGTTATGCAGCAGAGTGTAGTATTTGCTGTTTTTTCAGCAGTGTATTTCTGGATGTCTCTTTGGCAGGGAGACCTGTGTCTCTGCATTAGGCATGGGACAGCTGAGCTACCGGTGCTGCAACCCAGCCCCCTTGAGGCAGCAATTGCTGTTCCTCTCTCCCAAGCCAGGAAAGCAGAGTGTTTACCTACCTTCATCAATCAGGTGATGCTATCGTACGCTGATTTACCCCAGCACGCTACAGTGGCAAAGCAAGACCAACGCAAATGGCTCTGCCATGCAAACCGCAGTCCCCACCCTGGCGTGCTGGGACAGGGCAGTGCCGCCTTCGCAGCCGCGTGGAGCTGCCAGTCTCAGCGCGCACAGCCCTGGGCACGAACCCGTTGTGTTTGCACAGAGCACAGGCCTCGTTCGCCAAGGGGGAGGCGGGCACCAGCCCATGCCGCTGCCCGGCATGACTTGGCGTGTGGTGGATGGTTGCACAGGACCTGCTTTTAAACAGAACGCTGCGTATCACATTATTTATGGTGCATGTGTATGGCAGGTAGAAGATGCACCCTCGGGTCCCTTCTGCTGTCCTTGGGGAGCAGGAGGAAGCGTGGGAGCTCATTTCCTCTGCTTTTGGGCTCTGTTGGAGAGCTCTGTTCAGACTTAATGCGGTTTAGCCTTGCTCTGGGAATGGGCATGAGGAGTCCTGCGTCCGTAGAGAATTGCAAAGCTGCTTCCCTCCCCTTTTCCTTTTTTCTAAATTAAGAAAAAAAGAAAACAAACAAACAAAAAAAAGCCTCTTCATGAAGCAGGCAGGTGACCGTGTGTGCTCCGGGCTGAACCGTCGCAGGCAGCAGCCACCGCTGCCTGGGGACTTTGGGGACCCTGCACGAGCCCAGCAACGCTGGCAGCACTGGAGGCGGCTGCTCTCGCTCTCTGTTCCTGCGTCCCCTTGGCCGTGGCATGTTGCTGCTGCAGCTCCCTCCATCTGTGCCATCTTTCTCAGCTTTGCCTTTCGCCAGCAGAGGTTTCGTCATAAGTCCTTGGTAGATCCATTACTGCCCACGTGGTCCTCGTGGCAGCTTGCAGCCTTCGTTGGGGTTTTGCAGGTCTTGCTTGGCTGCTCAGCAGGCTGCAGTGTGGGGTGGCTGCAGGGTCTGGAAGACTCTCCAGTGCTGCTCATATGGAAAACACTCTCAGTAACCATGAAGAATGGAGATGGTGCTTAAAAAAAAAGAAACCCCCCCAAACAACTCAAAAAACCCATATAAAGGTCATCTGTAGGGGCCTACAGGATGGGGATGTTGAAGTTGCCTCACATAATTTCTGCTGGAGTTGTGTGACTTGAGAAACTCCTTCCCCTGAACCCAAGGGATGTCTTCATGAAGCAGAGCTGTGGAGGAGATGTCTTGTCCTGTGGATGTCATTGGACTGGATGCTCCCTCCCGCCCGTGCAGCCCTGCCAGGAGGTCACCCCCAAAACACCCAGGTGACAGCCTCAGTGGCATTTCTTCGGGAGGGCTGATTAACCTGGTTTTTTTTGTAGCATGGGTCCTTTGTGCATCAGCTGCTGCTTTGAGCGTTCTCTGTGCTCCTGGAGCAATCCCATGGGAGGGCAAAACGTGAATCCTGAATCCTTCTGCACGAGCAAGTGTGGCCGCTGGGACAGGAGAGGAGCTCCAGCTCCAATGGGGATGTGGATGCCTGAGCTGGCCCCAGCTCGCTGCCGACCTTAGAAGGCACCAGGAGGGCTCAGAGACATGGCAAACATCTTGCTTATATGTTGGAAGGGTGTTGGAGGACTCAGCAAGGTGCTGCAGCACCGTGAGCCAGTGCCTGTTATCTCCCGTGGCTGTGCTTTTGCAGGAGAACTGTTAGAGAAGCACCTTCCAAGATTATTTGCGTCCCGATGTGCATGCTGCAGTTTTTTTTCTGTCCTAACATCACCCAGAAGATCCCCCACTGCCCTGTGCATCAGGGGTGCACAGCAAAGTCCAAGGCCAGGGGCTGTATTTGAGGCTGAGGTGCCCAAATCCTCCTGGGGCTTCATGCAGACCAAAGCTCAGGCATGGTGGGCAACAAGCCCAGTGGGGTCACCAGGAACGTGGCTGCCAGAAGAAACCCAGTGGGCTGGGAAATGCCTTTATTCAGTTTTTCCTGTGTCTGAAGTACAATTGAGAGACTTGGACCTCGCTTTTTCCCAAGGCAGAGAAAGGGGCTGAACCCTTCTGCCTAGGCGCTGGTGCCATGGATGCGTGTGGCACGTCCTCCCAGCTCCATCGCCTCGATTTGAGGATTTGATGCATCCTGCTGTTTAAAAATAAATAGCTAGTTATTTTGGGCCAGGGAGGCAAACAAATCAACAGGCCAGTGATTTCTTCAATCATCCTGCATGCTGCACAGGGGAAAAATTAATAAAGTACCTGCCATCCCTAGAAGCTATTTGTTAAAGCCAACAATAATGATGGAAAAAATTGAGCTCCTGCTTATGATGGGTTCACTCATGCTTCTGCGCTCCCACTCCCTCTGCAAGGCATTGCCGTTCCTTACAGTGCTGTGGTGGGAAAGGCGATACTGTGATCCATGTCTGAGCTTTTCCAGCGGTGTGAGGAGCGGCAAGGGGCTCTCCAGCCTCTCCGGGGACTCGCTTCTGCTCTGAGAATTGGGCCCTTCTGGGTGTTCTGGGATCCATGAGAAATCTGGATTACCTGTAGAGTCGCTCTCCTGTGGTTATTGCTCACTCCTTGGTGAGTTTGGGCCTTTGGAGGCTTTTCAGAAACTGCGCCCAGCAAGTGCCCGGTGAAAACTGCTGCATGTGGTGGTAGCTGTTGGAGGGAGGATGGTTGGGAGCAGGCTCCATTCTCTGCTTTGCTGCAGACCAAAGGGATGTTATTTTTCCAGTTTGTTCCTGAACTTTCTCATCTGTGAAATGGGCACATGCAGACCCATCCTTCTTCAGGAGCCCAGGACTCGACTCATTGTGAATCTGTGAGGTTTTCACATGACAACCATGAACTTGAGAAGACCAGGCTTTCCTTGGCCTACTGATAACTTGTTTAAAGAAGCAGCCAACATTACCTGGCTCCTTAGGACTATTGGCTACTCTGTGTTTGCCCTCCAAAGGTTAACCAAAAAGTGTTTGGCTTCTGTCATCGAGAATAAAACACTGCATCATGGGAGCATCCAGCATCTCCTGATTGCAGAGTGTAGGAAGGTGGATGGAGCATCCTCAACTCCAGGTCTTGTTGTCACAGAGCAAACGTGTCATATCTCCCCTCCCCAGCCCCTGCCTTCTGTGGCATCCAAAATACTCCTCCTGCAGCCTTTCAGCAGGGACTTTGCCCAGCTTGTTGCAGTTTTGGGGGCTGCCATCCAGCTGCTGCCATTTGGTGTCCCCAAAACTTTCCTCCTGGCCAATTTATTTCAGGAATATTTCATGCTAAAGGTGATAACAGTGCAGGATCTCACATCGAGAGAGATGGAGTGTTTGTCCAGCTGGGAAACAGGAATGTTTGTTTACTGGTTTAGTGCTGCCTGTGTCCTGCATTGCCTTGGTGGAATAATAATTATGTGAACAGCAGGTTAAACAGCCGTTGAGTGCAAAAGCCAACCCCAAATACACTGGTGTGGAGGCCAGAGGGGAAAGATGAGCAGGTGAATGCTGATCTCCCACAGCTCAGGTGGACAGAGGTCTCTGAGAAGATAAGACTTGAGAAGATAAACCTTTCTTCCCTCCAGTTTAGGTAATGCTCCATCCTTAACCCTGTCCACAGGAGCCCTTTTGGCATCAGGGAGGCTGAAGGCAATGTTTGCCACTCCATGTTTGGGGTATTTTTGTGATTATTCTCCTCCCCCACAAAACACCCCCCCTTCGGGCTGCTTTCATGTTCAAAGCAAGAGGATACGGCTCCTCCTGCTAATGAACCTTTGCTGGTTGCCCCAGCTCGTGGGTGGGTGTGAAGAGCAGATCTGGATTTAGCTCGCTACTGGTGAGGCTTTGGGAGAAAGGAGGGGAAAGTCCCTTTCGAGTTTACTGTTGCTGTAAGAGATGCAGGTTCCGTGGCTGGCATTAATTGGGAACATGGCCATAAGGTGGTACGAAGTGGCCCTGGGGCTGAAGGTGTGCTCCACGGCGGTGGATGGAGCTCCCAGCCCTCCTCCTGGATGGCTCACGGGTCCCATCATGGCACCAATAAATATTTTAAACCAAGAGTTGATCTGCATTCAGAGTATTTAAATTAAATAGAGTGCAAGTTGTACTTTTAAGCTGCTGGTGTTGAACTCCTGGGAGGCCATGGATGGAAAGGACCTGTGGTCAGCAGTGTCTCACCATGGTGAGGCACCAGCTGCCCCTTTCCAGCTGGGTTTGTTTTGGGGCTCCGGGTTCCCCTGTACCTGTTTCTGTGTATCCTGCACCCTCTTTGCAAGCAGAGTCTTTTTAGTGAAAAATACGTGGTCTTTTAGTGAAAAAAACATTATCTGCAGTGATGGCAAATGAACTAAATGTCAGTGCTCTCGGAGGAATAGGGAGATGATCTAGTTCATGGTGGATGCAAGCAATGGGTTGAATCCCGAGTCCTGTCTTTCGGCTCTAGATGTCCGTTTTCATCTCGGGGTGGTGGGTCTGAGGCTGGACTATCCCAAGGGACCCTATCTTGGGAGCCGGGAGGAGCCGATCCCCCCCTCCAAAGGGTGGTTTGGGGCTCCAAGTTGCTCCCACCCCAACACGTGGGGAACTTGCCGTGAACACGCTTGACAACGCCGTGTGGCAGCCACTGCGAGTGGCTCGGGCCTTCTCTGGCACAGAAAGGACAAATTAAATAAACACGCTTGATTGCTTAAACATTTGTTTTTTAAATTAGCAGCAGCTTTTTTATATTAAAGTATGTGGATATGCTGCTGGGGAACACTTTAGCAAGTTGTTTTTTTCTTCCTGGTGCTACTTTTCCAGAGTGATTTTTGATTTAAAAACCAAATGCAAAATGCTGGCCAAGTTTGAGGTTTAATCCTGTAAAAGTTGTGGATGGGAAGACACTGCGCTGCTTGGAGCCGTGGGGCCCTGTTGGGCTGTGTGATGAGACAGGCCTTGAAGGCAGTGGCTTTTGCAAACCGTGCCTTGCAAGTGCTGGAGAAAAGGGTCTACGAACAGCTTAAGATGCTCCATGAAAGTCCACAGCTTCTTGGGAGAAGTTTAGCAGTCCACAAATTGTCAGAATGCTGAAATCTCCTGCAAGGAGGTGTTTGGAGATGCTGGTATATGGGAATGTAACTGTGTGCTCACAGGGATGTGGAACTGCAGCCTTTGTGCCGTGGTCTTGGTGAACTCAGCTTGGGGACCAGCTAGGCTTGGGCTTGGCTTCTTCCCCTCCACGCATCGCATGGTGGGTGACCCCGCACTGAGCTCTTCCTTGGCTGTGCCTCTGGGTTTGTTTTTACTCTTTGGTCTCTGTTCTGTTTAGATGGCAAAGAGACAGCCCGGTGTGAGGGTTACAGCTTGTTTGGCAATACAGGATAAGGGGTTTTAGATTGCTAAATAGCGACTCTGGGAAGGCAAAATGCAGCCAGAGAGACGCTAATGCTTCAGACTGACCTTGCTCGAAGCATGGGGGGGGGTTTGCTGTTTCTGTAGGCTTGCTATCAATTTCCTAAAATAGCATCTGTCCAAAAAATAGCACCAATAACCAAGCAAGGATCCCTGCATGTGTACCTGTGGCAGTACCGTCCCCGCTGGGCTTTCCGGGTGTGGCGGTGTTGCAGATTAAACCGTGCTCCTGCAATTTTAGGGAAAAATACCCCCAAAAACCAGAGTTCCCGCAACCCTGCTGCTTTTTGTGTCACCCCTCCGGGTTGTAGCAAAGCTCCCAGCAGCTGGCTCGGGGACCAGCCTGGCTTGGGGGAGCCCATGGGAGGACCCTGGGCTGGCCACATCCTTAATTTTTTAATTAATGGATGCATCCTGCATAAGCACAGCTCCAGCTCGGCTGCGAGGGTCCCTGTGCAGCCGCAGGATCGGGGCCTCTCCATGACCTGAGGAGGGGAGGGGATGGGGGAGCAGATGCTGCTCCGTACCCTGGCTCCGCACCCTTCCCAAAGGTGACCAGAAGTGGTTGTGGTGTTGTTGTTTTGTTTTCATGTATTAAAGGTTTAATAAATGGAATTAAATCCTGTGAAACTTAAGGTAATTAAATGTGGAAGCAGAAGGAAAAAAATTGTAAAGCATCCTCTCCAGGAACCTAATAGGCTCCATGCCTCCTTATCTTAATGATTTTCATAATTTAGCTGAATGCAGAGATAATGCATCTGATGAGCCTTTCTGGAGCTAACTTTAGATTTAATGGGCTTCTTGCTGGGGAGCGGGGTGGGGGCAGGTGCAATCAGTGTGCTTACAGAGGGAGATAAGAGCAAGAGGGACTGAAATAAACAGCCAAACGAGTTTTCCAAAGACTTAAAAGTTGCTGAGTGCTCCCTCCTTCCCACCTGGAATTAACCTCGGAAATAATTTTCAGAGGCCATGTGATTTCCTCTGGCTTGGCCGCGCCAGCGCTGCCAGTGGGTTTTGCCTTTCTGCACAACCTCTGACCCTCCCTGGGATGAGGGAGCTGCGAAGCCGGGATCATCTGCATTAATCTGGTCTCATTGAGGCGGGATCAGTGAAACCACCTTGCAGATTCACTGTATTATGGAGCAGATTGAGGGACTTAGACAGCAAATTTAATAAATATCATTTCGATATTGCTTGGCGGAAAAAAAAAATCCACTGAGCGGCTGATGCTGGAGCACCCTGTGAGGATGGTTAATATGGACATGACGTGTTTGGAGAGCTGGGGGAGAGGGGATGGGGAAAACACTGAATATTGTGGGGGGGAGCAGGAGGAAAGGACATCCCTTGGGACTGGCCTGGGCCAAAAGCTGGGTCGCAGCAGCACGTGCAAAAGCAAGCAGGGCTGGGTGTGCTTGGGGAAGGGGGGAAATGTGGATGTTTGCCGAGGGAGGGAACATGGCGCAGGAGCTGCACCTTCAGTACCTCTCTGCTGCAGCTGTGCCTCTCCTGCTGCCTCCTTGGCTCTATCAGCAGTTTGCATGACCGGGGCATGCAGGCGCTCCAGCTGATTTAGGAGTGGGGGCGGGTAGAGATGCTGAAGCTAACCCCGGACCCGAAGCAGCTTTGCTGTGTCAGCGCAGTGATGGCTGCCCACGATGCAGAGCCAAACTGACCCCTGTGCACCCAGGACCAAGCTGGCACCCCTGCGCGGGCACTGCAGGCAGCGTAGCGAGCGGTTTCAGAGGTGGTGGTGGTGAAGCTGGGGTTGGTTTTGCAGCTGGCTATTTGAAATCAGCAGCTGCCACATTGGTTTGTGTCTGGTTTGTGCCAGGGAGGTGGCATGGTGTGGTCCCATGTCCAGGGAGGCTCTGGGGGCTCCTGGGACAGTTCTTGGTGTGGGTTCAGGGGTCCCGTGGTGCCTTTGTGTCTCAGGGCTCCCTGTAGTTCCCAGTGGAGTCTTTTTGAGCTGTGCTCTAACATGTCTGAAGCCTCTTTGGGAGCTTTCCAGTGCAAAAAGCAGAGTTGCTCCAACAGGCCAAGGGTGTGAATAGGGGGGATGTGAGGTGGGTGCAGGCACCCGGGGTGTCCGAGTGTGATCTGGGGAGCCGGGCTGGGAGCAGGCGCTGTGCCCACGCTGTGTGCCACGTCCTGCTTGCAGCTGGGGTCTTCTGCCCAGCCACAAGCCGAGCGGCACAGCCAAGCAAAATCCTGCCCGTGGGGCCCAAGGAAAGCTGCGGCTGCAGTGGACAAAGGGAAAGCGATTTCAGTGGGAAATCCCAAGCCCTTTCTTCCAGGGCTGGTCACGGTGAGCAAGGTTTTGGCTGTGTCAGGTTGTGGGGATAGGTGCTGCTGCCCACCGCCTCTCGTGGGAAGCGTGCCTGGATCCTGCACCTTACTGAAATGCTCTGGCAAGGGTAGCACACCTGTCCCGCGCCTGTGCTGAGGACCCTCAGTGGAAGGTGCAGCGCTTGCAGCCAACAGGCAACCGAAGAGGCTGGTTCATCTTTGTCCCTGGCAGGACCCCCTGCCTGCTGGAAAAACACTTGGGTTAGGAGAAATGTGTGACCTCTTGCTAACCCCCTTCCCCTCTCACTCTGCAAGATGTTAAAAAGAAGGAAAAAAAGAAGAAAAAAAAAAGAAAAAACTCCCACACCGTGGCCAATCCAAGGAGGGCGAGAGCCGGGGACCATATCATTAAAATGCTAAAAATGAGCATGCTGAAAACAGACACAATTGGGTATTTAAAGCTCTGAATGAAAAGTGTGTGTGTTAGCTGGCTTGCGGAGAGCTGGTCTCCCAGAGCCCCTGGAAAATATGTGGTCAAGCCCGCACCATTAACTTTTTGTTTCTGGTTTGTAAAGTAGCTGTGAAATCCCTTGGGGGGTGGGATGGACAAGGACCCCACGTCCCTGCCAGGCCAGGGAGGACGCCAGCGCTCAGCTGGAGGGACCGTTCCGCGAGTGGCTTGATGCACGTCAGGCAGTGGCTTGTGCACGTCCTGAGCCTTTTGCTGTCCTGTGGCAATCTTCATCCCAAAAAGCATGGGGACTCATGTGGCCCCTGCGTCCCTGTGTCACCGGAGACCCCTCTGCCACCTCTGTGGCAGACCAGGTGGGATTTGCACCGCCGGTGCAAAGCGTGGGGTGCGTGGATGGAGGGACGAAGCGGGAGGCGCGACCCAGAGCGGGAGCCATGAGTTGACTCCTGGGTGAATCACTGCTAAGTCACTTCAGGGCTGTTGCATCATTTGTTTGCAGCTTCTTAAAACCTGGGGAGCTTGGGCTGCTGGAGGCTACCAACTCAGGTGCCCGAGGCTGTACCAAGAGATGTGAGGTCCTCCTGTGGTTTACAGTGCCTCCTTTACCTGGAAACGTGGATCTCTGCAGCCACACTGGAGCATGGGTTTGCTGCATCCCAGCTCATCCCTGGGTGGAGATTGTGGCTGGTGTTTAGCTGCAGGTTGATGCTGGCCGCAGTGTGCCATGCGGGAGGGCGGAGGTGTGCATGGGGTTATTTCTGTGCACGTACGCGGGTTTCCCTCGTGTGCATATGCAGAGGGATCCACGTGGGTGCAAAATGCCCCTAAAATGTCTCCTAGGGCAAGTATTAACTGCCAGGCTGGGCTTAGCTCCAGCAGGCAGGAACAGATGAATCAGACACTTAATGGTAAAATCAAACCTCTCAAAGTATTAAAAACAACCCAGCTTCAGCGGGCTCCTCTCTGCCATCCGGGGAGCCCCAGCGAGACGGAGTGAGAAGGGATTTTAAACCAAACTGGGATTTTTTTGTGTTCCCCCCCATATCTCTTGGCTGCCAGCCTCTCCAAAGGGGAAGATTTACCCCGCCTCCTGCGGTCTCGGATGTCAGGTTGGCAAGAAAAATCCCATCTGTTTTCAATCTGGATCCTCACTTCCATCCACCCAGTGTTTCTCTTCCCTGTGCTCCCCCGCTCCCAGCCCCCAGAGCTGGCGTGCATGCCAGGCAGGCCTCGGTGACGCTTTTTTTTTTCCCCTTCTCTTTTTTTAATTTTATTTTCTTCTAAAAATGTATGTGGCCTCCTTTGCCCCCCGCGTCCCCCCCTTCTCCCAGGCACATGCTCCAGCGCAGCCCTCTCTGCGCTGGGGCCTGCCAAGAGCCTCTCTGCGCTCGGCCCCGCTACGGTCACTGGCTCTGAGAATTCCCAAATGTCCGAGGATTTTCAACCCCGAGCTTTAAAAAAAAAGGGAAAAAAGGCAAAATATCTCTCTGCGTGGAAAAAAAACAAATAGGCAAACTCAAGAGGGGAGGGGAGAGAAGAAATTTTGTTGTGATTTTTTGTTTGGGGTTTTATTTGGTTCCAGTTTCTTGGTATGATTTGGAAAAGAGCAAGTACGGTGTGTTTTGTTCCTGCCCAGAGATAACAGAGCTACTCTAAAATCCTATATGGTCAATGCAAAGACGTATTTGTAGCAATCGTGATATCCTAATCTCTCTCTGAAGAAACCCTTTTGCACACCCCCTCTCACCTTTCTCTTCGCTGTCCTCTTGCTGCATTATGTCTTATTTAAACTATAAAGAACTATAAAGTCCTCAGGCTAGGAATTACTTTCTCTCTACAGATAGCTGCAAGAGCTTTGCACATCTGTGGAGCTCCATGAAATATAAATTAAGAAGGTTGTGGCTTTTGTTGTTGGGTTTTCTTTTCTTTCTTGTTTTTTTTTTTTAAATTGTTTGGAGGTGAGAGTTTATCTGATTGTAGAGCCAGACCCAAGGCAGCAAGGACCCAAGCAGTGGTGTTGGGCTTTGTATCGCCAGAACCCTGAAGGCGGGGGTTATCTCAGCTGCACCCCTTCCCCGTCGGCTCTCTGCGCCAGGCTGGCATGGGACCGCTCAAAGCTGCCCCAGGTCCAGGGTTTTGGGCTCTGACTGGGGTTTGGGGGGCTCACGGGGAGCCCCGGCTCCTGCTCGGATGGGAGCTGGTCATGGGTGCACCAAGAGCCTGGGTGCTGTTGGCCGGAGGGGGTGAGGTCTGTGCTCCGGCTGCAGGGTCTCAGTTTCCCCTTCGGGCAAGCGCTGCCAGCGAGCGGCTGCCTTGTGGGGATGAGTTAGTGACGGCATGGCCGGGGGTGCGGGGGGAGCAGCGGTGCTCCCCTGGCAAGGGAGGACGAAGGCAGGTTTTGCTTTTTATTTTGGGGAGTACCGTGAGAGATGTGGGGCCAGGGCCAGGGGTGGGGGGGTGGCCCCCAAAGGGCCAGGGCTCTGTGTGTGTGTGTGAGAGGACCCCAAAGGGCCGGGCTCAACTCTGAAGCCAGGCTTGGGGAGACCCTGAATGACCAGGCTGGGGTGATCCCAGGCCGGGCTGGAGCGGGGGCACCCCGAGGCTCAGCTCCGGGGGCACCGGCGGAGGAATCCGGGCTGTGAGAGACCACGCGGCAGGGCGCCCTGAGGGGGCGCAGGCGAGGCCTGGCGGGCCGCGGCGCTCCCCCTCCCCGGGCCCCCGGCCCCCCGCGGGCGCGCTGCCCCCATCGGCCTCCCCCCATCGGCCCCGCTCCCCACATCGCCCGCGGCCCCGCGGCCCGGCCCCGCCCCGGCTCCGCCTCCCTCCGCCCGGGCCGCGGCGGGCTCCTCGGCGGGGTCGCGGCGCCCGTGGGCCCGGAGGCGCCGCGTGCCGCCGTGCCGAGGGCGGCGCGGGTGGGACGGCCGGTCCCCTCCCGGTAAGTGCCTGCCCCCGCCCCCGGGGGCGCCGAGGGGCTCCCCTCACCCCACGGCCTGCCCCGGAGCCCCTCCGGCACCGAAACGGGACTGGAGACAGTCGGTTTGATTTGAAAACGTATTTATTCCTCCGCCCTCCGGGGAGCATCCAGCGCGGCCGGGTCCTCCCGACGTCGCGAGTGGGACGGGCCCGCGGCGGGTGGGGGGAACGGGGCTGCGGGGGTCTTGGGGTGACCGCGGGCTGTGGCCGCTGTGTTGGCCCCCGTTGACGGATAAGCCTTAAAATACCCTTTTCTGTAGGGATCTGCTTGGCCGGGCTTTATCTGGGAGCTGCGAGCGATGGGTAGCGCTGCTCAGATGGAGGGGGAGAGCGGGCTGGGGCGGCGTTTGGGGTCTGCGAAGGGGACCCTCCTCTCCCCTTTTTTTTCCAGCCGATGGCTCACGGGGGCGTTTTGCTGCAAAACAAGACATAAAAGTGTAAAAACTGCGTCCAGCACCCCCGGTTCGTGCTGGGAGCGCTCGCCTGCGTTACAAAGGACCAGCTCTCCCGCTCACCCTTTTTCTCCAAATTACCCCTTTTACTACGTGTTCTTTTTTCCGTACTGGAAATGCCTTTTATTTCTTAATGATTAAAAGGCAGCCTGGGTCTGCAGCAGTCGCCCGCAGGATGCTTTCCGTGGCTCGGGGCAGGACAGGGGCTTTGAGTGTTTGAGTAACGTACAAAATTTATTCGCCGTAAACGTTGCACAACTTCTGCACTCGGTTCCCACTATTAAAATCTAACATGCTTTCTCGGTTTTATGGGATTTGCTTGCTAGAGCTCGAGATGCAGATTTGTCCAAAATATGTAATTTTAGAAACATAAGAAGGGAAAAAAAAGATGCTCCATTTTGTTACAGGAACCGTGTAGCTGGAACATTCCTAAGAAATAGCCATATTTTATCCCTTTATGATTTCTTTCTTACTCTGGCAAAGTCAAAATACTTTTATGTCACAGGTAACTTTTACATCAAGGCTCTAACTTTGAATTCGCAGCAGCTGGTCTGACTCGAGGCAGTTAAAGGAACACTTGAAATTAAATTTAAATTTATATTGTTCATTGGCAGAAAACTCTCCTGCAGTTAAGGAAAAAAAATGTAAAGATGAAGCTGATCATTACTATATATGAAAAGCAGTTTTGAACGTTAATGTTGCGGTTCTTCTCTTTAAAAGCCGAGGATTCTCTAGCCTGTGGTTTGTATAGCTGCATCTCGCTATCCTTTCTTTTCCCTTTTCCTGAAGACGTCACTTAGCGGAGGATAAATCACAAATTCAAGCACACTGGGATTGCCACACACAGAACAGAGGAACATCTGCTGAAAAGAGACTTTCTGAGAATAACAAACCACCTGCACTGAGAAATTTTTCTTCTCTCATAACTAGCTCAGTGTCCGTCAGGCGCGCGTCTGTAATCCGCTGCTGGTCTGTTTCTGGCTGCAAAGGTGCTTGTCAGCCCTGGTGTTTCACAAGATTAATATTTATTTACAGACTTACACCGTTGGTTGAGGTTTGGGTTTACTTGTTTTGTTTTTTTTCCACCAAAAAGGAGGAAATGAAAAATGTGCGTTTGAGCTAATCGAGCTATTTTAACAGTTTCTTCGTGACTCGCGTTTTCTCTAACGTAATGAGCATTGATTGGTGCCTTTCAAGCCGCCCTCTCACTTCTTGCGGAGGAGTGTGTTGGGATGTGGGCTGGAAGACGGTAAGTAAGGCTGGCTCAGATGGCAGCTCCGGCTAAATGAGGTGGCCCCGCACCCGGGGACTGAGCTGCGCTGGAGGAGGGGTCTGCGTAGAGGACGGCAGCTCTGGGGCTGTGCTTCCCTCTTTGCTTTTCATCCCTGGAATAAAAACTGTAATGCTTGCCATCCTTTCATGTCATTGCTCCCAGAGCCTGCCAAGTGGAGGGGAAGGTGTCATTGATCCCTAGTGCGGAAGGAGGTACGTCACCTCTGGGAGAAGGGCGGATGCTTGTTCCAAACCTTTCTGCCAGTCGGAGTGGGAACGAGGGAGTGGGGGAGCGTCGGGGCCCTGCTCTGCAGTCCAGCTGCTCTGCCACCGCCTCCTGCAGCCAAAAGGCGAAGCGGTGATTTTTTCAAAGGCGTTGAAACCAGAGAAGGCCCAGTTATGCTTTTGACTTGGAAGAGATGAGTATCATTTTTGGGGGGAGATGGAGGCACCAAAATAAACCGTCTGAAGGTTCAGTGTGCAGACAGACAGTGAATTCAGTATTAGGTACTAAATTCCTGCAAAGGTGACAGTTGCAGCAGGTATATGAGGAAATCCTTGTTACCCTGCAGAGCTGGAAAAGCAGGATATGGTGTTTTATTATGTTTCTTAACCTTGATCACAGTGAGTTTCAAACACCCTCTTTACCCTCGGTGTTGAATCTGGCCTGTGGGTACAGATTCTTGTACAGCGAAGCTATTTCACTAGATTTAATCTCTAAGGAGCTTGCCAGAAAAACAGCCTTGGGGAAATGGCAATCTGCTTGCTTCCTTGTCTGTAAAATGGGAATAGCGATGCATAGCTCCTTTCTGTAGAGTGTTTTAGGGTCAACCAGTGAAAAGCACCGAAGCACCACAGGTTGAATTGTTTGGCCAAAACGAGACGAGGCAGAAGCCGTAGCAAGGCTTGCCCAAGCTCCCGCGGCAGGTCGGCAGCAAGGCCAGGAATAGACCCGCTATCTCTGATTTCTGCTTGTGCGTCCCTGTCTCCTGTGTGTGGACACAAGCCAAAAAAGAGCAGCAGTGCCGCTGTCACCTGGCTATGTGTAAGGGAGAAAAATGAGGTGGTATGATCCCGTCCTTGGTGCCTTTTTGGGGGCTGCCCGGTGGTGCCAGGTGTAGGAGTGACAAGTTGTCTGACACCGGCCCGCGAAGAGCTGGATTGAAGCCACTTACTCGTTTCACGCTGGCTTCTGTGCAGCCCTAGTGTAGTGAGGACTTTGTAGATGCTGCTCACCTGGGCTGAATTTCTAACCAGTCACCTGGAGATGAAAGACACTTGCTCCCTTACCACTCCCCCAAGCCATCCTCTGCCCTCTGAAGAGATTTTGAACCCCAGGTATATTTTATTCCCGTGCAAGGCTTTGCTGTCGGACTCGGCAGAGATTGCAGCTCGTCCTGTGGTACCGGGGAAGTGTAATCGTGTTACATTTGAATTTATTTCATGCTGCATTTATGGGTGTGAAGAATGAACTGGTAAAATTAGGGACTGTGGAAGGTATGAGACACCGTATTTGTTCAAATGCTGACGGTGAGAAAACATCTGTTAGAAGCTGTCTTTGAAGGAGTAGCTGCCCTTCCAGAACTGTTTTGTAGGAGTAATAACTGTTGCGGTAGGCGAAACCTTCTGAATCAGGAGGCACCTGGGAGATGTTGCAGCTGTGAACGTGCAGGGATGGAGATCTATCAAACTGAACCCAAAACACCTTTATTTTTCCCGTGCATCTCATGTCATTTCCAAAGTGACTGCCGCCTTCATTTTGCATGAGCTCATATGTGCTTGGGTGAGTTTGGGTTTTTAAAGACGCTGTTCTGCCCGCCCTTTCTATTTGCGGATAACTTTTTAATGGGTTTGTAAGGGTGTGTTGTGTATTTCAACTTCTCCGTGTACTGATTAGCGCTCAGTAAGTGTGTTACAAAAACTCTTTATTAAAATCTGCGCAGAGGTAGGTTTTATTCATGTGAGGAAGCCACACGGCGCTCGGTTTCAACATCAGTCACAGGATGACTTACCTGCTAATTTTGACTTGCTATCTGTTCCCGACAAGGCAGGAAGCAGCACATTGCAGCTAAGGGAATTGAGGCTAGTCCCCTGTTTATGGTAATTCTTAAATAGTTCATTTGGGTGTAATGCCTCTTTTTACAGTTAATTCTCTATTACAAACAGATTTTCTGATAATGGCACCTGTGCCATTCAGATGGGATCATTATTATAATAGCAGCAAGTATTGTTCTGGAATCAGTATGTGGAATTTATGTAGGATCATTATAATGACAGAAGTAATACCATAAATAAAATGGTGCTGGAACAGCAGCGCTAGACCTGGGTGTAATAGGGAAAATGACAGTTCAGATTTCCCCCAAGCCTCAGCACCTTGAGCCTTGTGAGGATTTGTTGCGTACGGTCCCTGCTTGCGGAGGAGGTGGGAGCGTGGGCGGCTGGGGAGGGCAGGGGCTGTCCCCGCAGCACAGCGATGCTGGGGTGTGGGAGGGAGGAGAGATACTCTTCCTGTACAAATCAGGGAAACCATTAGCTGGGGCTGTTCCAAGAGCTGACCGGGGAGTCTGTTGCAAATAATTACTTGTAGAAGCAGGGCGTTGCTCTTGTTCAGCAGCGTGCTGGGTTTTGCTCTTGGGCTGGCTCCGTTAACGCAGGGGTTTTTTGGGGGTGGGTTTCAGACGGGACTCTTGCATGCACAGCCTGTCCCTCCTGCATTGGTGTTGGGATGGTCTGTGCCTGCTGGCACATTGCTTCTCCCATTTCTCTGCGGGAAATGTGGGAAAGCTTGAAATTGCATTTGTGAAATAAGAATGGGGGTTGAAACTGTAAATTGCCCGGCGGGACTTGACAGAGGAGGTTGATGTAAATAGTGTGCCCTAGTACCGGAAACAATAGTACCAAACCCCACCAAACAGAAGAAAAAGGGAGGCAAGGGTAAAAAACATCAGTGCATTTGAAAAGTTACTGAGGATGTGGAGTGGAGATTATTCCCCCCTCCGCTTTGCTTTCTGTGAACAAACCCCTGGAGGTGGGTGTGTTGTCTTAAAGTCCAGTCTTGCAGTCGAGTTCAGCAAATACAGATAATCCAGATGGCTAATCTGGAGCATGGTTTGGCTAGCAAAAGCCTTCTGGCAGGTGGCGAGGAGGATGCTGGGAAGAGGTTTGCAACAGTTGCATTTAAACAAAGTCGCTGCTAATGCTGCTTCAGCCATCGTGTGGACAGAGCACGGATGTCTTGCTTGGGGTTTGATTTTATTTTTGTGGTTTTTTTAATTTTTTAAATAAAATCCCTTTTATTTTCCATCAGTTTTAAATCCCTGATCCAAGAGGGGGAATTGTAACCATTCGGCGGGCTCAGATGTGGTTTAAGTCCTGTCACCACATCCCTGGTGAGGGATGTGGCCCCTCTCGGTCACGCTGGTGCCCAGGGTGTGCAGCAGCAGAAGGATGCTCGGCTGTGCAGGCTGGTTATTGCGCTTTGAACTCGCTTTTTGCCCAGGGGCTCCGTCAGGACAGGGGTGATGGGGCGACTGCTTTTTGATGCTTGGCACTGCCTTTGTTAGTGGACATCTGGTGCCAGGATTGCTGCTGTTGGGGCTGGGGGTGGGCTGCAAGGCCAGGGAATTTGATGGATTAGCACGGTTGGAGGGCTGGGGGAGGGGACGGGTAGGGTTTCAGCTCTTGCTGCAGGTAGAGAGAGAATTTGGGGATTAGGGGCACTTTTCTGCAAACTGAGAAGGGGGGAGGATTCAGAGAGGGGGAAGGGTTGGGAAGAAAATAATCTTCCCAGTTTTTCCCAAAGAAATGACATTTGTTTGCTCTGTACGGCAGCTCAAGGGACGTGTGTGCGTCCGGAGCAGGGAATGAAAAAAATCCACAGCAAATCTGGTGCCAGTCTGTCCCCCCAGCTTTGTAACCCTTGGGAGTCCTGGTTGCTTGTGCTTGGCCTTGGGGTCACTTGGTTCATTCCCTGCTGCTTCCTATGGATTCAATAACCTCCTCCTCTCCCCAGAGATCAGCTTAAATTAAAACTTTATCCTTTACTTAAGGAAGCAAGCAGCAGCCTCTCCCCATGCTCTGTTACAGGATCTGGGTAGGTTGCGTGTCCCCATCCATCCGTCTTTCCCCGTGGTCACCAGATGGGCTGTGCTGGGAATCGGCAGCTTTTGAGCCAGGAGGAGGGGGATGTGGGGTATCTTCTGCCGCTGGTCTCCTTGGGTGAAGGAGTAGAAAAGAAAATCCTGATTTTTAACAGCTTCCCCCAAGGGCAGATATTTCAATACACTCTGGCCTGGAAAAGGGAAAATTGCTATTTTTCTTGGGGTAGGACCAGACTCCTGGGGATATCGCCAGGATGCATCACACAGTCCTTTCCCGGAGCCCTCTGTGCCAGCGGGTGTCCGTGCGTGGGTGGAAATACCCTGTCCCATGTCTGCCCGCAAGAGCCGGGAGGGTTTGCATAGCAGTGAGAGCCATTGGGAACTGGCCGAAATGGAGACCTCGGAATAGCCACAGTAAAATCCAATCTCTGACCAGTGCCATGTTTGAGGATCAAATCCACGTGTAAAAACTGCCTGGAAGATTTGAAGTCTGCTGGCTTTGCCTCCTAGAAACACTGCTTCAGGGAGGTCAGCTCTCTGGAAGGCACTTTTGGGCCTTTGATTCATGTTTTGGGGCTATACGTGCACATGTGTGTGCTGTAAACATCGGTTTTGTTCGGGGCTGGGTTTGTTTCGTGTGGGGAGGGACGTACAGCCGCCCCGTGTGCAGCTCCTTTCTGCCTGCCAGACGCGAGCCATGTGTGGCAGAGGTACAGCCCCAGCCAGGCAGGGAGCTCCGTGCTTGTGTTGTAAAATAAGCCCTTGTGGGTGACTTTTTTCCACTTCTCCATCAGAAAATGAGAAAATTGGAGGTGGGCAGGAGCAGGAAATTCAAGTGTAATGAAGGAAATTTTGGGACTGAGATGAAGGAGGTACTGCGAGACGTGAGAGAGACCTGGAGGTGTTGGAGGGTTCGGACTGGGGGATCTTTTGTCTTTCCTTGTGTTGCTGTGGCCATAATGTCAAGGCTATTGAACTGTGTTGAATTTTGCTTTCTTCTCTGTGTTGAGCAAAGTGGTGGCTAAGGGCCGTGGTAATGCAGCAAGCCTTGTGTCTGCAAGGTTTCTGAAGTCGGAAGGCCTTAAAACACTGGTCTGAAAAAAAGGAAAATGAAAAATAAGGGATAAAGTTACAACCACTGTCCTGAAAATGTGTTTATTTGAACTTTATGAGCAAAAGACAGAAAAATTTGGGGGAGGGGGAGAGGAGGGAAGAACTCACTGTAAAAATGTGTGCAGGGAAGTGAACAGCTGTGGTGCTCTGTGAAATGGGAGCTGCTCGAATGCAAAGGATTGTTTCACTAACCAAGACCTGGTGTTTGGGCTGGGGCTGAAGGCTGCAGCCCCAACCGTGCAGGCAGGAGGAGACCTTGCAGAAGTTCAGGCTGCTCCAGGCATCCCAAGTGGGTTAACTCCTTCTGGAGATGGGCTCTGGTAGCCAGGAGGGCTCTGGGCTCCCCAGCCCCTCTGTTACAGTATCTTATGGGTCCTGTTCTCTGTCCATGCCTTGTACCTAGTGCATTGAATACCTGTCGAGGAGTGGAAACTTGCTTACTTGCCACCATTTCTCCAGTGTTAACGGGTTTGGAGTCTTGGGTGCTGCAGGACGCCATAGGCAAGTGCTCCTCTGTGGTCCCTGCCCCAGCGGCCTGATCCAGTCCCGCTTCAGGTCCTCTGCCAAGCAGTGGTGGCTTGGAGCTAGGAAGAAACTTCACCCAGACAGGTAATTCCTCTGAAGCGTCTGCTTTTGGGTGCTGCTGGCAATGGTGTGCTGGACTAGATGAATCACCGTTGCCTCCAGCCTGATGTGTTTGATGGTTGCAGTGCTGCCTTCCTGGAGGGGAAGAAATTGTAGTCCATTACGAGGAGTCCATTTCTCTTACCGAAGGTGGAGTGTCACAAGAAGCACCGAGTGCTACTTGCTGAGTTCACCCAGTTCCTTGCAGCAAGCCTCGCTCGCGTGCCATGAAACACTCGCTTGACAGTGCGTTCCAGAGCAATATCCTGAAATGAATGATGGGCCCACGCTGTGCTTTATGCACTTCCCTGAGAGGTGGGAATGTGTAAATTGCACCATCTGAATGATTTAGCCCCAGGTATAGTTGTGATTCAAAATGAATTTCTATCCTTGCTTCTCCCTTGCACCAGCGCTGGAGTAACTACTTGCTATAAACCAGTAGAAAATTGCAACAGCCCATGTGCCCGGGAGGTTGTACGGGGCTGGTCTAGGAGGATGTGTGGCTGTACCCTCCTCCGTCCCCTGCGCCCGTGTCCGTGGTCATGATGTGCAAGTGCAGGCAGGCAGGGTAGAGGCTTGATACCGCTCCCTCTCCGCCTCCAGGCGACTCGTCCAAATCTGCGTCTGTCCCTAAGCGGGGAGCCGCATGGCGCACAGTTTGCATTAGGCTTAGTAGGGAAGATGAGTGACATGTTAGAAGTGGCTTTAGGTTTTATGCAAAGCCAATGATGCTTAAGCCAGCTGGTGGATTTTAGGTTTTTCAGCAAGGTTTTTCACTGGACAAAAATTACCTTTGGAAAGTGTCTCAGGTCTAGTGTGAAATTCTGATGGAGATCAAGGCGATGGGAGCTGTGGGTGGCTCACATGGTGCTTTACTCCTCGTCGCCTCTTTGGGGAGTTTGTTATCTTCCCTCCTGCTTGGGGGACAAAATGGCAAAATCATGAGAAAGACCCCATTTTCTTTGTGCTGAGGAATGAACATTAATATTAAAACAATTGGGGATTTATTTTAAAGCTGCGTTTTGCTTCTTGGCTGGTACCCTGGTTTAGATCTCCGGGAATAGCTTTGGAAATGCAAGTCTCGGCAAATACATAGAAAAGACAAAGCGCGGACTCCGCTCTCTGCTGTTTTCCTCGCCATTTGCAGAGCTCTTCTGGTGCTTTACTGCTCTCCTGGCGCTGCCTGATGTCCAGGAGTCGGTTGTTTCTCAAAATATAAAGGTCAGAGGTGCTGGAGGAGGGATGAACCCCAATGACGCGATCACAGTTTGAGGCTTCAGCTATACTCCTAAAGCAGACATGGCACAGGTGCTTTCTTCTCAGGGAATTCTTAAATCTACCTGTATTAATTTCACTGTTTTGAGCTCTAGTAATCAAAACATGCCTGTATATTCTAGAGAAAAATATGCATTTGCTGTTCTTCACCTGTTACGAAGCACAGTTTTGTGGACAGGCAACCAAAATTCTTGGTTCAAATTGTTTCAGTAATGTGTTAAAGTTTATGGAGCATTTAACAAACTTTTTTAGTGTGCAGTAGTTTGTAGTGCCAGCAAACAACCAAGTGTCATATCAAAGCTCTAGGCTTTTCTCGCTTAACGGCACAATGTTTAATGCTTGTTCGGTTTATCTTGGGTGGCTTTTCAGTGCACAGCTCAGCATGGCTTTTTCTTTACTTTTCCCCCCAAAAACCTCAGAAAGAGAGATTATAAATACTGATTTAGGGCACACAATTCAGGGAGAGTGGTTGCTTTTATTTTTATCTGTAAAGAAGAAAAAAAACCCCAACCCCAAATAATCACAGTGACTTCAGTGGTGTTCTCCCTACGTGGTTCCCTGCTGGGCTGGGAGAGCAGAGTGGAGAGATGAAATCTGCTCTCACTGAAGGCAAGGAGAGTTTTGCCATCACCTCTTATAAATCTGTAATGATTTCTCTTTTAGCGCAGGAGCTGGGCTGTGTCGCGGACAGGGATGGTCTCCACAGCTGAGGTTAGCAGATGCGGTCGAGCTGGGGCCCGCTGATACCAGCATCAGTGAGGCTGCGAGTTTGGTGCCTTTTGCCCAGATTTTGGGATTTGCTCCTTCTCTGGACTGGAAGAGGATGAGCTTCAGGGCGCTCTGCGAGGGCTTTTTCCTGCCCCACTGCTTGGGATCGCAGTCACGTAGGAGAGGAAAGGGGAAGGAAAAAGGAGTTAAACCTCCAAAAGCAGCTGCTTCTGTCGGGAACGTCCTAGAGCTCGGGGTTGTCATTTCTACTAAATTTGAACTAAATAGGTGTAAAAACTCAGTAATGTCTGGATAATGCATCATAAACTGTCTTATTTACTTTATTGTAGATTTAATTATGATAATGCATATACGTATAATTATGTCTGCACGCAAGGTCTATTCAGTCGTAAAGGCTTTATATAATGTTATAAATAGTGACACCTGAGCTGTACGAAGGGGCTCCCTGTAGCATACTTTTTCATATCCCAGCTGAAAGCGGGAAGTCTCGCCTTCCGTGTGAATTGCACATGGTTGGGATTATGGAGGTTCAGCCGTTTCTGAGGGGTTGGGTTATAAGGCACGGGGTGTGATTTTTCATCACACTGCCTGCATTTAAGTCTTAGTTTGCTTTGGAAATTTCCTGTAGAATGGAAGAGAGCATAAAATGTCTTATTAATGTTGATGTGATCTGTCATCGGCAGTAACCAGTCAGTTGGTATATGAGAGAGGCATGTAAACAAATTTGAAACCAAAATCATCTGACTGTGTATTATTAAAAAACAAGCCAATATGCAGCAATATAATATGAGGAAATTCCATTTTGAGTTTCTAACGACAAACCTTTCACATGTTCCTCCCATGATTTATATAATTGCTGAATCGCTTTGATGGCTTGATGGAATTATAGCTCTGCATTACAGAATGGATAATCAATCAAAATAAACTGTGTTTACCCCTTTGCTGCAGCATGTGTACGAAACAGATACATTATAGTGTGAATTGTTCTTTAACGCTGGTATTTGTACTGAGTTTCGGGTGTGATTTCAGGACCTGATATCTACATGAACCTGACCTCACCTTGTAGGCTTCAAAGTCATGCTGGCTTAAGCAGGGGCTGTAGTAACTTGCTCTTTCTGTGGTGCATGTAGGAACATTTCTGCCTAAATATGCAGTGGGCTTGTTTGTTTAAATATCATAGAAAAGAAAACCGCAGCAAGGAGGCAAAAGGTGCCAACACCTGAGCTCTTTGTAAGGGCTAGGAAAGGCTTGTAGGTAGAAATTCTGCCTTTCTAGGCAAGCTTGGAGTTGGTTGCGTCTGATAGACTGTTCCCCACCTCGTTTGCTGCACGAGTTCTTGGAGCTTTAGTCTATGGCTTTGTAAGAATTTCGTACCCTATTTACCAAATGTGCTGCAGAGAAATGTGGAAGCCCTTTTTCTGAGGGGTTGCTGGAGTTAAAATTAAAACCAGTCTTTGCAGCGAGTGATAGTTGGGATAATATATAAGCGTGTTACATCATCTGGTTAATATTTGTGTTTAGATAGATGACTTTTTTGCAGGAGATGATCCCGTTTCCTATAGCATAGAGCACAGCCATATCCTTCAGTGGGCCTTTTGCTATTGCCTACCCCCATTTTTAGTCCATTTACCTAATGGTAGGGCTTTTTCAGGGAGGTTTTGAAGCACAGGGTTTGTTTAAATGGCTTCCGTGGTATTGCAGACCTGGGGCCGTGTGTACGCAGCGTCCCTTTGGTCTCTCTCCTCCGCGTGCAAAACCTGCCAGGTTCTGATGAAAGGGAGATAAAATGGACGGACTTGGGCAGGGCTGCAGGCACAGCGTCTCGTCGTGCACCCCGCTCTCTTATTCCTTGCCGCAGCATCTCCATCTCCAGCTGGGGTTTATTTTTGGGTCTTTCTCCTGCAGGAAGGCGTCTCTCCCCATCGCTTCTCCCCGGAGAATCCCTTCTCCTCTCCCTCCTCGCCTTGCTGTAAGGGGATCACAGCTGCTGAGTAAATGTTAAGATAATAGTGTTATTATGGAGTAATTATACTGCAAGTTATTGAATTAAAAGTGATGAGACTGCCTGTAATGCTGAATGGGGGGAGGAGGGAGAGGCTGGGTGGGAGAGCGTGGAGCAGGGAAGGTGGAGAACAGAGGAAACCTAATAAATTTCCTCTTGTCGAGAGCCCTTCGCTGCCGGGACTGGGACTGAGAATGAATGAAAGGGAGGCTCAAAGAGCTAATAAATAAACCATTTCCCTGAGAATAGAGGGTATAATTAGAAACCGTGGCCCTGTGGTTTTGTCTGCCCTGGGGTGGAATCTGCTCAGCGCTGTACTGTGGCGATAAACCAGGGAGACAATGCAGAGATGATGTCGCACAGTTGTTAACTTTTGAGGAAGGAGATGCATTGTTCCTCTCTTTTTCTAGAAAAAGAAAAATAATAATAAATAATTTAAGCTTTATGTTGCAAAACTTCAATAACTGGCTATACCCTGGAGCCTCTCCATCAGTAACTTTGGCTGATCTTGCATTTTTCTTTCTGTATATTTTCTTGGGGGGGTGTGTGGTTTTCAGTGTAGACCTCTCTTTTTTTTTTTTACTTTCATTTTTTGCCTCCAAGAGGGCCAAATAAGACTGTTTCTTTTTTTCTTTTTCTCCTCTCTCAGGCTGAGAGTTGCCTACACATTTAATGTTTCTCATTCCTCTCCCACTGTAGCACTGGAGTTGCTGTGCTTTTCAGGCTGGTTTGCTAATTGATGGTACACTAGCTTTTATTTTGTCCTAACTCGCTCAGCCTGTCTTTGCCCTGGAAGATCCCACCATCTCAGCTGTGGTGTATCGGACACGGAGCCTCCCAGCTTGCAAGTGCGAAGCTAAAACTTGACCCAAAAAGGAGGGTAACTGTTAAACTGAAGTTTGCACTTGAGCTTCAATCTACCCCTTATGCCATGGGGATCCTCCATGTGCTTGGACAAGCCGCTTCCTCCTCCGGTCCTTCCGTTCTGCATCTGCAGGATGGGGATAATGAGTGCGATGGCAAAACATCGTGGAGCTCTGCAATAAATGTGGTGGTAGGCGTGTACCGGGGATGCAGAGGTGGAAAGCCACAGGAGCATCGGTAGCTTTGCAGTCAAAGGCAAAGGGGATGTGTACCGTGCCTTCTTTGGGTCTGGACAGTCTTTAATAGCCACAGGGTTTTCATGGTTTGGTTTTTTTTTTAAAAAAGATAAACTGCTGTCTCCTTCCTCTCCCGACAGAAGATGTATCACTGTCTGCCCGTGGCCGGTTCCTCTGCGGCCGCCTGTGAGGGGGTCAGGAGTTGGTACCCTGCCCGCACCGCCGGGTGAGGGGCAGCCCCAGCCCCGAGCGCTGGAGCCAATGTGTCTGCAGAGCCCGTGGGCTGGCAGGAGGGCAGCTGCAGGAGGGCGGCTGCACGAGGGCCTGGGAAGCTGCTCCTCTTGGTCATAACAATCGGTGGATCTTTAGAGAGAGGAGATGATAACTAGTAATGAAAGTCTGGGGGAGGAGGGAGGAGAGCGCGTTTTGCCGCTGTTCAAGCTCAGAGTGTCTTGGGTGGCTTTGGATGAAAAGGGAGATGATGCACTCGTATCTAAACAGGAAGGGTCCCGCCATGCAGGTGTTTGTGAAGCTTAAGTAATTATTTCTGAGAAGCGCTTTGGTAGGTGCTAGAGAAATGTGGAGTGTTTACCTTACTTTACAATCTAAAAAGCCCTAATAAAACACACAACAGGAGTATTAACAATGAAACTATGTTGAGGATTATTAAGCTATTATAAAAGAATGGAAGAAAATCTGCCTGGCATTATGTTCTATGCCACTAGATATTTAAATTAATGCCTTCCCTATAGCAGCTCCTTCAGAAATCTCAAGGCACTTAAACATCTTCAGTGAATTAGATACTTGGTATTGTTAAAATAGCTCTTCAGCATGCTCTATTCATGTAGCACGGGGGGTAACTGAGGCGGGATGATTTGGCCAGCGCATGCACCATGTGAAGGGTAAAGTGGGGATCTGATTCCTGTGGGTTTCCATGATCCTTTGGCATGATGAATGATGGAAAATGCCCTTGTCCTGCAGGGCTTCCCACTGCCCAGGGATGCCGGACCATATTTCTTTCTCCTTCCTCATGTCATCCTGCCATTGTAGAGCAGAGCCATGTTGTGAACACAAGAAAATCCCCATGGTTTTGCCTTTTGCTGAATTGATGCTGTTGCAGTATTTCCAGGGCTGCCCATGCCCATCTCAGGGAAGCCCATAAACCCTGATATAATGTTATTTACTTGAAAAAGGCAATTTGTAAATATCTGTCTGGGGGCTGCTGTCACCATATCCATGGGCTTTATTTCTAGTTTATCTGTGGTTTGTGCTTATGTATATGCGGTTCTTCTTTCCCGTCATGAATCCAAAACTTGATTGCCCCTTGGACTTCAGAAATCACTTGCAGCATCAGCTGCGTGGGTCCCAGGGCTGCCTTGCTCATGCAGGTTGATAATTTTTTTTTTCTTCCTTTTTCTGAGGATGGAGAGGAAGGTCTGTAGGCATTACTCAACCTTGGTCTTGGAATTTGCTTTAGGAGGAGAGAGAAGGGCTTGGAGCTTCTGGTTGCAGTCATGTGCTGGGACCGAGCTTCCCTGGAAACAAACCTTTTTCTTTCTTGTTTTCCTTGGTCTTGCTGCTGGGTGATTTGCCCCAGCCTCTTTTATTTATTGCAGAGTTCCAAATCCTGGGCTTGGCAAACCTTTTTCCTTCCCCTTTTTAGACTTAGTTTTCTGTTGGAAGTGGAGAAAAGTAGCCAAGGAAAGGATGGGAGATAGCTCCTCCAGGTCAACCTGCGTCCTCCAGGTCAGACAGCAGATGCCTCTTTGCTACAATTGCCCCTGCCCACAGCTGTCCATGCCGCCTAGTAGCTAGAATTATGGGCTGCTTGCTTCCTGCAAAGAGGGAGGATGGCAGGATCAGCTGAGCATTGCGTAAAACAGGGGCACGTGTGCCTCGGCAGCTCTTTTCCAAGTGGTCTCGCACTGCGTCTGGCTGGGTCGGGGGAGGCTGCAGCTGCCAGGCTGCTGTCAGCAGGGCGAAGCCGTTAACACAGAGCAGACCCCCTTGCACCACAAAGATTGTGAATAAAATTCTTTACTTTAGATTTGGTTTAATAAATGAAGGATTTCCTGGCTTTGATGATGCACAGATTGTTTGGTTCAGGAGTGGATGACTGATTTTAAAGGGTGATTTCTCCCTGGTCTCTGCAATCTGCTTGCGATGGGGTTTGGGGACTCTTCTTGCTTTACCTGTCCTTATGAGCACTGAGCATAGTAGATCAATACTCAATTTAAAAATAAGGTTATGGCATCCAGCAAAGGGCTCTGATGCCTTAAATGTCTTCAACTGCCAAAGTTTGGCATATGCTCAAGATTTCCACTTGCTTTCTCTCATAATGATCCCACCCAAAAGAAAGGCTTTGCTCTTCTCCGTGCTGGATATCCTTGATGGAAGACAACCTCTGCCTTGAAGGGAAAAGCTGGATATCCTTGATGGAAGACAACCTCTGCCTTGAAGGGAAAAGCCACTGCAGATCTGCAGCTGAGCTGGGAATAGGATCTTCGTTGTCGATGTACAGTCCCTCATTTGTGTGGTCCCTCTTGAGCAAACCTTGAAACCGATCCCAGCACAGCCACGGTCCTGGGCAGACATCAGAAGCGGTTGTTGTGGTAGCTGCTGACCCAGGGGTGCTTTCTTCAAGGAACAGTTCAGAAGAGGGACCTGGACTGGTGGAGTGATTTGGTACATGGAGGAACACTGATGTAGATATTCTGAAAAAAGAAAGCCAAATAGGAGAGCTGGTAGTGGAGCTCTTTGAAAATTGTTCAAAGGGACCCTGTCAATGCGAAACTCCTATTTATGTTTTTTCTTCCTCCTCTTTTCTTTTGTTGATACAGTCTTGGAAGTGGGAGGATTTACAGCAATGCATGTGTTTTTAAGCTGCTTCTTCAGACACCTTTTTTCCCTTGTAAATATTGTGTAAGAGGCTGAAATGAAAAACACAGAAAACAAATACAGAAAAGTCCTCATCAGACCCTTCCTCTAATCGCTTCAGAACCTGAAAATTGGATTTGTTGTTGGATGTGTCATAAATGTACCCCCGATGCTTTGCAGATGCACCAAGGATAGACCCGTAAAACCCATTGCTCGTACCCACCTTTAAGCCAAATTAGTGACTCCTTTAAAGGTCTGGTCTGCTGGAGCAGGGATGTTCAGCACTGCTGGGGCTCTCAAGGGAGGCACCTCCAGACTCATCAGCCTGAGAGTCCTGCCTCCAGGAGCTTCGGGCCTTCTTCTGGTGGGCCCATTCACCCTTGGACTGGGAAGGATTACTTTGGTCTATTCAAGGGCGTCTAAAGCAACCCTGAAGTCAAAGGAAGAGGAGCATCCTTCAGCCTCCCTGGTGCTGGAGGAACTTTCAAACCTCCCCTCCCCACGTTGGACCCCATCAAGGCGTCTCCAGGAATGGCAGTGAGGAATGCTCCACTGGAGAGAGGGCTGCCAGTGCTTCAAGCAATAAAAGTGAGTTTTCAGAAGGTTTTCTGCTGCTGGTTTCGGCAGCAGCACTAGGGTGGCATGAGTGATGTACAGACCCGGCACCCAAAGCCAAGGGGAACTGAGGAAACTGTATTTGCTGAAGTGAGCACCAAAGGCTCTGTGGATGCTGCTTTTTTCTCTTTCAGGTGGCTTACTGGTTACTTGGAGGCTGTGTATGGGTTGAGCAATTTCAGAAGGTTATATCGCAGCAGAGTTACATTTTCATGCGAATTAACAAGTGAAGGCAAAACCTGTGGGGTCCCTTGGCTTTTCACTCACCACCTAGCTCATGGGAACTCTATATGTACTTTGACTTCTGGGCAATGCTCTAACAAGCTCACG
The DNA here is from genome assembly GCF_963921805.1 of Phalacrocorax carbo. Taxonomy (NCBI): domain Eukaryota; kingdom Metazoa; phylum Chordata; class Aves; order Suliformes; family Phalacrocoracidae; genus Phalacrocorax; species Phalacrocorax carbo. The sequence goes on from NC_087531.1 coordinate 3,270,101, forward strand.
CTAAAACCGTGCCAGCCCTGAGTTTGCAAGGAGCAGGTTTCTTAAGTCAAAGTGTTTTTATTGGGGATTTGCATTGGTTTGGCTGAACCGTTTCCAAAGGTGCGTGTGAATGGGGCAGAGCGGATGGCAGAGCTCTCCTCCCCATCCCGGGCCTCGTGGCTTTGTGCTGGCAGGGTAGTCTGTGCAGCACACGCAGGCAGAGAGCAAGAGCAGGCAATGAAGGGTGTGATTATAGGGAAGGATGTGGAAACCAGTGCACTGAAAAGCAAAATGATTTGCCCAAGGACATGGGGTGATGGAGCCAGGGTTGGAGCTCAGCAGCGTTGTCTTGTGTGCTGGAGTGCTGTGTCCAGGCTGGTGCTTCTGCTGGGAAGTGGTTTTGGGGTAGATTGCCAATACCTTTACCTTGATTTTTCTGGCTGTTGAAAAACCATAAAGGCCTGGAGGACTTGAGTTCAAATGACTGGTCTGAATGTCTCTCCCTGGAAGCTATGGAAAGCAGTACTTACAGTCCTGTTTGAACTTGTTAGTTGACAAGTTAAAAGGTTGTTTTGACCCTTCAGGATATTTAAAAAAAAAAAATATTTATACCTTCCTTCTCCCACTTTTATGAGAAGGCTGAGCCAAGAGCTTTGTATTCGGCAGTAGGAGTGTAATTACAGCAAGTCTGGGCGAGCGATTCTCCCCCAGGGCTGTTTCATAGTTGGTTTGTACTTCTCTGTTGGGTTTTTTTTTCCTCTCTCCCCCCTCTGCCATGTTATTGCTGTTATTCCTCCGCCTCCCCACGCACGTGCGATGCCGCAGCAGCTGTGGGTCCCCACTCCTTCCCCCAGAGCCCTGGTGGGAGCGGTCTGGTTTTGCTGGGGGATGCGGCTCTTGCACTCAGGAAGCAAATGAAGCAAATTGGAGCTGGAAAGGAGCAGCAGCCAGCAGGGTCTGCCACCAACTGACCCCAAGCCATCGCAGAGGAATGGCTGGACGGGACCCAGCGCAGCTGCTCTGGCCGGGGGAGCCGGGCCCAGCTTTCAGCCCATGTGTCTGTGCAGACTTGAGCAGGGCAGGACCAGTGGGCAGATGGAGTGCTGCCCGCCCAGGAAGCGGCTCCTGGCTCCCCCTGCCCGTGGCATGGCTCGGTGGGGTGGGCATGCTGGGTGTGTGCCGCTGGCGGGGCTTTGCAAGCTCTCGCTTTGCTCATTTGTGCTGTGTTTAGCAATTAGAGAAGGGTTTCTTTTTGCATTTCGCCTCTTGGAAGGTGCCTAACTCCTGCGGAGGCTGTGCTGTGTCTGTCGGCCTGCGCATCCTTGGTGTTTTGGGCTCTCTCCTGGGAGCATGAGGGCAGGGGAGGCCCAGGGAGCAGTGGGTCTCATGGCGTGACTCCGTCTTCCTGCTCTGAGCAGGTGTGTGTCTGGTTACACACAGTTGCTGGGCTCCGTGTGCCTCGCTGTAATGCTGCTTGCTTTTTTGGGGGCAGAAAGAAGCGCTGACCGTTTTTGTGGGTGGGAGCAAGTGCGATTAGCTCTGTCTCCTTTGCTGCTCCTGCCAGCGGGATCTGAGAGGGCTGGGGAAGCTGGTGAATGCATGGCTCTGCCACTTCCCTGCTGCGTGACCTTGGTCATGCTCAACTGTGTATAGGATGTGAAACCATTATTCTGTGGAGAAGGTAGAGCGTGGCATGCACCCTGCCATTCACCCCTGGCCCCCTAACTGCCCCGTGGGCACCGGCTCCTACCCACGTAGCCACCATGTCTGTACTGCACTTCCCTGGGGTGCACAAGCACTTTGTGCGTGCACATACTCTGTCTGAAGGGGTTTTTCTTGGGGGTGGCTGCCACAAAACCACCTGAGCATGTTTTCCAACCAAAATGAGCACGTGAGCAGGAGCGTGGAGAGGGTTGGCAGCGCTTCCGCCTCCACAGTGTGGTCTCCCTTGGGCTTTATGGATATGAATTGAGCTTTGTGATGCTCTGTTACAGAGCAGGATATTATGCCCATGTTTAAAGGTGGTGAGGGGTGAGCGTGCGAGCCCCCGTGGTGCAGAAGTGGGGCTGGGTGGCTGACGGCTGCTCGCTGCGATCGGCTGCTCGGGCTAGAGCAATACCGTGACTGCGAACAGAGGAAAACGCCAACAGAAATTGTGAGTGCTTTGCTTCTCCAGGGGAGCTTGATTGAGCTGAAACGGGTGGCTGAGAGCACCTTGCTGTGCTCACTGCCTTTTGCCCACTTTATTTAATCGCCAGCCTAACCCAGCCCTTTCCAGCCAAATATCAAAGCTGCTTGGGTGCCGTTGCCAGCCAGGTGCGCGCAGCGATGTGTGGGGAGGCCGGAGGTGTGTGGGGGTGTGCAGAGCTGCGAGTGTGTTTGTGGAGCCAGGGTTCCTCCCGCTCCCCAGCCACGTCTCTTGCCCCAGGTTTGTTTCACCTCGAGAGCTGTGCTTTGAGCCCCGGTGGCTGGAGGGGCAGCAAGCGGGGCCCGAGACCCATGGCGTCAGCACCTCCTCCTGCACCTTGGGAAACTCCCTGGTTGGAAAAGGTCCTAGATGCTCTGTTCCTCCTGGGGCCGGACCATAGCCACAGCTTGATTTGTTGTTGTCGAGGGAAAAGCCAGTGTCTTTGAAGTCTTATATTCCCCTGTGCAGATGTGCCTTTGCACCTCCTCTGGAAGGCTGGATTTATCCTGGAATAAACTGGATGCAACTCCACATTGGTTCTGCTGGAAGACCAACGATCATCGAAGTCCCCTTAATTCTCAATTTGTCTGCCCAAGGCTTTAAGATTGGTTAGAGAAACTGCATTAAAAATTAAATTTGAGTTCACATTTCCTTGCATAGGTGATCCCTGGGAGCCCCGACTGCGCAGAGCAGGGCTGGGTGCAGAGCACAGGGTTCCCATTGGGGCAGCCCCTTTCTGGGGCCAAAGTGACTACTTTTGGGTGCATTCTCTTTCCATGGCTCAGCCCTGCCGTGAGCTGACCCCTGGCACAGGGCTGCTGCGCCGGGGTATTTTTAGAGAAGATAAGAGCGATGGCAGGAGAGAGGGCTCTGTTCCAGGGAGCTCCGACTCTTTAATTATGTTTTTGGTCTAGAAAATTATATGGTTCCTAGAGCGTAAATAGAGAATGTATGGAAGGTAATTGCACCTCGGGGTGCAGATTAGCTGGTAGCAGGGAGTGGCTGCGTGGAGGCCAGGATCAGAGGGAAGAGCTGGGTAGAGGCAGAGGGAGAAATTGGCTCCTCGGGGCTGCCGGGCATTGCCCTGCCATGGAGTGGCTGCACCCTGCTTCACCCTGGGCTCCTTGCGCTCCCGTCCTCTCTGCAGTGCTATGGGGGACCCTGCAGCAAGCTCCTGGGGGGCCCCCAGCCCCATAGAGGTGAGGACCAGCCCTGTGAGCTGCCCCACTGCTGTTAGTCCCTGCATTTTGGGAGGCAGTTCCCTTCAAACCTGCCTCTGGGGGTACCTCGTGGGGGCCTCCCTGGGCACAAAGGCCAGTCCAGGTTTATGGAGATGGTGGAAATCTGCCCATCATCTGGCTGGTGTGTGTCCCTCCATGGGCTGGAAAGAAATTAAAACGTGTTTTCCTGCTTGGGCCTTCCACCCTGCTCAGGAGTGTGGGGTACATGCGAGGACAAAGCTTTGATTTTCCCTGCATTTTTTTTTTTCCTTCAGAGTAGCCCTGATTTCAGATGTGTAATCCAGAAGTGCACGGGTGTGGGCTATGGGGCTTGGCGTGCATCCCTTGCTGCCGCATGCTGCCAAAAAAGATGCTCTCATTCTGCAGCAAAAAGGGCAAAAGCAGGAGCTTTTGCTTTTAAATGCCTGTTTTATATGGACAAGCTTAATTTTTAGTGCATCCTTTTCTTCTAAAGAATGCATTAGATTAAAAATCACCCGAAGCTCTGTGTTGGCGGCAGTGATTTTCTGTGTGGTTCACTCTCCCTTCCCTCCTTCCGCGAAGCGCAAGCAATTTGGACAGAGGATCCTGCAAACAAAGAGAAGGGTGTGAGCTTGGGCTGCTGCCACACGCACCCAGGAGGACGGCGAAGGGCAATGCTTTGAATCTGCTGGGTGCTGCTGTGCGTGACTGGTCTTGCAGAGCTGAGTACCTGCAGCAACGGGAGCCGAAACCTTCATTAGGTGCAGAAACGTGAGCAGGGACCTGCGGTAACCCTGTCCCCGCATTTGCACGATTCCCTGCTAACAGAGACGGGGAGGTTTCTCCAGGTGGGACCTCATTGTCCAGGCACCTCGCTCCCACTCCCCGGAGTCCTGATGTTCTTGGGATCTAGAGCCTGTATTCGGGGAGAGTACAGCAAACTCTTTGCTTGAGAGGAAAATCAAAGGTCTTCATGATGGGAGGAAGCCTGGATGCTGGTGCTGGGAGATAGGAAAGGGACTCTGGAGAAAACAGCTGGGATTGGATAAGGAAATTTGGGCTTCAATCTCAAATCCGTCTCCCGCTGCAGTATGTGAGGCAGTTTTGCAGAGCCTTCCCCCAGCCTCCCTCCTCCAGTTTAACCTTCCACCTGGCCAAGTGCTGGACATGTGGGATTTTCCACCCCCCGCCCCTTCTTCCTCATGGTTCCCAGTACAAATACATGGAACAAAGCTGCCAGCTCTGTTTATTGAACACAAATAGAAGATAAAATAGTGGAAAACTAATTTTTTCATGCTCATTGGTGGGAAAGATTAAAATTATGCAAATCCTCAGCAGCGAGCTTGGTGCAGAGATAAGGGGATGTTCAAGTCGGCTGGCTGCCTGCTAATTCACTCATTGAAAAAGAAATGAGCAGGAAAGCTGTGATCAGCATCACAGGCCCCTCATGGCGCTCACGGGGCTGGGATTTCTTTGCTGTGCTGGGAGAAAGCTGAACAAAGGGGACCTTTTTTGAAGGCGTGCAGGATCCGTGCCAAGATGCTCACCCTGAAATCACGTGTCTGCCGAGTGCTGGCCATGGCTGCTGCCTGATGAGCTCCGGGATGCAGCACCTAGACCTTGTCCAGGGTGTTTCTGCCTACCTCTAGCCAGTTTGTAGTGACCCGAAGACCCCTGAAAGTGGTGGGCTTTCTTTCCCCTCGCATGATGATTCTGGGGGTGAATCAGGTGAAATCTGCCACCTTGATCCCACCATTGGATGCCATGAGCAGAGCAAGGCTGGGTAGTTGAGTGGGAAACCACCAAAGATGGGTGATGCTGGTGCTGGGTGCTTTCTGCTGCACCGGTGTGGCTCTTGGGGGGCTGTAAGAGGCAAAGTGGGGTTCAGCAGGAGGTTCACTAACCCAGTACAAAGGGTTGTGCGAAGCAGGGGAAGGCCAGGTCCATGCTGTGCTCTGGGTCTGGACTTTACCCTACAATCCCAGCGCTGCCGTCGATGAAACTGTGCCCATCTCTCCCCTGAAGACGCCTGCTTTGTAGTGGAAAGCAAGTCTTGAAATTCCCCGTATGGGCATATTAATTAATTTTTGCAAAGCAACAATGCTGGGGGGGTTTTCCCGGGATGAAAGGCCTCTGTGTGTGTGTCCGTGAAGGATCGGGGTATGTGCAGATGTGTTTGCGGTCAGGCAAAAGCGAGTGTGAAGCAGCATCCCGTCTTCTCCCTGACTCCGGATCTCTGAGTCAGCCCCGCACTTCGGCTGAAGGAAAGATTTAACTCCTTTGGACCAAACTGGGCCTGTAGTCCTGGAGAGCATTAGCTGGGCACCTGCCCGCTCCTGGAGAGAGATTAGGGCAAACAGTGGGTCTTTCGCTCGTTGGGCTGCATGCTTTGCCCAGCACGGGCTCCTCGGCCGTCCGGCCCGTGCATTTATTTCTTGAAATCTCTCAAGATGATGTTGCCGCGCTATGCCCGGCACAGGAGACCTCACCCCCTGGAAACCAAAACCCTGCAAAGCAGCTCAAACTGCTGGCCGTGCAAAGGCACCCGTAAAATGATGATGGCTGCTCGTCGTGCTGGGAGAGGGACCCAGTGCCAGCATATGTTTTTGGAAGGGTTTGTCTGACTTCCTGTCAAATCAATATTTATTCACAAATCTATTTGTTTGCTTTTGTCGCTGAAAACTCTTGCGGTTTTTTTTTTTTTGTGTGTGTTGTTTTGTTCCCCTTGTGTATTTTTGGCTGCGCAGTGCTGGCGAGAGGGGCTGCTACAGCTTTTGCTGGCTCCAGTCATTCCAGCTGCTTCTTCTAACCCATGGTTTTGAGCCTCTTTTGTAAGGAGGGACTCGCCTGGCAGCTCTCCTCCAGCTGGGCACGTCTTTCTCCCTGCTCCCCCCGTGTGCCCTTGGGCCGGAGGTGGCAGTGCTGCTGGGATTGGAAGGGGTTGACCTCAGTGAACGTGGACGGCATTTTTCCATGACTGCATTATGGCCCATGGTAGATGAGGGGTGTGGAAGAGACCAGCTGCCCCCAAAATGCAGTGACGGTATCAGTGCTGGTTCTGGACCCGTGCATTTGGTTTTCCTTCATCTCCATAGCTGCAACCAGCTTTGGTGGTTTATGGGCACAGTGGGAGCACGCTCTGGGTCCGGGGGGTGCAGGACACCCCCTGCATCCACACGAGCCCGCTGGTTGCAGGAGCTGCCTGGATGGCAGCGTGCTGCGCTGCAGCCCCTGAGCCGTCCCTGCCAGTGCATCTGCCCTGGCAGCCTGCCTGGGACCGGGGGAGAGTGCGTGCGCGAGCGTTTCCCCCAGGCCTGCAATCGTACTCGAGTTTCACCATCACCGCTAACCTTTCTGTTCATTTATTTTTCCATTTTACTGTGAGCGAAACAAATAATGGCTTGAGTTTCGCCCTCCCTTCAGCCCCCACCTTCTCTCTGCCTCCCTCCCTTGACTCATTCCCGACCGCCCGAGCCCATCCTGTTGGTGTTTGTTTTCCTCCCTACCCGTGCTCTCACTTTTTTTGCTGGTGTATTTGCGCTGCTGTAGCGCTTAGTGTACGGATGGGGACCGGGGATGTAGCACCTCTCTCTTGCTTCCAGCTGGCGTGGGTCCAGCTGTTTGCAGAGCTCCTTACACCTGCTAAAAGCTGCGTCTGATGGAGATGGTGCCGTGATGGAGGCGCAGCCCCGGACTGGGGGCTGGAGCTGCAGGTGGAATAAAAAAGGGGTTTTTTAGCAGCTGGCTGAGGACCTACAGTGCTCCAGAGCACCTTGGGCATGGGGAGAGCGTTGCCTCCTCCTGGGGTTGTCTGCAGAGCCCCGTAGCTGGAATATTATTTATCTCCCCCTAGCCAAATCACACAAAGCTAAATTGAGCTGTGGCAGGCAAAAGTGTGAAGCGTGTTATTAGGAACAGGGAGCTCTTGTTCCACAGCTGCTGCTGCTGCTGTTGGTAATTAATGTTTGAGGAATTGCAGATCTTCATTAGGAGAACAATTAGATTAACAAGAGAACCCGAGCTGAGGCTGTAGTGGGAAAGGGTTGGGGGGAGGCTTTAAAAACAAAATAAAATCCCGCCCTGGCACCCTTCCTTGCTGCTCTGGGGACGTGCCGATGCTCTTGGAGGTGCTCCGGGAGGAGACCAGTCCTTTCTGCCCGAGCAGTGACAGGCACTAACGGGCTCACATGGAGGGGGGCAACGTGCAGCAGGATCATTATGGAGAGGAAAGAAGCCAGTCATAAATATTAAAGGCAGCCCAGCACCCATCGTTTGGCCACGGCACCAGGTTATTAGCAAAGAGAGCACTGGGCGAAGGCTGCTCAGGGCTTAGCAAGGTCCTGGGCTTGCATTGTTAAAAGCTTTAATTGGTGTCCTTGTTGCTGGAAACACTGACCCCTCCAAGGCAAGAGCCACCCTGACCACGGGATATTGCCTTCAGGGTCTGGGCTTTAATTCAGGCCAACAGACAGGTGTGAAGTTGAGAAATTTAAGATTCTTCTTAACACTTTTGTTCAGCAAGAGGTTTTTGGGGTTCCCCCAGCCCTTATTTTCTTTCCCATGGGCTAGCCCCATGCTGGGCCCAGCCGCACACCTGCAGTGGGTTTGCCCTTGCGCCGTGCGGTCAGTGTAAGGTGCTGCACCACTGGCTGATGAGCAGGATGCAGCAGGAATTCACTCAGGATAAATGAACCATTTAGAGGTTGTAAAATCATAGAAAGTAACGACAGAAAGGAGGTTGGAAGGTCAATTAGTCCCTCTCGCCGGCCCAGGGCAGCATCGCGCATTTGGAAGTTGTTTGAGGCAGGTGCATGCCTGGCCTTCTTAAAAACCTGCACAGTGATGGTGTTCCCGTCCCTGGGCTGCGCTCCCCGGCTGCCTGCGCTGCCTGGCTGTGACCCCGCAGCCGGCTCAGCTCCGCGCAGCCTCTCCTGCAGGGCACTGGCGATGTCATCCCCTTGGGAGATGTTCCACGCCACCCCTCTGCACCGGCCGCACTGTCCCCCGCTTCTGGTGAAAGGGAGAGCATGGGGGATTCTCATCAACTCTTGGTTTAGGAAACTCTGTTTTCCAGCAAGGCAGAACCCCTGAGCTGCACAGACAGCTCTGAGCTGGGATGGGGGAGGCTGTGGGTCGGCTCAAAGCAGTGTGTCAGGGCTCGGCGGGTTATAAAACCCGAGTGTGTTGCAGAGAGGGCTCAGCTCCATTTTGCCCATTCCTGCTCCCCTTGCGCGGGGAGAAAGCGGAATGTTTTGCCTTTCAGGGGACGGCAGATTTCTCCCTTCAGTAACTGATGGGGACAGAACAAGTTGCATTTCCCAGTGACTCCAGATGGTGCAGCGAGAATAAAAGCACTTTCTGCAATATGGTGGCTTCTGCGTGTCCAAAAGAGAGATTTGTTGTTGGACCCATTCCTGTTTGGCTCAGTGCCTCCGAAGATGGACAAGTCATTACCGAGCGCGCTCGCTGGCTGAGCGGGCAGAGGGGTCACGGGCTCTGGAAAGCTTCCTGCAGCCGCACTCATCAAGAGTGAAAGAATCTGCTTTTATGAGGCAGTGCTCTTCCTGCCCTGCTGAAAATGGAGGACAAAAAGCATCCTTCTCCCTGGCCAGGCTTAGCCCATTGCACGCCGATGGTCTTCACCTGCCACATAAATATTATTGCATGTTTAATTCATTGCCTCCTTCTCACGGGGGCACGCACGCATGTGTGTATGTGCTGTTCAGCATTGCAAAAACATTGTCGTGAATACTCAGCCAGCCTACTCAGAAAAAGGTCTGCCTGGTCTTTATGATGATTGGCTGGTAACAGAGACACCTACATGATCTCACCAGCTTGTCAAAAAACCCCTTATGTTGGTTTAAAGTAAAATACAAAATGACATGCGTAGCAGGTGGAGTCTTTTTGAATCCCGGGTAATGGGTAGGTTCTCCCAGGTTCCTCTTGCGAGCTCCTTTCCAACAGCCTGCTGTAGGAGGGGTATTATCAATCTCCAAATGCTTATAAATGTTTTAAGCTGCCTCTGATGCATCCCTGGTGTGGACAGGCTGCATATGGGTTGCTTTATCTTAACCAATGAAACGCAGCTACCTCTGGGGCGGCATGTCTGCGAGCCTGGCAGGACTGCGCTGCTACAGCTGCTCAGAGCAGAAAGGGAGGAAACTGCTTAATAGAAAAAACCTAGCCTCATCTTGCCCTGCTACCAGGCAAGAACTGGAGTATCGCGAGGATGATGTTACTCCCAATTTCTGCTTATTTAGCAGCCTCTTAATTTTGCATCTCATATGGAAGATAACAATTGCAGCAAAGCCCTGCCTGGCCGAGCTGCTCAGCTCAGACGCATTCCTGGCTTGCACCACTCGGGTGTCGCTTCATGCTGGTGTGTTTTGGGGGGCTTCATTCAATGCCTTAAGGTAACTCCTGGAGGTACCCGCTACAGCTGGGGCTCTCTACAAGGATGTGACAAGAGCCAGAGGCTTCCCTAGACAGACAGGCCGGAATTAAATCAGAGGGAAAGCAAGCACGGAGTGTGGACGCAGCTTTCTAGCCCTGTGGTTGACCTTGAGCAGTGCAGCCTAAGACTCTGTCCAGTCTGCTCTGGTGTCTGCTGGTCTGCAGGGCTCCACCAGCCCAAGCAGTGACCTAGCATCCTCCCAGCTTAGTTCTTAAATTCAGACGAGATCATGGCAGTGAGTGATGGATGGGTTTTTTTCTTTCTCTCCTCTTTTCTTAATCTCCCCTAGCTGGTGGGTCTGAGACACAGGATTCCTGCCAGAGCAAGGGAAGGGATTTGCTCATCTTCTGTCTTGCAAGCTCAAAACCAAATCCTCTTTATGGAGTTTAACCCCCTGTGTTGGCTGGCAAGGCTGGAGCTTCTGGCAAGGAAATGGTGGGGGGAGAGAAAAGGCAGGTTGAATTAGAGAGAGGGGAGGACTGGGAAGGACATCCCTGTCCCTCAGTGCCCAAGGGGTACACTCTGCCTTTCTGTTGGTCTTGGTTGTGGCATGCTTGATCCTGGGGTGGAAAAACCACGTACAGAGGTGTTGATGGGCCTGTGGCTGCGGGAGCTGTGTTGCCCTGTGTGCTGGCCGGCAGCGGGTGTTCGGGGCTGGGAGGAGCATCCTCAGTGCGTGGAGGTTGGGTGAACGTCCCTCCTGTGCGGGGCTCCCGAGCAGGCTGCCATAAAACCCAGGGAAGACAGCACTTACTAGTAACCTTGATCAGCTTTGCTTGCTGATCACTAATCAGCAAATGCAAGCTATTGTGGCAAAGCCAGGTCTATGGAATGAACCAAGACAGACAAGCCTCTCTATCCTTCTTACTGTGGATCCCCGTCCTCGCTGGCTGGGGGATTTGCTGGTACGGTTGTGCCGTGCAGAGCGTGCAGCGGCCCGGCTCACCCTCCTGTTTCCACCACTGCTTCTAACCCTTCCTAATGGAAGCACGACTGCACCTTTTTCATCGGGGTATGAGGAAACAAAACAGATAATCAGCTGCACTCTTGCCACAATGATTTTTGTTTACCACCAAACAGTAATTAGGCTAAACTTTGCTTGTTTGCTTCACGACTTGTATTTCCTCTTGTTTGTTTCTTGCTGATAAGAGGGGTGTGTGCAGGTGGGCTCCATCCTCACACAGGGACTGCAGCACTCCAGGGTCATCTCCCAGCCTGGCTACCCAGAGATTCGCAGACAAGAGTGGCCATGTCGCATACAGGCCATAGAAGGAAATGTATTTCTTTCCTTTCTTGTCTCCCAAGGCTTTCAGCTTGCCTGTATGTGGGCTTGAGCTGTCCCAGCGTCTGGGGTTTAATTACCTCTTCATGAATGAGAAGGCAAGGGCAGCCGCTCTGCATCTCTTGAGCATGGGAGATAGGAAAAATGATAATCAGGGGATTGAGTTTTCCTCTGTCTACGTGTAAGTCCAGACCAGCTCCATGTTAGTCAACAGGAGCCTCCCTGGGTTCAGAGTGGTGTGAGGGAGTGGGGTCCTTGCCTGATCTGTAGCAGATAGTTGAAATTCTCCAGGGTGTTTTGTTTGGGTGAGTTTTGTTGTGTGGTTTTGGCCTGAGGTGCACATGCATGCAGTTCAGGGATTTTAGGGGGGTAAATCTATCGTAGCTCATAGTCTTGGGGACTGTGTCTAGCTGGGAAAAGAAAAAAAAAAAGGAGCGATGCAAAATCTGGACAAAGCTTGGGGGTGTTTGCGCTGCCCTCCCTGGGTGACGCGGGTGGCAGAGGGTGCCTGCAGCGGGCGGTGAGCTCCCGTGGGAGCACCAGGAGGGTCCTGCTGCCACCCTCCCATCAAGCTGCCCGGGTGCTCGCAGGTTTGATGGAGAGCTCCAAGAAGCCCTAGAGCAGATGAAGATAACAAATGGAGGTAATCGATTAGCAATCACCTGTAATGAGGTCGTTCTTGCGAGAGGGCTGGTGACATCCTACTCCGGTCCAGCACTCTGAGCTGGAACTGATAAAATACCCCCATGTTCCTAATTAACTTTTCCTTTAATTTTTTTTTCTTTCGATTTTTCATCTCTTTTCTGTCTTCTGCTTGGGCTGAAGGCTGGTGAAAGATGCATTGCTGGGACATAAACTCATAGCAGGAATAGGTGGGCAGGTTGCAGCATTCGGCTGCAGCCGTGGACCTCTGCGGGGCAGTGACTGGCCTCCCATGCTCCTGGCACGGCTGCTGGGGCCCCTCGCTCCCTCCTGCTGCTAACGGCAAAGGGAGTCCCCGTGCAGAGGGGGCGACTCCTTTGGACCGAGGAGAAGGTCGCAAGATGCAGCAGCATCCAAGTTGCTACGTGAAAGGAACAGTAAGCCAAAGCTGGAGGAATTAGCCTGCTCAGAGGGACCGAGGCCATCTGGTTGGGCTCTTCCCAGTACAGGTTATCTCCATGCCACGCTGCAAGTCAGAGGAGCACTGGTTCCTCATTGTTCGAAGCTCTTCTCATGTTCTCAGTTCGACTCTGACAGATGTGAGTCAGGAAGTCATTCCTCCCCAAGAAGGTGGAGCACTGATCTGCCTCTTCATTTGATCTGGGGTGGAAAAATGCTTTTTCTTGGCTTGGACTCCAGACAGGAGAAAAGCTGGTGCAGTTTTGCTGGTGGTGGGCTGTTTGCTTGGGCTTTTTGTTGAGTTTTTTTCTTTTTTTAAAAATTTTTTCCTCTGCTTTGAGTGGTACCTGATATCCCCAATTTGGAAAAGTTCTGGTGATGATTACGGCCACTTTGCCCAGGTTGGAGGAGGGATGGCTGTGATGGGGAGAGGTGTTAGTGCTCCTGCCAGGGCACAGATTTCGGAGCGAGGACTTGTGTAAAGGGACACAGACCTACAGGTTGCTAGTGACCAGCATGACTAAATAACATCAAGTCCCTTGTGAGGGGTGGTTTGTGTGTGCAGGAACTGCAGCCTGGTACATTTGCTGTAGGTCAGAAGTAGGCACATATCCCTTTTATTCAGCCTTTGGTATTTTTGGTATCCGATTTTGAATATTTTTTAAATCATATGTCATCTTAGTTGGCAGTGTGCCTAGCATCCCAAAGGCCAGAGCAATTTGGTGCTGGGTGCGTGCTCCTTTGCTAACCCGTGCTTCCCCGCCGCTCTTGAGCATGTTGCAGTAACCTGGCGTCACCCACCTGCCCGGCTCCCAGGCTCGGGGGTGGGGGCTTTGGGCAGGGGATGTTGGTGATTTTCTCTTTAGCGTTATTTTCTAGTAGAAGATCATGTTTATTCCCCTTGCGGAGGCTGGCTGGTGCGCTGTGCTGAGGATGCTGTGAGATGAGGCTGACGGACGATTATTTACCCAGTGCTGTCGGCGTGCACATGGCGAGCACGGAGACGAGATGCAGTCTGTGCCCCAAGGAACTCCCAGTCTGTCAGGGAGCTAAGCTGGGGCTAATGATGAATGACTATCTAAACAAATAAATAAAGCTCAAAGGCCTGAAAAAAGAAATGCAAAGTATTACCCTGAACCAGAAGGAAATGTGGTTGTGGACAATCGCTGATGCTGTCAGGCGCTCAGCGGAGATCTGCAATGGTTTGTTGGTAAATGCTGAAGGCTGGTGTGTGTTTGCATGTGAGTGAGGGGAAGGGGATCAGGCAGGGGGGAACATGGTCCTGGGTCAGATTCTTCCCTGCCTTGTGCCTTTGTGCATCCCAGGGGAGAGCCCAGCTCCTGCCCTGTGTGCACAGAGGCAGAGGAGAAGCCACATCTTCAGGCCAGCTCTTTGCTGGGCCCAGGAGGATGCTCCTGGGGTTTCTGGTTGCTCCATCTTTGCTTCCCTCTCTGTAGCGATGCTGTGGTCCTTTGGGGTCCTCCCTGGGCTGTGGCCGCAGCACCCCACAGCATGGGCCGGCTTGGGCTTAACAGGGGTGCAGCCCGGCCAGGAGAGCTGTGCTTCCTCCTCCTCTTCTTCCTCCCCTTGCTGCCGGTTGCCTCTGGCTGCAGTGATGTCCCTGCTGCCCCTGTCCGTGCTGTGCTGCACTTGCTGAACACTTCCCGGCCGCTGCAGATACATCACTGCTTGTCGGAGCTGTCACTGCGGGGAACATGGTGGGGGGAAATGAATTTCTCCTGATGATTCAAACCCAGCTCGGAGCTCTCCCATCTCATTTCTCTTGCAGTGACCACTGATTAACCCTCACCGTGCCATCGTGTTCCCAGCCAGGGAGTAGCATCTCTTCCAACACCTGCACTGCTGCACCCCAAAATGCCCCTCATGCCTGTTGCCTGGGGACAGCACTGGGCACTTTGCACGCATGGGAGGACCAGAAATGCCGCAGGACGAAAGAAAAAGAGTGTGTGTGTGTGGTGTGTGTGTATGCCTGCAAACACAGCAGGAGACAGTATGACTTCATGCTCAGAACGCTGTCTTAGTGTGCAGTGTCTTCTGGTTTCCCACACTGTAAAAAGGGGTAGCACTGTCATATTAAAGCACTTTGAGATCTGGGGATGAAAAGCAGCGTATAGGACTGAGACAGGACTGATCAAAGCTTTTTTTTCTCCATCTGTGTTTGTTTCCCCATAGAAGATAATACTCTGCCTTTCTTGTAAATATTTTTTTTAAGATCTAAGTGACTCCCTGATAGATAAACAGTCATGCTTAGCTCTGAAGGATCTCTACTGGCTGTTCTAATTGTGTTTGCCAAGACCATGGCCTGCATTTTGAAGTGGGGAGTTGCATTCGAGCGTAGAGGAGGGACTGCGTCCAGCAGCTTTGGAGGGGAAGGGGCTGACTTAGAAATACTCCCACACCTCATTTTGCGGGCAGGATCACGTGTCCTTTGAGATCAGTCCTTTCTGCACAGCCCTTGGAGCTGGGCACTTAAAGCCATCAGTTAGTCTTGAGGTGAGCTTTGCTGGTGGATGGCGGTTGTATTTGTTTTATTAAGGGGTACTGAAGCGCTGTGGGGAAGGTGGGTCCTGTGGGAGGCGGGAGCACGGCAGCCCCACGTGCCCCAGCAGAGACTGCTCCTCTGAGCAACAGGCTGCCATGGCTCCAGGGCGTCTTCGCTGAGATGAAGTGGCCCAGAAGGCAAAGTCATCTGGGGGGCTTTGCTAGCCTGATGAGCGTGAGTCAGCAGGTGCAGGGAGGTCTGCAGTGCGTTAGGAGTCTCCCTGCTGTGGGGGAAGGATGTGCACAGTTCTGGCACTGGTTCTCGCTGGGGCTTCTGGCATTTTGCTTTTGTGGATGGCAGGTTTGTTTTGTTTTCTCTCTCCCCTGAGCTAACCTGGTGAGCAGCAGCATCATCGATGCTGTTGCATGTGGATCTGGCTCTCTGGGTGAGCTTCCTCTGGGGCTCTCCTGTCTCTAACCAAGATTTGAGGTCGAGTGGCTGCTTTTCGAGCAGAGGCATCAGCAGCATCTCCCTCTCTGCCCCAACACTGGCTTCCAAGTGCCTGATGGGGAACTGTGAGGGCTGCGGTCTCTCCCCAATATTAAATAGGGTTGAGCTGGTCAACATGGTCATGGGTGGGGAGGGGGAAATGAGTGTCAGAAGCACATAGTTAAAGCTCATGTCTTCATGCTCTGTTTCCCCAGGAAAAGAGGCTAATCTTGCCAGCAGAGCAACCTGAGTGTGGAGGCAGGGCCCACGTGGGCTTCCAGGGACAGCATTGCATGTTGGCATCTCCTCGCTCCCCCGCACCCATGGGGAGGGTCCCATGGTGGGGTCCTGGGCCAGATCCCAGCAGGCAGCTGCCCACATTGCAGGAGCCACCAGCGCTGGCATCCCCGTCCCAGCCCTGGTGGGGTTGGGCTTGCCGAAGTCAGGGTGTTAGATAGAAATGTGGGGTGGCAAATTTAAATTTCATTTCTCCCCTCCCCAGGGGAGGTGACAAATGAGCTAGTGGTTGTGCTAAAAGCTTTTCTTTCTTTATTTAAAGAGGTTGCTGGGAGGAAATGAAGTGACCCACTGACCTTTGTTAATACGCAGCACAAATGAAGCTGGTGCTGCTGGAAGGAAAAGAGACCTCAGTGCAGCCCTCTGCCTGCAAGGTGTTTGCTTCGATTGATATGTCTAATGGGAGTAATCCTCCCACAGCAGCTACTGAAAATGAAGATGTTTAATCATCTGCTAGATCTGTGTGGAACTTTTTGCAGAGAATTTCTTTAAAATCGCCCTTCTCCTTTTTGCATGCAAGGTGGAACAGAAGAGAAGCCTAGATGTGTTTTTGTGAAATTTTTTTCAAGTTGTTGTATTATAATGAATCTGGAACGGAGGCATGATCCCACCCTCCTGGATTTTTGTAAATGCAGAGCAAATATTTCAATTACTGGCTCCATGAGGGCTAAGAAAAAGTAACAAATGGCAAAATACCTGCATAGCTCTGACCCATCCCAGCGTAGGTAAGTGTGCAGACACTTGTTTGTAGCAGCATTTCCCACGGGCTCCCTCTTTAAGCTGCGGGGACCAAGTTAGCTGAACTGGTCTTGTAGATAAAGCCCCCTCCTCCTGTATTCCCTTGGGTACCCAAAGTAGCTTAAGGGAGTTAGATGTCCAGCACCCTCTGAAATGGGAGTTACTGGGAGGAAAATCTTCAAAAGTATCTTAGCGGCTTAGGTTAAGTCCCTTTGACTCTCAGTGGAGCTTAAGCTCTTAAGAAACGTAGGTGCTTTTGAGCATTTTACCCTTCAAGCCTAGCACCCTTGGGTCCCTGGAGGTCCCTAGCTAAGCACTGGCTGGAGGAGCCACAATGGGAAGCTGCTTCTTGCAAATGCTTCTCAGTTGTATTACTTTTAATAATGCTCTTCAAGACCCTGTGCTCAGCGCTTACAAGATGCATTCATGTACATACTTAGAGCTAGAGATCAGGCAGTGCACAAGAATGAATTCCTTACAGGAGCTCTTTTACTGTAAGAATTAATCTTATTCCTGAAATGTGACCGTATCTAGCACAAATCTGACCCCATTTGGGCCATGGCTTCACTTAATTGCATTCTTTAGCAAGGATTGAGGTCTATTAGGTGGTTAGCTTGTGTTGCAGGAAATCCTGTGCCAGAGAAGTGAGTGAGGGTTTGCAGGTCTGCGGAGCAGCGCAGGTAAGCTGCCACTATGTTTACGTACATGGTGCCAGGAGCTTGGCTGGGTGTGCAGCCGGCAGGCAGGAGGAGTGATGCAAACCTGCTTCAAAGAGCATAGACAAGGTAAGCTGTGCACATGCAGAGGAGGGGAGGGAATGGGTGATGAAACCCTTGTAATCTGAGCATTCATCAAAGCAATTCCCACTTGAATTCAGCACCACCAGGAGGGCAGGAGAGCCTTGTTGCATGGTAGCTGGGTTTCCAAATGTTGCATGTTCTGCATTGTAGGCAGGAATCGGGCAGTGGATAAGAGTCTGTTTCCACTCTCCCTATCGCCAGGGTGCTACCAAGAAAGCAGAACAAACTCCTGTCCCAGTCTCTCCTTGATATCCGTAGGGGAGCCAGGTGGGTTCCCTTGTCCTCGCTGTCCTCAAAATCCCATGTCCAGGGGGAGACAGCCAGTGACGTACCTGCTCTGAAGGATGAGTTGCTGGATTGAAGCTGACATGTCCTAATATCTCTGCCAGCACTTTCTGCCTCCGTCAAGGGCTTGGGAAGCACATTAGCACCAGAGTGGAAGCGTCACCCTCTGGCATCTCCTTCTCTAATCTTGGAGCTGTTGCTGTATCCCCTTTACCAGACCTTCTCTATCGGAGCCCGTTATATGGCATGAAAAGCCATGCTAGATGTGGGAGAGCAGAGCTGCCAGGCTCCCCTCTTTGGAGGAGGCGGAACATTTCCCTGACATGCCTGCATTCGGCTCCATCACCGGGGGACTTTGGGGGCGTGCTGCATGGGGCAGCGCAGCCTCTTGGCTGCTCTGAGCTGTGGAAGGTCGCTGTGCTGCATTTGGGGAGCAGATGAGGAGATGTTTGGTGGAATTTACTGGGGCTGTGGGGGAGGATATTGCTCTGATAAAGTAAAACAAGAGTTTCTGAAATGCTGGCTGAGCTAGCCATTTTTTTTTTAATATAGAGAGATGAAATGGTTGGGAGGATACTTGCTCTCCCCTCCTCCAGCCTCACTGGTGGGAACTAGGAGCTGCATGACTGAAGCAGGGAGAAGGGAGAGCCAGCGAACAGCAACTCAGTTCCATTTGTTGTGCTGGCATTGATGCCACTTCCCCAGTTTAATTAACAGTTACCATCACAGCTATTCATAGTGTTCCCAGTCTCTGCTCGCCTCTGACAACAGCAAAAGAAACCCCAACGTGTTGTTCTGCACCCTGGAACCCTGCGAACCCTCTGTTAAGGCTGGCTGGAGCCTCTCTGTGTTTCTCTAAGTGCATCTAGAACAAACATTTGAAGAGATTCCCAGTGGTATAATCCAGACTTTTTCTCTCTTTTTGTGAGAGTGTCGGTATTTGTGCTCGGTTTTCACAAGCCAGCACTGAAGCGTGATGGATCTAGACTAGCACAGAGCACACAGCAGAGGCTTTGTAATCCTCAAAGTGCAAGTCCAAAGCTTCTCTCTGAAAAGTTGCTCTTTAGGGGCAAGTACATATGGGGACTTCTTGTTTATCCTGGCTTTTCTTTTAATTCTGTACAGTTCAGCCTTGGAGAGGTAATGGGACAGAAAAATATTAAAATGCCCCTTCACACTGCCTGTCCCAATGGTCTCCTACCCTCGTGTGTCAGAAAGCTTAAGCAACCTCACTATCCCCTTAGTCCTTTTAGAGCCTTTGATCACTGTACAATATCTCCTACCTGGCTTTACTCCAAAAGGTGATAAACCCCGGTTTTGATTTTTAATTGGGGTAACTGATAGCAGGAAGGAACCTGTACAGATCTGAGAGCATCCTTCACACAACTCTGGCCCATTATTCTGGTGATCAGAGCCTGTCTGATGGAGGAACCTCTTAGCCCCCAACCCTACGAGGAGGTTGTGGCTGCAGTTTTCACTGTCTCTTTCCTCTATTTTCAGCCCTTCTGGGGCAAAGCTCACCTCTCTGACAGAAGGAAGCGTTTACTAGTATTGACACACAGGACTGGGGTAGTTGCTCCCTTAATGCCATTCCAGCTTTGCAAAGGGATCAGGATAAAGCTGTAAGCAGGCGGCTCCATTTGGAGCCAGGAGTTGTCTCCATGGAAATGCGCCGCAGGGCAAGGGGAGCAGCCTGGTGCTGAGCCTGCTCTCCCCTGTCGCAGCTGCGCTAATATGCTGTTGCTGTCCTGCAGCCACGTTCTGCCACGTCCGGGGCAGAAGCAGTCAGGAGAGAATCTCTCCCGTGTCCTTTGGAGGTTGTGTTTGCTTGCTGTGCCTTTTGGTCCGTCAGGATCAGCTATGGTACCCTCTGCTCCAGGTTTTGTGTCTTCCAGTTTTGTGTTAGCTTAGTAACGTGGATCCTCTGTGTGTTGCAGATGGGGAAACTGAGGCACCAAGTTGGGTGGGAACACTCAGACATGTAGAATAGCTGCTGTAATCCCAGCCCTGGTCAGAAGCCTGGGATGCTCACCAGCATGCAGTTGCATTGCAAGAGGGGCTTTGGGGCAGCCACGCTGATTCCAGGGCTGAGGTCCAGGCTTGCTGTGTTGGGGTGAATGCTGCACAACACACAGCCTGCCTGGGCAGGAAAGAAGCCTCTCCTCCAACTGCACGTATCCTCAGCAAACAAAAGGGGACACATCTCCTGCTTCATCTTCCCTCTTGTGGGCATTTTTTTTTTTCTTCCTTCCTGGGTTTTTCATTTGTGAGGTTTCAGTTTTTCTTCCCTGCCCTGTGCTTTTGTGGAAAAATTGCCCTTTAAGAGGGTCCCTGGGCCCTGTTGGGTCAGATCCCTTCACACCTCATTGCTCGTGTGCTGCTCGGCCAGCACTGCCTTTCTCCCGTGTTGGGGAGGGGAGAGAAGCCAACAGGTGTTAAACTTTAAACATGGGCTCTGCACATTTGGTGCCCCCTGATTACTCTTCTCTTTCTCGTGCTGTTCCCTCTCTTTGTGTGAGTGTGTGCACAGAAATTCACCATCAGCTGCCGAGGCAGGAGCAGGCTGGACCTGTGCCCCCACCAGTCTGCTTGGTGATGGAGTCGACCGATTCCCCAGTGGCACCAAGGCCAAGGGCTGCCTGGCCTCCCTGCAGGGACCGTGCACAGCAATCGCTTTCTTGGGACCCTACTGCCTCTCCAGGCTCTGTTTGGCTGCCCCCTCCCTCTGTGATGTCAGCTGCCCTCCTTCCTCTCTCTGAGTGCTCTCCCCTTTGCATTTGTGCCTCCACAGGTGCTGATAACGCTGGGGAGACGCTGTGAGTCCTGCTGACCCGGAGCCTTCCCAGCTGGGGCCGAAGGCTGTTGCAGAGGATGAGGATCCTTCCCAGCCCTGGGATGTCTTTGCTGGTCTCCCTTGTGAACCTCCTCTCCGTGCTGCTGATAGGCTGCGTAGCTGAAAGTAAGTGGCTCTGCTGTACCCCTGCCCCTTTTTTCACCCATACTTCACCTCCCCTGGAGAAGGACAACAGGAGCAGGCTTTAGTGCTTGGAGTGAGCAAATATATCCCCACCTTGTTAGTGTTAAGGAGGTGCTCAGTACCTGATGATGTGTCTTAATTTTCCAGTGTCTTTAGCTTTCCACCAGTGCCTTCCTATTGTTCCCAGTCCCACCTTAGAGGGACATTATAGGGCAGCAGGTCCTCGTAGCCTGCTTTGAATCTTGGGTTGCCCCTAAGACTGCCAAAGAGCTGGAGAGAAGGGGAGGGAACTGCCCGACAGCTCTTGCCAGAGCCTTCCTCCCCCTTCTCCACCCCCATCTCCACCCAGCTCACCCATATTGTCTTCTCCTGCTCTTGCCTTTCAGGCATCTGTCAGACACTGGTGACCGTTGTCATGTTACTCGCTGGGGCTGGATTCAAAACAGCATCCGAAGAAAGAGTATTATGTTTCTCCCTCCCCTGAGTGAACCAGTTCCAGTTTAACACAGTTTTTATCTTTGCTGCCTTTCAATTCTTGCTTTAAAAAATGAAAAGGGGAAGAAAAAAAGAAAGTGAAAATCTTCAGCGACTTGAATGTAATGTTCCTTTGACATGAAGGCTGATCACTTGAGATCAGTGGGGAATAGACTCTTCCAAGCTGATTGAATTATGACTTTTTTTTGCTCCCCAGCAAAGCTGCTTGAAGCTGGTGAGAGCGCTGCTCTGGTCAGCGTAGCCCTTGACAGCTTTTAAGGTAATCGCTTCGTTATCAGGGTTTATTAAGATGACGCGGTCACTGGGGTTTGAGTGGATCCTCAACCTTTTGTTGCTGGGAGATTTTTTTTTGAGCAGTGCTTTCTCTCTTCTCAGCAGTAGGCGCGTGGGGATATATTTGCCCTTGCCTCACTCCTGAGTTTTGTTTGGTTCGTGCTTAGGCCCTCTCTGCAGGGAGAGACGTTCATGTGCAGGGAGATAATATTTCCTTTTGCTCTTTTTCATTTCATAAGCCCGGGAAGTGAGCCGGGCTCTGGGAGGTTCACTGTCAGGCTACTTTTTTATTGTGTAGCTGTGGGTCAGCCTACCTCAGACGGTGCCGCTGGTGTTCATAAAGACATACCCGAGCTTCAGTCTGAGCCGCATATCTTGCGTAGCAGGAACAGCATGGTGTTTGGCAGCAAGGAACCTGGCACAAGCCTTTTGTCCAAGTATTTATCAAGGGTCCTACTTGGATGTTGCAGCCGATGCTCTTGTAGGCCAGGTAGGTTGTTCAGCCTTGAGAAAAGGAGGCTCAGAGGGGATCTCATCACCATGTACCAGTACTTACAGGGTAGCTACAAAGAAGATGGAGACTCCCTTTTTACACAGAGTCACATGGAGAGGACAAGGGGGAATGGACACAAATTGCTCTTGGGGAGATTCCGACTGGACACGAGAGGGAAGTGTTTCACAGTGAGGACAGTCACCACTGGAATAATCTCCCCAGGGAAGGGGTTGACTCAGCCACATTGGACACTTTCAAGAGTCGTCTGGACAGGGTGCTGGGCCATCTTGTCTAGGCTGGGCTCTTCCTAGAAAGGTTGGACTAGATGATCCCTGAGGTCCCTTCCAACCTGGGATTCTGTGTGAGATGGTTAAAGCTAGCTGCTGTGTTCCACCTGGGCTCAGGGTGGCCTTGTTGGCCTGTGAAAGTGGGCACTAGTGGTAGGTAGGCTGCTCCCTCCATCATCTCCTGCAAAAGCAGGAGACTGCAAGCAGAAAACTCCATTCCTGGCTCTTTGTGCAGTAGAGTCAGGTGAGGAGGGGACACTTATGGTGGAAAATCCAGTGTTACGTCTCCAGGGTCCCATTCCTGCCACTGGTTTGCTGTAACACTCCTGTCCAAATCATTTTGTCCTCTTGTTTTCAAAGCAGGCAATGCAGCTTTGCGGGCGCGGATGGAGAGCTCGTGTGTGCAGGTGCCTCACTGTGTGAGCAGAGCCCCGATTCATCCATTGTGACGTCTGAGTGCCTGTGAAAACCATTTTTCTTTGAAGTGTGCACCGAGCCACGTGTGCTCACTGCGGGTGTGGGCACTCTGTAGAATCAGGGCTCCTCAAAATCATGGCTGTACAACTTCAGTTTTTCTGTGGTGTTGGTTTTCCTGGGAAGAAACAAGCATCTTTTCTGTCACTGTCTTCTGTGGGGTGAGATTTGCTCAGAGATTCCAGCAGAGCTGGGAGATCCCACATGTTGTCTGACTGCTGTGAAGCACTTTTGGTGGAAGCATGCCCTCAGGAAGGGCTGATGCTGGTCAGACGCAGAAGGCACCGGTTGCGTGGCCCAAGCCCTGCTGAAATCTGTCACTGCTCAGCAGACACCTTGCTGCTAGCAGCCAAGTTTCCCTCTCCTGTAGTTCTGCAGTGTCCTTGGATCCTGCACTGTGAGGTTTTGTGCTTTTTTCCCGTTGCTGCTCACAGATGTACATATGGGAACTTTGCAGGTTGCGGGACTTGGTGTCCGAGAGAGGGCTGCTCTTACCTGCTTGATGTGCAGATGAAGTTGGGCCAGGCGTTGTTGCTTCCTGTAGAGAGCATGGCAGCATCTCCCTGACCTGTTTGCCCTTGGGGATGCTCCCCGTTATGTGCCGGTTGTTTGAATTGCTCTGCGGCTGTTGCTATATGCCTGATGATGATGATGAGTTGGTAACCCCTGATTTTGGAGGGGCTGCTGAATTCTGCCTGGAGAGGCCTGGGCTGTGCCAAGCCAGTCAGTAGCATCCGAGCTGGTCTGCAGTGCTCCCCGCTGAGGCACGCAAACAGCAAACAGCTTTGTCTGTCACAACTGCAGAGACTTTGTGAGGAGCTGTCACTCTGTTCTGACAATGTCCTCTCCCATCAGATGGCCCTGGGCTCTGTCACACTGCCTCTCGCGTAATCCCTTGGCTGGCTTCCATTTGGCTGGTGCTTGCCTCGATGCTGACCCAATTTCCTGCCCTAATTCACCAGAGGGGCTGCCAAGGCCTTGCAGCCCCCAGGGCAAGGGATGCCAGGCAGTGCCGGGGTGGTGGTGCCCCTGCTACAGTGGGAAGCCCACATTGCAGGTAGGAAACCCCTGGGACGCGGGCTCTTGGAGGGCACCATCTTCCCAGCTTCGCAGGGGAATGGCTCCCCTTGCAGCCAAGCGAGGGGCTGAAAGCTTGAGCTTTCCTCCTCTTCCAGGGCAGCGCTGGAGGAGCTGTGGCCTCTGCAATCAAAGGCCCATTAAAATACTTCATTTCTTTCCTAGGCTAATTGATCTCAGTCAGTGATTTAAATCTTTCTATGGCAGGAACATTTTATTTAAGGGAAGCTACTATTTAAATTAAAAAACCAAAGCACCACACTGCTTTCTGCCTGCTGTTCTTCCTTGTGAAGCTGAAGAGGATAATAATTGAAAGGTATAAAGCAGACCTGTTTCTTCTCTTTTTCTTCAGTCGCATATGGACGCTTTCTTTGTTTCTTCTGTATGGTCAAGGGCAGCCATGGAACGGGCAATTGCTAACTCCGTGATTGTGTTCAGTGGCCTCTCATTAAATGGAACGTATTATCATTTTGTTAAGGATCGGGCTGATTGTACGAGTAACATTAATTTGCATTACTGCAGTGAGTTAGAGGGGGCCTTCCCCAAGAGCTGTGCCCTGATGTGCCGCACAGCTGAAGAGGTGGGTCTCGCACCCCTTAGAGCTGACAGAAAAACCAACAGCGCAGACAGACAGATGAGATCTGGATACGGGTTCAGGGACGGGAATGGCTTCCCAAAGTGCTGATGTACTCAGGCACAGAACCAAGCCTTGCTGTTTCCCGGTCATGCCCCCAGCCCGAGTCATAAAATCTCTGCAGCAAGCACCTTAAAACATCTCATTTTGTGCATACGCACCATCAGTCTCGTCTCGCTGGCAGTAGCCGGACAGGATGTTTTCCTGCCCACGCTGTGCAGAGTGCAGCTGCATCTGGCTGGGGCTTAGGGCAGTGGTCAGGTACTCCTGCCCTCCTGTGCTACCCGAAGGAACAATGTGCCTGCTTTAAGTGCTCCTCAGTTGCAGATAAAAAGCCACTTACTGTATAGAAATGTGGTAATTTTTATAACCGAAGTCAGCATGCTCGCTGTTTTCAAGTGGATTTTTCCCATTGATGAAACCTTTGCGTTTTACAATAGTGCTTTGCTAATTGGTACTTTGCATACACAGAAGGCTGGTATGTGGCGCTCTCCGCCCCAGCAAAGATTTAATAGCAGATGCAGTAGCGAACGTTACTTATTACTTAGGTTTCCTTCCTTTTATAAATCACGTTATAGAACGCTTACTAGCACACTCTGAAGTATTACCATAAATAATTAAATCTAAATTGCAATTGACAAAATAAAAGAATAAAGCCCGTTTTATGATGCATTACCCTGGCTTTCTTCCCTTTTAATTGCCCTTGCTCCGTCGTTAATTTGCAGAACACAGTAATTCATGCCGGGCGCATGTGTGCGGGGGGCTCTGTCGCTCCATGAGCTGCAGCGCATCTGTAGAGGCTGGCAGCAGATGGCAGCAAGGATTGCACCACGTGTGCGGGGCTTCCAGAGAGGATGGAAAATATGTGCGGTGGGTTGGGAGAGGAGCTCGTGTAGCTCCATGTTCAGGCTGGCAAAGCAGTGCTGCGTTTCGGGAGCCGGTGCAGTGAAAAAAGGCATGTGGAACGGGTGTGCTCCAGGCTGCGAGATGTAGGAGCTGGTGGCTGGCTGCACGGCTCCTCTTGCTGAGATCCAGGTCACAGCCGCTTACAGGTGTATCTGACTCCTCTCCTCTGGCTGGTCCCTCCCATGCTTTTATCCACAGAGGATTAGCCTCTGCAGCAGAGCTCACAGCTTTTAGCTCTGGAGGTCCTAGCTTTGATCTGTTGTTGGCCAAGACAGCAGTTGTCAGATAAGATGGTAGTAAAAATCAAGGAGGCTCCATCTTAGGATTTGATAGACGTGTTGACATTAGTGGGAAGTGAATCTTTCTCCGCTGTGGGAGAAAGCCACTCCATTTCTAAGCATTTGAGACTGATTCACGACAATGTAACAGCACTGTCTCAAGAGGAGGAAGATGTCGAAATGTGGTGAGGCTGAATTGCCCCACGGGCAGTTCAGGTACGTGACAGTGTACCTGCTGGGGGGCGAGGAGCCGGGGGGATGCTGCGGGAAGGCTTTTTCCCCTTGGTGGGTGTGGGCAGGAGGGGTAGCAGAAGTGAAGGTGGGGACGTAATGGAGGTTGTGTGGTCTGTTGGTAGGTGGTGGAGTTTCCACTTGGTGTTGCACATGGTTCCTTCGGTGAGCGGTGTCTAACGGTGTGCAAGAGAAGGCAGCATCTGAATTGCATCCTCCCAGAAGGCAGAGATCTCTGCTTCCCTCCCCCGGACCCACTTGCTGCTTGTGTTCCCCACGCACCAGTTGCCTTTGTAGGCAAGGAGACACCTAGCTGTCCTTGTTTCCGAATTGCCCTTTCCTTTGTTGCCTTCTCCGTCTGCCAGCTGCGATCCAGCCTGCGGTTGCTGGGGGTTCTGGACTAGTTGCTGTCTCACTCAAGGACACCGAATTAAGCTTCTGTGTCACCTTGTTTAAGTGCCTGATTAATTTAAACCTTGCCTGCCTGGGTCGAGTGATGTATCTCTCTTTTTTTTCTTGTTCTTTATTTTTAAGATAACTCAAATTGGAAAGTTTTTGCCTTCTATAGGACCAGGAGAGGAAATAAATCATCTTTTGAAAGAGCTTCCTTGGGGGCAGGGGGGGCTGTCACCTCCCGGGTCTCAGCTGTGCCCCATGCTGTGAATGCTTATTAGATTAACCTCTGCTGAGGAGCACCTGGGGACAGCAGCAGCCATGGGTGTTTGGGACCCAGTCATGGGTGTCTCCTGGTAAAGGATCTTTTCACAGCCAGAGGTTCTTGCTGCTTAGCCTCATTAGAAGGCTAAGTTAGGGGAAAAGAGCATCTGTTTGTTGTGTAAACAAGCGGCTTATGTGAAAATGTCATCTACATAGTATTTGTGATAGAGAAAATTTATGTTTTCGCCATACCTGGATGCAAAAAGCAAGGGCTTTTACTGTGTCTGGCTCTACCAGGAAGCCAATACTCACTTCTTTGCGACTCTTCCCTTTAGGTGTGCTTTTCCCACCCAGACAATTCTTGCACGTGCTGCCAGGAAGGCAGGATCTTTCTGGTATCTCACCAAGACCCTGGGTCGCAACGGCTTTTCATCTGTCTAGTAAGGTCTGGGTGGTTGTGTCTTTTCAAGACCAACTAGATACGAATCTCCTGGGTCACTAAAGGAAATCTGCAAGGGTATTCCCACCCTCATTGTGGCCTGGCAAGCCCAATATTATTCTTAGAAGGCAAAGCAGAGTGTTTTTCAAGGACGCCCGACCAGAGGAATGTCGTTCTTCAGTGTGCGTGGGATGGAATCTGGGCTCGAATTGGCCTGTGAGACACAATCTCTGAAGAACAGTTTTATTTACTCTCTGCCACTCTTCCCCTCCAGTCAAGGATGTTCTCTTGCAACATAATTGGTCCCAGTTCCCACCTTAGAAAGCCGTGATGTTCCCTGCACTGCAGCTGCCTTTAATTTTGGGGGATTGTTAAAGTTCATGAAAACAGTCACGTTTTCTGCCATCTGCTGCATGTGGTGGAGCTAACCATCGCGCGGGCTGTGGGCTGGGTACAGGATCAGGAGTCAGGAGCGTGCGTCCTTGCTCTGTGAAAGCACCTTCTCAACCTTCCTGCCCTCCTTTTGCTTGTCTAGATTTGCTTTTCTGAGCGAGGACTTCTCTTGCCATGTTGTTGTCTGGTGTAATTAGTCTCAGTCTTGGTTTGGGGTTCTCATACTGCAAACGCTAAATAGCCATGTTACGCTTTGGCAGAGGAGCCACCTAATCCGTCCAAGGGCACAGCAGATAACAGCGTGACTATGGAAGAGATCACAGCTAACCTAGACCTGGAGGTTGCCAGGAGAGAGCATTATAAATATATTTTGGATGTCTACTGCTAAGATTTTGAAAGGGGATATTGCAATGAATGATTTGAACCGTTGACATGAAGGAGTATGGATTGACCGGTTTTCACAGTATCGTTGCACAGAGAATTTTTAGCATGTCCCATCCTGCTGGTTGCAGATTGAAACATCGCTGTTTCATACGAGCTTGGTTAAAACCAATGCCACTAGTTTCACCTGTAATGCACAGAATCGTTTCTGTTTCCTTTTGAGGCCAAGAGGAAAAGCAAAGCTTTAAAAAAGAAAAAAAATAAATAGAAGGGGCTGCAACTGGTTTAGCATTCTACAAAGTTTCTCCAAGTCCTCCAAACCTTTAATTGACTCAGGAGCATAAAATTGAGAAGGGGAGAGGGAGAGAGCAGGCGGAGTGGCGCGAGCGATTTGAATAATTTATTGTCCTTTGAAGTTGCAAGAGAAATTTCAGCTGCCTTGGGGAGTAATTTCTCCCTATTCTGAAAGGGTTTCTCCTTATTTTAAACTTATTCAGAGGATGATAGTTTTGCATTTTCTGCATAATTAATGAGCAGAACTCCCCCCACTCTCACGCAACCTCTAAAGAGTGGTGGGGTGATGAAACTTGGTGGTTTTTTTAATTAATAAAGTCAAATGAATTTGGCTATGTCTTCTTCCTCCTTCACCTCCATCAGAATTTGTGGATTTATTCATAAATTACTCTGAGCATGCTGTTAAGAGTGCCGACACTAAAAAACCTTTAGCCTGGACTTTGATTTCTTTGAATGAATGTCTAGAAGACGGTGTAGGTTTTTTCAGTTCAACTATTAAAGATCACCTTGAGACTGGCTCTCATGTGACCATCCAGTGAGCCAGGAAGATCCTTCAGCTCTTGTTTTTCTTTGTCTGTCTGCATGGGCAGGATCTGGTTTTGAGGGCTTTCTGTGTGTGGTGGTTTTTTTTTTATTTTTTCTTTATGTGATACTCCCCCTTCTTTACAAGATCTGCTAATTGTGGTTAATTCCAGTAGCTGCCGCTTGAGGGACTGCCTACACCTGAAAGGGGCAGGCATCCTCTGCCCTGGTGCCTGGAGGGGCTGCATTACAGCCTTCAGATAAAAAGCCATGCCTTGCTTCTCTTGGCAGGTGTCAAGCACGAACAGGAACCTGTCCTACCAAAAAACCCCACCTTCCTTACTGTCTTTGATAGAAGAATTTAAGGGGTCCTTGCTGCTGCTTTTCCATGTTTCCATTTCTCTCTTGCTCATGTGTGCATGGTTTTTCTGACTCACTGAGTCTCTAGTTATCCCAAAGCTGAACTTGTTAGGTTCCCACTGCTGTCACTTCTCATCACTGTTGTTGGATTCTCCCTTTTTTTCTTCTTTTGTCTTGATGTGCCCACTACAAATCTGAATGATGAGTGTTGTGGTTCAGAGACAGAAATTGTAATGACTCGTGCAGTAGGAGTCAAAGTTCATGATTGTTAAAGGATGTGTTCATCCATTAGTCACAGCTTTATTAGCTTTTGGTTTCTTGTTTTCAAGATCTCCCATCTAGAGCTCCGCTGACAGCCCAGTCTCAATACTGATAAACAGTACAAGCTCACAATATACTGTTATGATCCAGGGTAAAGTGTTTCGAGCTTGTACACCCAGAATCCCTTTTTGTTCCATGGAAAATGTGGGCCGAAGTCTTTTACCAGAGGTCAGATAGGAATGATGTAAAAAGCTTTTGAAAATACCCAAAATTTTGTTATCTAGGAATTGTACCTTACCCTTTTCCTGTAGACCGGGAGAATTCCTCTCTTGCCTGAAAGAGAGAAGCAGACAACAGCTAGTAGGTGGAAGTAATATAGCTTTTATTTTACAGGAGTAAAAGAGCAGAATTTTATCAGATGAATTTTTATTTATCTGGTGTGCCTTTCATCCCAAAATGATCCCTACACGCATGTACTAGCTGGTGGATCTTGACTGGGATAGTTCATCTGCTGTTGTGCTGCAGCCCCCTCTGAGCTGGCGGTGCAAGACAGGGGACCTAGCTACGTGTTTACATTTTGCAAAGGTCTGTGTCATATCACGAAACCGAGGATCAGAACTGATCTCCCTGATCGCATCCTTGGGGCTTCTAGCACTGCGCTTTCTCTGAGAGAGCATGAGATGCAGAAGCTTGTAGCAGTTTGTTTTCCCCATTGCTGCTGACTCTGCTGTCACTTTTCAGCGGCTCAGGACCTCTGCTGGGCGATATTAAGATGGCATGTCCCCCTGGGAGTTGGGATCCTTGCTCATTAAGCTTTTTCTTCTTTCAGGCTTGTCCCATAGGAGGTGGTTTTTCATGTTCTGGTATCCCCCATAGACTCTGATTCTTTAGTGACTCAAACAGAGCAGTGGAAGTTGAGTAAAGAGCCAAGTCCTTTCTAGCGGTGTCTTTTCTAGGTAGGGGGTGAATTGAGCTTCTCCGGGATGCCAATATCGATGACACGGCTGGAGTAGAAGCTGTCCTAGCAACATGGCAAGGGGAGGGAGAGCTCCTTGCCTTAAGCTTCTGACTGCAAACAATCTGGGATTGCTGTCATGACTTTGATGGACAAGGGGCCCTCATTAAGTTGCCAGGATAGCTCCTTGGGTTTCTTGCTCTGCTCTGGGTTATTATGCCTTGTTACAGGACTTGTGGACAAATATGGAATGAGATGTTGTTATAGCTGATTGAAAGCACTTGTGCACCCCGAGGGTCCTGGCTGGCCACGTTGCTGAGGCTGCATGTGCTCCTGTGCTTGCTGGCCCTTCAGCGGCCGCTCCCAGGGCTACCATCTTACATGACAGCATTGCTTGTCTGCTTCAGCCCTTGCTGGTCACAAGGAGCAACTCTCTTCATGGGAATGTGTTGTAGTGCCAGAAGGTGAACGAGAATCCGGGCCAGAGGTCCATCTGCATTACCACCTCCTTGCTCCTTTGCCCCTCAGTTTGATTTTTACCGGGGAGGGAGGGTGGAACCACCCTGTGCAGGGTGCGGGCAGTAAGCAGAGGGGGGCACGTTGGTACCCCTAAAGTGATCTCCATCTGAATTGGTAAGAGAAGGGAGGTGGGGAAACTGAGGCATGGGAAGAGGATATTTGTGGAGTGGGGCCACAGAATGCATTGTAAAGCAAACTCAGTCTTGTACCTTATAGATAACATTCCCTGGTGCACGTACGCCATGTGCTGCTAAATGCAGCCTCTTTTCCATCCTTTCTTGCTTTATGTGCAGAGTCCTGTTCTGATGCTGGGTGCCAGCTGCCTGCCACGTTTGCTGTCCTTTACTGCCAAAATACAGATCCCTTCACCCCAGTGTTAATCCCCTATTTCTCATTCATTAAACTGAAGCCCACGTGGGGCTCCGGGCTTCCGGCATGCCACAGCTCTCACAGGATGGGTGGTTTCTGGTGTGTGCACGCTACATGGCGTGAGGCACCAGATACCTGTTTGCCTTTATTAGGGAGGGAAGAAGGTCCAGAATACCATCCCACTCCCTGTAGAACAGGGACAGCTCTCTGTCCTGTCCTGTAGAGCAGTTTGCATCCTGTATATGTGTATCATTACAATGTGCCCTATACATTTGCATAAATCACAGCTTGGCTGTATCAGGGTGCCAGTCACTGGGGCTGGGTCTGATCTCTGGCAGTGTGAAATACCCTGTGTGCTATGGAGAGAGGTGGATCCTTGCCATACATACGGATGTGCGATGGTAGCCTGGAGAAGTCCTGCTGAAACTGTTGCCATGCAATAAGGCACGGTCCCACCCCTGAAAACTAGCAGTTTAAATAGACCAGAAGGAATGATTATGCTTCCCCCTCCAGCAGGCAGGGTAACGTGTTTTCTTCTCACCTTGCGTGTCAGAACTAGGAATAGATCTTTGGTAGCCTCAGTCTCATCCTGCCTCCACTGCTGCAGGCTCATACCTCCTCTTCCAAAGGGCCTGTATCTGAGTGCATTGCAAATAGGAGCCTGAAGGCTGTACAGATGTGCCAGATTCCCAAATTTACAAGCCTCATGGCAAGAACAGCTTAGCATGGTGCTGGTTAGGAAGGGTCTGCTGCCTCAGCCTGGCTGAGGGGAAAGGTGGGAGCTGGCAGCACAGGCAGGCGTCAGAAAGGAGCAGGTGTTGGGGTTGTTGGACAGCCAGTGTAGTGGAGGTGTATGAAATGAGTTCTTGATCTTTCTCACCCATTTTCTGCATGCATTAAATCCTGTGCTGCGTTGCATCCTTCACTGCTGTCCTTCCTTCTTGGTGCCTTGCAAGAAAGGAGAGGAGGTAATCTTCCAAGTGACATTCCCCCGTACCCAACGGGAAACGCCTGCATGCACCTGTGCATAGCCCAGCTTTTCTGAGTCAGGTAAGGGCTTTGGTGGATTGGCAGCAGGGGAATAGCAAGGTGAAAATATTTCACTTCTTAAAAAAAAAAAAAGAGTCCTCGATCTTTTTTTACCCTCCTTTCCCCAACCTTGCTAGTCCCATCTCCCTGAAGGGAGCTGAGACCTGCTGACAGTAAGAGGAAGTCTCTGTCTGAAGCCTATAATTATCCTGTCTGCCTTCCCAGAAAAGGCCAGTTGGGGAGCGAGCGCACTTCTGTTTCATGGACCAGCCCTGCGTTCTACTGCCTCCCCAATTACTGCTTAATGGACTTTTTATGATGATAAGATGACTGGGTTGGGGAGAAGTTATTGACGGGGAAATGGAATATAATTCACTCCCTGTTTGTTTGTTCTGTCAGAAAACCCTCATTTTAATTTTATTTGTGAGGCACTGAGAAACAGCCCTCAGAAAAAAAGTGCAAAATCTGTCAATAAAACCCTGGATTTCAAGGGGACCAGAGTCTCTGCAGGACCTCTCCGAGGGGTGTTTTCAATCTTGTTGAGTGTCTCCATAAAGACCCTCCTCACAGCCTGCATCAGTCCTGCTCCTGGTCTGCAGCTCTCACTCCTCTCATGAAGAAAAATGTAAATTATGGAGCCATCTTTCTTGCCTCTACCCCTCTTGCAAGCTCCCCCGCTCCCTAATGCTGCTGCTTTGAAATATGTCGCATTCTTGCTCCCCACTCTCCATCTGTCTCAAATTTGGCTGCTCGCTCCTGTTTTCATCTGCTCCGTGGTTTGTCTCCTCTATCTAATCTTCACTTCCTTGCTCTGACTCTGAACACCTCCCTCCTCTCCATCTTGCTCCACTTCTCTTGCATTTTCCCCGTTGATCGCTTCGCTCCTTATCCCCACTGATTTTCCCATCCTTTCTACCCTCTGCTCCCCCATTCACTGGTGTGACAAAGCTGTTCCTCTGCTCCTCTGGCCGTGCCTCCCAGGCTGTCCCCAGCTGCTCAGCACTCCCATCGCGGTCCCTCAAACGCAGGGCATGTATCTGCTGCATGCAAGCAGGCGGCAGCAGCACATGCGTGTGAAACACGTTTCCTAAACCAGCAAACAAACACTCGGTGCATGGCCGGACCCAGATCTTACATTCCTGGAGATGTTTTTAGGAGGGGAGATGAAAGCACTACCGCCCAGGGCTGTAGTTGGTGGAGTACCTTGTGCTCCGTCTCTGATTGTGAGCCTGTCAGCAGTCGTGGAAAACGGAGATGGAGTTTCACTAGATCAGCAGAAAGTTTCAGCCCAAAAACCAAAAGGAAGGGGGAGGAGGAGAAGAGGGGGGTTTAACCCTTTGCATGCCAGGGAGAATGCCATCAGATTCCTTCCTAGCTGCTCTTGAAGTTAGCGAGGGGTAAGAAATAATGAAGAGCTATGTCCCCGTTCAAGCTAACGTGACCTGGTTGCTGGGAGATTGCAAAGCTTTTGTCTGGCTTTTGTTTTTTTATCTTCTGCTCCCACCAAGAAGTACATGTGGAAGAAAGTCTCTGAGTTCTGTCTCCAGTGATTTTTTTTGTGGCTATTTTCTTTTGTTTGTATTACAGTATTTAGAGACTGTAGTTGTGTGAAATACCACCTAGAGCGTTGAGTGCTGAACAGATCTGTTCAGAGACCATCCTTTGCTCCAAATTGCTTGTAGTGTCTAGACCAAGGCCGGCAGTCAGGCAGGTGTGAGAAATGAGGATTGTCACCTCCGTGCTATGTGTGGCAGACTGAGGTACGGGGAAGGGTGAGTGCCCAAGGTCAGCCAAATTTGCGTCAGAGCCAGAGATCTGAATCCCGATTATGGGAATCATCTGGAGCCTGGAAGAGCAGATTGGGGTGTGCTAACACTAGCAGCAAAATAACATTGACCATGAATGGCTTAATGGTCTCATCTTTTACCTTTGTTCTTGAAAGGTAGAGGTGCATATATGTGCGTGTATATATATGCACAAAAAAAGGGTGACTTTTGATCTGTTCTGTATCTTTGAGCTAGGATAAAGGTTGTCGTTGGCCGATGTGCCCTGAATCTCTCTGTAGCATGGGCACGCTTTCATGGTGGGCAGCTCCGCAGGGAAATGTCGGGCTCAGCACCACGGGGCTGTTTCTTGAAGGTCGACTGGGAACGGTGGGCAAAAGGATGGCTGCCAAACATGTTTAGGAAGGCTACAATAAGCCGGTCAAATGGCAAGAAAATGGCCTGCCTGCTGTGCTCTTGCTTTTGCTTTAGTTTCTGTGGCAGGTCTCAGGTACAGCGAGTACAGCAGAGAGTCCCCTCCGTTCCCCAGGGTGGGGATAATGAGTGTTTATTCACCAGCGAAGGACGAGCTGAAACCCAGTGCTTCATGTGCCAGCGCCATGGATCAGTGGGACCGGCACGTGAGCCTCCACCAGAGCGCTGACAGCAGGGACCAGGGGCACCAAAAATGGAAGCAAAACCTTTTAAAATGGGCATTTTGTAGTTGGCTTTCTTTTGTCTCCATGGATTGCTGCCGCTGTGGGCGAGGGGCCCTTTCAGGCAGGCTCACGCTGCTCTCTGTGCTGGGGACAGATGAAAGAATAAGTGGTTTGTCTTTATTTGTGGTCCATTGTTGAGGTGCTTTCCTGTGGGTGGTGGGAGGGGGCTGCAGAAGTGGGGGGTGTTAAGCACAGAGGTGAATTTCACCATCTAAAATCAGCAGCAGGTCCCTGCGGTGGGGCTGGAGATGAGAGGAGAGAGCTGGGGGCGTCAGGAGGAAGCAGAGATGTGGAGGCGCCTGTCTGCAGCCCCCTCAGGGAGAGCCTGCGGCACAAAGGGATAGTTTACATGCACACTGCCCATTTCCTACCCAAAGCTGCGGCAAATAATACAGTAATGTGGTCAGGGACGACCCTCGGGACTTTTCCTTGGTGACTGTGGGGCTCTGGGGCCATGAGTTGGGCCTTTGCCAAGGCGGGGAGACAGGCCTATTACTATGGCAGTGGTGCCTCCAGGCCTCCCCTGTGGGGAGCAGGTGGAAGAAGATATGGCGGACATGTTGTCCCTCTCCCTGTGGGAGCAGCTTTCTGCCTCAGACCTCCCCAAAGCTGGCGGGCTCTAGCTCAGGAGGCAGGAGCAATTTAGGTCACAGTTGGGTCTCCCAGCCATTTTGGCAGCAAAGTGTGTGGGGTTTTCTCTTCCCTCATGGTGGAGAGGTAGAGGGCCGCGTGCTGCTGGCCAGTCCTGCATGTAATGAGGCTGAGGGTTTTACCTCAAGAACTTCATGGTGCGGGGCAGGGTCTGGCCGTGTGTGTGTGCTTGTGCAGCCGAGGCTGGAGGGGCAGGGGGCTGTCTTCAGTCTGCTCTTCTTGGCCAACCCCATACATTTCCCAAATTGTCCCATATTCCTGAGCCAGCACCAGGGCGCTTTGGCTGAGGGCAGCTGGGAGGATGTCAGGGTATCGATCTGGCAGGCTGGCGCGAAAGGCTTTGAGAATCAATTTTGCCTCAGAAAGGCCCAGGGAAGTCAGTATTTCCCCACTGTGATGCGCGTCTCCTTCTGCCTGTTCAGGTTAACTCTGGTCAGCCTTCCCTGAAACTACCCGGAGAGATGGGAAGTGGGCTGGTAGCTGCCATACTGGTTTTACACAGCCCTCTGCACTGCTAGGGCTTCATTTGGCTGCCTTAGCTGAGCTGGTACGAGTTTTTCCCTCATCTTTTCAGGCTGGCTGTCCAATTTTGTGGCTGGAGCATACTCGGGTAGTGTGGAAAAAGCTGCACCTACCCTGTGGTGTGGTCTGTGATGTTAAATGCATCCCTGACCTCCTCGTCCCCGCTTAAGCCCACCTGCAGTGCTGGCAGGGGGGGCAGCCAGCTCAGTCTGGAGACCAAGCTTACAGGAGGCAACAAAGAAGGATCCGTGGTGCAAGTTCATAACAGATATGTTAAGCCCATTTGTGCTCCTGCCTCTCTCCCACCCCTCAAACCACCTCTGGGTTCTCCATCCCTTTCTCTGTCTTTGGCTTTTGATGTTTCAGACAGGCATATGGTGGCCGGCCTGTCTCCCTCGCTCCTCGTCCATCACCCGCTATTCATTCACCATGGCAGCAGTTCCTGAGGGGCATTTGGGCTTAAAGGGTGAAATGTCCCCTCCTTTTCCCCACTCCTATATCTTTTAAGCTTCCTTGCTGTAAAGCTTCTCAGACTGTTTTGTTATCTGTGTATTATTCGCAGGGAGATGTTGGGGTGGTGTTTTTTTTTTTTACATGACTGCATTTGAAGAACTTACTCTGCGTCACATGAAAGAAGGAAGGAAGGAGAGGTGAGGCAGCAGCATTTTCCTCTTCTGTGCAGAAAGCTGCCTTGGTGTGGAGCCGTTGTACATGGGCTGATGTCATACCGTTGTTCTTCTACTGCGCATGCCTCGGGGAGGAGTCGCAGACCCCACCCTTATCACCTCGCAGCTCCTTCTCAAAGTCTGTGTTAGAATTCACAAAATCCCAGCAGCAAATGTGCACCGTGCCCCTTCTGAACAGCACCACCCATGTTTCTCTAGGCCTGTGCTTTGGAGAGTGAAGCCAACTGGAGGTTGTCTGCACAGGGGTGACCAGGAGGGTGGGTGCACGGTCCCATCAGCTGCCCTGGACAGCGATCAGGGACGCAGGGCAGGGGCAGAGCTGTCTGGAAGGGGTGGCAGAGGTTAGGTCAGAGAGCAGACAGTGAGTGTGCTTATCATCTTTATGGATGCAATTACAGAGCACGGGATGGATGGTGAATATGTCTCTTCCTTACAGTCTGTGGCAACTATCCAGCGTGTCACTTGCCCCGGCTATTGCTTTTGGGAAGTGCGTAGGCGGTGGGCAGGAGTGAAAGGTTCAGTTTGACTTGATGGCTTTCCATTAAGCTGTAGAGAAGAATCACAGGTATGCAGCAGCCATCTGGTCTTTTCAGCCTTCTCTCCGGAGACCCAGACCCCGCAGGAAGCCACTCATAGTAGGAAAATTCTTTTAAGCTCCAGGTTTTTCCATTCCTGTTTTGCTACTGCAAAAAAAAAAAAACAGGTTCTGCTGCTTTGCGAGCAGAGAAAGGGGAAAAAGAAAAACCTCTTGTGACCACTGGACCTAGGTGGAACTCAAACTCAGTCTTTCCAAGACTGACGTGTTCTCAGCTCTCTGCGAGGAGGATTGGTGAAGTGATATAAAATCTCCTGGATTGCAAGTATGTCATCTGGAAAATGCCTGTCGCTGATTGTTATTTACTTATTTAAAACCAAGGTCCTACAATCTTGGCAAATGAGGGGAAGCACATAAGCCTCTCTGAGTGGGCTGATAGCGTTTCACTTACACATGGCACCTTGTTCCTGCTTTTGGAGGCTTTCAAAGCCATTTGCAGAGCCGAAGACTTAATTCTAACTGCATGCTTCCCTGCAAGCTGGACCTGGCATGGCAGAGCTGTGGCAGTCCTACGCAGCACGTAGGAATTTGTTTCAGCTTTGTATCATCACCACTTTGCCTGCGATAGCGCTGACTTTCTCTTTCCCAGAGGGGAGAGGGTTGTTCTGCAATTGGCGTGGGCTGGAGTGACAAGTGCTTCAGTGACTAGGGGTGCATAGGTGGAGAGCACAACGGGTGATTTGGGGGGGGGGAGAATCAAAGCCTGGAGCTCAGAGGCTTGGGCAGTTTTAAAATAAACAATTTAAGCTTTGATTTTCACCGATTTTCCGAGTGAGTAGCAAAATCTAATAGATTGTTTGATAGGGCTTTATGTTTGGTTTCTTTTCTTTTGTCTCTCGCTGTGTAAGAGCGAGCTCATTGTAGGCAGTTCAGCATTGCGGCGAACTCAGGAAAGCACTGTTCACAGACCAGCTGAGCTTCCCCGTTACCACACGCTGAGTCCACAGAGGTCCCCAAAAAGGGATGCTGAGCAATGACTCCAAGTTCACTATTTTTTGGAGCACCATCCCCTTCTTTAGGACAGAAATCAAACCTTATTTTCTCCTCAGCTGTGCCGTCATCATACTGCTTGCACCCATTTAAATGTATGTATGGTATTAAGGGTTATTAGGGGCTTTTATTTTAGGAAATGAACTTGCATCAATAAAGTGTTCTTAAAAGCCCTGGATGTTCTTGGCTGTGCCTTCAGAAGTGGTTTCTGCAAACTCTTGAGATATTGAACTGAAGAGAAGAGAGGAAGGAAGTCTGGTTGCGGGCAAGTGGGCATTTATATTTTAGCCTGAATCAAAGTTTTGGTTTTGCCTTTCTCAGATGAAAGATTCCCCGGTGCAAGTGCCTCCAGTGGGACTTGCTTGATAACCTTTAGCTATAACATTGCAAAGACTCTGACCTCTAAATATAGATTTGGATATTTATAAATGCGATGCTTTGTACACACAGCATTGGTGGGACATAAACAGCTCCAGCAAATTGTATTTACCTCCAGCATGGAAACAAATGCTTGATTGCATCACATGAGCTTGCTCAGTGGCTTTTATTTATATACTGCTGGCCACACCAGGGAGGGAAGGGGAGAATGCTTCCTTTTGTCTTTCGACCCCTAAAAGACCCTGGAGACTTCTCTTTAGCTACCATTTGCCCTTTTCTTAAGCTCTTTGGTAGTCTGTTTACATCCTATTTTATAGACTCTGAGTATGTACATATAAATATACACATTTCAGAGTCTACTTCTCTCAAGAATAACAGATGGCAACTTTATGATCTGAGTGATTTTATTTGAACACAGCTGTGGCCTTGTGATTTAAATATTTCAATAAATTTTAAACTAACTAGATGAGAGGAAAATGTGCAGGGAAAACAGGTTAGAGCACGGAGGGAGGATTCCCTGAGGGTAGAGGCAATATGGGCTCTGCACGAACCCTCCTGGCCTCGTTTTCCTCTCATAGAAGGCCCTTGGCACCTTCCTTGGTCAGAAAGCCCATCCTCGCATCCTCTCCCCTCCTTGCAGAGGTGCTCTTGAAGGCAGTCAGGCACGGGTGGAAATCAGCAGCGGGGGTGAGGGAGAGGTGCTGTGAGATCAAGTGTTGTTCCTTTGGGTCCGGACTGGCTAAAATGCAGCCCCAGGCTGTGAGTGTGTTTGTTCAGGCATCACTGCACCTTTGAGTATCTGGTTATGAGAGGAGTTTGAGGAGCTTTTGGCTTCTTCCTTCAGCAGCGTGAATTCCGTGTTTTTCTTTCTCGTGATGAGAAGAGAGAAGGGGGAACTGCAGGAGGAGACTGCAGGCTTGGCTGCCATGCTCTTGGTCTTGACAACTGGATTGTTTTGAAATGATCACAACTTTCGTTTGAGGGGCTGTATCCTATCAACTTGCCTGTTCCAAAGGATGGCATACCTGTTGCAGTGTAAATGTATCGGTGAGGGCCAGAGGAAAGATTTGCAGATGAAAACAGAGGTGCTACAAGCCAAGGAGGTTTACATCCTAAAGCCACTGGCATCAGCCTGTTTCACACCATCATCCTCAAAATCTCTATGTGCCAAGTTCCTGTTCCATTTATTTTGTGGTCCTTCTCCCCCCTTTTACCCCCTGCCTTGAGTGTGTTCCTATACATCTCCCCCATTCCTTGGTGTTTTGGTCATCTGCTAGGATCTGGGGAGTGTAATTCACTGTTTCTAGATTATGTTTTCAGCTCTACCAGCTTTTGGTAACGATCATTAGATGGACTTTGCAAGGGCAATTTCCCCTGTGCAAAACAGTTTAAAAGTCAACTTTTTAGAACTAAAAGAGGCTTTGCAACATCATCCCACTGAAATCTCTTTGTGGGAGCAGGCTCTTAATCATTTTGTGCTGTAGTTTCTTCGTATGTAAAATGGAGATAAAGACTGTTTGTTCCTAAAAGGCCAAGAGGTTTAACTTCATCTGGGATGACTGGAGAATAGCAGTGAAAATGCTACTAATAATTAGAAAGAGTGTTTATTACAGTTTGCCTTTCCTTTTGCCAATGATGATATATCTTTCTATTTTTTTAAAGGTCCCCCTGTGTTCATTAAAAAACCTGTGGACCAAATTGGTGTGTCAGGAGGGGTGGCCTCCTTTGTATGCCAAGCAACTGGAGACCCAAAGCCACGGGTCACCTGGAACAAGAAAGGGAAGAAAGTGAACTCTCAGAGGTTTGAGGTAAGATACGTCCTTGAAATCTGTGTCTGCAAATGTGTAAAGAGAGAGAGACTGGCACAAAGCAGCTAGTGCGCTTCTTTGTCCATTCTCAGACCCGATAATATAGGGAGGTGTGGAAGGGGAGGAGTTTTAACAGCAGGAGGAGTGAAATGCAAGCTCTTGGCCATGTCAACAGCTGGGTTTGTTCCAGAGCAAGAGAGAGCTTGGCTCACTTACCTTATTGGAGTTTTTTCTTTTGTTTTGTTGGGCTTTTTTCCCCTCCTCAGGTATAATATAAAGCTGCCTTCTTCCTTCCCTAAGAAACCCCAACTAAGTTGGTACTACTTCAGCTCTGTAAATGCACCTTTCATACCGATACATGGCTCATTATTTTAACCCTGGGACAGCCTGGAGTAAACATTACAGTTGCTGGCAACCAGACCCAAGCAATTGGCATTGTTTAGATAGAAATGAGAGTGGAGGAACAAGGACTAGGTGGTCATCCTGTGGAATTTTCTGTGGGACTCAGCCCTGCCAGGCAGCTGTGTGCTGAGAGGAGCTTTGTGGTGTCAGCTGCCCATGCAGATGGAGGAACAAGGCAGGGGTTCTTTTTTATTTTGTTTTCGCTTGGTCTGTTTCCTTTTCCTTCATCACAGTTGTACTCCAAACACCCACGCTACACACTGTCACCGTGGCGCATTCTTTCAGAGCGTTTGAGACGTACATAGCAGTTTCAGTGGGTCAGTGGTCAGGGACAGGGTTTGGCATGGGACAGCTCTCTGTCACCTTGAGGTCAGTGGAGAGACAAGTTGACCATGTTGGTTATGTGTAGGGGATTGTGGGGCAGCTGCTGAAGTGTGTTTGCGAGTGTGTGTGCTTGTATATGTGCTGGTGCCTCCTTTAGAAGCAGGAATGAACCTTCTACTTGCAACCCAAGGATGCTTACTCTGTGTGTGTCTCTCTTTCCCTTTATCCCCCAGACAATTGAATTTGATGAAAGTGCAGGTGCTGTTTTGAGGATCCAGCCCCTCCGGACTCCCCGGGATGAGAACATTTACGAGTGTGTTGCTCAAAACCCTCATGGGGAGGTCACTGTCCATGCCAAGCTCACCGTCCTCCGAGGTAAAGAGCATGTCTGCCTGCCACGTGTCAGTGTCACAGGGGAGAAGGGACCCTTCAGCTTCTCCCTCCCTTCAGATGAGTGGGAAGGCTATCGCAGAACGTGTGGCCAAGGCACAAAGTCCTACTTTTTTCAGTTTGTTCTGAGCTGTCAGATCTGTTTGCTGTTATCAGCTCAGAGTCATAAAATTGCTGTGTAAGAAATAAGGCTAAAACTGGACTACTTTAGGAGGTTTGACTGGATGATGTGCTGAGGTTCCTTCCAACCTGAATTATCCTATGACTCTATGATCTTCCCTCCTCTCCAATAAAAATTCCTACCTCAGGTTTATGAGCAGGACCAGAAACTCCCCATCGCTCTCCTCAAAAATGTGGCACCGTTCATCCAGACCCCCAAGAAAACCTTCTTCATTGAGGAATCACTTAATGAGCTGAGGCTAAGATGATTATACATCTGCATGGGCTTTCACACAGGTGGTAGCAATGCCAGCCCCTTCCCTTGGCAGGAGACCTGTCTTTGCCTTTCTTGTGGGTGTGTTCCCTCTCTTTCCAGAGATCCTTTGCTCCATGCACTCTCCAAGAGAACAGTTCTCCTCTCCATCTTGTTCTGGTTCTTTTTTTCACTTGTCCCCACTATTAGAGGATGTTTACGTGGATGCCTCCTTCATGTCATCTGTTTGAAATAGGCTCCCTGAACTTGCTGTGGGGGAGGGAACAATATGCTATTGCTGTGGATGCCTCTGGAGGTTTACTGTTATTACCCTGGAGATCTGTAAAATTTTTATGTGAAACACTAAGCTAGGCTGCTTGCTAAAACTGACCCATTTTAGGGGAAAAGATGTGTGGTGTTCTCTGTTTGAACCACAGGGCAATGCGAGTGATCCAGGCAGAAAGGGTGTGGTGGGTGACTGCCTGAGAGCATCTGGAGGGACTTTGGCTTGGGAGCGTTGGCTGTTGATGAAGCCATCAGCAGGAGGTGCTATGGAAAAGCCAGGGGCTCTTGAATAGGGGTACTTGCAGAAAGAGCCATTATTTCTGCAGTGAGCACTGCTAACAACAGTTTTAGGTGCTCCAGGCCGTTTGTGGTCCTCATAAGACAGAGTGGTAGCTCTGCCTCTATGCCAGCTGCCTTTTCTTCAGCAATTTCCGTGTTCTCTCCAAGAGCATCTTAAATCCTTTTGTTTGAACAGACAGTGAGCACATCCCTAATAGTGCAGAGCAAAATTTGTGTGCAAATCCCCAACGTACAGCAGTAAATAAAGACCAGACATAAAGGGCACGTGGCAAAGCCCTCGACCTCCCCTGGTAGCGGGGAATATCCCTTCTGCTGCCTGCCTGCCTGTGCTGTCAAGGCGCTGGCTGCCTCTGAGCGTGCGGGCCCGTGGTCCAGTCATGCCTGACAGATCTGTGTAGGTGCACTTAAATCTTTGTGTAGCTCCTTTGCCTGGCATGGCATTTAACCTTCTGTTAGCAGTATGTGGTGGGATGTATCTGTCAGGAGATGGGAACAGCACTTTATGACAAGAGTATGTCTGCCTGTGGGTATCCCAGAGGGCTTGGGAGCCTTATTCTTCACACTGATCCCCATATATTCCTTGGGAGCTGTGACAGTTTGGGAGAGGTGCCCTGCAATCATATTAAAAATTTCTACCTCTCTAATTTAGCTACGAGCAGTGACAAGAGAGAAGGTTGTCCTCCAGCTGCTGCCCTCACAAATCCCCTGGATTCTCACAGCATTTTTAAGGCACTCTCCACCAAAAGAAAGCTGCAATGTATGGGAAGTGACGAGCAGAGCTCAGTGACTGTCCTTAGGGACTGAGGTTCTTCGTACATGTCTTTTTGCAGCTCTTCCTTCTGGTATCAGCACCGTACACGTCAGCTAGAGAGACAGATGACAGAACAGGAGCTACATCTCCCCACTGCCTGACTAATTACGCACTTTGCTGATCCCACCAGAACATTATTACTGTGTGCCTTGCTCCTGTGTTGTGCTGCTTTCACAAGCTCTCCTATTCCATTTGCCTAATGGGACCTTGTTCAGTAGCTTTGTTAAGTGGCCGTGGAAGAGCAGCTAGGCTACCCGGTTCATGAAGTTTAGGGGAGCAGTGATTAGCTGCAGGCCTGGGCCATGATGTTGTTGAAGAGCATCGAGGAAGCAGTTTTTATAGCGTACTCTCCCCTTCCCTGCTCAGTTGGAGTTACTCCATCCTTAATCTTTCCTTAGCTTTCACACAGCAAAGATCACCTCTTCTTTATCCACATTTTTAAGTGCTGGGAAAGTTAAAAGGACCAAACACAAATCCACGGATCTCCACAATGACAAACTCAGCATGCTG
This sequence comes from Phalacrocorax carbo, assembly GCF_963921805.1. Taxonomy (NCBI): domain Eukaryota; kingdom Metazoa; phylum Chordata; class Aves; order Suliformes; family Phalacrocoracidae; genus Phalacrocorax; species Phalacrocorax carbo. The sequence continues at coordinate 3,313,269 of NC_087531.1, forward strand.
GCATCCATTCCCCTCTTTTTCCTCTCTGCTTCTGCATTCACCCACTCTCCTGCTTGTCTTTTCTCTATCTTGCCTTGCAAGGCCTCCTCCTCCTTTCTGCCTCTCTTCTCTCACTTTCAGAACTAATGCTTAGCATAAAGGTGGGGGCTGCTCCACAGCTTGGAGATGAATGTGAGCTGTCATTTGGAGAAGCTGTTACATTGGCATGCTGTGGAGTATGGAAACCTGGGCCCCAGCTGTCCCAAACTGCAGGATGGGCTTTGTAGTGATTCTGCAGCCTGTTGGCTGTGCTGTTGTAATCACTGTTAGAAATACATGTGTGTTCCTTCATGCTAGACACATGCATGAACAGTTACGGGATTTCCTCAGCGCCAGTGCAGACAGTCTTGTGAACGGAAGAGAAAAAAGTAATGTGTTCTTCCCCTCTAGATGCAGCTGCTGAAGGGATTGACTCTCAATCCCTTTTTGCCTCTGCACATGACCGCTCCTGGATCAGACACTGATAGAAATCCACATGCGTTCGCTTGAAAACAGGAAGCTGCAGGAGAGGAAACCTTTGGGAGCTTCTGAGAAGCAGAGATTGCGATGGACACCGTTCAACTTACACAAAGTCTCTTTAACACCAGCTCTGCTGACTTCTTTGTCCTTCCTGCTGTTTCTCAAGGGATCTGAGTTCTGATAGGACTGTGGAGACTTGCTGTTCTTTCCACAGATGGCTAGACATAGTGCCTGCAAACCTGATTCCTGCAGAGCCCAAAGAAAAGGAGAGAAAGTGGTTTTGGGAAGCATTTTCCAGTTATTGTTGACTCCAGCTGCTGTCATTTTTCATTATAACTGAGGCAGAAAGGAAGCTAGTTGGCACAGGTACCCCAGCGCCCAGTTGGTGTGGTTTCTCTAAGCTCCACGCTCCTGGAAAAGATATACATATTTTTTAATAGTGTTATTATTGCTGCCTGTATACAGATTGTACTTTCCTTCCACTTCTTTGGTAGCCTGAGCAGAGATCCTCGTGCTGCGACTGACTGTCCTGTGCTGCCAGCAGCCCAGTGGGCTGAGCACAGGGGGGCCTGGCTGCCACCTTCTGCCCGTATTGCCTCCGCTGCTGGGAGGTACAGGCTGGGTTTCAAGCAGCGGCCAGTGTTAGTTCTTTGCTCTGTTGAAGCTGATGGAGTGAGTTCCATGGAGGTTAGCCTTTGTGAGTCATTAGTAAATGCAGCATGATCCCATAAAAACCAAGGCTTGATCCAGTTAAATGTAATGGAACATTTACTGTGCCCCGATACATCGCTTGCTGCATACTGGCCAATGGTGTCTTTTCCTGATGATGACTGCATTCTGGAAAATTGAGGAAAACTGGCTATTAGGCATGTAAGGTCGTGGTACTTACTACCAGAGTATGATTCAGGCTGCTGTGGACAGACTTTCAGAACTGGTTTCTGGTGATTCCCTGGTGATTTTTTTTCATGAAGCATTCATACATTTCTCTAACAATTCTGGCCTGAAATTCTCCTCACATATTTCCTATTCCAAGAAGACATCTGGTGTGGGCACGTATAAAGTTCTAGCAACATCCCTGCTGTTTTGTTGTTTTTTGTAATTGTTGGCTTGAGCTCAGCAAAAGGTAAACAAAAACCAGTTCTAGATGCTCAGCAGAAAGCATCGAGTCCCACAGGAGCACATCTTGAAGAGAAGCTGGCCCCTCTGAAATGTTACCTTGCCACTTGAAAAATTCTTGGCAGACTTTCTTCAAACTTGACTTGTTTTGCTTTTCTTGTAGTGACCTGAAAACCAGGCCACGTTGAAAGCAGATGATTAGTTCCGTAGCTTATGAATAATGTCAGAGCGATTTTAGCTCAGATGCCTTTGTAAGGAGGGTACATGGGGGTGCATTAGTGTAGGGAAGGCAGTGTATGACCTGTGCTGTTACAGGGTCCAACACACAGGTCTAAGTGTGTATTTATTGTCTATAAGCCTGCAAATTTTTCATAACATTGTCAAGCTATTACTATTTTCAGAGTAAAACTCTCAGATCAAAATAAATGGAATCAACAGGCGGAGCATGTTGCTGAGACTCTTCCATGTATTAAAATTGTCTTTGCTGTGAAATAACAGTTAACTGAGACACAGGTACCTACACATTGGTGGAAATAATTTGATGTAATTTCACAAGGTGCGTAATGCCAGGATACCTGTTGGGGAGGGGGCAGCTGTAAGTGGTCATGAACTTAATGAAAAAAAAACAGAGATAAATTTCAGAAGTGCTGGATTTTGATCCTGATTCTACTTAAAACTAGTGTTGCTCAAGCTGCTTCATCTCTGTGTTCTCCGTTCTTCCACCCTGAGGTGAGGATAGCTGACTGCTTAGAGCCCAGCCAGCATCCATGAGCTGGGCCGCGTATCTCCAGAGAAGAGCCAAAAATTGCTCCTCTTCACTTCGGCAGCATCCTCATTGTGGCTTTCTGCATTCAATACGTAGCACGCCTGTACATGCTCACACCCTCCTTCTCCTCTAAATTATTAAACAACTGTGCACACCCTGCAGGAAAAAGAGCAGCAGCAACACCCTCTTTATCTTTCTTTATCATACTCATTTCCAGCACAGCTAATTATCTAAACACAGAGCTGCCACCTTCTAGAGCGACAAGGAGACAGCGAGCACCAGTGTCTCCCTTCACTGTAGCTGGCAACCCTTGCTTTTTCTGTATGACCGTGTGTGTGTCAGCACATGCGCCCAGGTTGGTTTGAGGCATGTCCCCCAGTACAGAGCATGTCCTCTGGTAGGATTTATTATAAATGAATGCTGAAGCACTCTTCTCCTTTTGTCCCTGCCTCTCTCCATCCCTCCTCCCCTACTGTTTCTCACCCTACTTTGTTCAGTGGCCTTGAGCTATTTCACCAGCTTTTCATCGGGGGGGGGGGGGGGCTTTAAGCAACTCAGTCGAAGAGCAGGTATGAATAAGGTGTTTGGGATGCTCTGCTAATATGGCAAGTGCATCACGTGAAAACATTTGCCTGCGTAAGCTAGCATGATTTTCGCAGCAGGCAGCTGCCCAGATGTGCCCTTGAAACATCTTCAGCTTGTGTCTTGGTTCTTTTGTTCTTGCAGTTGCCTGGGCTGCTTTTAGAAAGAGAATTCACAGGCCAAACCATTCCGTATTTATTTATTTATTTGGTAATGGGTTTGGGCTGGTGTTTGGGGATTGATGGGGGAGGTGGCGGGGCATGTGTGTACATGTCTTGTGGGGACTGAGTTGAGGTTGTAACTGCATTATTACAGGGAATCCAATTGTTAGGGGATGAAGGCAGTTTCACTTTCCTGGCAGGAAGGAAATCTGAGCACTTGAATCAGTGCAATATATCATGTTCAGAGATGCTTCCTCTGCTGATCTGATCCTCAAATCTGATCACGCCTCTAGTCGCAGTTGTTTTAATTAAACTCAGAGGAATTCTGCACATTGTGCTGCAAGATTAACATTTTTGTTTAATTAGAAACACTCAGTAATAATAGTTGTGCCAGGCCTCCCCCAACACACACATGCGTGCACACACACACGCTCACACACACGCCCTGCCAGACAAGAGGGTTATTCTCTCTGTGGATTAATTGGTTCATGAAATTAATGGACGTGGGTTTGAGCCAGGTGGAGTAGCATCACCAGGGAGCAGGATAAAAGCAGTGATCAATAATGATGTCATCTGCAGCCAATGCGGCAGCAGCTCCGCAGCTCCTTAACAACACACCACCGCCTGGTTAAATAGCAGAAGGGAAGAGAAGACGTTAAAAGCCTGGCTGAAAGCTGTGCAAAGGCAAAGCAACTCCCAGGGCCCCTCTGTCCTGAGCTCACTCCTGGGGGGCCAAGGGTTTTGCAGCACACGTGATCTGCAAGAGCACACACTGTTTGGAGGCTCCAATACCCAGGCACAGCCTGCTGAACTGAGAACTCAAAGGTTTGGTTCAGTCCCTAGTTAAAGATGTTTATGTCTCTATTTAGAATGCAATACCCTGGTTTAGAGGTGCTTCAGACGCACTGAAATGACTGTGCCTTTATATAACTGTAAGTGTGGCCATACTAGGAGATCTGTATTATTTTAGCAATTATAAAATGGTTCGTGTTTTTGTTTGTGGTCAGATTCCTTTGATATATGAGGAGAGGTGTGGTTAATACATTTCACTCTCCAGTGAGTCACAATAGATCCTTTATAACTCTCTAACAATGGTCAGAGGAAAGAAACAATGCACATTTTTAAACACACAATTGAGGCGTTTAAGCCCTTTTCTCCTCTGCGGTAGCTTTGTGCAGCTAATGATGGTATTAAACAAGAGTTTCTTGGCCTTGGGTATCAGAGCACTGCACAAACCTTTCACTCTGCCTTCATGACCTTCACAGGTTTTTAGAAGTTGAGTGTGAGGCACAGCGGTGTGGTATAGCTCTTACCCAAACCGTGCACGTTTGGTGCTGACGTAGAGCGGTACTGGGATCTGGCGATTCTGCTTTGCTCTTATAGGAGAAGACACCCACCATAGCAAGGCTACTGGGTTTCTCTCTTGCTCCCCTGTCTCTGGGTTCGGGCATACGTAGCTTGGCTCCATTGCTTCCGGTACGTAATGTGCCAACAGTAGGAAACGAGGTCTTGCTGTGTTTGCAGTTGGCAGGGATGATTCCCAACCAAGGCAAGGGTTTCCAGCCCATCTCTGCTGCCCTTGTGAGAGCTCCCATTGGTTTCAGTGGGGGGCTGATTGTGATGTATGTTACTTTTTTAAAGATCCCACCTTTTTAAAATCCTTTGTGTTATTTCCCTTCTGTTCTCTCACCTGCTTTTGTGATGGATTTAATGCCATAGATTCCCGAGGCTGTGATTCCTCAACGTGCCCCGTTTGAAGTGACGGACAATCCCTATAACATCTCACCCTGGTACCTGCATCCTCCTTCCAGGCCACCCTTCCCCAAAGACCTGTTTTCTGGGGGAAGAAAATGGCAAGTTCCCGAGCTGTAACAGCCAGCGTAAGACAGCTCTCTTCCGCAGGAGTTAGGAGGTTGTGACAAAGATTATGGGGGAAGCACTGGGGGTATTGTATTAGTTATCACAAATTAGTCAGCATTGGTTGGGATTGCCCTCCTCGCCCTCATTAGTGAAGGCAAAGGCAAGAGGAGAGGAAGCAGGAAGCTCAGTTGAGCCTGTCTTCTAAGTGCTGGTGCCACGTCCCTCTTCTTCTAGGGCAGCAGCACTCTGAATTAATAAATCTAAAATTCACCCTGCCTGACAGCACTTGGCTTATTGTTATGTGTGTCCCCTGTGGTAGCTACAGCTGGATGATATTTTCCTCTCCTTTCTCTCCTAGTTTCCACTGTGTCTTTGACAGGCCTTTTCACGTAGTCGCTTTTGTTATTTCTCTTGCGCAGTTTGTTTCGTACTGTGGGGTTTGGAGGGGGAAGATGAACCGCTCCTTTTAAATGTGCCTGTGTAGCCTGTACTCTGCAGCGCAGGGATCTTTGCCATATGTGTGCACAGCTTCCGCTGTGAAAACGAATAAGTGCAAGTCACTTACCTGACAGAGGGATTCAGTGCAAAACCTGCAGAAACTTTGAAATTACTATTCTCATGCCCCAAAGGGTTTTAACAGATTGAATTTAAATGTAGAATCTTGTGGGACATTAGCATAGTCACAAAAAATGGACAAGCTGGTATATTTTACGGTATAATGTGTTTTCACAAACCATCTCTGGACTGTTTACCGCAGCCTTGTTTTAAATTGCATTGCACAGGGTACTGGGCAGCAAGCCTGCCTGCTGCTCTCCTCAGCGTACTCCCCTGAACAGCTCCGTCAGCTGCCCGCGTCCCTAGTACGGGTTTAACCACTCTTCCTTTGTTCCTGCCACCAGAGGACCAGTTACCTCCTGGCTTCCCAAACATTGATATGGGGCCCCAGCTGAAAGTGGTGGAGCGGACACGAACAGCCACAATGCTCTGTGCGGCCAGTGGGAACCCAGACCCAGAGATCACTTGGTTTAAAGATTTCCTGCCTGTTGACCCCAGCGTGAGCAATGGGAGAATAAAGCAACTGAGATCAGGTAAGGTGTCTGTGTGAGACTAGAGGAACTGAAACCTCGATAGAGGTGTGAAGAGACTGCTCAGAGGTTTCTGAAGCAGAAGAGGGGGCTGATGGACACGGGCACCACTGGCGTGGATTGGGGCATTAGCTTTTCTTTGCTTTTGGGACTCGTGTTCTTACTCAGGGAGTGGTTGGAGTATTTTCCCCTCCAACCCATCCTCCTGGCCTTCCCTACTGCCTAGCTGACATAAAGGGCATCACAGTAGGGAAGCTGGTTCCCATCCAGGCGATGCAATAACTAGTTCACTGAATAATGGTGTTCTTCCAGCTCAGGGGGAACTGGGGACTGGGTGGGAGCTGAGGGTTTCTTCCTCAGACTGAGAACTAGGTAAGGAAGAGAGAAAAGCACTCCAGCAGACATGGCGTTTTAGGCCACGTGTATCTGGTATAGGGTCCACAGCTCAAGCAGCCTCTGACTGTCAAAGCATGATGATCTTGGTGTAAATTGAGCCTCTCAAAGCTGGTGCTGAAGAACAGCTCTTGCAGGATCATCTCTCCGGCATCCAGTACCTGCAGTCATCGCTAGAGAGCAGTTGTGGGCGTTCTGGAGTGAGCCCTTGGTGCTCGGTGGCAGTGCCCATGGAGTGGATCTCTATGAACAGATGTACCCCAGCTCCATGGCTCCTGTCACTTTTCTGTCTTTCCCCATCTGCTTGTCCATCTGGCTCTTTTGTTTGTTTTATGTTTGTTGTTTTGTGTGTGTCGATGTGACATCACTTAATATTCACGTTTCAGGAGCTGTTTTTATCCTTGTTAAATCTGCCAGTCTCTGTGTAAGAATGTGTGTATGTGTGCAAGGAGGGCACAGGTGTAGTTATTTTTGAGTACTACTGATAAAGCACTTCCATTGATAGCCGCAAAAATGAAACAAGCTTTGGAAGTTTTACCTTTTGACAAAGAACTAACCCGGGAAATAATCCTTTTCAAATACTGCTTGGACTGAGTACTTTGACCCAGCCTAGAGAAATCATATCTGTGTGGTTGGACCTAGCAAGTGTCACTTCAGCTCCTCAGAACATTCCTTTGGCCCAGCGAGATGTGGCATTTTCAAGAGTCTTCTGGCAAAAGAATGGCATTGTTGTAGGCAAAGGGAAAGCAGAGGTTTTAGTGAAGCAACTGGGGTTGCTCTGTTGGTATTAGACATTTTACAAGTCAGCCAGTCAAGTGATAGCCGACTGCATCTGCCCAGACCTCCAAAGAAATCACTTCTGACTACTGTAATGCAGGATCCGAACATCAGAGGATGTAACCGCCTGGTTCTTCTCTCGCCTCGTTTGGCAAAGGTGCTATATAAAGAGTTTTGGTTCTGTGGGCTGCCAGTGGAAAAGATTCGGTACAGTTCCAGTTCAGAGTAGCTTTTATACACTTGCATAAATGCATCCTTATTCAGTGAAGTGAACTTACGAGCAGACACTTAAACTGCTTTTTGAATTAGAATAGATTGTTGAATCCCCCAAACACAGATGAGATTGACCTCCCTGTTTTACCATAACAGCTGGGCAAATACAAAAAAAATCACTCAGCATAAATAATGAGAGGTAAACTAGAATTATATCACGGTCTGTGACCAGGATCTGAAGTGTGAGTAATGCACAGGCAGATTATTTTTAATACATTTATCATTTTGCGAGAATGCGTTTATACTCTTTAACGGGGTTTGATCTGGTGTTTTCCTTAAAGCCACCTGAGTGCTGCAGTTTTATTCTGGTGAGTTGGTTAGCCTCAGAGTGAGGCCTTTCTGATAAATCAGAAGATACCTGCTGAGAATTAATCTCATTTACAGCTGCTTTGAATTAGTGAAACCTTGAAGCATCCCTGTTGTCCTTAGGGGTGGAAACCTGTTGCTTGTGTGAAAGGGAGTGCGGATTCCTGGGCAGTCAGGACTTCAGAGTTCCCCTATTTCATCTACTTCTATGGCCTTTCAAAACTTGCACGTTCTGTGACACAAAGGCCTGTGAAAATGCAAAACATTAGGGTCACCTGTCCTGTGTTAGTACTTTAGTCAGCGGAAAGGAGTAGTTTTAAGACCACGGCAGAGCAGATTCGAGTGTGTATTTGTAACCCGAGTGTGATGTGCAAGACGATGCCTGTTTGAGCGCTGATGATGCAAGTGCTGCTAAAATCAGAGCTTAATTTAACACATTTATCTTTTCAGAAAACAAACTTTGCTGCCAGAAGTGTGGCACATTAGGGCTTTGGATGCTTCAGGACACTGCTAATGAGCTTCAGTGTCTTTCACCCACAGGTCATCAGTATGACTCCAGCCCAGCTTCTTGGGGAGTGACAATTACACCCAACTAACAGGTGTTTGACCAGCGAGTGGGAGTGCAGGGAGGAGGAGTGACCCCGGTACTAAACCACCACTTCATCTCTGCACTTTGTGCTAACAGGCTTAGTTTAAAGGCCAGCGACTGTGTTGTCTCTGAAGACTTGGCTGTGCATTGCTCCCTGATGGAGACTGGGACAGGCTGAGAGAGCAGCAGGACAGGACAGTCACCCAGATTCTGTCTTGGACATAAAGTCATCAGGATAGCAGCCACGCTGCTTTGTTACGGAGGGTGTTAAGAACTGAATTTATAGGACTGTACGAGTTAATGGCAAACATGCAAATTAGCTCATTAAAAGGTACAAGTGCAGTGTCATACACAGAGCTCTGCAAAATCAAGTAGCCATGTCCAGGTTTGGTACTCATTTATATTAAAAAAAACCCTGAATGTTTCGCTGGCAATATAAATGGGCCTCTGAGACTATGGTCAGTATATTCACATCATCCTGTGGACCCATTATTTTATGGGTCTTCAATATAATTGAGAAATAGGTGATAGGTCATTAACCATAGAGGGTTTTCTCTATCCAGTATTTCTTCTCCTTTCCGTCTCCAGATAAACTTTCCAAGCAACTGGAAATCGTTTAATGCTTGGGGGGTTTGACTGAATGAAAAGCTGAATTGTCAATCAGAGGAGAATGGGAAGAACCTCTGCCTAGGCCACTGCTTCCCTTAGACGTACATGAACGTCTCAGCCTTAGAGACCCAGGTTGTCTAAGAGTTTAATGGGTCTTGGTGGTGGAAGATAAATGGATATTTCTGCTTAAGCCTGATGCAAGCAGTCTCAGGACATTTAAAGTAGAAGGCGATGTCCTTTGCTCCACCGTGCCACCTGGGGGGGATAACGGGAGGCAGCCTGCAGCCACCTTCTTACATCAGAGAAACACTAAAACCTTGTGTGTCTTGTTGTTGTCTTCTGTCTTCTAAATAACTGACTATAACAAACTTATTTTTTCCTTTTTTTTTCTTTCACCTCTTTTAACATTCAGAGACCTTTGGTAAGTTTGTTCAAATAAAAAAAAACCAAACCAAAAAACCTCAAACCTGCTAATGTCCAGATTTGTAACCCTTGCCCTTTAAACTAATTCCTTTGTAACAGCTTCTTGAGAGGCATGCTATGCATTTCTTCTACTAACTCTTTCAGTAGGGATATTCTGCCCTCTTAATAAATTTCTGCAGGGGTATTGCAGGCTACAAAAAGAATAATAATCGTCCTAATTAATATATGTGTGTAAAGAGATAACAGCTAAATATGAACCTCCTAACATTGGATAGATTTTTTTTTGTAACTTAGCAACAGTTGTCCTGGAATTCCCCAATTACACAATAGCTTGTACCCTGGAACGGTGATAATTGTGTTCACACTTGCAGGAGGTCTTGGAGTTTCACATCTAACAGGGTTATTGGCATTATCAGAAGGGAGAGGTGGGTGTGCGGCCTTTTCAAATTGAAGCTGTAAATCACAGGCTATGGGAAAGGGTTGAGCAAAGGGAAAGCCCCCCCCCATCATCCCTGTCCCTGGAGAAGCCAGGAGCCTGTCTGCAGGACTCACGTCACATTTCCTCCGTGTGCCAAGTCCCATTTTGTTATTAGAGATGTAGCAATTGCAGCTGTCAGCCAGGATCCGGCATTTTAAAATCGCAGATAGACCCTTGATGATTGCTTGCTTGTTTAGAATAGAAAGCTCTTTCCAGCCCTCGGGAGAGGAGCATAGCACACACATGTTCTCACACGTGGCCTGACAGAAGGTGGGGATGTGTTTTCTGTCATTACCATGGCAATGGTGACTGTCCTCTCCCTGTTTTCAAGGCTTGGAGAATCCTTAGGCAGCTTGCTGGGTGGAAAGTCAGAGGAAGGGATGGCGGAAGAGCAGATCCTATCCTCTGTGACAGAGGGGGACACCTGCACGTGGTATTCTGCCTGGCACCATTTTGGTCCTTTATAATCCAGAGGCAAGTCCTCTAAGCTGCCTTTTGCCTCTGCTGCTAAACGCTAGGCTGGCCATCTGGGCTCATGCAGCCTCAAAATTTGCCCTAAATAGGCAGATCTCCAGATCCTGGGAGGCTGTGGAAGGCAATATGAGTAGTATGCACGTGGCATCTCAAAACCAGCTTTTCACTCGGAAGGTCAGCATCCAGCGTGAATTCTTCCTCCTTCAGTTTTCCTGCAAAGCCAGTGCCCTTATTCTGCCCTGGACAGTGCGTTCGCTCATGCACTATTTAGGGCCCCAGGCAAGCTAGCTTGATCCCAGGTGCCTCCCCTCCACCACCACGACCCTGTAGCAAATCTTTCAGGACCTGTCAGAGTTCTTCAGAATAATTAATCTCTTTCATGCCCTCTTCTAGCACCATCCTACTGCCCCTATATTAAATCCGAAGCTGGTTAGATGTGAAACTCCAGTAGTGAAAATCTACCATCTGTGTCCCTGCCGCCATTCAAACTACCGCTCTTTCCTTGCGAGTTACTTGATCTCATTTTGACTGAAGTTCTGTCCCCTCCATCCCTGGTGTGGGGCATCTGGCAAAACACATGTTGCTCCTCACCTTTATGTCCCACGAGCCAGAGTTAGACTTGGAAAGACCAAGGTGGCGTTGCTTGGCTTATCTTGCTCTCCAAGACAGTCTCTCTGGGAGCTGCTCACGACCTATTCCCAGGGGCAACACTGATGCTTAGAGGGAACAGGGAATAACTAACCTACACTGACCCAAGAAGGCAATGGCTGCTGTTGTATCTACGCTTACATGGCTCTAACTTCCAGGGTGTTTCTCCTGTCAATTAGAGTGAACCTTGGCAGGAAATGGCCAGGCTCACCAAGGCCAAAGCAGCTGTATAGCGGTGGGTGATACAGGGGTCTCTTCTCCTCCTTTACCCTTTTCCTATTAGCCTTTTTCCAGACTTGTGCCACAGATGGCAGATTTTCACTCCCGTTTTGAGACAGAAGGATGTATCAGAGGCTGTTTTATTTCCACTGAATTGAACTATAACCCTTTGCTGCTTTGTCTCTCTCTCTCGTGCGCTTTTTCAAACCTTCCTGCCATCTCCTCTGTGGGGATCTGCCCAAGTACACGCTCCCCTCACCTCTTCCTCTTTCAAGCACTGTCTCTCCAACCTTTCTCCTGATAGTTAACCAACCTGCTTTATTAACCTTAGCCAGTTCCTAATCCTAACTAGATGCTAACTTTTCTCTAGCAAATAACCTAACCTTTTAACTAGAAGCTGAATATAACTAGAATCTAATATCCTAACACTATAATATCTCTCTTCCCTCATCTCATTTGAAAAATAAAGGTGAACTGTAATCAGTATCTATATATTTTTACCTTCCATCCTGAAAGTGGAGGATTGAACCGCAGCACAAGAAGGATGAGCAGGGCTGAAGGATAAGGAGGGAAGGGGTTTTCTGGTGGTTAAGGCAGAAGATTGGCACGCAGGAGGCTTTGACTCCCGTTCTTGCCTCTGCCACGGGCTTCCCTCTGGTACCTTGGGCAAGTCGCTTCACCTCTACCTCAGTTTCCCCATCCATAAAGCGGGATTAATAATGCTGCTGTACCTCACTGGGGGAGAGGAGAGAGTGTAAGGCTGATATTTGTTGTGTACTGTGCTGTACAAGCCCTGGCTGGGAGGTGCTGCAGAATGCCAGCATTGTTACTGTTTCAGAGAGGCTTCTGCATTTCTCCCTAGAGAGAGGCAATACTTGGAATTGCGGTGTCTGCCCTGTTTTCAGGATTGGGGTAAAAACCAACCAACTAAACCCCCTTCCTTGATAAGTTGTGTGACAAGTTTGAATGCCACTGTGAGCAAAAGGACCTGCCGTGTTTTCAAAGGAAGATGATTGCAACCTCAGGAGGCCAAACGGGGGGACAGTGAGTTTACCGTTGACTGTGGCATGGCTCACCAGCCACGACGTCACTTCCTCTCGTCTGTGAGACCTGCCTGGGCAGACTTACGTTAGGCACTTAGAGACAACTGGAGGGGGTTTGAATAAAAATAACCCAAGGGAGATGCAGTCAACAGGCAAGTGTAGCAGGACTCTCCTCTCTCTCCATACAATCCCCTTCCTGCACTGGCATTAGGGAAGTTTCCAGAGCGGCTGCATGAGGTAACCCTTGCAGTAGCATGGCCGCCTTTAGTGCAGAGCATCTGGCTTCGGTCTCTGGGCCGAGCCACTGAAGGGTAACTGAAGGTCCTGAGAAGGATGTGCATTGAATTCCTTGCACATCTGTGCCAATAACTTAAGTTTGGAACTGGGAATTTGCTAGCAAAGGTGGAATCAAACCTGCAACTCTTAATGTGATGTGAGGTACCTGGATGTCCCCTTCCCTGTTTGGGCTAGCACGGCCATAATGCCGACCCTTTTCCCTAGGAGCGATGAAGATGAACGCAGGTTCATCATATGTTCTGCGAGTAGCAAACAGTAATGTTAGCCAAGAGCCTGAAGACTTTCTTTGCATTAAAATGGAGCCAGTCTTAAGACTTTTCAAGCCAAGTGCCATGGAGGCTCTCTCAACAGCCAGCTGAATTGGATTGCTTTAAAAAGGGCATCCCTGCCTTAAGCACCCCAAACCCTCTTCAGTCTGTCCCCATAATTTAAGATGAGGTAGAGCAGGAAGTTTCCTACTGGGAACTGTCTTCCTTGACTCAGGTCCTTTTCCCACGGGCAGTCCAGGTGTTTGGGGTTTTACAGTCTTTTCACTTATTTTCTTTGTTTTCTTTGCAGAAGGTACACCGATCCGAGGTAAGACGCCCCCAGCTCACTCACTCACCCACCCACTCTCCAAACACTTCACTCAGTTCCTGTTTCATTGACCTGTGCTCAATATGGACTCTTGTTATTGTTGTTGTTACATTTTGTTGTCCTGCTTCACCTCTGGATATTTCTTTTTTATACCTGTCTTTATTTTATATATGGTTATAATGTCCTTTTTTGTTTGCTGGGTGCACTTGGTGATACTGATGCTGTTATTCTAATACCGTCTCGGGCTGTGCTGCCTCAGATTTACGGCAGAGTTTTAAGACCTAATCTCTCCAGGACTGTGCAGGACTGCAGTTTATCTTGAGCATTAAATGCTATCAAAGCTTGGTAAATACTTAGGGCCCTCTCCTGGTTGGAGCAAAGTACTCCCGAGCCACTGATGGTGGTGAAAGCTTTCCAATCCTTTGCTCAGTCAGATCTTCAGCTCTTACCATCTCAGCGTACTCTTTGTTTGGCTCCAGAGCCTTCTTTCCCTTCCTCCCCACTCTCTTACCCTTAGGTTTTTCTAGGAAATAAACCCGTGGTAAGTAGCTTCTGCATTGGCTTTTTAATGGAGCCCAAAAGATACTAGACCTCAAGCTGCCATTGAAGGTCAGGAGGAATTGGGTGTGCACACCTTGGAAGACTTTGCTTTGGTTTTATCTACACTGGCAAATTCAAAAGTCCATCATTCTCTGCTGGTAAAAGCAACAGGAGGTGCTGTAGGTGAGATTTACTTTTTCATACATCATCTCTATTGGCTCCTGGCAAGTGCAGAAAAGACATTGATCTCTCTACAGTGTAATTTCCACCATTGCACTCACCAGCAAAGCTGCAGTGGTCAAGATGAAAGGGCTGAGTCCTTATTCCCCTGGAGAAGCTGCTTGCCTGCGGTTCGTGGTTCTGCTCCTGCTCTGCAGGGTAGCTTCGTCTCCCCTGGTGTACGCTCAGACAAGCAATGCTCATGAGCTGCACAAAAAATTTGTCTGGAGCCAGTTGAAGCAACCCACAGATTTGCTAAATTAACAGGCATTTCTAGGAAAACTCACTGACCAGCTCTCCACCGAAGTAGAGCTTTCAGATGACAGAGCATGCTCAAGCTGTAATTCAGTATGAAATATGCTCAGCTGGTGTCTCAGTGTGAAGCTTCAGTCTATTTGGTTTCTAACTCCTGTTATACTGAAATACCCGCAGATTATTTGAAATGAATTTAGCTTGGTTTAGTGGCTTGGGTGGGTTTTTTTTTGTTTGTTTTTTAATGCTATCTGTTCTGCCTTTGGGAGCTACCAGACTCAGTGGATGCTGGCGGGAGTCGCACCATCACACCCCATCCTTGTCATAAATTCACAGCCTCACATCTTCCCACGCAGCATCCTTTTTCACCCATGCACGCACAGAGGAACACGAACTCCGTGTCCTTCTCGTGAACACGTTGGTTTTCCCTTCCTGAAGAGGCTGTTTCTGCAACCAGCACTGATATCATTTGCACTTTTCTCACTTAAGATTTTATCAATAACATTACACTGAGATGGAATTGTTTGGTTTTCATATTTAAGATTTTTTTTCCAGAGATGGGAGTTGAGTCTAACCACATGTGAGCTCTGTCCATATCTGTAGTATAATCATGTACTCCTAATACATAAAACATTTGATCGTCTGTTGAATTATTTATGTAGTATGTATTTTAACTGGAGTTTTGCAGGGATGAAGCCTTCTGAGGTAAATGAGGCAATTTTCTTCTGTGTAGTTACATGCTGCATATCTCTGCATGTTTGCTTACAGGAGTGTTTAGTAAGGGCTCTGGGTATATTCTCATAGGCTGCAATAATGTATAGGTTTAAGAAAAGCCTTAATCCTTTTGGCCCAGTTGGTGTAAACCACACGGGCAATTTCAAAGTTCCAATGTAGTATTTACAAGGTTTTCCCTTGGCAAAATTCACTATCAGTAAGGTTCTTTTCACACTGACTTTTATCTCCTGCAGGCTTCCTGTGAGTCGGGTATTTTGGGCACAAAACAAAGGCAGCAGTGATAAAAATGCTCCAGGGATCGTAGGCAGTGGGTGACAAAGGCTTTTATTTTTATGGTCACTGCTTCAAATCAAGCAAGGGAAAGTCAACTGCCTTCTGATAGATTTCTGGGGATCAAAGTAATATGGATTATTGACGTTGATTTCATGGCTCTGGTGCAGAATGTCTGCATTGCAGAAGCCACAAAAGTTGATACTTTTGCTGATCGTTTCAGTGCAGAGAGTAACACTTTGCATAGAGGGGGTATTAAGTCTTCTCTTCCTTTCGGGTGCGTGTCCAGCCGTAACGCTGAGCACAGACGTTAGCTGAGATCAGCAGAGGACTTGGTGCTTCCAGAGCTCGTAGCCCAAAACCCCCAGGGAGTGTCCCGGTGTGTATTTGCCCAAGGGGAGGAGAAAGCCAAACACTGATGCTATTGCTCTCTCTTAAAAACAGAACAAAATGGTGATGATTGTGTCTTTGCTGCGGTCGTCTTCTCTCCTCCCAGGTGGCCTGCAGATTGAGAGCAGCGAGGAGACAGACCAGGGGAAGTATGAATGCGTCGCCAGCAACAGCGCCGGAGTGCGCTACTCCTCACCCGCTAACCTTTACGTGAGAGGTAGGGAGCGCATCAGCTCACAACACTGGCAACTCTCTCCCTCCCCACGGCCTTCCTTTGCCCCCAGCTGGTTGATTCGATCCTGTCCCTGAGCGCAGGGGAAGCACTGGTGGTAATCGGTTGGATCCTTACAGTGCCCTGCTGAGCTTGCAGGGTGCACCCTGACTTCCTCACCGTTGCTGGTGGCTCCAGCTACCACGGCAGAGTTGCAGAGCAGCAACACACGGCTGTGTCACCTGCGGTGAAGTCAAGCGTGATCCAAAATAGCGTGCCCAAGAATCTGCCAGCATCAGCCCGCAGAGCCCAAAGGGGAATGAACAGCTTTAGCCGCAAAGAGGCCACAATCCCCTTTCTTCCCAAAGGATCCCTGCTCCCTGGAAGTGGGAAGGTTTCAGTTCTGCTGGTGTGGGTGTGAGAGGAGGGGAGGACCCTCTCAGCCCCCTCCACGGAGATCTCTGTCCCCTGGATCTTTGCAGATTGCAACAGGAGGGTGCATTCTCACTTCTCGCCTAAGTCCCGGCTGGTTTCCCCTTTGCCAGCAGTAATTTGTTGCTGGTTCCTCGGGCACGAACGCTGGCTGTGGGAACAGCCTCACAGAAAGCTGGAGGCGGCCGGCAGCCACCTCTGCCGCAGTGACAGATTCCTTCGCCCATGTAGCATGAGGAACAGATGATGGGGGGATTGGCTTCTGCTTGATGCCCCCTCGATGTTCTCTCACCCAGTGGGGCAATAGCCTTTCTGCTTCGTTATCTTATTTTAATCTCTCTGACCTGTAACATTTTGTGTGTAGCTTTGGTTTAATATCTTTCCACAGCAAAACCCTTTTGGTAATGAGAGAGCAGGGCTGGTCCTTCTCGTTTTTTTTTAAAAAAAGAAAAATGCCATTAGGAGGAAAAAAGAAAAGTTACATCCCAGCAAACTGTTCCCATTTCCATCCCATCGACAGAGGAAGCACCTCCCACCTACACTCACGTTAACTCTGCAGTCAAATGCAGAGCCATGCTCCTGTGTGCACTCCTTTCTCTCTTTCTCTCTCTCTCGTGTCTCACGCTCACTAAATCACATGCACATGGAGAGAAGGACTTTAATAATTTAATGTTTCCAAGCTAAATTTTTAAATAGCCTTTTGTGGCCAGCTGGAAAATTGCGTTTGAAATTTGCCCTGTCACCTGGGCCCCAAAATTCTTCTTTTGGGAACGTAAATCTGGATGTGAGACTAATTCAGGACTAAATCCTTCACAGACAGCCTAGCTGGAATGTTTTGAGTTCTTTTTTTTTAAAAAAAAAAGAAACAGGAAAAAAATGTGGGGATTTTTTCATTATTCTTTTATTTATAAATTTCCTCTACCTTTCTGGCCACTCGGAAACTACCCAGGAGACAAAGGCTGTAACCACGGCATTGCTTGTCTCCGCACCTGGATAAGAGTCGGCTCCAGGTGGATAGCTCTCTTTCTATCCAAGTTAGCCTGTGCGTACCTGAGGCCTGCCTGAAAAACAAAGCCAGCATTAGCCGGCCGAGAGAGTGCAGAAAACACCATGTAAGCAAGCTCGGCCTGTGGTTTGGGTGTTTTTCATGCTGTTTAATTCCTTGTTTCTTGTGTGTTAATACCGTGGAAAGGTAACAAATTTCTGAAATGGATTTGCTTTGGTGGGAGGGAGAGTTCATGCACATTTTATTTCCCGTTTTTTGTTTTAAGAGAGTCTTGAACCCTCTTGTGTTTCCAATTGACTTGTTTCTCCCATAACATGCTTGTCTCTATAGAACACCTGGGATAGGAGTTGTAAGTTTTAACATTGCAAGGAAATGTTTTGGTTTTGTTTTGCTTTTCTTTTCTTCTTCTAATTATTTCTTTTTCCTTATTCAGTCCCGTTATGGAGTTAGTGCAAGCAGGTCGGGAGCGGGGCTGGTGGGAGCGTGGGCTGGGGGAATGGACTTCCAGCTTGGGAGCTCCTTTGTATCGGGTCTCCTCTACCTGGTACAGGTTCCACTCCCCCTTCGCTAAAGAGCAGATGGACTTACAGAAGTGAGAACTCCTTTCGGGGGTTGGCACCTCTGTCAGGTGCTGATTCTGAACTAGGATTGCTCACAGTCTGACCTCTGTACAGAGCATGGTTGTTCTTAAACAAAAGGTACCGAGCTGGATGGGAGGGGGAGAGCTAGGAAGGCAGGAAAGAGGGTCGTTACTATCTTAATTTTTTTTTTCCTTTCTTTTTATTTTGGTTAAGAGAAAAAAAAAAAACAATCAATTTGCAGCTGACAGCCTTGAGAAGGCCTTTTTTTACTCTCTCTGTGTTTCCCCTATTTTTCTCTTCTCCTCATGTCATTGTGTTCCGCATCAAACCCCCTTAACATCCCTCAGAGCTACGAGAAGGTTGGTGTGGTTTTTTTCTTTTTTACTTTCTTTACCCACATTTTTACATTCTTAAGAGAAAAAATAAATAAAAAATTAAAAAAAAAAAAAGAGAAAAAGCAAGAAATCTTTAAGATGAGCGAGACCCGCCCGTTCCCGGGTCTCGCAGAGATGAGTTGAGTTGCATTGTGGGCCTCTCTATGCATCCTTTGGTAATGTCGCTGAGTTCTTGCACTTTTTTGTCGTCATGGTTACCTTGCCGTTTGGACATTGGGCCTGATGCATGATAGGAGAATGTAACAATCTTCTTTGCATGCCACTTTTAAAATTAATTATTAATTATTTTTTCTATATATAAATATGTATAGTTGTTTGGGTTTTTTTACAATTCTGGTTTATTTGAAGTGGATTTACTCTTATTTTCTAATTTTTTTTGTTCCGTTGGGTTTTTTGCTTTTTCTTGATTTCCTATTTCAGTTTCGATTGGTTATGCTGTGCTGTAGTTTATTCCAAACGCATTGTGAGAAGCCAGTGTTCCTGCCCACCCGGTGGTAACTGAACTCCTCAATCCCTCCAGGAGGAAAGGAGTCACACAGCTCTAACGCCTGTCCATGGAAGCCCTGCTATTTGGGACAAGCCTCTGTTTTGGGGGGAGGGAGGGATCTGGGAAGCGGAAAAGATGGTAAGAAGCCAGGGTGTTGTTCCCGGAGTTAGAGCAGACCCTAACATTATTACTTACCTAATAACGTTATGGGTCGCGTTATTGCTTACATATTTCTTGGAGGTGTGGCTCTTGTTCCACATCCTGCACACAAAGAAAAACCCTGATCCCTGCCCTGAAGGGCTTCCCCAGTGATGCAGAACTCGCTCACTGGTAACCGGCTGTCTCCCTCCAGTAATACCTAAGACACTGCGTACGGGAGCTGACCTGCTGCCAGCCCAGGATAGTAGAGACAGAAAGCTTCCTGCTCTGTACTGGGTGACGCGCAGCTGCCTCTGCCGTAGCACCCGTGTGTGCGTGGAGAGCCCCATTGTTCAGGCAGTGCCGTGTCTCATCAGCAGAACTTGGCAGATTCCCTCGTAGGAGGGTGATGCCTCGTCCTTGCAGTGTCGGAAGTGAAGGGCAGCCAGCCAGCCGCCTTCTGCAGGAGGGCAGCTGGGTCTCCCGGCTCTGCCCCTCCCCGTTTGCCCTCTTTCTTCCCTATTGCTGAGCCATTACTGCCTGGCTACAGGCACCTGGAAAAACAGCCAGGTCCAGAGAAAGTAAAGCCCTCCTTTCTAAAGGAGCGGGGAAAGAGAAATGCAGCAGTGGTAGACACAAAAGAGGCGGCTGGGGCACATCTGGCAGCTGCATCTCTGTTGTAAACAGCAACAAGAAACCTGACAAGTTACATTCTAGCTGAAAATGCCTCTTTTCCCTCTTCTCATCTCCCTGTTGATCCCCATTAAGCTTCTGTTGCCTCCCATGTGTGCACCCTGAGCGGGTGAGCCACATGGGATAGTAAACAGGTGGGTTTTTTGCAGTGTGTTAGTTGTACCATTGGTGCTCGGTGCTTTTGCCCTTTGCAGAGCTGAATGCCCTTCCTGTCTGTGTTTATGCATTTCCCTCCGTCCATCAGTCCTCACTACTCAATAATCTACCAAAGGAGTGGCTTTCCTAGTGTACAGGTATTAAAGCTGTGTGATTTTTGAGAAATCCAGTGCAGTATTGACACAGTATCTGTCTGTCTCTCTCTCTATCTCTCTCTTTCTCTCTGTCTGTCCTTCTCTTTTTCTTAAAATGCTGAGATTTCAGTGCTTGGACCCTCAGTGCTGGTATTCCCCCCTTCCCCTTTCAAGTCTCTCCCCCTCTCCCCTTAGATACAAGGGTACCACTCCGAAATGCTGCACGGTTGATAATGTCTTTCTGAAGCGGCCAGCTGTGGCTCTTCTAACTTTGATGCCAACAATAGCCAAAAGACATCCCCCAGCCCCAATGCTCTATTTAAAGAAAAAGAAAAAAAGAAAAGAAGAAGAAGAAAAGGCTTGTTCTATTTAAAGAGAGCAAGAGAGAAGGAATAATATTTGAAATGAGGTGTTCCCATCCCACCTCCCTCCTGCCTAGGACTAAAAGGTGATAATCACTACTAACTATAGGATTTTTCTTCATGAATAGGAGTTTGAGTTTCAGCATTTAGGTGCAATTAAAAAGGGATTTATACACCATTGTTTTTGATTTGTTTATTTTATCTTTTATAAAGTATTTATAACATGTCCAAACTGCACTGCTGCTGCTAGAATCTCTTGTGATCTGAGAAGGTTTTAAGATTAAATTCTTCCTTAAGAGCCAATAATAATAATAATAATAATAATAATAATAATAATAATATAAACAACAATAAATTAAAGCTAAATTGGATGTAGTCATGATAGGCTGGAATGACACTGGGCAAGGAAATAGAGACTTGATACCGGGCTAAAAGAGCTCATATGGATTGCTAGAAGTTATGGGCATGGTCTTGAAATTGTTGGTTAAGGGTTTGCCTTGTGTATTATTGCAGATCAGATCATGCCATGGTCCAAAATAGCAGAGAGTCTGCTAGCAGGGAATTTCCAAGGTCAAATGCAGAAGTGTCTTTATGGAGACCCACAAAGGCAGATCGAGAAGCAGGTGAGATGAATTCTGCCACCAGCATAGGGTGTATGAAAGGTTCTGGTCTGAGCCAGTTGTCCAGATTTTGGCTGTAGCCAGTGAACAGAAAGACACAGTTCTAGTGGGCAAGTCAGCACACCTTAAGATGGGGTTGCTGATTTTTATGGGAGCTACACAACTCAGGTGGCTTTCAAAAGTCTCACTGGGTGCTTCTCTCTATCCCTAGGGACATGACTGCTGTCGAACATCTGTCCTGTAGTGCAGGAAAGGGCAGATTCCAAGTCCTGTGTACCAAGAGACGTCTGTCTCGGTGCTGTGAGACGGCGTCGTGCCTCTCCGTGCACAGCGACGGGGGCTTCCTTAGGACAGGGAGGGCTGGTCTGGGAGCCTGGCAGTTCTCATAGCTGATCTGTGTATGGCACACGTGCAGAGAGCTGCACGGCCTTCCTTCAGCTAGGACGGAAGGGAAACCTTTTTGCCCTTTTTCAGATGCTTTGAATCTTGCCCGAAAGGGCTGAGACGCTTACTCCACTTTGGTGGATAAAAACAGTTTGAATAACTCGTATCTGTCGGTATTTTTCTCCAAGCGACAGTGAGTCAATATGTGCAGGGTCCAGGCTTTGCCCTAGAGATGGCATACGCCTGCTTGTCCAGGATCTATGGCCACAGCTGTTTTGCCCCCTTGAAACGGGGTGGTTTGTAGCTTTCCTTTTAATTTTGAAAGCTTCAGACTTCCACTTTGATTGCTCTGTTTTGATCCAAATAGCCAGCTGCTTGGCTCGAGGTGGAGCACTGCATGTAAGGACTGAGTGTCTCTGCAGGCTCTTCGATATTACAAAGGGAAAGGAAGAATGAACAATGCACCGTGGAGCTGTGTGGGCTGTGCTTTAGCAACCTCTGAGTATGCAGAGCTGCTGCTGTTGGTACAGGACAAATTGTCGTGTTTGAATTTACCAGAATTAAAAATTTTCCCCTATTTCACACAGTGGTGCCCTGTCAGGAGTTACAAAAGGCAGCAGTTGTGGTGCTGCAGGGATAATCCTTTTTCCTCTCTGCTCGAGCTTCTTGTTGCTCTGCTCTTTTCAAGCCCAGGGAGTTTTAAATGGTTCAGCAGGCATTTAAAACAGCACAGTGCGCTCGCTGTGCCTGCTTAGGCCTTGCCTCTTCTGCTGTGGGAGTCAAGTACAGTGCTTAGTCACCCAGAATCAGGCTCTGCAGCCCGGTTCCTGCTGAGAACATTTCAAATGTTTTTCAAGGCTCTCTGGAAAACCTCAACTCATTGAGAGACCAAAGATGAAAACAGACCAGGGCTAAACACATAATAGCAAAATTAGTTGAAATAAATTAAAATAAAAACCATAGAAGGCACAGAAATAGTGTACTTAGGCCCTCAGGAAATAAAGCTCAAAAATATATATTAAAATGTGACTAATTTAACAAATAATTTAGGCTGTAGCCTGTTCCTGGGTTAAGTTTGGCTTGTGTAATTTGACTGTCAAACCAGAGCTGCTGGTTGCTCAGCCCGTCCCTCAGTAGGCAAGTGGAACGGTTGCTAAGCTTTTCACTTTCGATGCCGTGTAGAGGTTAGAAGGAAATAATTTCACTTCCACCGTAGATTTAACAAATAGCCACAAGCTCAGAACAATCACTGATACTTTAAAACGTAGGAATTTGAATACGTTTTTAGACTAGCACTGATAAATTCTTTAATGGAGAAGGAGGGAGGCAGAACCACCGCTAGTTCGTACAGCTGCCCCTGTAGCGCCCTTTTCCAGGCGCTGGAGTTTAGGGAGGGAGGGTTCTGTGACAGTTTTTAAGCGTTACACTAGCACCTCCGTGGGTGGGGGAGCGCCCTGCCCGTGTTTGGGGTGTCCTCAGCTCTGAAATTCTAGTTCAAAACCAAACGAAGCGAACAAACAACTTTGCTGTGTTTCTGCAGAAGGATTTCTCAAGGGTATCAGGAAATGGAAATGGATACAAAAAGCCATCCCCCCAAAAAACCAACCAAACAAACCAAAAATCCAAACTGTATATATATATGTGTATATATATGTATATCTCTCTATAGAGGGCACTTTGCAGGAACACTGTGCTGTACTGATCTCGAAATCTCTGCCTGCCTGTGTCTCTTACACCTTTTGCATCGCTGTTCTCTTTGTTTTAGGGGAAAAAATTAGATTACACCTTGTCAAATTAAAATAACACAAAGTAGTAAAGCCTGTGTTTGATGTTACAGAGCTGTTTGGAAAACAATTGGGTACAGATTATTTATATTTAATCCTGTAAAAAGTAACAGAAAAAAAAATTACAAAAGACCAGAGATGTTCAGCCAGCCTGTCACTCAACTAATGTGCTTTTTTAAGTGGAAAAGTAACAATGATTGGAAAGGTAATGGATTTCCTCCAGACCAAATCCAAGCCTTGGTCTCATTCTTTATTTATCTACCTATTTACTTATCTATTTTTATTTACCGTGAAGGAAATTAGGAAGGAGATGGGCATGAGGAGGGAAGTATCTCGTCCTCTGGAGGGACGGAGGTCGGAAATCCAAACCCGAACAGTGTTTTGCCCCAGCGGAATGAACTTGCAATTGGAATGGGAGAGGGAGAAGGCAGAGGCGGCTGCACGGACAGCACGGGGGCAGGGACGGACCACCTTTTGGGAGGGGAGGACAGGTGTAATCTAAGCTTCACTAATAATGTAGAGGCTGCACATTATTTTGGCACCCTTTCCCCTACCCCCTCCTCATTTTGGAGGAAGACGGAATGACTCCTGTCTCACCAAAATGGCCAATAATGTCCGCCTTCTCACCTCATTTGGAGCAGCAGCTTGCTGAGTGTCAAAATGTTCAATACCATTTGGTTTTGTTTGGTGCTTTCAACCAGTCACTTCACTTTCTTTTGTTTCCTTTTTCAATTAATTTCTTCTTTGAGATATAAAATATGTTTATCTTTTAGTTGGTTTAATGTGAATCGGGGTTTGAAGTGACGGGTTCTTGTCAGTACGTTCTCCTTTCCCCACCTCACTCTTCCTCCAACATTTTTCTCCCTGAGCTAATCTGGAAGGGGCTTAAAAAGCAGAACCGGTGGGTTTCCTCAGCACAAACTGGTTGGTTGGTCCTCAGATTTCTCTCACTAGCAGCATCCTGGGAACACATTTTAAGGATGGATTCTGGTGTTGCAAAAGTCAACCCTGGATCTCCCAGTGTCTCTTCCGATCAGGTCTGTAAATCTGTCCCTTTCAAAAACATCTCTCACCTTGTGGACCCCAGCTCTCTTTTTAACTTGAGTGGTGGTGGTGGGGAACCGTAGCGGTGTTGATTGGTACCTTCTCATTGGAAAGAATAATGCACCAAAAATGCCACTCACAGAACACAAACCGGGTTAACCTCTCTGCGTCCGCGAGCAGCAACAAAACCAATTGGCTTTACAAGGGTGTGAAAAGTTATGGATCTGTTCCGTTTCTAATGAGGGTTATCTTAAGCAGAATTTGGGGTGCAGATTTGCCTGCACAAAACACCCAACAGATGATATTAAACAGACTCATAACTAACTGCACTGAAGAATTCTTTCTGTGTCTCAGAAATGGCTTCTCTGCATTGAAGTAATTCCACTTGCATCACCAATGTCCAGCTCCGGTTCTAAAATCTGGTTCTATCAGTAACAAACTGTATCCTTGTTTGAAAAAAGCTCCTGAGAGTTTTTTGGCCATTGAAAATGTGTGTTTGTGTGTGCCTGCTTGTTGTGTGTATGTTGGGAGATGTTGCACATGCACATGGAGCATGCACATATATGTGTATGCATGCAAGGTTGGCTTCGTAAAACAGGTCTGACAAAAGCTGTCATGGAAACCAGACATCCCTGAAACTCAGGGAAGGTGCTTCTTGAAACCAGAAATTGGTAAAAGTATTAGATAAGTGTCTATAAAGTAAAGACCTGACTGCCCCATCTCAACTTTTCCTTTCCAGAGAGGGCAAGTCTTCTTTTCTTTCCAGTCCTTCGAATGTGTTGGATAGCAAAATGGAATTAATCTCTTGATCGCATTTT
This sequence comes from Phalacrocorax carbo, assembly GCF_963921805.1. Taxonomy (NCBI): domain Eukaryota; kingdom Metazoa; phylum Chordata; class Aves; order Suliformes; family Phalacrocoracidae; genus Phalacrocorax; species Phalacrocorax carbo. Next base: position 3,338,093 of record NC_087531.1, read on the forward strand.
TTATGTGTAAAATTTCACTCCTTCAGCTGCTATATGTGAAACCCAGCTTGACCCAGAGCTGAAATTGTTCTTGATTCAACCTCTAGCTGCACTTCAAGCTTTCTTCCCACCACCGCTCTCTTCCTCCTAGGCCCTGACCTAAACACTGACCCAGAGATTCTCAGCTTGACAAATCTCATGTCAACAGCCAAATCAGAGTGCTACAGCAATTAAAATAAGCAGCAGCATGGTGGTTCTTGGTATCCAGAGATGAGCCCTACAAGGGTTTCCTGTTACAGTCAATGCAGTGTCACAGCCCTGAGCTGTAGCAGGGATGTATGTAGGGACTCTCTGAGCTCAGCATTGAACGGTGGAGTTACTGTCACATCCTAGGCTGGTGTGTGGATGTTTGTATATTTGTGCACACACAGGAGTGTGTAGCTTTTTTTAAACCAGGATGCACGACGGGAGTGCTCCTCCCTGTTTCGGTCTTGCATTAGCCTGACACTAACCCTAATCCAAATTCTCCCTTTCTGCAGAATGCGCCTTGTCTTGGGCTGGCATCCAGATGTGCTGGTTGCTTCCCATTAACTGTGACAAAAGCCATTAAACCAGCCAAAAAGTAGTGCTGCCCTGAGCCCCTACGAAGGTGACCTAAACCCCTGGGTGCTGCGAGTTGGGTGGGGAGAATTGCTTTGCAGTTGTTTGTGAGCGTGCGCTGCACGGCTCCGGCTCCGTGGCCCTGAGCTTGTGTTTTATGAGTGGATCTCTTCCCTTCCCTGCCCCAAACCACGCAGACAGCAGCGGTCTGTTCCCTTCAGACTCCGATTCTCAGCATTCCACCGTACATCAAAAGATGCTTTTCAGTTCTTAAATTCTGGTTTGTTCTTCTTTTTTCTTTTTTTTCTTTCGTTTTTTGATTTTGTTTTTCCTTTCTCTTTTGGTTCTGTTTGATTTCTTTGTGATTAGTCTCAGTTTGCATTAATTGTCTTGTTCTGTTCCCATGACAACTCAGTGTTTGCATCCCACCTGCCGTTGTTTGTTGCTGTTGATGCTGTTTGCTGACCGGATCTTGTCCGGCATATGTCTCCCCATTTCCCCTCACCTCTTCCCACCTTGCCTCCCCTTTCCAGAAGGTTACATATCAGCCCCTCCTCAAAAGAGTCATCCCCACCCCAGATCTGTCTGCATGTTGACCCCACTTGTTTATTTTCAAGTTCTCTCCATCTTGTCTCAGATTCTGACCGGTGTGGTCTTCACATGGCTCCATTTTCTGAAATGTGGTACCTCCTGAAGCAGAGAGCGGAAGGAAGGATGGAGTAGGCGACAGGGACGTACCCTCGTGTCTAGGGCCAAAACTCTTCCATAGCGGTGTGACAGGAGGGAGCAGGGAGCATGTGGCCGGCTCTCCTGAGTCAGTGCTGGTGCCTGAGGTTGCGCAAACACCACTGCACTCCCCTTACCACCTTTCTCTAAGCAGAAAGTCATCTTCTAGTGTCAGTGCCCCGGTGAGTTTGCAGTCTCCCCCCACGCTCCAGTCCTTTTCCCAGCTACCCTGGAGGGGAGGGCCTGCTACCTATTCCCTTCACGAATCTGTGCATGTAGGAGTTCTGTGACATCTCTGAGCTCTAATGCTGCAAATCTGGAAGTCTTCTCTTCCTTGCCTCTCAGTACTGGTTCCTGGGCACCAGTAACGGTGCAGAAAAGGATCTGATAGCACGATGGGAAGAGCACACCTTTCTGCGAAGATGCCTTGCCAGCTTGCGGGAGGCGGCAGAGCCTATAGTTGGCTTTCGTTCAGCAAAGCCCCCCTAAATGGAAAGGAGCCACTACCTCTCCTGGCAGCACCCTTCCCGTCTGGAAAGATCCATAACGTTGAGTGGCAGCCGGGGAAGTGGGCTGAAAGAAAAATACTAGAAAAAACCCAAGACATCAGTTCCGGGGGACCGCTGAAGGCACTAGGACTTGAGAAGAGCGATGGCGTGCTGAGCTCTGATGTCCTTCGCATTGCTTTTGCATGGATACAGTCGCCACTGATATTTTTAGAGGGGTTATTCAGAGAGGTTACCTGGGAATCGTACAGCAGGGACGGATATTTTTCAGGCCCCCAGCACTCCCAACTCCCCTGCCCCCTCGCTCTCGCCCTACCTGTCACTGAAGCTGGAGGGGTCCCGTGCTCCTTTTCTCCTGAGGCTGCTGCTGTGCCTGCAACTTCTCGGGGTCTGTGTCCTTTTGTCTTCGCTTGCCGGATAGGACCTTGCCCGCAGCTCCCTCCCTTGGGCCCCTCTGGTCCACTTATATTTCTCCTGTGTCCATTCTCCTGCTTTCACCCCCAAGGAAGAGCACCCACCTTGGCCATCCCGCCAGCCCCGTTAGTTCAGAAAATGGAGCCAAGGAAACCACACCCTCCCCTTTGCATCCATGTTCTTATTGTGTAAGGTCTGGAAGCTGCATCCACCTCTCTGCTAAGGAGATGCACAGAACATGTCACTGTTTTCTCAACGTTAAAGTTTCATTACCTTGTTTTTCTTATTAATTCTATTCTATTTATTATTCCGCCAGGGCTGAGATGTGACAATGTGAGCCACCACATTGGGTCACATCAGCTAGAAAAAGTATGCAGCATTAAAGTGGGTTTCCCCCTCCCCTCCCTCTCTCTCTCTTCTTTCTCCCTTCCCCTCCTTGTTCTCCTTCTCCTTGTCTTCCTCTCTTTCTCTGTTGCTCTCTTTCTATTCAGTATCCATGTGGGCATTTGCTAGCCGCCCATAAATTATATTTCTCTTCATTTTCCTCTCTCTTTCTCTTTCTATCTTTTTCTCTCTCTTTTTTACCTATTTTGCATGATGTTTGTGACTCTGAGAGCTGCATCTATCGATGGAACCGTGTCAGATCTTAAAGAGGCTTTGTTAGGGTTTCTATACCCGAAAACCACAAAAATTTCATTAGAGTTTCTCATCTTTTCCACACTCCTTCTCGCTCCAGGGGGACTGCCTCCCCCTGGACGGTTCTCACACGCAGACACTGACTAAATTCTGTCCGGCTCTGGGGACTCCCTCTCCTCCCTTTTTTATATTTTTGCCTCTTTACTCCTCGAGTGGTGTCCCTCTGGCATTTGGGGGTGTGATACTTCTCTCTTTGTTGGATTCTCTGGGTCCATCAAGGCAAAATCGTGAGAAGTTTCCATCTCCACCCCAGCCTTCTCCTCACCACCACCCCGCCTCTGCAGCATCCCTCGGGCGCAGAGCGGCCGGCAGGAGAGGGCCCCTCTCCAGAGATGGGGGAGGCCCCTGGACCATCTCGGGCCGTGGTGGTGGAGGGGCTGTTTCATTTTGCCGTGGGAGAAGGCGATGTGGGAGCCGGACTCCACTGGAAAAGGGGAGGAGCAGGCTTCCCGGGGCACGGAGCGGGGAGCTGGGGGCCCCAGCGGCTGTGAAGGAGATTTTTCGATGCTCGCCATGCCAGCTCTTGCCAGTAAAGATGAGAAATTGCTAATAAATTTTTGTGTATTTATCTGTGCTGTGATGGGTCTAATCTTGATCAATGGAACCCTGTTGCTATGAAATATCGCTTTTATGTCTATATTCTATATATTGTTTGTGAAGTAAAAATTTATTTGAAGTTTAATTTTTTTTGTTTGGTTTTTGATTTTTTAATTTATTTGTTTTTTGTTTTGATTTTAATGAAGGAAGAAAATAAATGATGATAAACCCCATCTATATTTAAATTATGTTTTGCTCTTTTTTCTTTTTCTCCCTTTTCTTCTTTTTCTTTTCTTTCTTTCTTTTTTTTGTTTTGTTTTTTTTGTTTCGTTTTGTTTTGTTTGTTACCTCTGTGCATCTCGTCCACAGTTCGCCGCGTGGCCCCTCGCTTCTCCATCTTACCCATCAGCCATGAAATCATGCCCGGTGGCAACGTCAACATCACCTGCGTGGCCGTGGGTTCGCCCATGCCATATGTCAAGTGGATGCAGGGAGCAGAGGACCTGACGCCTGAAGATGACATGCCTGTGGGCCGTAATGTCTTGGAGCTCACGGATGTCAAGGACTCAGCCAACTACACGTGTGTGGCCATGTCCAGTCTGGGAGTCATAGAAGCTGTTGCTCAGATCACGGTGAAATGTAAGAGAGTGTGAGCACGCCTGCGTGAGCGAGTGCGTGGGTTCCCCAACAGTGCATGCCTGTAGGAGTGCGCGCACGCAAGTGTGTGAGCTGCTGCATGGGTGTATATATGTGCAAGGCACGTGTTGGGTGCATGGTCGTAACGGAGCGTCTGGGCATGTGTGCAAAGCAAACGTGGGCACATGTCGTGTTCATGCATGTGAGCATTTGTAGATACGTGGTCGTGCCTGTCAGCCATCACCAGTGCATGAGGGAGAATGACACTGTGTGGCCGTGTGGGTACCTGCTTCTCCTTGTGTCTGTCTGTCTGCATGGGGTGAGCCCGTGACTGTCTGATCTGCACATGAGGAGTGTGGTGACACAATTATACATGTAAAAAGGCAGTCATGCATGAGTGTGTGTGCACGCACAGGAGAAGGAGCAGCGTGGCTGTGTGGGCATGTGGGTGCCTGACTGCATGTGTGTAAGTCCGTGGTGTTACAAGCCTGTATGTACATGCGTAGGTATGTGAGCATGAGCAGGAAGGCAGACTTGTGCACCACGAGTGATGGGCTCTGTGCATGCGTCTCTGGGGATCCTGCGCACAAAGAAATCCACAGTGAAGGGGAAGCTGGTAGCTTGAGATCTGTCCTCGCTTTAGGACAACTGAGCTGTTTGTTATGAAGCAAGCAGTGATTCAAACCCCTGCATGCTTGTTTCTGTCCTGGGATGTGAGGCTGGCTGGGCAGTTTGCAAGGAGCTTCAGATGGCTTGAAGCCTGCATGCCATCCTGATCCAAGCTTAGAGATTCAGCCAAGACCCTGAGGATCTTTGGCATGCCTGCCCTTGCAGTAGAGCCTAGTTCCAGCATCTTAGTGGCCGTTGTTGTCTCAGCAAGAGGGGGAATAACCCCAGCTTCCAGCTAGCAATTCCCAAGAGGAGCATGGGTGCAATCTTCAATCTGTTCTGTCCTCAGCAGGGGAGTATTAAAACCCAAGCGGGATGCCCCTGTGGTTGGGTGAGTGTAGAGCTCTGTGTATGAGCTGGTGTCTGCTCTGAGTGCTGGCATTGCCCGTGAGGGGTCTGGGGGGAGACGGGGTGGGGAAGGATGCGGGTGGGTGGGTGGGGGAGAGGAGGAGAAGCACTTTGGAGAAGGGGAGGGCTAAAGAAGAACAATCCTGTTGTATCAGTGCATCCAACTACGGAAGGTCTGAGGATAGAAATGAGTAGGGACTAGTGAATCTTGCCATGACACTTGTCCTGAGCTTTTGCACAGGGAGTGGGCTCACGTGCTAGCAGAAGGATGCCTAGGGCTGGACTGAGGTGCTCTTTATTTTCCTGAGTATTTTCTTCTTTCCTCTTTTTCCCTGTCTTATACTATCAATTTTAAAAGCTGCTGTCTAAGATACGTTCCTTCTGCTTCCAACTATCCTATCGCCTCAGATGGGGAATCTTGCCCGGCTGGTTCCTTCTGCCTTTTGTCATTTTCTTTGTATTCTGTCCCCCCTTTTGTTCCTGTGCGTAAGCATCTGCAGCCTTTCCCAGTCAGAAGATGAAGGGAGAAGTTAGAGCTTTAGAGGTGCTCAAGTCTAGAGAAGATGAGGTTGGAAAGGGTCTCAAGTGTTTAGTGAGGAAAACACGTGAGCTTGCTGTTAAAGGTGTCCGACATTCAACACACAGTCTCCAGCAAGCCCAAAGGCAGTCTGCTGGATGAGGGACAGGGGAGATGAGTATCAACACATGTTTGTGGCTTGAGAGGAAGCACTCCAAGCATTTCTAGTTTTCTAGTTCTGGAGAGCACAGTCCTCGCTATACTGTTACCTGCACGCTAAACACGGAGAGATTCAGCAGTGCCGGAGCCGGGCTGCCAGCGCTGTTTCGGAAGATGGGATTACGTGCTCGGAAAGAGCTCTTGCAAAACTGCTTTTTCTAACTGCCGTGTGAGCCAGCGGATGTGCAGCTGAAGTCTGTGCTAATGATTCCAGATGTTTAGCTGAACACTTTCCTTTTGATGGAGCAGTTTAAGGAGGATAATAGAGTGTATAACTAGGTTCATAATATTTCAGCAGCACTTTAGTGAACTGCCGCACTGTGATTGGTACTGTGCCTCTGGCTCCTGCAGCCCTAACTAGCCCAATTAGGCGCCATTTCAGCATATGTGGGTTTTTTTAAAATGTCTGTTCTTCCTGATTCTCAGCACTCCCCAAGGCTCCTGGGACGCCAGTGGTGACAGAGACAACAGCAACAAGTATCACCATCACCTGGGACACTGGAAATCCAGACCCTGTGTCCTACTATGTCATTGAATACAAGTCTAAAAGCCAGGATGGACCGTATCAGATCAAAGAGGACATCACCACCACACGTTACAGTATTGGGGGGCTCAGCCCCAACTCTGAGTACGAGATCTGGGTCTCTGCAGTCAACAGCATCGGGCAGGGGCCTCCCAGCGAGTCGGTGGTCACTCGAACTGGGGAACAAGCTCCTGCCAGTGCCCCCCGTAATGTGCAGGGACGAATGCTGAGCAGCACCACCATGATCATCCAGTGGGAGGAACCAGTGGAGCCCAACGGGCAGATCCGTGGCTATCGTGTGTATTATACCATGGAGCCTGATCAACCTGTCAGCAACTGGCAGAAGCACAACGTGGACGACAGCCTCCTGACCACGGTGGGCAGCCTTCTTGAGGACGAAACCTACACAGTCCGGGTCCTGGCCTTCACCTCCGTGGGAGACGGACCTCTTTCCGACCCCATCCAGGTGAAGACGCAGCAAGGAGGTGAGCACCTGTGTCACTAACCATGTAGGCACTGGGCTGTAGGAGGAAGAGGTGTTGGTTTATAGCATGACCCAGCTGTGGCTGCCATGTCACCAGAGCATTTTTTTTCTTTATTGATTCCATTTGATTAAAACAGAAGTAACATGGGAGGAAGCTCAGTGCAGTGGCTAGAGCCAGAGGGCCTGGTGCATGATTTCTGATTTGTTTTTTCTCAGAAAGGTTGTTTCTTAAATGGGTGGGGCAAGCAATAATGCAAAGAGAATCCATTTCTGCTGCGCCATGTTTCAAAGGTATCTCACTTCTTCCAGTTTCTAAATATCTCTAATAGACCTAAAAACACTCACTGCCCAGGCAGTGGTGAAGCTTAACTCTTCTTAAAATACCCAGAAACTACCTTCTCAGAGATGAGTGGGGAATGAGCCTTATTTTGCGTTTTTCTCAAAGGGGAGCAAAACAAAGCCCTAATTGTCACAGCAGATGTGTTGAGCTGAGAACAAAAGGTGTTTTATCACAGGTTGTACCCCGCATGCTTTCTGGTGCTCTGTTTCTGGCGTGGGGTGCTGGTGGGGAAAACCTGCACCCCCAATGGGCTGTTCATGGGCTTCCCACTACCAGAGTCTTTTAATACTGGGGATTAGTGGGAAGGGCTGTATTCTGCACTGCCAAGGAAGAGGTATATGATCCAGTAGGACTCGTCCATCTCCAGCAGCTCTGGACATAGACTTGAGTCCTGCACTGGGATTTAACCTTCTACTGCTTCAAAGAAAGGGCCTGCCTGCTCTGCAGCGTGGCATTTTGCTGCAGACGTGCTCTTTGTACACAGGCTTTGAAGAAAACAGGGTAGGAGTCTTCTAATTAGCCAAGTTAATGTGGTTTCTCCTGTCTCTCATCTTGCTTCCTCTGCCCCATCGGCTCCTTCTCTGTGTCAGTTCCTGGGCAGCCGATGAACTTCCGAGCAGAAGCCAAGACGGAGACGAGCATCGTGTTGTCGTGGAGCCCTCCCCGCCAGGAGATCATAGTGAAGTATGAGCTCCTCTATAAGGAAGGAGACCACGGCAGGGAGGTGAGTCCAGAGAGGAGCAGCACAAAGGGTTGGGGCCCCGAGGAGCATCCCGGCCCTCCTTTTCCCAAGGTGGCCGAGAGAGGGGAGTAGGGCCGGTGTCTCCAGACAGGGCTCGCCTCTGCTCCTTTTTGTTTGTTTTTATTTTTTTCTTCCCCCTCGCCCATCTCAGGTGCCGAAGAACTTTGAGCCGACGACCTCCTTCACTGTGGAAGGCCTGAAGCCCAACACTGAGTATGTCTTCCAGCTGGCTGCCCGCTCGGCTCTGGGCCTGGGGGCCTTCACCCCGGAGGTCAGAGAGCGCACCTTGCAGTCTAGTAGGTGTCTCTCCTTTTCCCACCCTTCTCTGAGGGGAAGACAGTCAGGGAGCCAGAGATGGTGGGCACAGGGGTACGGAGCTGTGGGGCAGGCGTTCGCGGCGTTTCACATATCTGGGGTTCCTCTGCAGGGAGGTGGGCAGCGGCAGGGGGCACCTCTGGGACCTGCTGCCTTCTCCCTTTGCCGACCCAGATAGATGAGCTGTGAACGAAGAGCGGAGCTGGTGCATGCTTTGGGAGGGGGGGCGACGGGAGGCCAGTTAAGCACCATCCACTTGGTGGGGTGGGGAGCAGGGAAGAGCTTGTTGGTGGGCCACGCTGGCCCGTGGTGCTGAGCATGCTCAGGGAGGACGGCACCCCACCGTCGCGCAGCAGCTCGCCTGTCCGCCAGCAGAAACTGAGCAGCAGCTGTCTGGAAGGTGGGCACAGGCAATGGAGCAGGGAGATGGCAGGGGAATCGGGAGGAAGAGGAGATGGGAAGGTGATTCATCAAAAGTCCAACGTTTTCGCCAGCCTTTGGGAAAGCAGTCCTCATGCTCTTTTCCATGAGCGACTTTTAGCCGTGGGGAGGAAGGCCTGCTGGCCCAGCGAGCGCTGGGAACAGTCCCATTTGGGTTCCAGCAGAGCAGGAGAGAGGAGTCATGTGGAGGCTGGCAGGGGGGATATTAATGACATCAGGATGGAGTGTATGCAACCAAAATGTGCTGGTTTTAGTTTAATGGATTGTCTCCCTTCACTGTTGCCCTGGGGACAATAACCCTGGACGGCAATATTTCAACCTGGGCTTTTCACAGATCTTTGCTTTTAAATGAGGTGTTTTTTCACTGCATGAGTGGCTGTGGCAGCTGTTTGTGTTTTCTGTCTCCTCTCATCTCTACTAAATCACTCCGCTGCAGTTTGGAGTAGCCGGGAGCAGAACTAACTCAGAAATGGCTCTGGTCACCACTGTTTGGAGAGAGGGTGCCTGTTCCCATCTCTCAGAGTCCTTAACAAGGGAGAGCAGCGGGCTCTCGGCTGGGCGCCTGCCCCATCTTTCCGTTTTAATTGTCATGTCCTGCTGTCTCTCTTTCCCCTCTCTCTCTCCTCCTTCTCTCCCCCTGAGGAGTGGGAGGAAAGGGGAGTCTGTTTCTGCACAGACAGAATTCCTTACTGGGGCTTTCTCAGGCCTCCAGTCTATTCAAAGATATTTTGTTTTCTTCATTCCTTGAAATGTTTTTCCCCTTTTTTCCTTTTTTTTTCCTTACTCTCTCTACGTATCAAAAGAAAATACTTTCCTGACTCTGCTGCAAACCTGCTGGTTCTGATCCCAGTATGGTACTGTCAGAGGGAGCATCACTGTGGGGTGGGGGAAAATGAACTGAAAGGACCTGAAAAATAAGTGTCAAACTTAACACTCTGCTTCTGTTTTCCAAGGGGTTTCCCTCCTTGAGATTCGTGGGGATGGGAAGAAAAGAGGGTCTGGGATTTGTGCTTTCTGGTTTGACAAAAACAGGCTGGAAGAGGGGTGTGGGAGCTAATGGCAGTAGGGCTTAGTGACGCTGAAAATTTTTCCCCAAAGGGTGAAGAGAAGGGGATCTGGGAAAGGGGAAGGCTTTGGGACATTTTCTACCTTGGCACCTGCCCAGAATGAGGCCTGGTTTATTTCTCTGTAGCTCAGCTTTCATAGGGATAGTTTCATTAATTTAATGCTCTTAAGAACATCAGCTGGGAGCTGTCAGTGTCCTGTAACACGGTGAAACATTTTTTCCTGGCTGGCTGTTGGAGGAACGAGTCAATTCTCCCTGGTCCAGGCGACATCCTTCGGCTCACAGACCTTCTGGCTCAGGACAGGCTTTTGTGTCTTCCCTCTGCAGCTCCCTTTTCCGTTCAGCTCCTCCTTGGCCTGCTCCATGGCTCTTCTTTCTTTTCTCTTCTGCTGTCTGCTTGCCTGCCTGCATGCTGTCACAGCCCGATGAAACCAGCTCCCTGCTCTCTGTCTGTCTGTCTCTTGCTGGGCGGTTTCACACCACGATGGCATCTTGTCCCTGCAACGGCAAAGCCTCCGTCCTCCCGCAGCCTGCCAAGGTGTTCGGTGCTCTTCCCCTCCTAGCTCAGCTGGCAAGCATGTGCCTGCATGCCGCAGCCCTCCCTGCGTTGCACACCTTTCCACACAACACCCTCCACCTCCCTGTCAGGGTGGCTCCTCCTGAGCATCATAACCAAAGTAAAATCCATTAAACTAAAGGTAAAGTATCTTTTTCTTCTTGAAGTAGCTGGGTTTTAACTCTTCAAGTACCAGAGACGTAGATTGTAAAAATAACAGAATCTCATGGTTGGAGGAAGCTGTTTTGCCCTTTCTAACTAGCCATGACCTTCCCAGGGCTCCTTGGCAACTCTCCTACTCAGAAATTGCAGAGTGCAAAGCATGCGTCAACAGGCAGGGGTGGCAGGGTGGGTGCTGTGAGGCTGCATGTGCAGGTGTAGAGGAACAACGGGACTTTCTTACCCTCTGTTCCTTCCTAAGAAAGGATGTTTCCCCCACCCATTAGCTCTGCTCTCCTTCCCTTCCCCCTTCCTCACAGTATACGATCTGAACAAAACTTATACAAAGTCTATGGTACCTAAAGGGTTAAAAAACATTGTATTGTACAAGGTCAGTAAGGGTCATTCTTGTGGCTTGGACAGTCAACTTTAAAGCATGTAAAAGATGCAGTTCAGGTGAGTACTGGCTGGTCTCAAGCGGATTCACAAATACAGTCCACCCTGTCGCTCTGCACACACTCGCCTCTGTCCTGGAGCCCGGGGGAGGGGGGGAGGGGTTCCCAAAGAGCTGTCTGCCTGATAAAAACACACCAGCAGACAAAGATGATGATCTGCTGGCCGGGGGGGCTCTCGCCTGTGCTGCGGCTCCCCTTCCATCAAAGGGGCTTGTTGCAGAGGCGGGCTCCCAGCCTCCGGTTTGGGCTGCAGGACTTTGCCTCCTGCATACAGCTCCCGCCTCCTCGAGGCCGGCCCCACGCGCGCACGCACGTCTCCAGGGTCACGCAGGTTGGGCTGGATTGTGAAGGAAACTCACAGTGCCATGAACTCCCCAGATGCGTCTCCAGTATGGCCAGCCAGCACTTGGTGGCTGTTTTCATCCAGGTGCTGTAGTCGAGAGTGACGGGGAGGGGGTCTGGGTGAGATCTGGGCCTTCTCCCCCATCACCCACCCACCCCACCTTTTTGACCAGAGAAAGTGCAAACCATCCCAAAAGAAGGCCTCGCTCCAGGGCCTCTCGGTAGGTCCCTGTGCTGGAGCGTAGAGGGTGAGTGAGCAAGCGAGCGTGACCATGCGCAGCAGCTGCCGGTGCAAACAGTGAACCCAAGTGCCAGCTGGAGCTGCGGCTCTGCTTACTGGGGCTTTCATAATGAGTTTCAAGATGGAAAGGGTAGGTCAGGTCAGACCCTCTCTGCAGTGGGTTTCTCAGCCGTGGTGGCTTTGGCTGGACTGCTAAGCAGGAAGGGTGGCTTTTAAACTACCAGCCCCTGATAGGGAGAAAAAAGAAGCAAACAGCATCATGGCAGGCACTGGAAGAGGGTTGAGTCTTTTCCTTCATACCCTGAAAGGGATTTGAGTTGCTTCTGGGGTGCGGGAAGGAGCAGTGCACCTCTGTTCTGAAGATGTTGGTGCTGCATCGATCACAGCAGGTGGAGAGAGCTATAGGGGGAAGGAGATCCGTCAGTGGGACTCTGCCGCCCTGCTCTCTGGTCTCTGTACAGGTAACTTAGCAAAATACAATAGATTGGGGTCCAAAATTGCCATTACTGCAATAGCTAGGGTTCTGCCGGCAGCGGGGGAGTGACTCCATGGAGGGAGCTAGCAGCGGGGCAGGGTGGCATTTCAAAAGCCAGTCATGTGCAGAAACCCACCAGGAGCTTGGTCTGGCCTCGTAGCTCAGTTTCTCTTGTTCTCTCGTAAGAAAGTCTTATAAATTAGCAGTTGAAGCGTGGAAGGTAGGTAAACAGACTGGGAATGTTCTGGAAGGAGTTACTTTTTATATCAGTATTATTTTGTTATTATGATTTCCTTTCTGATGTGTTTTTTTTTTTTATTTTAAATTACTGGCTTGATTTATGTTCTGTTTTCCAGTTTGTTTGTTACTTTGGGTTTTGTTTGTTTGACATATTTTGTATTATTTTGCGTGGCTAGCCATGGCCAGGGATCGTCACCCTCTGCAGTGGGATTTCTGAGGATAAGGGTTTCATTCTGCCATTTTAAATACAGCTAAAGCGTAGCAATAAAGCATGAAAGTAGGAGGACAACACCCAAAATGTCCTACTGGACAGAGCGCTCAGCACTGCAGCATAAGGACTGTCTTTACCCCTTCTGCAAAACCCTGATTTCTGTTTGATGGAGGCATACACAAAGCACACGGCTTTCATTCCAGTGTGAACTGGGAGAAGTGTGACTTGATTTAGCAAAGTCCTCAAGGAAAGCTGGGCGTAAACATCTGTTTGTGACTCAGGGATGGGAGTAAGAGATTTGAAAAAAATCATTCCTCAGTAAAACTTTTTGTTGATTGAAAAGCAACAGAGAAATGAGGAATGGTGACCAGCATTTATCGTCTCCCTTGCTTCTTGCAGGTGATGCTTTGGGGGCTTATAAGGACACCCCGGTTTCTGGTGGTGTCTGCAGAGATTTAAAAGCTATTTATTGCAGTTTGACCGTATTGGGTGAGATTGGATTTGCAGATTTGCCTTGAAAATATATCCCCCTCTCTGCTCGCCTGGGCTAATTGGTTGTAATTAGTGACTGAAAGAAATCTGGTCTGAGATTGCCCAAAGTAACCGGGAGGGTTACAGCCGGGGTACAGAAGTGGAAGGCTCTTTGTCCAGACTTCACCAAGGTCTCAGACCTGTGGCATCCCCCTTGACAAATCTGTGTTTCTTGCAGTTCACCTTGTATCTCAGGGCACGGCCATGGCACAGCAGCGTGCGCCCCGGCACGTAGCGTCTGACGGAGCTGGTGGCAGTGTCCTGCTTCCTACTGAGCAGACCACGTGAAAAATCACCTGCTATAGCTCAGTAAACACCAAAATGAGCAGCCCTGCGCTAGAAAGCAGTGGTTTATACCTTCCCCATCGCCTGAAAATCAGCCCTTAGACAGTTGTCTGCTGCCACTGTGAGAATATGCGGCTGTTTAGGGCCACGTTTCCAAAGGTGTCCTCCTGGGACTTTCAGAAATACCTTGACGTAGTTCAGGCAGTGAGTGCAATGGGAGTTAGACCTGCTGCTGCTTCTGAAAATCCCCCTGGGTACCTGAATACCTTGTCAAACCCACTGCCTCCCTCCTTTGTAAGTCTTTTCTCTAAAACCCTCCTATCTAAACACATTGTGGGCTCATTGCTTGGCAATATCCTGGGCATTACCACTGTGTTTTTTCACCTCCTTCAGTCTGTGGACAACTAATAACTTCCATCTGAAGGTGTAGACTCTTAAATTTAAGCCTCCTGGCAAAAGATTTGCTTTTCTTACTTACTTTTCACAGATCCCTTCAAAGAAATTCAAGATCTCAGAGACTGCAGTTTGGAAACAAGTGTTTTACCAGGGCAGGATTTGCCAGACTGCTGTAGAACAGGGAGCTAAAGGAAAAGTCTTTTATAGGGTAAAGCTGGGTGCTTATTTTGTGCCAGTCACACTTACTAGAAGCAGCAGGACCCCTCTTGGCTAGCCCGCTTGCTGGTTTAGTCCTTTGCTTTATAACATTTCAGTTTTGATGCCCCATTTAATTTCTGTTGGCTTTTTTTCTTTTCATTTAAAAAAAAAAAAGACAACAACAAAAAGCTCTCTTCTTTTCTAATTTTATCTTCCTAAACCAAATTTTTGTATGTTTTATTTTAGATTTTTTTGTTATCATTTTCCTTTTTTTTTTCTTTTATCTTTCCCATCTTTTGTTTTTCCCCCTTCTTCCCTTTCCCTCCTGAATTTTCCCCCCTCGTAGAACCGTCTGCCCCCCCTCAAGACGTAAAATGCGTCAGCACCAGATCCACCGCCATTCTGGTAAGTTGGCGGCCGCCTCCGGCCGAAAGCCAAAATGGCGTCCTGGCTGGATACAGCGTCTACTATCGAGCGCTGGACTCTGAGGACACGGAGCTTAAGGAGGTGAATGATATCCCCCCAACCACCAGTCAGATCCTACTGGAGTCCCTGGAGAAGTGGACAGAGTATCGCATCACTGTCGTGGCTCATACGGAGGTGGGGCCGGGCCCAGAGAGCTCACCGGTTATCGTCCGGACAGATGAAGATGGTAATTGCGCTTTTTCTGGTTTTCCCCTGAGTCCCCTGGTGAATACATGTCCCTGGAGTGGGCTTTCCCCACACCGGGGGGGGACGTGTCGAGTCCCTTCTTGTGGCTGATGAGTGATGCAAGAGCAAAGCCTGAACGGGGCCTCAGGGCAGCCTCCGGTACGCGACGTGCAGCATCCTGGCTGCCATCTCCCTAAGCCCCTCTGAGCGCTGGCTCTGTAGGGTTGTCCTTCCCTGCTTTAGGGTTGGTCTTCTGGATTTCTGGGTGGTTTTTTTAATACGAGCCTCTGAGCCTTAACTGCACCACTTTTCCTGAAAAGATGTTCTTACTGAGCAAAGAAGCAGCTGAGGCAGCAAAGAAATTAAATCAGGGGAGACAATTGCTGCCAGAATCTGTTTTAAAATATTAAGAGTGCTTCCCACACATTCCTTGTTACTAGCGCCTCTTCAAGTCAAAGTTTTGGTTAGTGGTAAAAAGGAAAAATCTCTTTCTTAAAGCTCAAAAAACCTTCAGTGACAAACAGTTCAGGCACCAGTTTAGTGGCCCAGCTGGGAGACTTTTCAGCACAAACACAGACAGCAAGACTTGAACTTTCCTGGTATTTCTACAGTAAAATAAACCCAGGAAAAAATATGAATGTCGGGAGAGCACCCTCACTGTGACGTGAGGTAAGGCCCTCAAATAATGTAGGTCAAGTAAATAACATAAGTAAATTCCAAACTTCTCAGGCTTTCTTCCTCCATCCCAAATAAAAAGAATTTTAAAAAAGCAACAGGTTTGTCCCCAGCATGGGTTTCCCTGAGCATCTGTCCACATCCAAATGGGTAGAATACCTTGCTCAGGGAAAGTACGGTTTCCTTGCAGATAAAGCTGTCATGCACTGTATTATTGTTACTATCATTGTCATCATCATTTCCGAAACTTCATCCCAAATTCCATCCAAGACGTCTCTTGTTTCCTGTCCTGAGATTATGCAGCAGCGTAACCACCAGCCCACCTGCCCTGCCTGAGAGAGAAAGGAACTCCAAGGGCAAGTGCCCCTCCACATCCTTTCCACCCTAATGCCCCACAGGCAGGACCAGAGCTTTTCTGGCTCATTAGAGATCAGCTTTGCCCTCAGAATGTGATCTGGAACTATATGGTTTCTTCCGTCTGAGCAAACTGGGGGCAAAGGAGCCTGTGGAAGAATGGCTGGGCTATGAGATGGGCCTGTTGCCATGCGTATCTCCAAGCCATGCAGATTAGATCCCCCAGAACTGCTTCCCTGTTTCACTGAGTTAAGGTCAGTGACAGATGAGGGGATATCTAGTTTAAGTCTCCCCCTCCTTTCAGGGCTGTAGATTCAGTGTATGTATGTCCCATAGGTGAAGCGACAGGCTCCAGTTAGAAATCCCCAAATGACTCTTACCCCTTCCTTCCCTTCCTTGCAGTGCCCAGTGCGCCGCCTCGGAAAGTGGAGGTGGAGGTCCTGAACTCAACCGCAATCCAAGTGTTCTGGCGCTCTCCAGTCCAGAACCGCCAGCATGGCCAGATTCGTGGCTACCAGGTCCACTATGTACGCATGGAGAATGGAGAGGCCAGGGGGCTGCCCCAGATCAAGGATATCATGCTGGCTGATGCCCAGGTAAGGACTCGCCTCCTACTCCAATCTCCCATGGAAGGTTTGAGGGGGTGGGTGCTCCAGCCGCCTTGTCTCATCCCAAGCAGCGTAATGCTGGAGAAAGTAGACGAGTGTCTCTATGACAAGGTATATGTTGTCTTTCTGCAGTTCATTTGCACTCCCAGACAATAGCTATTGTGGAAGAGTATGAACTGCTGTCCCAGCACTGAACTAAATACCATCCATCCTCCCTGTGTCTGGGAAGTCTTTTAAGACAGGCAAAGGCCACAGTGGAATCTACTCATTTCTCCCACTCTACTTCTTCCTTCATGCTGGCCTGGTAACTTCTGACCTTGTGTGGCTGCTTGCTCAGGGACTCCTTCCTCATGCTGTGTCTCTGTCTTTCCCTTCTTTCCCCTCTTGTATTCTCACGTGCAAAACCTCTCTTGTTCTCTGCCCAGTGGGAAACAGATGACACTGCTGAATACGTAAGTAAAAAAGTAAAAATCCTCCCATCCTGGTTCTGTCCCTTCCCTTCTCCCACTTCCTGTTGTGATGTGATATTTTCCTTTTCCTTGATTTTTTTGGCAGTGCCAGTGTGCCTGTGTTAAAGCCTTGTCGCTGGCGTTCCCATGCATTGTCCCTACCCCGTTCACTTTGCTCTGCAACCCTGTGTGATTGCATAGTTTGTCAGCACGCAGCGATACTGCAGGGGTTTCCCCTCGGCTCCGAAGGAAAAGTGAGACTCCTGCTCCTCCATGAGGAGGCAGATGGGACACTGAATTTGGGAATGCCTTGAACATACGCTTAAAGATGGGCTGGTCTGCAAGCACCTCTGGCTTGTGTCTGAAAAACATAGGCTGAAAAGCATTGGGTATTCAAAGCCCCAGAATTCCTAGTTATCAGGGCATGAACAAACGCCTTGTGCCCTTAAAGGGCCAAGATTCTTAGATCCTCGTTGATACAAAGCACTGAATCGCTATTGGTGCTTTTACCTTTTAAGTAGGCCTTGAAATCAGCTTGGCTGTTTGGTATTTGCTACTTCTGCTAAAATGCTACATGCTTTCTGTGATCTTAGAGCTACAAAGCAGTAGGAGAAAGCATTTCCTTCTTGGAATGGCAGGGTCCCAAGATAATGCAGTACTAAACTGAGTGCATTCATGTCTCCTAGAGATTGCCAAGTGCCCTACAAAAGCGAGGGGCCTCTCTTACAGGTGGAGAAACCGAGTCACATGAAAGGCAAAGTCTCTTGCCTAAAATCTTAATTAAACTCAGTGGCAAGTGTGAAAGCAGAACAGGTTTCCTGACTTCTAGAAGACAGAGCTGTCTCGGTAGCTAATGGCTTCCAAACTTGTTGATCAGAATCTTGCTGTTTTGAAGTCCTGCTGTTCCACTCCCTGCTCAGCCTTGGGGGCAATATAGATACTTTCAGGGCGAGCAAATTCTTCCCAAATGCTGCTCTGAGATTTAATATCGAAAGCACAAAGTGGCAGTGGGAATGAGGGGAGAGGAAGGCCATAAAACGTATGCAATATTCGCATCTCCCTCCTTTTCAGGGCCTTGGAGAAAACCCTGCTGCGTATGCTCCCATCCTGTTTGATTTAGCACAGGTATCCCTTTTGAGAACACAGCCCTTTGGAAGGGCTGAATACTCCATGGGAAAGGGCTATTCTTGAGGCCAGTGTTCTAACAAAAGCTCTTGGGAGCCAGGTGTGGTGAGGCTGATAGAGGATGGAGGGAGGGTGCTGGGGATTTAGCAGAGAGCTTCAGCGTGCAAGTAGAAAATGTCATCTTGCACTTTGCGTTAAAGCAATCCCTTTAATATTATGAAGGCATTAAAAAAATATCTCTGAGGAGAGAAGGGAGGGGGGTAATGGAGAAAAAAAATGTAATCTCCTTGAAACCGCTGAGACCTCCTCTGAGATGGCATAGCAAAGAGGAACGCTTTGAAGAGCGCAACAGCGTTTTGATGGCTGAAGCAGTTTGTGTTGAGACAGGGAGTTTGTGAGAGGTAGATCTGGAAGAGAACCCATTGAACCAGGGCCCCGCAGAGACGTGCTGTGTTTACAGAGGGACGGTTTGCAGCCGAGGTGTGTGTGCCTCTAGCTAAGGGAGTGTGGCACTCATCCTCCTGCCAGTTGCCACATCTACCCAGTTGCCCCAGAGTGTCTCGTGGTTTCCAATTCAGTGAATGTTCCTGCATGCTAGAAAAGGGCTGAGACTCCTGCAAGGAGGAGAGATCTACCTGTGCCGTGTGCACCTGAATATTTATATGATTTTCCTTTGGAATCTCACAAACAGGAAATGATCATTGCTGGGCTCCAGCCTGAGACTGCATATTCCATTACCGTAGCCGCCTACACCATGAAGGGAGATGGTGCTCGCAGCAAACCAAAAGTGGTCACAACGAAGGGTGCAGGTAAGAGTTTTTTCCTGAACTGGTGGGATTCACCAGTTCCCTAAAGCCAAGAAGCTCTTCCTCCAGACTCAGCTTCTTCCATCCTACTCCCTTCATAAAGGACAGACTTGCAACAAATGCCACGCTGCCCTGCAGACAGAATTATTTCTTGTAAGGCAGAAACGCCTTCATTCCTCACACTTAGCCCTCACTAAATGGCATAATTTTCTGTCCAGTGCTGCAGAAAGCCCAGACACACCCAGAAATGCAACAGAGGATGAATTCATTGCTTATAATCTCTTGCGCTGTAAATTCCAGTGCACCAGAAGTAAAGAGAATCTCTGCTTGGTCTGAGACTGTGTAGCTTTGATGGTTGGTGCACACAGGTACCCTGGGGAACAGGAGAGCCAGAGGTCTGCTGTCATGGTGTTGACTTGCAAAGATCTGAAAAGCAGCAGGAAGCCAGTGGTGGCTGATACTGCCCACTCTTCTATTCTTCTAGTATCGTGTCTGAATATACATCTCCTCTTCGCTCAGGACTAGCAGAGGGAAAAGTACTGACAGTAATGACCTTTCCTTGCAAGCGTTTCTGGGACCTGGGCTCTGTCTGCACATACCACCCAGATTCATTCCTCCCTTTGACCTGTTCTTCGTGGCAAAGTGTCTGTCAGCCTCAGTACAGAGGATGTGGTGCCAAGCTAGAATGGCACGGCCTGAGCAGAGGAATGACAGAGGGCAACAGGGTATCCCTTGCTCCTCCAAACAGTTGTGCTGCAGGAGAAGAGAGGTGTACACTCCACCTCTCAGCAGCTGCATTCCTGTGGTTTGTGCTCTCACAGCTAAAGCACTGCTCTGCAGTATGGGAAGGGTTTCGTGCAGTGGAGGGAGACTACGCTTCCCAAACCCGGAGTTGTCCCTCGTCCAGCCCATCTCTCGTTGGGCTCTCATTGCCTCCTCTCACCCCATTTTGCTAATGCTCTTTCCTTTGTTCCTGCTGTCAGATGATGCCTTTCTCCCCCTTTCATTTCTTTTCTTTGTCTACTAACTTCCCAACCCTGGCTATCTGTTCATTTTCTTCTTAGTTTTGGGGCAGTCATCTTTACCCTGCCTGTAGCAGCTGACATAAACTGACATCATCCCTTGTTTCTGGAAGAATATTGCTCTTTGCCTCTGCAGGGACTGAAGGCCTACGGTCAGTGAGCATAATTAACCTGGAAACCTCTGCTCAGGCTCTAGAGGCAGCACAGACACTCAGCCGAGCGCACAGGACAGAGAAGGCTCAGGAGCCCTGGCCTGGAACACACAGGGCTGGAGCCACGGCTGCCCTTGCCTTTTCCCTGTCCTAACTCACATCTTCATCTCATTTTATGTTCTTGTGTTCAGACAAGTGAATGGGATTTCAGCCTTTCTCTCCCCTCTTGCCTCTCCTGCCTAGTTAAGAGAACAGTACACAGGAGAACAAGGTTGCTTTCCAGGACACCGATTCCTGCAGATGTTAAAGCAGGGTGCGTTTGGATGTCAGCATCCAGGCTTCTTTCTTCATGCAGTGCACTGCCAGAAGCCTTTTCCTTCACTCTCCGCCTTCTCCTTCCCCCGCCAGCTTTGCCCATGTTTCTTCTCACTTGCTCCCTGGTTCTCTCTTCATGTTTCCTTCTTCCAGAGGCTCTCTACCCTTTTCATTTTTCTCTCCCGGAGCCTTTCTCTCTGCCTCCCTCCCTTGTCACTCTCTCTTGTCACCCTCCCTCATCTCTCCCCATTAGGATTTGCAGTGCAGGTGATCAGTCACAGAGGGATGTTTTCTCCGGCACAGCAGCTATTACCCAAAACTCAATTTCCCCCAACTTGAAATAGCTATTTTTAAAAAATCTTTCAAATGGCTCTGTAACATTCTTATCTTCTTTGCAGTGTTGAGTCAATATACCTTCTGAGAGGAGAGATTTCTTTCTTTATCATTCAGGGCTAGGGGCTGAATTTAAATACAGCAATACATCCAATTTTCTCCTTTACTGTCCAAACCAATTGCCAAATAAAACACTTTCCCCCCCCTCCGTGCTTTCTTCTCACCTTTCTTTCAAACAATATTTGTTGTGCAAATGTAATATTTTCAAGCTCAGCTGATTATAGTAACATTTGTGATAAAAAACCAAAACGTAAAGGTAATGGCATTGTTTTTCTCTTTAATGTGTTGCTTCGGCGTTTCCAAGGGATCTCCCCCAGCACTGTTCCTAGCCATTCTCTGGCAGTTTGAAATGCATAAAGCGTTTGTTTCAGAGACAACCCCTCATCCCCACGCTCCAATGTCGGTCGATGCAGCAGGCAGAGTGGCTTCCCCGGTCTGACTCTGCCAGGATCCCTGCGTGGGCAGCATCCTTCCCTGCCAGCGCCCTCCTGCCCGCTTCGTTAGCCACACTGCCCACAGCTTTCCAACCTGCTGACCCTCACTCAGACTCATGCTGCTAGAGTGGGACGGGATCTCTCCTAACTCCATTCTCCCTCCTCCTGTTCGACCAGAAGAAACACTAAGGCGGAGAGAAGGAAATTAGATCTCTAATAGTGGAGTTGAGTGTAAATGACGCATGAGCTGCTGGAATTAATGCTCTGGTTTCTCCAGCTTCAGGAGCCTCTGGACCTACACATGTCATTTAACTGTGGCTGTGGGCTTGCTTAGCAGCCAGGCAGTGCCAGGGCTCATAAGACAGAGGCGCAGCACTGCTGAGCTCCTACAATATCCCCCCAAATGTGGAGGAACTAACTGACAGGTTAAGGAGGGAGCTGACTGAAAACACACCAATACTCAGCTGTCTTTTTCCTTCCTCCAGAGGGGATAAACTGCACAGAGTAAGGAGCAACTCTCCCTACCCTCTGCCTCGCACAGATTTTGGCCTCTGTTTCCACTCTCTGTGTGATTCCTTCTTTCTGTACCCAACTGGGTGATCAGATGCCTGCCAGACTCGCTTAGCTGGCCTCATGCCTGCTGCTCAGGACCTGGGGCTGCCCAGACTTCCTTTCCCATCCTTCATTACTTCACCCTCAGCTGCTCTGGACTTCCCAGCCGGAGCCAATCTGTTCCAGTCTCTTTCTGCATGAGTTGTGCTGTGTAATGGAGAGAGAGGGAGAGAGAAAGGATGGGAGTTTGGGGGACTCCTGCATTCATTCTTCCCTGCCCTGGGAAGCAATCTGCTCAGGTGATTAGGACAGGAGGCTGGGAGTCAGGATTCCTGAGTTTGTTCTTCCCAGTGTGGGACAGTAAGTGATCCAGTGATAAGGGAGG
Organism: Phalacrocorax carbo; assembly: GCF_963921805.1. Classification (NCBI taxonomy): domain Eukaryota; kingdom Metazoa; phylum Chordata; class Aves; order Suliformes; family Phalacrocoracidae; genus Phalacrocorax; species Phalacrocorax carbo. The sequence goes on from NC_087531.1 coordinate 3,359,861, forward strand.
ACTCTGCACACCTTTCCATCCTGAGGAAAGGGAAGAAAATTATTCCAGAAATGTGTAAGCACCTCACAGCTGACACACTGGCAATGCACCTCATTTCCTAAACTTGATAGAGACCATGCACCTGTACAGCGGGTGGGCAGCAGCAGCAGCAGCTCGGTTTACAGCGGGATACACTAAAGTACACCGAGTCAAGCTGAAACCTTGCCTCTGATTTGAGGAACCTCTTGCTGCAGCTTAAGAATCTCTGCATCTCCTCACCAGCCACCCTGTCCCACGTTTGACTGATGGTGTCCCTCTTCTCTCCCAGTCCCAGGGAAGCCCATCCTGTCTGTGCACCAGACAGAGGAGAACACTCTTCTGGTGAAATGGGAGCCTCCGTTGGATGCGGAAGGCCAGGTGATGGGCTACCGGCTCCAGTTTGGCCGCAAGGATGTTGACCCCCTGGCTACCTTGGAGTTCACAGCCCTGGAGGATAAGTACACTGCTCCCAGCATCCACAAGGGCGCCACGTATGTTTTCAAGCTGGCCGTGAAAAGCCGGGCTGGCTTTGGGGAGGAAGCTGTGCAGGAACTCACCACCCCTGAAGACATCCCCAAGGGTTACCCCCAAATCCTCGAGGCGAGCAACATCACTTCCATGTCGGTCCAGTTTGGCTGGCTCCCCCCCGTGCTGGCCGAGAGGAATGGAGCCATCGTCAAATACACCGTGGCCTACCGGGAAGCCGGTTCTCCCAGCAACCCGCTGGAAAAAGACCTGCCCCCCTCCCCAGAGAACTCGTACACCCTCAACGGCCTCAAACCCAACACCGCCTATGATGTTAAAATCCGTGCTCACACCAGTAAAGGCCCCGGGCCGTACAGCCCAACTGTCCAGTATCGGACGTTCCAGCTGGATCAAGGTAGGACTTACCAGTTTCTCCTCCCTCTCTCTCCTTGTAACCGGGGCTGGTGCCGGGAGGCAGAGAGCTGGAGAGGTCAAGCCAGGCTCAGCCAGGCTCGTGAGTAAATGCAAAGCACTCTGGTCTCACACTCAGTCCCTCAGCTCCTCTCTGCCTTGTGCCAGGTAAGTCCCTTTTACCACTTTCTTCTAAGTTAAGTCCGGACACCCTTCTTTCTCTGGCACCTGAAGTGGGGGGCCAGTCGCTACACAGGTGGGAAGAGCGTTTTCTTCAGCTTTTGCAAACAGCCAAAAGAAAACAGGAAAATCAAAAAACCTCAAAACGTGACCTGGGATGGGTTTCCTCACCTGAGCATGTTCAGAAAGCCAGCACCTCGTTCCTGCAGCAGCCACCCAGACCCATAAGTGTGTGGGCAAAGCCATGCACCCTCCCTCACCCCTCCCTGGGGTTAGGCATGGGGACTGGGAGCGCTGGGAGATGGGCCTTGGCAAAACTCAAGCAAAGTGTGGAGGAGGGAGCGAGCCCTTCCATTCCTGCAGTGGCTGCCAGAGCCAAAGCCAGACTGGCAGGCCTTTCTGCCAGTGCCTGACATTGTCTTCCTTCTCTTTCTTGCTCTTCCTTCCCTCTGCTGCCTTTTCTTCTCTCTCCCCTTCCTCCTCACTTTTCTCTCAGCAGTTTTACCCAAAAACTTCAAGGTGAAGATGGTGACAAAGACATCTGTCCTTTTGAGCTGGGAGTTTCCTGAGAATTACAACTCTCCCACCCCATACAAGGCAAGTGGAAGGGAAGAGTGAGAACTGTGTTCCTTCTCATTTTCCCGGGAGTCTTGTCCGTTGGTTTGAATAAGAGGTGGTAAGCAGGAATTGTGGATTCAGTTCTCAGATGGAGGCAGATAATGGTTACTCCCTAGATCAAGGACATGGGTTGAAAATCAGGGCTGTTGATTTGCATTCCCACCTCTGTTACAAAATCATTGTCTCCCTAGGCAAGTTACCACAATTTTCCCATTTCTGGATAAAAATTTCTCTTCCAGCAAAGTCTCAAGGCTTTGTCCTGCATCTGCCTTATACCTGGGGACCCTCATGAGCAGTGGGCACAAGAGACAGATGGCTTCCCACTCAAATGCCTCCTACTCCTGTGCTTGCTCCAGCTGTGGCAGAGCTGGATGGAGCATGGCACAGCCGAGTGCCCCGTGGTCTCTGCACACTGAAGCAATGGGGAGGAAGGAGTTTGGTTGCTTGAACAGTATCAGCCTTGCTCATGGTACAACTTTGCTGCCTCTTTGCCTCCCACAGATCCAGTACAACGGGCTGAACGTTGATGTGGATGGCCGCACCACCAAGAAACTCATCACCAACCTGAAGCCCCGCACGTTCTACAACTTTGCTCTCATGAACCGGGGCAATAGCATGGGTGGCTTGCAGCAGAACGTCGCTGCCTGGACCGCTGCTGACATGTTATCAAGGAAGCCAGAAGTGACCCACAAGCCTGATGCTGATGGCAACGTGGTGGTGATTCTCCCCGATGTGAAGAGCTCTGTGCCTGTCCAGTAGGTTTCTGTTAAACTGCAGGAGGGGGGTGCTCATGGGGGTCAGCCCTGATGGCTGGAGTCCACCGTACAAACCCGCAAGGGCGGTGGCAGGGGGTGTGTTCCCTGCATTTTTAGCCTTGCTTACTCTGGTCTTTTGGAGCTACTTCCCAGAGCTAACAAGGGGATGCTAAAGAAATGGAAAGGGAGTAAATAAGGAGATGTGTCATATAGGACTGCCGCTGAATCTAGGCTCGTGCCAGGAGCAGCAATAACAACTGTGCTAAATTAAAAATAAGGGGCTTGCTGGTTGGGCAAACCTAGCCTTCCGCATCAGTCTGTGCCCTCTCTTCTTCTGTGGCTCATAGAAGGAGATTAAGTCATTCTCTTTCTTCTGATTATTCCCAACTCTTAGGGCTTACTACATTGTGGTGGTGCCTCTGAGGAAGTCCCGGGGAGGACAGTTCCTCAACCCCTTGGGCAGCCCTGAGGAGATGGACCTGGAGGAGGTGAGCGTGGGTGAAACTGAAGCCAGTTGTAGGGAGAGAGCAAAGAGCTGTAATGGATGGGATGGTGACCTGAGAGCTTGGGAAGGGTGGGTTTGGGGTATCTGTGCTCCACGTTCTGAGTAGCTAAGGTGTGGCCAGTCTGAGAGGGATGCTTTGGCTCTCCTTCCTTCCTGCTCCCTTGATGGTGCTGAAGACATCAGGGCTCAGCATGTTCCTTTGCTTCCTCCAGCTCATTCAGGACATTGCCAGGCTCCGACGCCGAAGTCTGCGTCACTCCCGACAACTGGACTTCCCCAAGCCCTACATTGCTGCCCGTTTTCGCTCCCTCCCCTCCCACTTCATCTTGGGGGACATGAAGCACTACGACAACTTCGAGAACAGAGCCCTGGAGCCAGGGCAGAAATATGTCATCTTCATCCTGGCAGTGCTCCAGGAACCTGAGGCCGTAAGTGCTGTCTGCTTTCTCTTGCCCTCTTCAGATGCTTGTGCCCCTCTGTCCCCATTATCGACCAGAGGCAGCAGCTGCTCCCTCGTGAGCTGCCAGCAGCCCTGGTGCCCTCCTGGCTGTAACTCTCTCCCACCAGATGCCAGAGCTTGAGGTTTTTTTCTTTGTAAAGATCTTCCAGTCCAGCTGTGGAGTTTTTGCATGTGCCTGTTGGAGCTGTTTGTGCTTGTGTCTGCATGCAGCAAACGTGCTCTTCCAAGCAGGCGGGCTAATGATTGCAAGCGTCTGGTGCGCTGCTGCTGCATTTTGCCAGTCTCCATAGGCAGGACTTGTGGCTCCAGATCTGAGTCCAGAATGGGGGAGTACTGAACTATCCACTCTGGCTACACTCGAGCTCAGAGATCCCTCACTCAAACCCCTTTACAAAGAGTATTTTCTTGTAAAGGCTGTCTGTGTATTCCTTAGAGCAATGACCCTTTACACCCTGCTTTGAGAGCAGTGTGTCACACACCCTGGTCATTTCTGAGTTCCCCGCCAAGCAGAGGGGAGCATTTTAAAATGAAAAACTACCTGTGCTCTCTGCTCTTTTTACCACTTCAGCACCTCTGCTGATTTCAGTGGTGCTGTGTTTCGCTTTATGAAAACAACTGTTTGAATATTTACCTGCCTCCTCCCTCATGCACAATAGGAAGCAATCTAATACTTTGTTGTTTTTAAATCCCCCTATGGAGTTGTAGCAGGGAGCTATTTGAATTAAGGATTTTCAGAGGTTTTTTTTCCCAAATAAATATTTAGTTGTGTATTTGATATTAAAGGATTAGGCTGACACACTTCTGAATGGGTTTCTCAATCGGATTACTGCAGCTTGTGGTAATTTCTGCTTTAGAACAAGGTACTGCATACTCCCTCACAACAGCCTGGATTCACAGCAGCTCCCAAGTACGTGGCAGCATTTCAGCCTCGCTGAGAGCTGGTAGAGTTCAAGGACCCAGAGCCCAAGGACCCAGCTCCTGTTCTTGTCCTGTCCCAGATTTCTCAATCAAACCAGGGCATGCCGTTCTCCTCTGCGCATTTGAGTTTCTGTAGTTTCTGTGTAAGATGGGAGGGAATGCAGCCTTCCTGGGGTGGGGAGGTTGTAGCACTCACGAGAACAGGCAGGCAAGGCCCGCTAGTTAGGACCCTGATGGGTTTGAGTGTGCCTCTGATTCTCCTCAAGAGCCCAGCTCGCTGCAGAGGGAGCAGAAGAGACATATTGCATTTTATTAATTTATATTTAATTGTAAGGATTGGGTTTTTCAAGTGACCAGACTGTTTCTAAGCGTTAATTCTTGGTTTAATCCCTTCCCCCTTTCTCTGTAATCCCATCTGACTGTCAAAATCCAGATGGTTACACGAGAGCTCATAGAATGTGTGTGTGTTTGTGGCAGTGGCGAGGGCTCAGGGATGTGGTGGAGCATAGGCACAGTCAACTGGTTCTCCAAAAGCACCTTCGTGGCTACAAGGTTAGGTGAGCCATAGGCATGAGGCAGCCTACAGCTTCCTGTGAATGTGATCTTTCAGTGGCCTGTCTTGCCTGGAGCATTGGAGGAAGAAGATACTGTCACATAGATGCTCACAGAGAAGAGTTTTCTCTATAGATTGAAGAGGGCATTTTCTCTGCTATTATTTGGTTTGTGCTGCAGAGAGCTCACATCCTCTCTAGCAATTTCTCTTGTGGAACACTGTGTGCTTGCCCATTGTTTTCAGTCCCCGTTCCATCTCTGAACTCTGTTCCACAATCTCTCATGTCTTCCAGACTTTCGCTGCTAGTCCTTTCTCCAACCCCATCCAGCTGGATAACCCTGACCCACAGCCGATCATTGATGGAGAGGAAGGGCTGATCTGGGTCATTGGGCCCGTCCTGGCCGTGGTGTTCATCATCTGCATCGTCATTGCCATTCTACTCTACAAAAAGTAAGAGATGCTTCTTGCCCAGATCTGTGACCATTCTGAATGTCCCCAGCTCTAGCCCCTAAAGGGAATTTCCTCCTTGGTCCTGTTGTTGTCAGCTGAGGACAAATCCTTCCACCAGCACCAGAGAGAGGAGCCCTGAGGCACAAATGCCAAAACAGAAGGGTCTGACTGGCACAGGAGGCGTTAGCAGTGGGCTGCAGGGATTTGCTGCTTCAGAGTCTACCCCATAGCACTCTCAGTAGAGCTGTGCTTGTCTATAGACAGTCTGTCGTGGCATACACGCAGTGAGTCTGTCAGGCCTCTTGCCTGTCTCCTCCAGAAGAGCTGCTCACAGCCACAGCCTCGGGCCCCCCTTCCTGTGCTCTGTGTGTGTGTGCGCACGGTGGGGGTGATGCAGAGAAACACCTCTGTGCTGTGGATCAGCAGAGACCTCCATTGTTCCCAAACTGGTTTTCAGCTGGAGTTGGGAGACGAGAGCAGCAGCAGCAGGGGTGTAGTGTGAGTCTGCAGGAGAGAGGAAGGAACGACCCCTGGAAATCTCTCCCTTTTCCGTGGCTTTCAGAGGAGCTCATGGTGCATGGATGGGAATGGGGGGCCCCTGAGCACACGTAGGCCACACTGTGCAATGAAAGAGAACAGGAAAGGAAGCAGATCCTGAGCAAAGTAGATCAAGAAAAGGGACAGGAGGGCATCTATGGCCAATGCAGGGGTGTCCTTAGCTGGGACATCTCTTAACCCTGCTCCGTCTTTCCTCTGCACAGGTGTGTTTGCTTACCCACATGGGTGTGTCTTTTGCATCCCAGCATGTGCGAAGCTGCTGGACACACAAGTGCTCTGGGGCCAGGGTCTCAGGTGGTTCTTGGTGTTCGTTAGCACTTGTCTAAATGGGTTATCTTTGCTGGTCCCACCTTCCCCCTGTGTTACCAGGGTTAGAGCTGGGCAAATGCTTCCTCTTTCCTCTGCAAGTCCTTTCTAACCTGAACATTTATCTTGTCTTCTCTCCACTTACTGCTTTCCTGGACAGCAAGCCAGACAGGTAAGAGCACCGGATTTGCCATTTACTTAGGTTCTTTCTTGCCATGTGTTAGGCAGTGTTTCACTGTATGTGGTGATGGGGCTTTGCTGGTACAGTTCCTACCATGTTTGAATCAGGGCAGAAAAAGCAAAGAAAGCCCATCTTTCTCCTGCTTGTCCATTCCTAAATATAATGGCCCTTTCTCAAGCTGAGCAGCAGAGACAGTAAACGGCTCATAAAATGTTGGGTTAATGGAGCAGAGAAACACCCATTTGTGTTGCAGTCAGAGTTGAAAGTGGGTTTTCTCCATGTCTGACCGCTCCATACAGACTGTCCCTGAGCCACTGGTGAACTGGAAGCAGAATCTCACCAGCCGAGCTGTCCTCGCCCCACCGCAAAAGCTGTCCTTGCCCCATCAGCCAGGGGCTTCTGACAGAGTTCGTTTATGACTGCAAAAATGAGACTGATTTCAAACCATTTCCGAGGCTGGGAGAGCTTTCACTGGAAGTAACTGATGGGTTTAGCCAATGAACTATTAACAGTGGTTTCAGAACTGTGGCAAAAATAAACTATTCCCAAACTGCAAAGTGGTGTAATTCCAAAATGCTGCCCCATGCAGTGCTGGCAGGGCTCATGCCACTTCTTCTAGCTATTAATGACATTAAGAGACAGCTAAAAATGTACTGAATAACCTCCTCTCTGCCTAAGTAATTGCCATTATTGCTGCAGGAATATTATTGGAGGCTTCTGTGCAACCCAAGCAGGAGAGGCGAGGAGCTCTACAGCAATCTTGCTAGAAGGGTTAGGACATTATTTGCAAGCCTCAGGGTGTGGGTACACGTTCTCTGCCCGCTGGAGAAGTTCTGCTCCCAGCAGCTTGTCACTGTTCCCTTGCCAGAGGTTATCGCATCTCCAGATCAGCACTGGGCTTTGCTTCCAAATTCTTTCCAAGGAGAATGAGCCAGGTCAGCAAAGACTTTTCAACTGCCTCAGCTAACCTAACACATTTTGAGCAAAATATATTAGGAAGCACTTACACGTGCAGCTCAGCTGGCAGGTTGGAGCGTGCTTCAGCTTCTGGCAAAGAGGTGAAGCAGATCTCAGCAGACACAGCTGTGATGGGAGAGGATGTGTCTACGCTGGTATTTTTTGAACCCAGAGTTTTAGTATTCTGCAGATCAAGAAAGGTTGAAAAACCACTGCTCTGACTTCTCTGTCTGCAGCAAGGCACTGAGAGCTCCTGAACAAGCCAACAGAGCAATATCAGTACTTTATGTCCAAGGTCATGGCTGGGAGATCCTGTACTTTTCCAAATGATTATGTTGGCTCTGGTTCTTTCAGGCTGAAAATGGCTTGGCCAGAATTGGAAGGTTTCTGCTTGCAGAGCTCTGCAGAGTTCAGTGGAGGCTTGTCTGTGCCGGGAGGCTGAGGTGTGAGTTCACAGCACCTCCGCTGCTCCGTGCTGCCTGTCTGTACTGCTGTGAGAAGGGGGAACTTCCAGACTTGTCTGAAAGCTGCTGGGCCATTGTAAACCCATCAAATACAGCCCTGACAAACCCTTCCAAACCTCATCCCTTTTCTGATGCATTTTATGTAACTTGCATCCTTGGCTGCATCTGGCCCTGATCTCAGTGGGAGCTATCTCAGGTCTGAACGTGGCTTGAGTAGCTGAAAAGACTAAAAGACGCTTTGTCTTTTTGGTTTTTTGTTCCTTTTTTTTTTCTTTAAAAAGCAAACGGAAAGATTCAGAGCCGCGGACGAAGTGCCTCCTGAACAACGCTGAAATCACCCCTCACCACCCTAAGGACCCTGTGGAAATGAGGCGCATCAACTTCCAAACTCCAGGTAACCGGCTGCAAACCAGCCTTTCTCACTGGGAAGGCAGGAGTGGAGCAACTGCCCTTTCCTTAGTCCCTTCCTGCCTGCCTGAAGGCTGCCAAGAAACCTCAAAGCCTCGCCTCTGCTAAGCAAGCCTGCTGAAAGAAACCTTTGCTAGGAAACCTCAAGGACCTTGCACAGGCTCTACAGGCACTAGCAAGGCAGGAAGAAGGGCTTTCCTGGATACCCAGCTAAACTGGTGCATTCTGGGCTGCAAGTGCCGTGGCCGTACCAAGCTTGCCAGACCACCAGTGCTGCTGTGCAGCACCATGCCTTGTGCAGGGACATCCCCGGGGGTGGTTCAGATGAAGCGTGGCGGGCTGCCCGGCACGCGGTGCTCAGGCCACACATGTAACTGGTGCTTTCTGCACACGTGCCAAAACACTCGTGTGAGGAGCCAGGCCTGCCCTGTGGGTTGTGCGGAGAGAGAAAGGCAGCTGGTTGCTTTGCACAGACGAGGCAGCATCTCCTCGCTTAGTGCAGATGCCATCCCTGCGAACAGCCGTAACTGTGCTTCACTCCTGGGCAGAGAAGCTCGAGGCACCCTCCTTTCTATATACGTGTGTCCCCATGTACATGCATGTCTAAGCTGCCTGCATGGCACCTCTGCAAGCCACCGCTGACACAGCCCAGCACAGGCATGTCCTCGCACAGACAGACACTTGGCGATGCTGAACAGTGCCTGCGTGCTGGGGCACACCTCTGCCTCCGAGTTCCTGGTGCTTGAGGATTTGGAAGGGAATTTATTGTGCTTTTTTGGGGCTGGCTGTTGTTTTCAGTTTGTTTGTTTTTTGGTTTTTTTTGCTGTTTTGTGCTTGTTAGTAATGTTTCTGCAGCTCCTGTTTCCCCTTCCCATCCCAGTCCTGTCCTTAGCGTTGTCTGAGTTTTCTCAGGGTGAGGTTGGCAAGTCAGTACATACCCAGAGGGCAGGGATCTGTGGGGAAGCACAAAGGCATCACTGAGCTGAGGGTTTCGTATCAAAAAGAGTTAGGAACAACGCGTTGGAATCAGCCCAAGATTAGGAATGATGGAGTCTCAGCTGAGGGATGGAAGCAGGCTTAATCCGGTATGCAGGGACTGAATGCAGAGCAGTTCAGCTGCCGTTAGGTCCCTAAATCAGCTCTTACTCAGTGGTGCTCTTGCAGGAGAGTCTGAAGGTGTTTGAGGTCTGCAGCAGGAGAGCAGTCTGCTGTCTCTCTGAGCATGTGAGGGGCTGAGCAGGACACTGCTTGGGAAGCTTGAGAGAATCCTGCTGTCCCAGCTGTTTTGCCCTTACTATAAGCAGCTTTTTTTGAGTGCCCCCAGCTGCAGCTCAGCAGCGGTCTGTATTTGTAAGGGCTCGGTGTTACATACAGGGTGCAAACAGGAGCTCCCTTTGGGAGCGTTCATGTTGGCTTCTGGGTGCACCAGGTGCTGACGTGAGACCCGAGAGAGCGAGCTGCACTTCTCCGTGTGAAACCTATGCTGAGATGAAAAGTTGGGGCCGTCCAGCTTAGCCTGGGTGCTAAGAAGCAGCTGGGAGTGCTGTTTCGTGTGGTCCCTTACTGGGTATTTCTCCCTGTCCCCGCAGGATAGCGGAGTCAGCTCAGGGCACTTCTGAGCCTCAGTTAATGGGATCGATAGATGAGTGAGTCTGTCTTCTGTTGACCCTGCTGTTTTGGTCATGCTGTACCTCTGAATTCTTGGTCTCAGAGGCTTGCAAAAGGTTAGCTAAGACATGCAAACCTGCCATTAAGGCTCTGCTAGGCAAAGGTCTGCAGATCTCAAAAGACTGCCTGGCTTTGTCTGGCCTAGCTTTAGAAAGATGATGCCACCTTTTCTTTATCAATTTAGCTAGCCAAAGAGTTTATCTAGCTAGTTCATTCTGCTATATAGTTTGTAAAGCAGTACGAGGTTTTAAAGGCTTTGGGAGAGTTGGTCACCTGCCTCCCACAGAATTTTGCAAACAGTTGGGTAAAAATGGAAACAGGTGGAAAATCAGAGCTTGAAGTGTGTTGGTGGTGATGGAGAGATTGTGGTGCAGTTCGCAGGGGGTCTCCATAGGTGCTGTCTGACTTAAAGCCATTTGAATTAAATAGATTGTGGTTTAGAAGAGGGCCTGTAGGCTCTTCTCCAGCCAGATGACCCAGGTCCAGCAAGCAGAGAGTCTCTATCCTGTCCCCAGCAGCAAAACAGAGGGGGGACGTGGGAATGGGAGCGTGCGTGAGCATCTGGGCAGCTCGGAGGGGGGAAAGCGTAGCACATCTTGGATATCCTGTCCTAGCCTAATCAGCACAAAAAATAACTTTCTTTTCCTCTTTAGATTTATGTTGGGTTTTGTTTTTTTATTAGCATGAAATTGTTTAAAAAGTGTTGTTGTTTTTTTTTTTACTGTTTTCTGCAGATTCTGGTCTGAGCAGCCCTCTCAGTGACCCTGAGTTTGACTTTGAAAGTTAGTTCCTGTGTGTTTTTGTTCCTGTTGGTTTCATTTTTTCCCCCCATTATTATTTTTTTCTCTTCAGTTGCTTTCCTTTCCGATTCTGTTTCGTTCCTGTTACTATTTCTTCTTTTTTTTGGCCGAATTCTCTGTATTCCTGCGGTGTTTGCCCATCTCATCCCTTTTCTGTGCCATCTGTTTGTCTGAACTGCACTTCCAGTTTTACAGTATCAAATAACAGGCCTTTTGCAAGACAAGGGTAGTCACAGCAGCAGAAGAATAGAGCCCCTGGTAGCAGCGTGGGACACTGTCCGTCCTCCTGTGTCTCTTTTGCTGTCTCAGGAGAAAGACCTGGGTTTCAAGGCTTCCTTTTCTTCCCATTGTCGAAGATGTTTCATTCTGAAGCTTGGCTAAATGTCCCTCATACTTATCCACAGGCAGAAAGCGACCTTTGTGCGCCGGCGTGTGAGCATTGTATGTGTGTGTGCCTGTGGTTTTGTGCTCATTGCTTCGTAACGTGGGGAAGGAGGAAACCGGAGCTGCAGCTGACGATCCCCTCACTCTTTGGAGAGAGGCACCCAGGCACCTTCTCATACCAGACGAGGAAAAGGGCCGTTTCCCAGCTGTGGCAGGTGTCTGTTCCTTGGCATCAGCTTGTTCCAGGAGCACAAAGACCAGAGGCCTCTCCATGTTCCTCCACACCCCCTGGGTTTCATGCAGAGTACCATCCAGCCGTGGTGATTTTGCAAGGATAAATGGGCTCTGGCCCGTGGAACAGATGTTAGGGTGACGTTTCTGGCGAGTTGGCTGGTGCACAGAGAATCAAGTCTTTTGTGATAAGATTAGAGAGGTTCAAGTGATTGAAATGTTAGATGAGACTGGCTCTAAAAGACTTCATCCCCATTAGATGCCAAGATCCCAGCTTTGCTGGGTGGGTTTGGGGTTTGATTTCTTCTTTTTTTTTTTTTTTAAGCTGGCCAGAGAAGTAGATGTGAGGTTTTAGCTGACAAATGTGAAGAATCACAGATGCTGCTTGGGCTGGAGCATTTTTCTGAACAGTTTAATGCAAATATTGGTCTCTTTGGTACTGAACACTCCTGTCCCAGTCCTCCTGCCACCTCCCCTCAACCCCGTTATTGTAACAGTGGGGGTTTGCATGGGGTTTTTTTCAAGCCATGCTGATCCCTAGATGAACCTCAGCCCACGGCAGCGTTCCCTCTGCCACCCTTGCCACTGCGGGAGGTCTGCCTGGGCGGCAGCCCTGCAGGTAGCCAAGGGACCGCTGAGCGGAGGAACCTGCAAGCCGTTTCCCTTCATGTCTAACTAAGAGTTATTGAATTAAAGCAGACAAAAGAAGCTGCTGCAGCTGACCTGGCAGCGCGGGCTGGAACCGCTGGGAAGTACCATTCCTGGCTCATTTAATATCAAACTCCTCCTGGATCTTAATGGGAACCCCGATGCACTTGGCATTTTGACCAGGAAAGTGTTTATCGCTGCAGAGTTTTCCAGTCTTCTTTATAATAAAAGAGCCCTAGAAATCGATCCGACAAGGAGACTTCTGTCTTTGAGAGCAGTAAAACAAGGCAAGTTCCTGTGTGTTCTCAGCCAGTGTCTGTTTGCAGCGGGGTGGAGCTGAGGGCAGGATGTTCCCCAGCAAAGAGGCAGAGCTGGTTTTCAGGAGCTGGTCACGCTGAGGATTTTTCCTGGAGCTTTTATGAAGGAAACTTGGGAAGTGCCTTCAAGGAGAATGTGACTTCTCATTCCACATTGGCACAGTGGGCCTTTCCCATGCAACCCTCTTGCTCAGAGGGAATGGCATGTATTGCTCCCTGACCTCTAAGCCAAAGAGAATCTGGGGTTTTTTTTCTTGCTTGCTCATTATTACTGGGTTTTCTGATTGTTATTTTTTTCCATTTAACTTACGTGTTCATCATTTTGGATTTCGTTTACGGCACTGCGTTTCTCGGCATGCTTCAGCAAATAATCTCCAGGTTTTTGCGCAGAGTCAGCTGGTGGCAGCTGGGCCGAGAGCTGCCTGGCTGCCTCCCAGCCCAGGTGGGAAGAAGTCAGTGTGGGGGTGACCTGCAGAGATCTGGAGACAGTTTATTGAGTTGCCAGTTGTTCTGAGTTGCTCTTACCCTACAGCTCAAGGTATGTTCAGCCCTTACTTTCAGAGGCAGAAGGACAGACATTGAGAAAAATGTTTATAATGTTAACTTGGTTTGGTTTCTGATCTCTGACGTCTCAGCCAGTGTGGGCCTCCTGTCCTGTGCGGGCAGACAGAGGCCCAGTTCTTCCAGACGCTCCTCATCTGCATCCGCTGCTGTGGTTCTGGGGTACACAGCAGCCACCTTCCAGTCCAGGGTGGGAAGCAAAGGAGAAATCCTTCTCCAGGCACAGTGGGCTACAGGACAGCAAAAGATTTAACTAGGAGCTTCTCCTTCGTGAGCTGGGAGGGACCTTCTGCCCTGATCCTCAGCAGAGTAGGATGGAGCCAGCGCAGCCTCTGGAATACTTTGGGGTTCTTTTTGTGAGCTGTTTTGGTCTATTCCCCCCTGCTTCTATTTTCAGCCAGACTTCCTTGTGCTGAAAATAGACATCTAGTTAGCTTAGGAGAAACCTGTTGGAGGGGTGACACCAATGCCCGCTCTGTGGCAGACTCATCCTGTCCCCAGGCCTGGGGGAGGCAGCATCTCTCTAGAAGTCACTGTAAAACTGAGGATGTCATGCTTGCTTTGCCATCTCTGTGCTGAATTTTCAGAGTATCTGACCATGCTGCTGCCACCGCCGCTGCTTTGTCACACACCAACACCCACGGGGCTCGAAATTCTCCCTGGCTTCCATCTCTTCTCCACTCCTGTCCTTCTCATTGGGGGCACTGCCCAGGGCTTCGCAGCATGCTGCTGTCCTTGCCTGTCCGCTGTCGTTCGTAGCGTGATCGGCTGGCAGGCAGCATGGGAAGCCTTTGGAAAAACATGATCCAATGCAGATGAGCAAAGCACGGAGCGCTTTTCCACCTCAATTTGTAGCATAGCTGTTTGAGATTATAGGACGGGAAGGATCCTTGCTCTTTCCAGAGCTCCAGCTGCCCTTCTCAGAGCAGGATGTGCAAATCACACCTCAGACTGAAAACCGAGTCTGCCTTCACTGCTCAGCCCCGTTCGTGGCTGAGATGTGCCTTCAGTCTGGCCAGTCTGATGCAGCGTGGCCCTCCCACTGCCAGCACATCTCCGAGAAGATCGAGTCAGCTCTCTGGCAGTTCTGTCTGCCTCAGTACGAGCACAACTAACTGTTGGTGCAAGGGCAGTAGGCAAACCAGGGTCGTGAGGCATTGGTCTCCCCAGCAAATTGTTTCCCATCCCCCAGACTGGGAAAGGGCAAGAGGATCTTTTTGCCTCTCCATCTCAAAGGTAATGACATCCCCAGCAGAGACTGCGACAGGGTCGGTACAGCCTGCCCCGCAGGTGGAAAAGGGAGGGTGAGGACAGGGCAGTGCTGGCCGCCTGCGGGCTGTGCTCTAGAAGGAACGTTATCCACCGGCCATGAGCGGGAAGAGAAGCCAGTACTCAACATTTCCGTACCTGGTTGCGCTCTTGGAGCGGTGAAGGTTAGACCACTGCATCCATGAGCTCACCAAGAAGCTTACAGAGCCAGTGCTGTGCAAAGGACAACTGAAAAGCCTCCCCTGCTTCCCCCCATCTGCAGTCCCTTCCCCTGCCCCACATCACCATGGTTGGCTGGATCCCTGCCCCTTCCCTTCTTTTGTGTTGGAGTTTGTTTATGATCATTGCGGGTGCTGTAACATTTGCTGCGTAGGTTCCTCTGGCAGCATTTGCTCATTTTAAGTCCACTATTGGGATCGCTAACACGCATCTGCTCTTTGGATTTTCCTTTTTGTTTTGCTCTGATTTACACATTGAAAATGGGACCATCACGGGAACACTCTCATTTTACTGTTTTTTTTTTTTAATTTCCTTGATTTTTATTTTTTACTCCCAAGGACACAATTTCGAGCCCTGAATTCTTCTCTTCTAACCTCCCTACTTTCATTGCAGATCTTACATTGTAATTTTTTTTCTTTTCTTGTTTCTTCTTTCTTATAAAATATGCAACAGTTGTGAATTTTAGTTATTATTAAATGAGATTCTTTTCCTACTGTCTTGTCTTTTAGGTATGCTCAGCCACCCACCAATCCCCGTTTCCGAGCTGGCTGAACACACAGAGCATCTCAAAGCTAATGATAACCTGAAATTGTCCCAAGAGTATGAGGTATGAGCAAGAGTGAGTGCTGTGCATGGGTTTGCAGAGCCAGGGAATAAGGAAATTCAGACAGGCCCTCATCCAAATCAACATAGCTTCATTTTAAGGATCTGGTTAGTTGAAATAAAAAAGTTATTTATGTATTTAAAATTAAATACTTGCTCAGTGCTTTGCTAGGTTCAATTCCAGATCATAGAAAAGCAGCTCAGTTCATGAGCCATTCCTGTCCAAAGAGTGGGCATCTTGGACAGGATCCGAGCTCCCTTTGTGGAGGAGGATGCATTTCTGGAAGATGCCAGACTGGTAGGGTGGGGTGTCCTTGGGGTGCCTCTGTCTTGCTGCTGAACATGGAGAGGACCAAGCCAAGGAACGTGATACCCAGTTTTAGATCGCTGAAGTTAGGTGAGATGAACAGCAAGTCCTCCACAGCTGACATGACCAGCAGCCACGGGGCTAAAGCTGAAAAAACAGGGTGATTTGTGCATTTTTTTGTCTTGTCAGGGTTTTTTGTGCTCTTTTTTTCTGCTTCCTGCTAATTTTTGATTACTCAAATGGGCTCCTGCAGACGACCAGCTGCAGCTGCTGGACTTGCATTTCAAATGACTATCCCAGACTGTAAAATTCCCACCTTGCCGAGGCTGGCAGGTCAGGTCAGTCCCAAAGCGGACTGGGGGGGGGAAGGCAAAGACCACCATAGCCCCCACATTACCGCTGCTGCTACGTAGCATCATAGTGTGGCATCCTTGTCGTCGGACAGGGAAGGGCTGCATGCTTGCACAAACCTGCTCCAGTCTGCTCACGCTATTGTGGCTGCATCAGCACTGGTTAAATCCCAGTGCAAATGCCCGGTGCTGCCAGGGCCGTCGGTATGCAGGTTGCTTTCACTGCACATTGAACATATGACTGAATTTTTTTGTTGGTGTTCAAAGACATAAAATGCCCTGATATTTTTAGGCTAATAACTAGTCTAGGCTGCCTAGTTCTGTTTGCAGGCAGAACGCGAGGGGATACGCTCTGAACAAAGGACTGGTTCCGCTTTCTCCCCGGTCTGCCTTGCAAACATCAGCACGCCTGAAGCAGCTCCATACTCACGGCTCCGCACCCACGGAGGGGGGGGTTGCGCGTTGAAGAAGGCACTTTTGCTCTGCTGGGGTCTTTCACCCCACCTTGGGGCGCGGGGGGAGCAGCAGCCTGTTAATATGCTCTATCCAGATTTCAAAGGCTGATTTGCATAATGCAATATCCCAAGTGCCCTGGCTTCATTCCAGCGCAACCTCCTCTAGTGGGAGAGCCAGAGCTAAACAAACATCGCTAATGAAATGAATGCAAGGTGAGATTAGAGGGATAGAGAGCAAACAGACACATTACAACAGTATAAATACCCATTAGAAATGCTCCGCAGTGAGAGTGCAAGAGGATGTTTGTGTCGGGTGGTTTTGTACCAGCGTTGCCACAACTACCGGAGCTGAGCTGTGCCTGGGGGGGCTCCAGGGGTGGCACGGGCAGGGGAGGGCAGCGGGTGCCTGGTGAGGGCCCACCCCTGCGAGCTCACAGGGGTGAATCCAGGCAGGCCTGTGCGGGACCCTGTCCCCACCAGCCAGGAGTGGCAGGCAGGGAGAGGGGGAGCCAACAGCGGGAAACACAACTCGGCATGCTCCTGCCAAGCCTCCAGTTGAGGCAAACCCCTAGGGCTCTGCAAAATGATGAAGGAATTAAGCCCTTGTTTTATTTAATTCTCTGGCTGAGGATTTAGAGGTAAACGTAATTAACCTAATTTCCATATCTGGGACAGCTGGACTTTAGGAAAAAAAAAAAAAGCAACCACCAAACCTGGCATAAATTACCAGGATGGGCAGAGAGGATTTTTTCTCTCCAGTGCATTTCATTGTTTACTCCTTCATCCCTTCCAGGAAAAAGCCATGTTGATTGAGTTTCTTAGGGCCAGGGCCCTTACCCCTTCTCTCTCCGGGGAGATGCGCTCCTCCCACCCTGCCGAGCCTGCCCCTGCCAGATTCCCGTGGCGCTGGCTCCCTGCTTTGCACCCGGGAGACCTTCAGCACTGAGTTTTCATGGACCCAAGTCATGCTGTCTCTGCTCTTCATGGAGCAGCTCCGTCCCCTCCTGCTGCCTATGGCAGCAAGGTTTTTCCCTGATGTTTCATGTCCTGCTTGCACATGTGGTTATAAACCTTGTCCTAGCTTAAATATCTTCTTCTCTAGGTATTAGTACTCACCAAGACACTGGTATATTTATGCCCACTTAATCGTTGTTTAGTTTAACTATGCACAGGTTTGGCCTCTTCATCATTTCATAAATGCAATCCTGATGTGATCGTTCCTGTTGTTCTCTCCCAATTGCCCGCCGTTTATCAGTGTCAGTAACGCAGGGCTGTAACTAATCTAGTGCAGCCTCGGCAGAAGTACGATCCAAGGTCTCTGTATTGCAGCCTGAAATTGCACTGATGCTTTTGCCACCGGGTTGCACTGCATCGTGCCGGGGGGGGAATTGTCTCAGGTATTGCTCTGGGTGCGCTTGGGGCCAAGGGAGACGGGACATGAGCACGCACTGCCACCGGGCTGGGGCTTTTCTACAGCAAAGATCGGTTCTTGAGGGAAGCAGATGGTGAATGCTGCGTTCCTCAGCTACATCTTCAGAGCCATGATCTGTCCCATGTGGAACACGGTATTCAGAGCTTGATTAGCTGCTTTTCCCGTCTCTGACTCTTCCCTTTTCTTTCCCAATTCCCCCAGTCCATTGACCCTGGCCAGCAGTTCACCTGGGAGCACTCAAACCTTGAAGTGAACAAGCCCAAAAACCGCTACGCGAACGTGATTGCCTACGACCACTCGCGTGTCATCCTGCTGCCCATCGAAGGTACTGTAGCATCTCCACTTCTACCTGTTAGCACCAGGCTGAAGTTGCTGCTGGGAAACATATTGCACATGCTCTTCTCCCTTCCCTGTTACCCTCTATTTATATTCTTCTCTTAGCATCTCCCTGGGAGTTTAGCAAGCAGGAGATACCTCCGTAAACCACGCATTTGTTAAGTTCTGATGACTGACATATTCCCTGGAGCTGCAATCTCTCATTTCAAGGGCTGGTTTATCAAGAACCTGTCTTCCCTTTACTTGGAGATCCCTGCTCAAGACGTTGCTGACTAACAGGAAGAATTCAGACCACATCATGCTTTAGAGCGCAGGAATGGGGCAGCGGGTGGCGATGAATGAGGAGTGTATCTGTATGGTGGATGAATGAGAACTAAGCACAGGACTAATTGAACAAGTGTGAGTGTCAGCAGCGTAGCGAAGATGTGGCTGCTGCGTTGTTCAGACATAAAGATTACTTGACGTGCAGCTCTTGCTGCAGTCCTGGCCCGTAAAAGGCTAAGAATAAGAAGTGGTTAGTGTTAGCCTGGTAGGTTTTAAATTGTTTCCTGAGCTGCTTACATGAGCGATGGTGCAGTCAGAGAATTTACATTAAATTTCACAACTTTTGGCTCTTGACAAGAGTTGCTCTGGTGCACACTAGGATAAGATGGGTTTTTGGTGGAGAGGAGATGGAGTTTAACAGGGCATCTGCTTTGGTTGCTGCTGCCGAGATAATATTCGACTTTTGACGTCTCTGGTTGTATGTGGCTGTGCTGAACAGATAAAGCATTTAAGGCCAGTCTTGCATTGCCAAGAGCTGATCATCTGAGCAGAGAGGATATGGGATGTCCTAATAACCCCCCGGTGAATGTAAAGGTTAATTCAGAAGCCTTCATGACAAGGGAATTGTGAGAATAATCCCCCTCTGCTGAGGTAAATCTGAGGGACATGGGGAAGCGGAAGAACCGTTCCTGGGGTAACAGCAGAACATGGTGATTTGCCAAAAAGCCGCACAAATCTGGATTGGTCTTGTCTGCCATTAGAGGATTTGCAACATTTCTCATTGTGAAGATGACTGTGTTCTGGCTTGGTTTTCTTCTGAGATTAATATTGTATGAGCCAAGGAAAGCAAAGTCTTCTGAAAGTTGCCTTGTCATTCAAGGGAAAAGGAGAAGAACACAAGTGTAGGAATGAAGGACGCTTTGGGTCTCGGCTCTTAGGAAAGCAGAAGCACGGGGCTGGACACAGGCAGCAGCCCTAACTCTGCCCAGGTGGCATCGTGAGGGACCGATGGTGCAAGTGTGATGGGCCAAGGTTTAACTTTCAAGCATCTGAGAGGTTCTAATATGTCTTGGCTGGTGTGTTCCTTCCTACCAGGCTGTATTTTACGCTGAGGGCTGGAAGGTGAAAGGAGTTGGAGGAATTAGTTGTTGCTTTCTCTTTGTTTTAAATCTGGATTTGTCAAGGCTGCAGATTGTCACTGTCTGCTTGGTCAGGAAGAAGTAGTGATTTTAATTCCGTGACTTCCCTGTAACTGGGCCTGTCACGCACCGAAACACTGCAGGAGTTCATGGCCACCATTTTAAATTACAGAGTGGACCCGAGGGGGCTGGAGAGGAGATTAATTCTGGAAGCTCAGCCTTGATCACGTTCCTCCTGCTGCTGCATAACCACCTTCCCTCCTGAAATTTCAGATTGGGAAGGAATGGGGGCAGGGAACCCTCCAGAAATTTAATCAAAAGCCATTTCTACCAGCAGCTGAAATTACCAAGTACCCTTGAGGACTGGCAGGCAATTCAGCGTGGATTGCACCTTGCCAGCAGAAGCAGCAATGTCTATTGCTACAGCAGGATGAGGACTAGCAACCCAATTTCATATTGGTACTGCTCCTCACCCTTGGCTCCCCTCGAGACAGGAGTTAAGCGTTCTGTACCAAGTTAATCATAGGTTAGCAGAAACCTGCCAACCTTGCCAGCCGCTCTGCTGTAAGTAGGAATGGGCCAAACTGCCAAAGAGTGCCAATCCTCCGTGCCAATCTCAGAGCCTCTAAAGCTGAACCTAAACGGCAGTGCTTGCCAGTGTCCATTTTAACTTCAGAGCAGTTTTCTCCTGCCATGTCCCAATCACTCTCTTCGCTCTGGCAGTACCTCCTGCCACTCATATCAAACCCCTCAGCTGTAACTCAATAGCCTGTAACTCATGAGAACAGAAAAAGAACCCCACTCCTAAAAACAACAGTGGACAATTTAAAGCAAGTCAAAGCCTGTAATTTCGATGCTTTTACTGGCTGAATCGAGCCTGGTTTTATTCCTTACTTTGTCCAGCTGTAGCTCCCTGCCTGGGATTATACTATGGACTGTGTAGCGCATCAACCAGGTGCATTTGCTGCCCAGACTCTGGACATTCTGGGACAAGGACTTGGGTTTGTCCTGTTTGAGACCAGCGAAGCAAGAGCCCTAGGCCAGGACTTTTTCCTCCTACTGGCAACACCAGTAAGAAGACTATGGTTTCAAGGCTTGATATTCAGTCTCTTTAATATATTTTGCAAGAAGTTGTTTGTCTCCCTGCAATGCAGACCTTGGAGGCAGGAGCTTTAGCTGGGAAGAACTAGCAAAGAGCCTGTTACTTCCAGCTGTGATTCTAGCCCACCAAGCCGTGAAGGCTCTGGTGTTTTGCAGGGGAATTATCTCTACCAACATTCCTGCAAAGATCTCCTCATGCTTCAAACTATATAAAGCCCTGCACAGTCTACTAACTTGCTTTTGTTGATTTAATACAGGAATTGTGGGCAGTGATTACATCAACGCCAACTACATTGATGGCTACCGGAAGCAGAATGCCTACATTGCCACGCAGGGACCTCTGCCAGAGACCTTTGGAGACTTCTGGAGGATGGTGTGGGAGCAGCGTTCAGCTACTATTGTTATGATGACTAAGCTGGAGGAGAAATCACGGGTAAGATGCATGAGAGGGATGACTAGTTAGTCATAATCCTGGGGGACTGGAGGGTAGAGTTGGGGAACAGCAAATCCCTTTGATCTGCAGCCCACATCTGTGTCAGTGGGGGATTTCTGCCTGCTTTGCCAGCACCCTGAAAGTTCAGTGATTCATTGCTTTTTGAAAAAACAAACCATTCACCCTGGAAAGCTGCAGCCTTCTTTGCAGCTCCAAGAGAAGAGGACACTCAATCCCATTGCATGCTTTGTAGGTCTGTCTTGGAGTTAATCATGTGGCAAGTTTCACATTCAGCTCTCTTGTTTAACAAGCCCCAGTACATTCACTCTAATCTTCAGGATCATTCCAGTCTATTGTCTACATGATTGATGTGGTGCATCAAAGCCTGTGCTTAGTCAGTAGGAGCTTTTCATGTGGCTGCCCCTGTCGTGGTGCTCTGGAAAGACATTTCTTGCCCCTTCCCTCCCCTTTGCGACCTGGCCAGCTTCACCTGTAACAACATCAGGGCAGTTCTGGAATGAGCTTCCCCTGCAGCGTAGGGTTTGTTCCAGCATTGAGCAATGCCTCCTGTCTTCCAGATAAAGTGTGACCAGTACTGGCCAGGCCGAGGTACAGACACCTATGGAATGATTCAAGTGACGTTACTCGATACCATTGAATTGGCCACATTCTGCGTTCGAACGTTCTCCCTTCATAAGGTAAGCTTTCTCCTGCTCCTGTTTTTCCCCAGGGATGGACTATGGTACAGGCAGGGTATGGCAGTGTGCTGGTACCTCACGTTGTACTTGGTGCTCTTTTGTCTTCGCAGAATGGCTCCAGTGAGAAGCGGGAGGTCCGCCAGTTCCAGTTCACAGCGTGGCCTGACCACGGTGTACCCGAGTACCCCACGCCATTCCTGGCTTTTCTGAGACGGGTGAAAACCTGCAACCCCCCTGATGCTGGTCCTATTGTGGTGCACTGCAGGTACTGATTTCCTTCACCTAACTCTTGCGTGGGGCCACCTGCCAGCGAGGCAGAAGTTCAGAAGGTTGTTCATTTGCACCTAGGAGACGCGTACAGTCTCCAAGCGAGTACCCAGCAGGCGAGAGCTGTCCTCTAAAGTGGATTCTCAGCCAGCATCTGAGGAGGATACTTGCATTTCCATTGAGCGCAGAATTTCCTGAGATGATGAGTCATTTAGTTTGCACCAAATCATTCAGACCTGTTAGCAATGGGAAGCGCCCTGTGCTGTACTGGTGTCTGGTCCGGTGTGTAGGGGTTGTTTCTTGTCACAGCAAGAAAAGAGGAGGAATGAGTGTGACCTAGGAAGCTGCTTGGTGTTGCTGCATTGGGTGTTTGGGCGGCAGAGTTGCCTCTGCTGTCAGAAGGAGAGCTGACAGTGATTGAAAGAGGGGGTTTTTGATTGCTGCAGCCATTCTGATATTGACAAACTGAAGGCCCCTCTGGGCAGGTAGCGTTCCCTAATTCAGTTTACAACCCAACTTGCTTGCAGCCTCAACTTAGATAAATGCCTGTGTTCCTCAGGAGGGAGTGGAGGAGCCTGCAGGTCCCTCAGCACTGAGGAAAGACATCTGAATTTTACAGGCTGCTGGGGGAAGCTAATCCTGCCTCTCCTAGAAGATGCCATTTAAACAGTCTTTGTAAGTGGGCAACTTATCACTAACCTTGCAGATGGCAATTATCGTGCACCTCTCAGAAAATGAATAGAGAGAGCTGTCAGCTCACAACGTGCAGGAACCGGCTCCCAGATCAGCTGCTAAATTCGTGCCAAAGCTCCAGTCACCTGCTTGGTTCAGGTGTTAGGCAGTCTAATTAAAAGAGATCAAGGGGGCTTTGTGAAAAAAGGGACTGCACTGGAATAGTAAAAGGAAACCCTTTATTAGCAGTGGCAAATGCATAGACCCACAGACCCCTGCTGATTCACAAATGCCATTACACGCAAGTTTGGTGTTACCTTGATGCACAAAAACATTTAGGAAAAGAGGTGACGCATGTTACTTATTACAACATCAATAGTTTCTCAGCTGCTGGAAGACCTGAGTGATTAAACATGCTTTTTAAGCCCTTAGGTCATGCCAGCCTTTTGTTCCAGTCTAGACCCCCCTGCCTAGAATTGTCATAATATTGTCTCTGCCAGGAGAGGTCTTGTCCTGGGGATACACAGACACAGAATACACAGAATATAGGTTAGAAAAGACCTTTAAGATCATAGAGTCCAACCGTAAACCTAACGCTGCCAGCTCACCACTAAACGACATCCAAACGTCTTCTAAATACCTCCAGGGATGGTGATTCAGCCGCTTCCCTGGGCAGCCTGACAGCCTTCCCTGACAGCCCTTTCAGTGAAGTAATATTTCCTAATATCCAACCTAAACCTCCCCTGACACAGCTTGAGGCTGTTTCCTCTCATCCTATCACTTGTTATTTGGGAGAAGAGACCAACCCCCCCCCTCACTCCAGCCCCTCTCAGGCAGTTGCAGAGAGCAATAAGGTCTCCCCTCAGCTCCCTCTTCTCCAGGCTAAACCCCCCCCAGCTCCCTCAGCCACTCCCCAGCACACTTGTGCTCCAGACCCTGCCCCAGCCCCGCTGCCCTTCTCTGGACACGCTCCAGCACCTCAAGGGTCTTCTTGTCCCGAGGGGCCCAAACCTGAGCCCAGCATTCGAGGTGGGGCCTCACCAGGGCCGAGCACAGGGGCCCCATCCCTGCCCGGCTCCTGCTGGCCACACCAGTGCTGACACAAGCCTGGGGGCTGGTGGCCTCCTTGGCCACCTGGGCACTGCTGGCTCATGCTCAGCCGGCTGTCAGCCAGCACCCCCAGGGCCTTCTCTGCCGGGCTCTTTCCAGCCCCTCTGCCCCAGGCCTGCAGCGTTGCCTGGGGTTGTTGTGACCCAAGTGCAGCACCTGGCACTCTGCCTTGTTAAACCTCACATAATTGGCCTCAGCCCATTGATCCAGCCTGTCCAGGTCCCTCTGCAGAGCCTTCCTGCCCTCGAGCAGATTGACACTCCTGCCCAATTTGGTGTCATCTGCAAACTTACTGAGGGTGCACCTGATCCCCTCATCCAGATCAGTGATAACAATATTAAACAGAACCAGCTCCAGCACTGAGCCCTGGGAACACCACTTGTGACCAGCCACCTACCGGATTTACCTCCACTCACCACAACTCTCTGGGCTCAGCCAGCCAGATTTTCACCCAACAAAGAGCACTCCTGTCCAAGCCATGAGCAGCCAGTTTTTCCACAAGAATGCTGTGGGAAATGGTGTCAAAGGCTTTACCAGAATCTAGGCAGACACAACATCCACAGGCTTTCCCTCATCTACTAAGCGGGTCACCTTGTCATAGAAGGAGATCAGGTTAGTCAAGCAGGACCTGCCTTTCCTAAACCCATGCTGGCTGTGCCTTATCACTTGGTTATCCTGTACATGCCACGTGATGGCATTCAAGACAATCTGCTCCACAACCTTCCCTGGTACCAAGGTCAGGCTGACAGACCTGTAGTTCCCGGATCCTCCTTCGGGCCCTTCTTGTAGATGGGTGTCACATCTGCTAATCTCCGGTCAACTGGGACCTCCCTGGTTAGCCAGGACTGCTGATAAAGGATGGAAAGTGGCTTGGTGAGCACATCCACCCGTTCTTTCAGTACTCTTGGGTGTATCTCATCCAGCCCCCTAGACTCATGTGCATCTAGGTGCTGTAGCAGGTCACTCAGCATTTCCCCTTGTATTATGGGGGCTCCATTCTGCTCCCTGTCTTCCAGCTCAGGGGGCTGGGTACCCAGAGAAGTACTGGTCTTACTATTAAAGACTGAGACAAAGGCGGCATTAAGTACCTCAGCCTTTTCCTCATCCTTTGTCACTATGTTTCTTCCCGCACCTAATAAAGGCTGGAGATTCTCCTTAGCCCTCCTTTTGCTGCTAATGTATTTATAGAAGTATTTTTTTATTGTCTTCTATGGCAGTAGCCAGCTTAAGCTCTAGCTGAGCTTTGGCCCTTCTAATTTTCTCCCTGCATAACATCACTACACCTTTGTAGCCCTCCTGACTTGCCTGCCCCTTCTTCCAAAGGTCACAAACTCTCCTTTTTTTTTTTCCCCTGAGTTCCAGCCAGTGCTCTGTTCAGCCAGGCCGGTCTTCTTCCTCATCACCTTCTCTTTCGGCACACGGGGACAGCCTGCTCTTGTGCCTTTAAGACTTCCTCCTTGAAGAATGTCCAGCCTTCCTGGACTCCTTTGCCCTTCAGGGCTGCCTCCCAGGGACTGTCGATCTGTCTCCTAAACAGGCCAAAGTCTGCCCTCCAGAAGGCCAAGGTGGCAGTTCTGCTGGCCCCCCTCCTTACTTCTCTGAGAATCAAAAACTCTATCATTTCATGATCGCTGTGCCCAGGACAGCCTCCAGCCATCGCATCACCCACAGGTCTTCTCTGTCTGTGGTCCAGTGGGTGCCTTCCCTGGGTGTCTCCCTCACCAGCTGTGTCAGGAAGGGATCAGGGTGGCACAGTTGAAGAGGCAGGAGAAACGGGGCAGACCAGTACGGAGGGGCAATCGGCACATCACCAGAGGCAACTTTTCATCTCTGTCCTGTCCTCGGGTGACATAAGACCAGACTTCGTTGTGAAAGTTTTTGCTAAACTGAGCTGAGACTTGAAGCAAACCTCTGCATGTTGTAAACTCTTTGGGGCTAAGCCTGAATACTCGTGTGTGCAGATGGGCACAGAAGATATGGGGACCTTTCCATCCGCTGGCTCTGATCCAGAAGCCTCCCCCTGACATTGTGGCAGCACTGGCCCAGGTGGGGCTCAGATAAACAGCTTTTTAGCTTCCAGTGCAGGCTTTACTGACCCCAGTGCAGCACTGTGCTCACACACTACAGCACCAGTGACTTTGCTGTCATCACTGTCCTCCCCTGCGCGCTGTAGAACTGTCCAAAATGCTCCAAAACAATTGAGCCACACACTGAGGTGAGTGGGCAACAGCACTCGCCAGCACTGGTTCCATTAGGCAAGGTCCTTGAATACAACAAAATTCAAGTAAACGGCTGGACCCACATATTTGGCTCATTTGCCAGGCTTTCCTTTGCCTCGGTCCATCAACAGCTGTGTTCGTAAGGCCTTCGTTCCTTCCCAGTCACCGAGTGCATTAGCAGTTCACTCTGTGCCTTGTGCATCTGTTTCTACCCTGTGTTCGTGCGCCTTGTGGCAGTGGAAACATCCTCACTTGCGGGTGGCCTTTTGGAATATCTTTCTTCAGTGGCAGAATAGTCCATCGCTTTATTTTTTCCCTTTTCTTTCCAGTGCGGGCGTTGGACGGACCGGCTGCTTCATTGTGATCGACGCCATGCTAGAGAGGATAAAACATGAGAAGACAGTGGACATTTACGGGCACGTCACCCTCATGAGGTCACAGCGCAACTACATGGTACAGACAGAAGACCAGTACAGCTTTATACACGATGCCTTGCTTGAGGCTGTTGCTTGCGGCAACACAGAGGTCCCAGCCAGGAATCTTTACACCTACATTCAGAAACTGGCACAGATTGAAGTCGGAGAGCACGTGACGGGCATGGAGCTGGAGTTCAAGGTGATGGCAGATGCTTGAATGGGGATAGTAGTCACTGGGGAAGGCTCTGTATTCCTCACAGGCGCTTTGTTCTGCTGGCACTAATGCGTAGCAGGCAGGGAGCCTTTATAAGGCTGATGGGAACTTTCTGGTTCCATGTTAGAGAAGTAATTACGTTTCTGACTTATGGTACTGCAGTTCCCCAGGGAGACCTACCTGCTGCTGCAGGAGGCTTGTCTGGTCATTTGAAATCCAGATTGAATTTACTCACTCTTTAGAGTGGGTTTTTAAGCAATTTTTTTCCCCCCCTTTGAAAGTTTTGCTGGGGGAAAGGTCTCAGACTCTGTCCCCACCCCCAAAACAAAAAAAGGAAGGCACACAAGGCAGAACAATGTGGCGGGACACGGAGGGTAAGTTAAGTGGGCTGGCAAAAAAAAAAGCTGAACAACTGGTTATGACTCTGCTTTTGCCTTCAGCGACTGGCCAACTCCAAAGCCCACACCTCCAGGTTCATCAGCGCCAACCTCCCATGCAACAAATTCAAGAATCGCCTTGTCAACATCATGCCATATGAGACCACGCGGGTCTGCCTTCAGCCCATCAGAGGAGTGGAGGGGTCAGACTACATCAATGCCAGCTTTATCGATGGCTACAGGTAAACAGCACCTCGCTGCCCCACTGCGGTCAGGGAGTTTGTGTACAAGGCTGAGGATGCAGCAGTGCTAAGGGAGGGACTAGGCCTTAACAGAGGTAGTCTGTCATTCTGTCCCCTCACCTGGCTCTAGCACACACAGTGGTGCAGCACTAGAGCGAAATGCCCTCTTGCTGATGGCTGGCAACCCACACATAGACGCAAATACAGACTTCTGATAAGCTTTATTCTCTGTGGTCTTAAAATTACTTATCCCCTAAATCAAACCAAAACACTCTCCAGCTGCAGGTCCTAAACATAGAGTGTCAGTGAGGGGGTGGATTTTGCTGTTGGGAGGTTTCTAAAAACAGATTAGCCTTTTTATTACTTTTGTGATTTGGGGATGTTGCAATTCGGCTAGCTTCCTACAGGCAATGCATGCCGTGTGCTCCAGCCTTGGGAGCTGCAGCCCTCCACCGGTGTGCTCGGAGCCTGGCCAGCTAAAGCTGAGCCCTGACGGAGGGAACAAAGCAACCCCCTGTGCACATTTTCTCAACTCCGGGTGCAGGCAGCAGTAATGGCCCTGGCTGTGGCACTGGGGCTGGGGCATCCTGTCCCTGGAAACATTCCAGGTCAGGCTGGACGGGGCTCTGAGCAACCTGATCTAGCTGAAGACGTCCCTGCTCACTGCAGGGGGGATGGACTAGATGGCCTCTAAAGGTCCCTTCCAACCCAAACTATGATTTCCATGCCTGGCAGTTGAATTCTTGGTGCTACTCAGGCCCAGAATACATGGCTTCTGCTTCCAAGAATCGGGCATGCA
Organism: Phalacrocorax carbo; assembly: GCF_963921805.1. NCBI lineage: Eukaryota > Metazoa > Chordata > Aves > Suliformes > Phalacrocoracidae > Phalacrocorax > Phalacrocorax carbo. Next base: position 3,387,599 of record NC_087531.1, read on the forward strand.
GTTTGTTACACCTTCTTCCATACAGGGCATCGTGCTAGAGTAACCTGGATTTACCCCTTGGAAAAGGTATTTAGAGAAAGCTTCACCACTGGCTTATTAATATTTTTATTGGCCATTAGCAGCAAAGTCACCTCCTGCCCCTTTAGACCTTGTGCTGTTCTAGTTCTTCCCCAGCGTTTCCGTTTGTTCTCTGACCCGTTGGCCTTTGTACACATTTCCCAAAGCTTCTGCCCAAGCAATTCTCCACACCCCCTTGACCCACCCCGCGGGTTTGTGCTCTGTTTCAGACAACAGAAGGCGTACATTGCTACTCAAGGGCCGCTGGCAGAGACCACTGAAGATTTCTGGCGGATGCTGTGGGAGAACAACTCCACCATTGTCGTGATGTTGACTAAGCTTCGCGAGATGGGGCGGGTAAGTGCGCGCTGAGGACAAGCACAGGAGGGGAAGCTTTGCAGCACAAGGGCTAACAGAGACCCCCTTTCTCCTTGGCAGGAAAAGTGCCATCAGTACTGGCCAGCGGAGCGCTCTGCCCGGTACCAGTACTTTGTAGTAGATCCCATGGCTGAGTACAACATGCCTCAGTACATCCTGCGAGAGTTCAAGGTCACCGATGCCAGGGTAAGTGCTGGATGATGTGCAGTCTGTGCTGCGAGGGTTCTGGCTGGGGCTGGGCTGGAGCGAGTCACCCCCATGCAATGGGGAAGGTGGCTTACATAACAAAAAAAGGGCGTTCAGCATGTTTTGGGTCCTGTAAGAAAGACTGAGGTGTAAACACTTTCTCTGTGGAAGTCTGGGATGATCATCAGTGGAGGAGAGCTGAGTTGTGATGAGGAACAGAACACACAAACACAGGCTGTACTCGAATATATCTTCTTACAAATCGAAAGTAGTTTTCGAACCTCTGCTCACAAATCACAGTAGCAAGTCACTTTGTTAGAGATGTACCAAGCTTTTGGTTTTACTTGGAGATGAAAGCAGAAAATAGCACCTCCCCAGCCAGCTAATAAAAAGCCAGACTTGCAAAGGATACTCCGCACCCTACAGAAAATGTACACCTCTCCTGGCTTTGAGGAACCACCCTTTCTCATATATACTGTATATACTCGTATATACCGTATATACTCGTATATACCATATAAAGGGACATTCACTCAAATAATCTTAGATTCAATGTCAGATTTCTCCTCCAAAGGAACATTTCGGTACCTTCTAGAATTTGTTTGGCAAATGTAGCCCTCACACTCAAAGTAGAGTCCTCTGCTTTCGAGGTTGCCAGTATTGTAGAACCTGATAATTCTATTTGCAAGGGAGAAGGAGGATGCCTCATCAGCCCTGGTAGAACAAGATTTATCTTCCTGTCAGCGGTAATTCTGACACTACAGCAGCTCTTCCTCAAGATTGATAGAGAGGCCATAACCTCACCTTGAATGTTCCTTTGCTGAAGACTCCATCTGTGCAGTGTTTGCAGTGGTCAGAGCTTTCAGCACACCTGCCAGGCGTATAGATCTCTGCTGACAAGCTGACTCCAGAAATGTCAACTGCAACATGAGCAGCTGCATCATTAGATATCTGTAATAGATACGTTCACTTGATTATAACACAAAGTTGGCTCAACTTTTTGTGCCCCTTAATGAACTAGCAAAAAAAAAAATGGGGGTTTCTTGCCTTTCGTATTTAGTACCACAAATAGAGGATGTTTTAAATATGACCCTTTTCTCCCCCAGGACGGTCAGTCACGAACTGTTCGTCAGTTCCAGTTCACTGACTGGCCGGAACAAGGCGTGCCAAAATCAGGAGAAGGGTTTATCGATTTCATCGGACAGGTACATAAGACGAAGGAACAGTTTGGCCAGGATGGCCCCATCTCTGTTCACTGCAGGTAGGCATGGGTGAATGGAAACATCTAATTCATCTGAGGATGCAAAAGAGCAGAAGGGATTAAAATCCTGCAGATATCGCCCTCCTTCCCCCCACCCATCTTTGCAGGCAGATCTGTTGGGAGGGGGTCGCCAAACCCCTTTGCTTCTGCCAACCAAACTCCTCTCCCTTCAGGCCCAGTCACTGCCCGCAAAGCCTTTGACCCTTTACATCCAGGGGAGAGCTATGAAATGCTGGTGCTTTGAAGGAAATGGGAATCACAGTGTTAATATTTGACCTGCAGAATTGGAAGTGGTTTTATACCAGCGCCGCACCACAAACACCGCTGGTTTGTGTTTGGTGATAGCAAGAATTGCGCCTCCCTACCCTTGGGCAGCAGAAGATAATGCATTCTTCAATTTATTTAATTTAAAAAGCCTAATGTTACATATTAGTGATAATTTTCATACTGAATGCTGTTTACCACTACCCAAAGCTTTTGATTTTGTTTTTTTTATGTCGGTCTCGCATACGTTCGTTTGGGTCACGCACAGTGGCAGTTTTACTATCTCCTCCCTCCAGGAGGACTGACTGAGGCTCTCCAGTTCTAACGTGTTCATGTTCGTAAGACACAGCTGTTAGCTCAACCAGCCCGTAACCTCAGCATTTCGGAAAGCGGCTGAACGCTGTAACATACGCTTCCTTCTTTTCTCCCATCCCTGCAGTGCTGGCGTGGGCAGGACCGGCGTGTTTATCACCTTGAGTATTGTCCTGGAAAGAATGCGCTATGAGGGGGTTGTAGATATTTTCCAGACAGTAAAGATGCTGCGAACACAACGACCTGCTATGGTGCAAACAGAGGTAAGGGGGAGCGGGGAACCCAGCCTCTGCCGCAGCGTAGAGGACTGAGTAGCAAAGCACCACGGCTGCACACCAGTACCTCAGCTGCCGTGGCTGAGCAGAGCGGGCCTTTTGCCTTTCGAACCACTAGCAAAACCTTCCCTGAAGAGTAAGCAAGCCCAGGCTGTGCTGCTGATTTTACTTAGCTAATAAAAAAAAAAAATCCCATTGTTATAAAGTCTCTTAAAGATTTCATCCCAGTCTGCCAGCCCTGTTCTAACTCAGCCCTGCCTCCGACCTAAGGGGGGGCTCACCTGCCTCTAAACACAGCCCAGGCTGGCTGCGGAGCCAGAAGGGTTAGTGGGGGGCTCACTGGGATCTGTGAGATGCACAGACAATAAAGGGAAGGGACTTCCTTTCCCAGTAGTTCACAGCTCTTTGAGAATAAAAGAGTCTCTGCATATTCCTGCCCAAGCATGTGCTGGCTGGGAAGCAGGGCAGGGTTCCTGAAGAGCTGTTTCAACCCTCTGAAGCTGGTTCTCTTTACTGTTTGCAGGATGAATACCAGTTCTGTTACCAGGCAGCTCTGGAGTATCTGGGAAGTTTTGATCACTATGCAACATAAAAAGCCATCCGTTGTGCAGACTCTACCAACCACTTAAGTCCTGGAAGGCCTCTTTTGACCCAGGAGGAGCGCTTGAACTTACAAAACTGAATCAGAAGAAGTACCTTTTCATCTGGACAATGCATTGGGGAGCAGGGGGAAGGATTGAAAGGAACACCCCTTCAGGAACTCCATGTTGTAACCTGGACTGTAAAGAGGCAGCTCAGGAGATTGCTGAAGGACTGCTTTAAGTGGTGAACTGCTCTTGTTACCTCAAGTGGTGTTCGCTGTGGAGGACGTATGGACATCATGAAACAGATCCAAAAGCTAAAACACACCTTGCGAAATGTTACCGCTGGAGAAGGGAAGGAAACCGACTTTGGTTACATCATTAGAGTTCAGTTTATTTACTAATATAGTTGGCAGTCTTTAAAGGAAGTCACTTGCAGAATTGAAGGTGGTCTGTAAAAGATACGAAAAGGAACTAAATCTCAACACTTAGGCAAATTTAGGGTCAGGAGTTCTTCTAGCTGGAGTCTTAATAACCTCAGTATCAACATTGGGCTGATCCTGGGCTTACAGGCACCTTACCAACAGCATTCACTGAATGCCCCTGCCACACGAGAGGTTTTATAGCTCACATTTTGAATACTTGGAACATTCCTCATTTCTTCTAATTCCAAAATTTATTTTTTAGGATATTTAAAATTACAGAGAAAGAGAGAGCGCTATAAAACCCAGACCTGACTGTGTGGTGTGGCCCACTCCCCTTGCGCACCCGTGGGCCAGGCAGAGGTGGCAGCTCCCCCAGGCTGGGTTCGCTGACTGCTGGTTCTGTTCCCCCTTGTCAGCACATCCAGCTACCACGAAGGCATTCATTTGAGCGGTGGTGGGACACCCCGTAAAGAAAGGCAGCCCTTGTCCCATTCTTTTGCACATTCGCACAACCCTGCTTCTGCTGCGAGCAGCTGTGCCGCCCTGCCCGGTGCTGCCACAGGAGCCCAGGAGCATCCCTCTGAAAGGAGCCTGACAAGCACCCTTAAAAAATTGATATCCAGTAGGCAACTGCTTCTTGCTGCCGACCCCTCGGCTCTGACCAGAGCGGCTCTCCAGGAGCGATGCAGAGCTACTCTCAGGACTGTCCCGGTACCACGGCACACCGAGCCCACGGGCACAGCTACAAGCATGCCCTAGCTGTATGAATGACTGGGAAAGACCAAGTAGGCGGCATTCAATGGCATATACTGTGAGTGGCTTTCTTTAAAGTATCGATGTAACTGTAACAAGTGACATTACCTTTTTTTTAAATAGTGTATTTTTTCCTTTTTTAAAAAAAAAAAAAAGACAAAGAATATCAGTCAATGAATTTAAAAGAAAAATTTGCTTATTTGTTCATATTATGTTCAAAGACAGTCTATTTTTTCACTGTAGAAATGTTATGTGTAATGGCTGTGATATATAAAAATGCAGTGCAAATTGCTACTTCTACATATTGCTTTTCTACCATTTAAAAGGTTTAACTCGCTCACGTAAGAACAAAATGTCCTTTCTGGATTTTTTTTTTCTTTTTATTTTGGATTCTTTTAAATCGCAGACATATCACGTGTCTCTGGAAGGGTGTGAGGTTAGCAGGCAGGCCTAGACACGGCAGTGCCAGCCCCCTCCCCGCCAGCCATGGCCGTGTTGCCCGCTCTTAACAGGGCCAGGGGTGAACTGGGAGACTAAACGATACCGGTATCTTACGAAGACGGAAGACAGCAAGACAGCAATTCCGGCGCCGTGGCTCGCCTCAGCGCGCACGGGGGATTTTAACGTCCCGGGTGTGTTGTAGGTAACGGCCCGAGGATCTCCGTGTGCGGGTTGCAGATCTAATGCTCTTGCAAGGGTACGTGACAAGGAGTTTTCTTGCAGACGTGCACAGAGGACAGCATGTCTTGGAAAAGACACACTGCCCTGAACACTGCTTGCCTGTGACTTTTCCTTTTTTTTATTTTTCTAGAAGGGGTAATCATGGCCATCAAATGCTACCCCGAAGACCCCACAACAATCTATTGCCTGTCTTTAACTGAAAAAAAAGAAAAAAAAAGAAACGAGCAAAAGGCTTCTTCAAGATTTTACTTCTTATTTGTGTGAAAGTTGCCCAAATTTCTAAGTATGTTGCAGCAAAATCTTACTGGACAAGTGGGGGGGGGGGGGGTTTCCTTTGTATGAGAGCAAAGTGCTGTTGCTTTCACACTGTTATTTCAAACTGAAACAGTAAGTGGTTTTCATACCACTGTGTATGTAGATATATTGACTTTGTATTAAAGGAAGATTGTCTGAAAGGCCTGACTGCAAACCTGTTTGTTGGGAGGCGCGGGCAATGCCCGAAGCAGTTGCTCTGTGTAACGCAGTGACGGCAAAAACCTTTTTGCTGGTGCCCACAGCCAGGTAGCAGGTTGCTCTCCCTCGGCTGTGCTTATGCTCCTTCTAAAAATAGGCCACCTTTAAAAACCGAACATGTGGTTGCAAAGAAACAAGCTCATTTGGCGAGCTTTTGGGCAAAGAGCTGCAGTAGCGCAGGCAGACTCCTGCTGCTAGTTTAGGTGTAGCAGCGCAGCCTTTGGCACGAGCGTAGCCAGGCCGCGGCCCAGCTGAGAAGCAATGGGCGTGGGGGATTACGTCTTGGTTAGACCCTTTGGTGCTCTTTGGTCTTTCCCTTCTGTGGGACAGCGGCTTCAAAAGGTGCAGAGCCCGGCCCGCTGCCTGCGCCGGCTGGCGTCCAGATGGGCCGTGGTTGCCAACACCCCTGAGCCAGGCCCGGTGCTGTCCCAGCTCCGGAGGGCGGCTCCAAGCGACAGTCTCAGTGAAGGACCAGGCTTCCGCGAAGCAGAAGGCGGTGAAAGCCTGGGGTCCCATTTGCAACGCAGATCTCCTGTGTTCCGCTGCCGGAGGCTGAGCAGAACAGTGGAGGAAGCAAAGGCAGCTCCTCCGCTGCCGGGAAAAGCCCGTGCCTGGCGCCGTCATCGCCTATGCCGCAATGGGCCGGCAGCGCTGCAAGCAGGGATCGGCTGCCATCGCCATACTGACAGCAGCTGCTTAAAATAAATCTGTGTCCAGCTGCACCAGAGCCTAATAGGCTAAACCCGCGGCGTCAGTAGGGCTGTGGTAACAGTGGCTGGGGCGCACAGGTGGGCTCAGGCTGGGCTGGGTTTCCCAGTGCTGCATAAAGCCGGGAAAGGCTGGCAAGGGCACTGGAGGTCGGAAGCAGCAGCAGGAGGGTGATGGGAATATTTAGGTATTTTTTCCCCCTCCCTTTTACAGCTGGGCTGTGCTGGCCCAAACCATTGCTCCTTACTAGAATGACACCATCGCCAGCGTTTTGGCCCATGCCTAAAGGGGTGGGGGGAAGAAAAAGGATGAGCAAGTTTGCATAGCTCCACGAGCAACCATCAGGCGAGCTGCGAAGCCAGGGCATTACATCACCGCCAAAACAGTGTTTCTCCACATGATAGATGGAGCAGGTCAGGAGCCAAACAAACAGCAACAACCTGATGGCACAGGAAGAAAGGAGGAAGAAAGGAGAAAGAAAGAAAAAGAAAAGCTCCCTGTTTATAATTATGCCTCATGTATGCGAGTACCTCCAGGCATGGCTGACTAGTAATGCTTTCTGACTCGTCATAATCTCCTGGCTTCACAAAGATCATTTGTAGCACTGAACCCTACAGCGCAGCAGCACAACACAGGACAGACACCCTTCCTCAGCCTTGTGCCAATCAACGTGCGGATTTTTGACTCCCCTTTATTTTACCATTGACGAATAGAAAGGGAAAACTGACTTTTCTTCTAAGCTCTGTTCCTCAGGCTCCCCCCCATCCTATGCCTACCTGGCCTCCTGCACGCTCAGCAATGCTATTCTTGCCACTCCGTGACGCTAATTGTGCTCATCGCTGTGTGCCAGGCTCTCATTTTTTGTGAGCTGGCGTGACCTTCCCCCACGTTGAGCTGCAAACCCCTTTCGGGCCAGAAACAACTACTGTATGGAGCAAAGGAAGGTGAGCAACAAAGAGAATTGGAACAGCTGGGGACTAAGTAAAGCTGCCCCAAAAAAACCCACCCCAATACAGTAGGAAGCCAGTTACAGAAGCAAATACAAAATGAAAGCTTGGTGCACGAGTAAAGCTCACAAAAGCTGCAAAGACTTACAAAGAGAGTCCGCCTCGACACCTACAGTGGCGGTGATGGTCCCACGACAGCTCCTCTTGGAAGGTCAAGAAACAAAAGCAGCATTGCTAAGAAAATCCCAGTACCAGCTTTGCCATGTGATGTCCATTCCGTACCCCATAACTCACAACAAGCCATTTAAGCAGTGCCTGCAGCAGCAGTAACAAATTCCTTTCCTGCACCTCCCACCACAGGATGAGGACGAGCATGTGGGAGGAAAGAGGCAGCAGACCCCACCATCCTGGGCCGATGGACCCACTGGGATGCTCCGGAGACCGCTTCTGGCACAGAAAAACCCATCTGAGGTGTCCTGATTTGGCCATCCAGAGAAACCCCACTGCCAAGGAAGGGTGCCACGACGCCCATCCCCACCCCCTACCACTGTGGTTCCCTGCAACCAGAACAGGCAGGACAAAAAGTGCTCATGGGCTGGGGAACCCATCACGTCGCTCGGGGCCAGGCAGGGGCTGGCTCGCACCAGCAGAGCCAAACTGCGCTGGGCCTTGTGCTTTTAGGCACGCAATTTGCTCACAGCAGAAAAGCCAAAAGGGCCACAAGCAAAGAGCAGCCACCACGTACGGCTCCTAAGGGCAAAGAGGGATAACAAAGGACTTGGAGTGACCTGATCACGGCTTCACAGAAATCTGGAACCCTTGCTACTTTGCCTTAGCGCAGTGTAATTCATACTGCAAAGCTTTTCACAGGTTTGCTTTAGCATACAAGAGAACCAGCAGGTTTTACGCTCTCCAGCTCTGCCTTAGGCCAGGACAGCCCCGGCCTCAGCAGAGGCACCATGAACACATTGAAAAATCTGCATGTACCAGCCCCATTGACACAGCCTTTTACTGGGCCTCATCAACTGCAGCAATTACATGTAAGGTGTGGTTCCTGGGTGCAATAGACTGATGTGCCAGTGGTGTGATGACGCATAAATGAGTTCAGGCTCCAGGATGCGTGTGGTACACCCTGGCTACACCGCGGCACCAGCCCTGGCTGCAGAGAGCAAATGAAATCAAGGTTCTTGCTACAAGCGCCATCTTTCAGGGCTTGCCCTGCCAGAGAGCACCAGCCTGAAGCCTGGCACCTTTTGTTTTAATTAAATGCTAAGTGAGGGCCCATTAATGCCCATTTTCAGCAGGGCAGTAGGGAAGGCTCTTGTTTCTTAGTGATCCAAGGGTCTTTTTTTAAACTCTTTGTCTCACTCTTTCCTTAATATGAGGTTCAACAGACAGCTTTGACAGCAAGTTTATTAGTCATGCTAGCACATGGGAGTAAATCATTGCAGGTAATATCTTTTACAGAAAAGGACTGTCACCAGGGCTCTAGATCTACACTGATACAACTCCTTGCAGAGGCTCAGGGTTAAAGCACAGCTAGTGGTTTTACAAGGGACTCTCAGCTGCAGAGCCCTCTTTTATTAAAGGTGAGAGGGCCATTGACAAAGGAGCCTAATTCATCCTCCAGAACAGCCTGCAGCGCAAGAGAGAGTGGCCTGGGCATATTTCAGTGTTTGCTCTGACAGCAGTGTCCCACAGCAGCGATTCAGCCAGGAGCAGCCCCGGCAGGATTCACAGCTGACCCTGGCCAACGCTGGTCCTGTCGCCAGGGACCCCCGGGTGAGCACCCGCACTGCCTTAGAGGGGGTTGCAGCCTCCCGGTGCAACCTTGCAGCCAGCCCACCCCGCGCAGCCCTCTCCAGCAGCAGGGGGATCTTAGGGCATTTCCGACATCATTTATAGGCAAATCCTGAACCAATTATTTTCACAGTTTAAAAAAACAGCTCCAAGCCCTCCCTCTCTCCTCTCCCTTTAACGGGACTCTTTATGCTACATGCAAAGGTCAATTCTGAATTCCTCTTCCTCTGCTCGAGTGCAGCTGCTGGAAGGCCACCGAGCCCGAGCCCCACTCACCAGGGCCACCCGCAGACCCCAGAGCACGTCCTGGCACGTGGCAACCTTGCCCTGCCTGGCCCAGCCTCATCACCTCATCCCCAGCCCAGGCAGCAGAGATGCTGCATGTCTGTCCCTCCATCCGCCATGGGAGGCTGGGGGCACCCAGACCCCCACGGGCAACCTGGTGCTGCCACACGAAGCTGCGGCTCCCCAGCAAGGGGCCACGGGCCGGCAGGTCAGCTCAGAGCAGCAGAGACGGCGCTCAGCAGGAGAGAGCCCTTCTCAGGGCCTTGGAGGGAGTGGGCTTGCCCCAATTCTCATTTACACCACATTGGGCTAAACCAGCTCCTGCATCAGATTTAATTTGCAACGGCCTGGATGCCAAATCACCAAGGGACTGATTTGCAAAAGCCCCTACGTCTCTGCACAAACCTAAACCAAGAGCCCCTTCAGTCCCCTGCAGCAGAACAAAGACTTTAAAGTAGATGTAACTGTAATTTACATTCCAGAGGAAAAGAAAAAGCCTTCCTTGGTTTACAGAATTACCCAAGTGGCAAACCAGGCCAGGAGAAATTCTTCGTGTTGCAATATACTGTAATTATACTAAGAGACGCAGTAACAGAATGAGAAATCAATCCCTTCTAAATAAGATGGTTGCAAATTCCAAGTCAGTAACTGAACTTGTAGGCACTGAGAAAATTGTCTTACTACCTCAACAAGTTCATCCATGGGGAAAGGGGTACAGGGAGATCGCTCCCACGTTTCCTAAGGAGGAAACCAGAACAAGCGCAATCATTTTTATCGCAGTGTCACAGCCGGCACCTGAGCCGACACGCCACTGCCCCTCATCTGTGCCCACGGCTGCACGGAAAACCTCTCTCCCCTTTCAGGAGCAAAACCCATGTTGGAGCATGGCGGAAGCTGCAGCCCAAGAACTGTCACAGCTTTCGCTCTTCGCATCCAAGCTTCCATCACTTCTGCAGGGTCCGAAGGAAAAGCTCACCCCGAGCTACCCCTTTCTTGCCACCAACTGCTCCCACCCCTCCCGCTCCTGGCACCACCTTCAGCTCATCCAGCACCAACTCCCGGCACAACTGGAGCCATCCCAGAGTCGGGTGGCAGCTGTTGCTCTTCCTACCAAGCCAAATGCCCTATCAGCCTGCAGAGGCACCTTGCTTGCTAGCGAAACCCTGCTTACACGGACATGCCAACGGCACAACCCCCGGCACCTTTGCCTCTGTGACCTCCACGTTGGTCCTCAGACCCTGGCTTCTCACCCCAAGCGTGCAGGAGCAAGACGCCCTGGACGTTCCCTGCTTGTGCCAATGGGCACCGATGGTGCTGTGCTGGCTGAATTGGGCCGCACCCAGAGCATGTCTGACATACCCATCACCAAATCCAGCTACACCAGGGAAGCGGAGACGATAACATTTGGCTCGCCCTGCACACACTGACCTCTCGGCTAACGGCCGGGTTGGGATTTAGCTCTGCCAGCAGTGGAGATCCAAAAGACAAATCTAAGTTTCAATCCCAAGTGTTGCTTTTGCTTGACCTGTAATTTCTTGTTAGATACAGGAGGTATTAAACCGCTTCACATCCTGGTCAGCACATGAGGAAGGCCAGGGAGGAGGGGTAAGGCACAGCCCCTCTGCTTTTACTGTTGTTTAAAACACTTCTGGAGTGGAGGGAGGGAAGCTTATTTTAAAGTCACATTTAGGATACAGCAGATAAAGAATATTGAATTATGAAGAAATTGAAGAAAACACTGCCACAAGCAGTTAAAACAAGAAAGCGATTTCTTTGAACTTCACCCATGCGCACGGCTGCGCCTGCCTCTCGCACTAACTAGTGAAAATAAAATCAAACTACTAGGTTGTTTCCAACCCAGGAAGATGGCTGAAGCCTGAACAGCAGCGCTACACTTCTATTTATCAACCGTGCGCTGTCTCCAGCCATTTAACATACTCATCCCAGTCCATCTTTAATCTGCCTATTTCCCTGTTGTCTGCTTACCTCTCCCTCCATCTATACACCAGAGCGATAACTCTAGATCCCTTGGCAATTTGTACTGAGAGCAAACAGCACTGTTGCTTATCTTTCGGAAGACGGACATGCACAATCCCCTTCCAGTCATTAAAGAGACATCCTGATTAAGAGAGTTTGGGGCTCCATCCATATGTGTACAGCGATGCATACATACAGGCACACACATACATGCAGATGGCAATCCTAGATTAATAGGTTACACAAGGGTTTTATCCCGGGCTTACTGAGGATAATAAACCCCTCTACCAAAAAAAATTGTGTCCAAATGATTAAAAAAAATCTCTTTTCTTTAAACACGTAACATTCTGCCTGAGCTGTGTGTAAGGTGGTGTTCAGGAAATTGCTAAGCATTACTAATTCAGGTTCCTCTTCCACCGGACCGCTCTTCCAGCTCTTTCTGGCTGGGAGAGCCAAGCACTTCCCAGCAGAATAACCAACAGTCCCACAGCACGGATGGGGACAGCACACTATTTCTGTGCACAAAGAACGAGCCAGACTCATTTTATATATATTTATATATTTTTATATACATATATATAGTTTCTTTTTTAGGGCAACAAATGCCCTGCTCAAGGCTCAGGAGGTGTCTGCCTACATGTTAAGCCTCAGGAGAAGGAAGTCGGGGTGGTTCTATGGGCTGTGGAGGTGCCCAGAGGCAGCAGCTGCACCGGGATCAATGCTGGCAACTCCCAGTTGCGTGGCCCGGGGACCACAGAGCTCCCAGGCCCCACCTGCATTTCTGCATTTCCAGGATTCACCACTAGAATAAGTAGATGTCCCACTTTTAAAGCCAGGGGTGGGTACCGGGGAGTTGCGAGACCTTCGCAGTGCAGTTTATTTGCCCCATCTGCTTTGTACCTGGTTTTGCCAACGAGCTCCTGGTTTGGATTCAGCTGATCCTCATCCTCACGGCAACACCAGGACTGGACCAGAGCCACCTCCTTCACCTTCCTCTGCTAAACCCAGACAACAACAAGGGACAGACAAAGCAATCCAGTCGCAATGTGGGTTTCTAGTCCCTATTTTTAATTCAGTCCCTTACAGCAACCTACCTCGGCTCTGCCAGGCACCGAAGGGACTATCCTCAATAAAACTTGACCTCGGCTGTCTAACGCAACTCATCACACCACAGTCGTATCAAGACCAGGTTTTTTTGAAGGCATCTCTACTATGTTCCAAATCCTGGCAAGCTGTTACCCCACACCTGGCGGCTCAGGCACCCCCAGCGTTACAGTCAACTTCTGGGGAAGCAGAAATACAAACGAAGCACCTGAGTTCTTGCCAGCGACCTGCAGCCACGAGCCTTCCAAAAGGACATAGTGACACCAAGTTAAACAGCAGCAGAAACCTTCTGCTTGGTTTGTTAATCCATACAATCATTTTAAAATAGATAAAACTGAAATAACGTTTTCCATACCGCTACATTTAACAGACAGAATTGGGCACAGCAGAGACTTATACATATTCGCCTAAAATGTGGGGGAGGAGGAGATGGTGAAATTTCACTACAACGAAATGAAGCTCACAGAGCATTTGCCTTGGGGGTGAGGTGCAAATCCTTACTGCAGACCAGCCTGGAGATGACAGTCGAAGCATACGGCACCTTACTGAATCACACAGCCACAAATACGATGCAAATGACAAAAAAATGCAGATGATTAGAAACCGCCGTGGGCCCTGCAGGTATTACCCACAGGGTACTCCTAGGGGTTGGGGAGGAGATGCTGAAGAGTTACCTTTGGAGAAGTGACGCCAGCTTTCAGTGAGCCACGAGAAGCAGGCAGGGCCAGCGGTGCCGTTGCTTCTCCTTCTCCCAGCAGCTCCATTTGACTTGAGTTTGACATGGGGGGTGCTGGGGGGGTCTCCCCAGATGCCATGTGGCCACCACCACCTGTGGGACAGAGCTGGATCTACACGAGCTTTTCCACATCACCACCAAAACCCCCTTACAGCCTCCTGAAGCAGCTGGTGCCAGGCTCTTCATACCAGCAAACAACATTGATCTGGGGGGCGAGACATGGGCATTTTGATCCCCAGCCCTCCCACGGCAGTGGGACAATGGCAGGAGGGCAAAAACGTCTTGGGAGAAGATGGAGGAGGGACAAGGGACATCAAAGCAGAACAAGTTGGGAGGACTATTGCTAAGGAACCGATGGTAGCTGCAGATCCACCACATCTCGCAACACAAACATGACTAACCTTCACCCATACCAGGGAACCTCCAGCCACAGGGAAAGCGAAGCCTCTCGGTGTCACTGAGCCCCTGCCCGTGGACAGGCAAGGGCAAGGTAAGGCAACGGGCTGGAGCAAAGCAGGACTACAAAGTGGCATCAGGTGTGTGATTTGGGCAGCAAAGCAGCTGGGCAGCACTAACGGCCCCTTCCTGGCCACGAACAAAAGAAATAACATTCTTCGCTGCTTCTTTGTCTGAAAGAGAAGCAAAGAGAAAATCTGCTACAGCTGCCACGCAAAAGGAAGGCTCTTAAAAATGTTTAGGAATACAACTCCCAGAAAACTGCACTTCCAAAATTAGAAGAAAACTGGTTGATGACCCTCGTTCTCAGCTTTAGAGGCTGTTATATTCAGATGTTGCGCAGGCTCCCAGATACTTTAACACCACTTATAAAGCTGTTTGTCTGGCAGGCAGAGATGTTCTCCCCTTTACGAGGACGGGAGGGGTGTCTCTCCTGCCCCTGTTCCCCCTGAAGAACAGGACTCAAAGGTGACCAGGCGATGGCTGCAGGCAATATTCGTAGCCAAGCTAAGAAAGTGCCAGAAGTGACCCAAGCAATCCCCTGGCTGGGGCACGGCGGTGAATAAGGTTCTGAGAGGAGGGAGGGGGGATCCTCAGGTCAGCACGGTCTGGTCAGCCAGGTTAAGCTGGAAAGGGCACGATATAAACCATCTGTGCCACTGCCAAGGCGAGCAGCATGTGGGACCTCATGACTCATTGGATGATGCAATGTATGAGAAATTTCTTCTTTAAAATAGTCTTATACCAGCAACAGGCCTTTGACCAAATCCCACTCGACGTTTCCATGATGAACACCTCTGCCCCGATCCTTGCCCTTTCAAGCTAAATCTCTGCAAAGCTGCACAAAGCACAGCATCTGGAGACTTGGGCTTGCGTATTTTATTTTATTTTTCACTAAGGCCAATTTAGCATTACCCACAGCTGCAGTCCCTCCAGAAGTAAACCTGCTCCATTTTGGGCTTATCCATGGCCACGCATTTTGAGGTGCTCTGGCATGACCTCACGCACAGCCACTGATGCTTCAAGGTGTACCTGCTGCAGCACGGACTTTACAGCCACAGTCACTTCGAGGTGTACCACCTTCTCCAAGATGGATTTATCCTTGAGCCACAATTGCCTCAGAGGTATACCTGCTGTGGCACAGACATAACCAAGGCCACAGATGCTTTGAGATATACCTGCTCTGGCACGGACTTATACACAGCCACAGAAGCTTTGGGGTGTCCTGCTCCCACATGGACTCATCCACAGGTCACAGTCCCTTTGGCTTGAGTTCACACTGGAGTTCCAGCCTGTCCAGTACAGCAGCACAGAAACAGCAGTGGGGCCCTGGCCATCTGCCAGCCCAGGCACCTGGCCATGGCTGTTATCAGAAAGTTCCCAGGCCCGGCAGGGTAAGGTGATAAGCAGTACAGCAAGCAGTGAAAGCAAAAAGTACCATTAATGAGCACTAGATTTTAAGGCATACAGTAAGTCAGGCAAGTCCCATAGCAAGCACAGAAGCCTGCCAATTAATAGCTAAACAGCAATAACCGCTATAAATTCCATCTAGCACATTCCAATCAAACCTGTCATTAGCTCAAACCTTTCGAGCCCCATGTTGGGTGCCAAAATGGACCGTCGTGGTTTAGCCCCAGTCAGCAACCAAGCCCCACACAGCCGCTTGCTCACTCCCCCCTGGTGGGACAGGGGAGAGAATCAGAAGAGTAAAACTGAGGCAACTCATGGTTTGAGATAAAGACAGTTTAATAGGGAAAGCAAAAGCTGCGCACAGAAGCAAAGCAAAACAAGGAATTCATTCACGCCTTCCCATGGGCAGGCAGGTGTTCAGCCGTCTCCAGGAAAGCAGGGCTCCATCACGCATAGCGGTTACTTGGGAAGACAAATGCCTTCACTCCCAATGTCCCCCCTTCCTCCTTCTTCCCCAGCTTTATATACTGAGCATGACGTCATACCGTATGGCATATCCCATTGGTCAGTTGGGGTCAGCTGTCCTGGCTGTGTCCCCTCCCAGCTTCTTGTGCACCCGGCAGAGCACGGGGAGCTGAAAAAGTCCTTGACCAGTGTAAGCGCTACTTAGCAACAACTAAAACATCTCTACATTATCACCGCTGTTTCCAGCAAAACTCCAAAACATAGTCCCATACTAGCTACTACGAAGAAATTTAACTCTATCCCAGCTGAAACCAGGACACTGGTGAAGCAGCAAGGTCTAGAAATCATAGTCCTCTAACCCAGATGTTTATTCTCCAGGTGAGAACTTAAGCCCTTCTCACTGTTCTGCACACAGTTTCTCCCTTCAGGCACCAATCTGATCTTACACCACTATGCCCTTTTTCCCTGTCCCAGTGAGGTGGGTTTTCCACCCTGGTTGGTAAGCACGGCCTATAGCGCAGTGAAATGAGATTGGGGCATTCGGGACAAAAAATGAGCTACAGGGCAATGCTCGTCCGAGAGACCAGAGCTTTGAAAGCAGACTCAAACAGGCGTTTAAACAAAGAAATCGGGAACAACTTGCTCACCTCTGGCAAGCTTCCCTGCAGAGCAGAATGCCACGTAAGGTACGGCTGGATGCTTGCTTTTAATATCTGTGTCACCCCACTGAGGGAGGTGTGGTCAAACTGCCTGGCGAGGATTTGCGCCTGCCCTCCGAGGGCTCACTCCGGCTCTTCGCGGAAGGTGAGAGGCAGAACCAAACCATCTATGGACCCACTTAGTGCAGCAGATCGGCATCAGAGGGGGAAGCGTTCCACACATGTCATCTGGAAATACTAATTTCACCTTTTTAAGCAGGCAGAAATGCTTCCACAGCGTCTTGGCCTCAAATGTCTCCCTCCCCACCTCCCACTACCCTCCCGTTGCACCCAACAACCTGCCTCCCTCTCCATAGGGCGCTCACACATGCGGGGGTGGTTCTTGTGTTTTAGGCTATCACCTCTTGGCTACGAAGGAATTTTTTTAGGTTGAAACCTAAAGATAAACCAAAACAAATTACTATTCCACCAGGAAAAGCAGATTCAAATTGCTGCGCCATTTTTTATCTAAATAATGTTTAAATTTTAAAAGGGGGGGAGGGGAACTAATTACATCTTTGTGTGGAAGATCATAAATCACCTAATTACAATGGGAACCTCTGCATCTTTCCAACAGACTAAAAGCAGACTACACAAGCAGTCTTTTTAATTATCAGGGAGCCCAGATGACTTCTAATCTCTTTTTTACCCAAAACGGGGGAGGGTGCCATCCGAAATGGGCACTAATGAATTTACAATTTGCTCTTTGGGGAACTTCAATAAAATTACTCCACATAGAAGAATTACACTGATAAAGTGAACTTCCAAAGAGAACATTTGGTTCCCTTCAATTAGCATCGCACAACTGTCAGGAGCTTATGAGGGGGATGCTGAAGTGTTACTTTTCGGGGCAGGGAGGGGAGTTTCGAGGTAGGAGAGAACGTGGTGCATGGCTCGTCTGTGGCTGTACCTACACCCCAAAGCACAGCCCCACACGGGGCAGCGGTGATGGCAGGGAGATGGGCAGCAGAAACCAACGGCCATGCCTGCAAATGGTCCCGGCTCTTGAAAGACTTAAAAGACTTGTAAATGGATGAAAAAAGAGCAGATCCTAACACAGCGCTTCATCCCATCCCGCGCCGACCACAGAAATCTTGATCAACACCTAAAGAGAAAAATCTCAGGATAAATGGGTTGGTTTTTTTCCTGTCTCTGGATAAAATCCATTTATTAAGGCTGCAGATGCTTTGTGTCCGTCTACACTAGAACAGTTATTCAGCAACAACTGAGTTAGAGCCCTAAGATGCTCCAGTTCCCTCCTCTTAACATCAGGGGAAAGTTTTCCCCACCAGAACATTTTGCCAGTGAGAGCCTCTGTGCGCTGCCCCACACCAAGCCCTGCTGCCCATCATCACCTGAGGTAACTAGTTGCAAGGAGCACACATATGTTTTTACAAACCGAGCACACAGTAAACACCTTTTAATTCAATTGGTTGAATCGACACAGAGAGATTATTAGTTTTCAGTAAGATTCGATTCAAATATCAGCACAGCCAGGCAAGCAAAGAAAAACAGAGATAAATCCCTGCCATAGCACTGCTTCATCCTTTAAAGGCAATTAACTTTTAGTTATTAGCTTTTAATTAGGGAATAATAATGACATAATTAATACAGTTTATTATACTTGTCAGCAGACAGCTGTTCCAGATTTTATTATCAGATCTTGGTGGGTTTTGTCTGCTCCCGTGTTTATAGGGGGGAGGCAGCGACGCCCCCCAAGCCCTGGCTGGGGGTCCGCAGGGGAAGCACCCAGACACACGGCTCCCGCTCAGGGCCAGGTCCTTGTCCTCTTGCTGCCGTCCGTCGGCGGCTCTCACCCCCAGCCCCTTTCTGAGGAAGGATGCAGAATGAGCGTCAGCTCCCTCCAAGACTTCAAAGCAGCCTTACGTAATTGGCAGGAATTTTACTTTTTACTTTTTTTAAAAACCATTGAAAATGTTTTCTCTCTCAGAGAATTCTAGTGGCAGCAGGATCCAGCCTGGACTGTGCATTTGATGTCTCTCTCATGGGTAATTCTCATGCCTTTCCTGGGGGGGATGCTGGATCCGCGCCAAAGCTGGTTTTACACCTCAGCTCATAACATCTGAGCCGGCATCTGACTCACGAAAACGTTTAAGATGCCAAATCAAAATTCACTGCTTTATTTTGTTTTCTTCTGAGCTGATCCACCGCTTCAGAAGCGCAGCATACACTTAGAGCTCAGCAGAGACAATTTGGAAACCAATAATCACTTTAAAGAAATGAAGCATTCTGAATAAAGTTTATCCATCCATAATCTCATTCCACCCCACTGCTGGGTGCATGTCGCTACGAGAAGGCAGCTGCAAAGGGTGGCAGAAATACCATGTAATACTCTTTCTTCTTGCCCCAAATTTACCCTGAAACCATAAACTTCAAATCCTCCTGTAAGAGTAACCACTACCACATTAGCTGTGGCAAACTGCCTCGAGTCGTCATTGATGCTTTGTTATTTCTTTGTCTGCTGCGTCACTAAAATAAAACATCCAGAAGGCTCATAATTACACACTCTGTCGTACATTTGGAAAACCACATGTTCCCCTTTTTTTTCACCGCCATCCTTTTTCACTGTATCCCAGACAGAGCTGTGGGGTCTCCCCAGCAGAGACTGAAAACCATGTCCAGGGCACAAGCCTGTCTTAACTGTGTTTTATTATTTCTATATCACACAGCCTTAATCCCAACTGTGTATGCAGGATGCTACTGTAATACAAAAATGCAATATATATAAATTTCCCTGATTGACTTTGGAGTTAAGAAATCATGAAAATATTGAAATAAAAATCAAGTGTAAATCATGGTGTTGGGTTCCACTAACTTGATTTTAACATTTTTTTCCTTGCTCTGGACAGGAGGAAGCCCTAAGGGGATCACAAGGAGCTCGAGGAGCTCCTCAGCACCAGAAGCTGGCTCCTGGCTCTTCCTCACCCAACCCAGTGCAGTCAAGTCCCAAGGAAAGAAATTAACCTGGTGGAGGAATAAAGCAGCTGGAAGAACCTATTTGCAATTTTCTACAGGGAAGCAGAGAGTTGTTAAATTGAAAGCAAGGGTATTCAAAAGAAGAAACTTCCCCTACTGAAAACCGACATAAAACTCAGAAGGAAAAGGATGGCAGGGTTGGAACCATCACCGCGCAGGCTTGGGAACTGAGGCATGGAAGGGCATGATGCTGTACCTAAGGCAGAAGGCAACGGCAGGACGAACATCGGCGTCGGGAAACTACAGTGGGACAGGGCAGCTCTCGGGGCAGATGGCCCCGCTCGCGCCGGAGCTTGGCTGCGCCTCCCCGGGAGCTAATTTTATTCTCGCTTTCAGCCCTACGCTGAGAGGGGCGCCGGGGCCCAGGTGAGCTGCTGGAGGTAGTTTGCGCATTTGTGTCGGCACACAGCTCCCAAACTGCAGAAGGTCACTATTCCTTCACGCTGGTGACTAAGCCTGAATATTTTAGGAGAAACTGTTTTAGAGATCTTGATGCAACTATAAAAACTTCTCAGCTGAGGGGATTTTTGTGCTCAGCTGTATCCAGGCAGAAGTTGGGAGAGGAAAACCAACAAAGTGGTTTTCATCACACTTTCTCTCCAAAATACATCTGATGGCCGAGATTACGAGTCACTTCAGCGTTGCTTTCCTCACATAGCAATGAAGAGCTTGAAAAGCGGGTTGTAAGGGAACTATAGCGTTCTGGCAGCACTAGCGCTACCGAGAGCTTGTGGCCATTTGCCGCTAATTTAAGCACCGTCATTTGAGGTCGTACAGCCGTGCTGGGAGGGAAGAGCCCCGGCCCAGGTCCCCGGAGGAGGACGGGTTCCTCCTGATCTTCACTGAGGAACGTCCATCAGACGCAACCCAGCAGGAGCCCCCAAGAGCTCGGTGGCAGGAGAGAATGAACTTGCCTGGGACTGGAGCTGTGCAAGTGCACCTGCTCTGTGGGTCCATCTCACCTTCCCGGCAGTCCCAGGCTCAGCCTAGAGCCCTGTGCAGAGCCGGGGGGTCCCTGCACGTGCCCCTCGGGGGAAGACAACACATCCAAGGCAGGCAACTCTGCAGAGAGGAGTAAATGACAGAACGGTTAATGCTTTGCCTTTCTCCATTCAACTAGAGGATAAGGAAACAAAATCTGTCTGCAGCCTGGGGGCTGCAGGGAGGGGCCATGGCTCCGCGGACACCAGTTGAAGGCGAGGGGAGCGCAGCCACTGCCCCGAGCCGCCCGCGCCGACCCCCCGATCCACATGTCAGTCTTGTGCCAGGGGATTAATTTCCGACTTTACTGCTGCTCTTTATCAGAGAGACAGCTCTGAAAGGCACAAATTTTCTCCCCCACAATGGACCTGTCACAATGACAATTATACTTAATAGCAGTGGTTCAGCCTTGCCTTTCAGGGGTGCTGATTATGGCAGTAAATAGAAGCACATTAGAGAGGTGACAAGACACTGACAGGCTGCATTCACATTGCGTCGGGGGACTGCCAAGGCCCAATCCCGCTGGGGTTTTGACAAGAGAAACCCAGGGGATGTTCCCTTTTATTGGGCTTTCGGTGAGGGGGAGAGCTAGAAGCGTGAGGTTAAAAATACTCTGGTCTAGGACCGGGAGCAGCCGAGAGAGTCCAGGCTGCAATGGAAACCACATAAGGAAAAACCCAATGTGCCAAGGAAATAGGTTAGTGTTTTGTCTCCTCTCTTTGCAGTCAATCACCTGCTGAGCGTGAAATATTGCAGTGAGTCTAGCAGTGCTGTAAGTAGGCATGAAGTTTGGTCTTAGTGCTTTGAGAGTAAATCTTTTAAAAACATAAAATGGTGTCTGAAGTCAAGGGAAACACCTACAAGCATAAACCGCAGTGGGGCCAGGAGGCTCGATGTCAGGTTTCCCTTCCCAGCTTTATCACACAGTTGTTGGGAAATCCCGGGGCAATTTGCTCATCGCAGAGCTCCACAAAGGCCACGCTGCAGGTACATAGCCCCTCAGGTCTGAGCATGCACATCTCAATCCCAGCTAGGAAAATAAAACCAACATGAGGATGTCTCTTACTATTGAGAAAAACTGCAGAGAAATTAATTTGGACCAAATGGACCAGGTCATTGATTTGCGAACATCACAGAAGACGTCATAGCACTTAATAAGCAGCCAATTGTCTATGCTCTGAGGTAGCAAAAATGTCATGATAAATTGTTCCTGTAAAACAGAAACATCCCTAAGCAGTGGGATCTCACAGAAACAGTTGGAAGTGGGCGTATTTTTCACTATTCACTGACAAAACGCTCACAGTAATTGCCCAACGCAGGACACAAAGCTACTGGATTGCAGTGTTAATTCCATGTTATATCTGAATCCCAGATTAATCAGGTGCACCACTTCTTCAGCCTGGATATTCTCTAGTGGCTCCAAGCTATTAAGATAACAAAAAGAAAATAAACAGCAGCTCTAAGTGGAGACACAAGGAGGTCGGAATTGCACAATAGCCCTTCTCCCCATCTCACCGCTTCTCCATGAAGAAAATTGTTCTGTGACCTTTCTGTACTTACAATCAACTCAGATTTGATCTTTTTAGTCAGGCAGATTAATCCCTGCTATTCTAAATGGCAGCAGCATCTTGGCTTGTATCATGGGTAATTGACCATTCATTCCTAATCAAAGAAAATTTGCTGTGTTTTCCAGAGATAGCTCTGTTAGATGAAGCAGATGAGCAGAGGATCTGTCCATTTATTTATTTTTAAACCATGATCTGGGGCACAGGGGAGGGTACCACTCCTGTTTCAGAGACAGCTTGGCTATGAGCTCATTTGCTGGGGGATATTAGCAGCTGGCATCTGAAATGGCAAGGCTAGGGTACAGAGGTAAGCCAAAGTCAACTGTGCTGAAACATAGCCAAAGTGGCTAAGCTGTGGTTGCTATGTAATGCCAAACAATATTTGCACAGTGACCTGTACATTTCCCATCTTGGAAACAAAAAGTTTAATTGTTTTAATCCTCTAATGCTGCCAGTAATTTTCTCTTGGCATGCACGTAAACCAGGTAGTTATCTCTTTCCACTATCAAAGCTGCCAAATAATTCTATCTCAATGTCTCCGACTCATTCAAGCCTTGGTATTTTGCCAAAGTTGATTTGCCTTTTTCCTCTGTGTGCGCGCGCTAGTGGGGCTGTTCGTGGGACCAGAAGCGAGAGAGGTGACCTGAACGTGGGGCTGGAAATCAGGAACCCACAGGAACTCATCTGGAGTGTTTCTGCTGGGATCTCAGGCAATTTGTTCCATCTTTATTCCTGTTGGCAAGCTCAAGGAGCACTGGCAGGTATCTCTGTAACAGGTACTGTGAAGCAGACAGTTTAAATTTCACAGGGTTAAACTCATTTCCAGGGTCTCCTTGTTAACCTGTAATGAGATAAAGGGATGAATTGTCCTTCTAACCCAAGAAACATGAAACTAATGCCATGGGAAATAACAAGGGTCACAGGAGGTACCCATCACGTGGCGCCTCCACGCACCCCGCAGACCCACGGGCGAGTGCCCCGGGAAGCAGCAGCAACGTGCCAGACAATGGGAGAGTGTGGAAATGGCTGCACATAGCTGTTATCACACCTACCTGGCGAGAGGGACAGCTCTGGAGCTCAGCATGTTCCATGCAGACAGTGTTGCTCCATGATTTAATCCATCAAAGTACAATCACATGCCTGAGAAAGCTCTTCTGCAAACCTGCGTGCTTTCCAAGTTGGGCTATTTGCAGGTCAGGACTTTGCAATCATTAAATTATTTCAAAAAGGGTATAAAAAGTTTATTAGACCACTTTTGGCTAGATGTAGAGCAGGGAGAAGAAGCCCAAACAAGAAAACTAGCAAGGACTTGCCTACTGCAGGAAAGGCTTCACCTTGTACTGTGAAGACATTCAAGCCAGAGTCAGAATTGCCATAAGCAACGTGATCTATCGCTGTTCTCCTTGGAGCCCTCAGGTGAACAATGCTCACTCACCACCGCAGAAGACATGCCCTCATGAGAAACCCCACTGGTTCAACTCAAATGGCTATTAAACTAAAATAGCATGCTCAGATTCAAAGCAAAGTTTAGTTTAAAATGGCTCCTGATTACGTTAAGCTAAAATTCCCCGAGTAAACCACTCCAACCAAAACAAGGGCATTCTTCCAGAAGGGAATTGCACCTGTGTAATGAGCAGTTTTACTAAACTGGTGCAATTTGTTCAAGCTGAAGGAGAACTACTGATGAAGAACTAATATGAACAGCGAGGGAAGAGGAACAGAGAAAAACCCCCACAGAATAACCTCAAGAAATAAAAGTTCTGCAAAACCGGCCAAAGCATAGACGTCTACAGCACGTGACGAGGTTTTCCATCATCTGCTCTTTCCCTAAAATGAACAGTCGCAGAAGTAAAGCGGAAAAGGAACAGAGCAAGTACAGCAACAAGGGAGTGCCTGAAAGCCCGCGATGTCCTCCCACGTACAAGCAACAAAGCTGGGAGCCCGGAGAGGCTGTGCGTGGGAAAGCCACAAAATGCCATGCGCAAACATGCTTACGCAGACCTGCACGCTGGAGATTTGCAGTAATGCCTTTGCAAGAAGAATTGTTTCCATCGGACGCGTTGTTAGCACAAGAAGTCGCCCAGTGTGAGAGAACCAGGACACAGCAAAGCACAAAGCGGTGGAAGACAGCTCATCAGGCTTTGCGTCCCTTCAGCCCCCATGCTAAGTAGCGTCATCCCAATCAACACTGCTATTTTTAGTTTTCTGAATAACCCTGTCCTTCACAAAGGGGAAAAATAGAGGAATTATCTCCTCTATTTCTTCTCGCCAAGCTAAAGATCTTTCTCCAACCAGACAAGGAGTTAATGAATCTCTATCCGCTGCTCCGCTCTCCAGGCATATGGCAAAAATCTCTGCTGGCCTCGGAGCAGCAAGAAGCAGCCTGTTGATCCCCATCTTCTCGTTGCTGCCAGCAATTATCACAAAATTACTTTATTGCACATGTGACAGTTGGTGACACTGACTCAGGGAGTTTTATCAGCTTCTATGCTACAGGTTTCAAAACATCTGCTCGTGCGAAGGCACCCTGCTGCTCGCCAGCCCAAGCGAGCTGGGCCTCTGCAAAGCAGTAAGAACCCGCGGTCCTTTGTGCAAGACACATCACGTCTGGGTGTCTCATCCCCGCCGTGGCGACTCGGGGCCGTTAATGACCAAGTCCCAAGCGAAGCGCCCTGCAGGGCAGGACCAGAGGCAGGGGGGAGCTGTACAGCAGGCACCGGTGCACAAATGTGCTGCGCAGGGCCGGAGGAGAGCAAGCCAGCGGGAGCGCCAGCGGATGGAGCTGGCGCAAACAGAGACCGCGGAACAGCAACAGGAGGAAACCAAAACGTGCTTTAGCACAAGATGCAGCTCAGCTGCATAGGTTTAAGATACGCACAGATATACTTTCTCTGGGGATAAGAGAGATGTAGAGGTGAGAAGAGGCAGCTAATGAGTTGTGGAGATGCCACTCTTTCATCCAGCCCCAAATGCTACTTAGAAGAAAGCAGAGGAAGCAAAGCTCTTCACTACAGCAGTTGTAGCATTCACGTCGTCTCCCTGAGGACTCCCCGGGCACAGCATTACTTCCTATAACCCTATATCATCTATATTTTAGCGTACCAATCTCGGCGAGTAGCAGAAACCCACAGTGACTATGGGGAGTTTGTGTGGAAATGTCTGTTGCACCCTGGGAGGCTCTGATAGCGTGACGGGAAGGTTTGATCCTTGCCTTTTGATCACTGATCCAGGCAGTTACTTGAAGCATGTACTGCTTCTTAAGACATCTTTAAAATTGTATTAGTTCTTATTACAGCAATATAGCAGACCTTAAATTCAAAGGTAAGCTTTGTGTGGGTGTAAATTCCAATGGCCTTTGTATCAGCAACTTCTTCCCTCCTCAGATTATCTCAAGAAACACTATTAAGCTGCAAAGGACTGGAAGTTGGAGATTTCTCTTCTTTCACATAATCTGCAGCATTAGCCTCATACTGCAACAACTGGAGAGGAATTTGTAGAGAAGTTTCAGGGCTCAGGATGGGAAATGAAGATATTTAAATGAAGGTTTGGGAAGATGCTATTTTAAGAGGTTCAATGTCAGCACGACCTCCAAGGGCTAGAAAGAAAGGCTACTGGAAGGCTATGAAGCAGACTCCAAGAAGGAAGCAGCAAACTGGTTATTTAAAAGATAAAGGAGTTTAGAACCACCTCTGGCTAGTTAGCAACCACGCTTCTCCTGAACAAGCCAGCTGGAGCAAATCCGGGACCTTGGACAAAAACACTTTGCAAGCTTGGTTCTGAGTTCTGGGAAGGGGCGCAGTGACAGACCTCTTCTGCATGGCTAACAGAGAGGAAGGAAAGAGCATATTCTTCTTCAGTCGCAGCTCCTCTTGGCTCAGTTTTATCAGCCAGCTTTACCCATCGGACCTGGGAGCCACCTCCTCCTGCAGTACAAAAGACTTTAAACTTAGAAATGACGAGACTTCAACCCCCCAGAAAGTGTAATTCTGAAGTGCTCAACAGCCTTTAATTCATCATGAACCTAGAGGCAGAGGAAAAAATATGCAAAAAATACATCACATCCTTAATCTAGGGGGAGGGTAAAAAAAAATCATTATTTTTATAGCACATAATCAGACACTTACAAATATATTTCACTGGAGGAAGGGGAGGGTAGGAATGCGCATTTCCTATTTCCTTTTCAATAGTCTGATGCACAGAGGCCATCAATATGGTCATTATAGATAATCTGCACAAGTCATTCTAAACCAAGAGGCGGGATTTAAAAATGAACAAAAAGGGAGAGCCCCTCCAACATGGAAGGGCATTCTACAGTTCTAGGTTCACATTTAAACATAACTCATCGTCTGAATATGGGGTGAGGAAACACACTTTGTTTTTACAATATAAATAGTATTTTAAAAAGGTACTACATATGAATACAGCAATGGTGCTATTTCAGTCAGGACTTTAACATGCAGAGGAAATTCCCCATTGCCCACCACTACTCATCCCATCCCACCCTTCCCCTCCCACCTCCAAAAAAAATCCTCTGCTGTTCAAATTCTCTTGCAGTTGCTTTAAATATTTCTCTTGTGGCCTGGCAACATTCTTATTTTTTTATACAAGCAAGTTTTCTACTAAATCATGTCTTAACCGACAGGAGACAGCTATGTAGGAGTAACAACCGAGGCTTTTAAGAACCTTGCCAATTTTTAAAACTTTTATTAGTCTCAGTTTGTTTTTTATTCTATTGAAAACATCAAAAACTCAGAAATAAAAAAAAACCTGTTTCAAATGTCTTACATACACACACGCGTGCACAGACACGCACACACAAAGAAAATAACCCGTAGCAGAGGCAGTAAGAAATAAAAGGAACTCCAATTCTCTCAAGGGAGAACAAAAATAAAAATTTTAAAAAAAATTGCTTTATTCTATCTCCACTCTTTCACTAGGGCAGTTTAATACCCATCGAGTCTCTTAAGATGCTAATCTACCATCTGCTAGCCCACAAATCCTTCCCACTTATTCCCTTAAAGATCTAGCTATAGCGTTGCTTGAAAACCTCTCCACAGAGCAAAGGGGCTTAAATAAAAAAAAAAAGGAAAGAATATTGTCTCTGTCCAGTAATTTCAGGGAATTAAGTGGAAAAGTTTGCTGTGCAGCATTCTGGATAGCTCTATCTCACAGCGGCTTCTGCCAGGCCAAGGCATTGAGGTGAGTGGTACGATGTACCCTTGCCCCCCTTCACCCAGACACCGTGGAAGCCACGTCCCCATCCCAGCTCCGTACTAGGGCTGTCTTTTTCTGTCCCTCTGAATTGACAGAGGTCCTCCAAGGAGAGTGGAAGACTTTCCAGTGACTTCGGCAGGGTTTGGGATCAGGCTTTTACAAAACGCTGCTCCGTAACAGTTCTTCAAATGGAGGTTCTTTTCAAGTGCTCAAGTGG
Organism: Phalacrocorax carbo; assembly: GCF_963921805.1. Taxonomy (NCBI): domain Eukaryota; kingdom Metazoa; phylum Chordata; class Aves; order Suliformes; family Phalacrocoracidae; genus Phalacrocorax; species Phalacrocorax carbo. The sequence goes on from NC_087531.1 coordinate 3,414,845, forward strand.
GAGCTGCCCACTCAATATTTAGGATTTGTTTTTGCCTTTAATGCTTGTTCAATTCTCAGCGAACTGAGTCCAATCAAATGAAGGGCTTGCATTCCTCCTCCCCAGGAGTAGCTCAAAGGCTCAGTCTTCACTTAAGTAAAGGATGTCACAACAATCAGAGATGTTTGGGGAATTTCTTCTTTAATAGGACAAAAGAAAAACATACAAACACCTCCCAGGCTTCTGTCATGGAATGATTCTCACAACTGTAAGGAACACAACTTGAAAAAAACAAAAAAAAAACCAAAAAGAGAAGACAAAGAAAAGAATAAAGTTCCTATGGGAGGCATGCCTACTGGAGAGCCAGAGCAATCCCTCGTCGCTCCAGCCTGCAGTGGGGAAGGGGTATGGCTCATAAAGGAACTAACACAAGAAGCAGCAACAGAACACTTGCCAAAACCAAGTGGCGTATTGTAACTGAAAGCCATGCTGATTTTTAACTAGAAAGCAACTGTAATGGCAAAGATGGGGAAGGAAGATGACAAGAATGACCAAAACCTGGCCATTTCTTCCCGAAGCCCCTTCCTGGTGACACGGCAGAAATGCACGTAACTATCACATGTCTTTAAGAGAACTAACGGTAAGAAACATCCCGGCTATGAAACATTTCTTTCCCCATCTTCCCCAGCTTACAAAGTGTTTCTTTACAAAAAAGGAACCCAGAACTTTCCAGGACATCTGCTCTTGCTTCTCTCTCTCCCCACCGTAATGTTAGTCACATTTCATTTGGGGACAAGGGGGGAGGATTTTTGTTTATTTTGTGTTTTAAAGCCATAATCTAGAAAAATGTTTTATGGAAACTTTTGTTTTCCTATTTTTGTTTGCTTTTTTTTTTTAATAATGCTCCTTTATAGAAAATTCACAAAGGTGACGTCTATATACAGAAAACACAATTCCAAAGGCTGCTTCAGTAGTCAATGTAATAGCACCTTTAAAGACAAAAGTTTGACATATTTTAAAAAGTCATTTTGACAAATTTTAACCCTTTCCAAGCCTCATAAAAAGGACCCAGTCACAAAGCTCCGTTAGTACAAACTTCCAAAGTCTCCATGTGAAATGCTGTCTGAAGGTTTTTCAAGCTCCCAACTGCTGGTCAGCAACGTCTGGCAAAGGAGAGGTAGCGTGCAGCCAGACGGGATTTTCTTGCCATCCAAACCAAGAGTAGATGAAAGGAATTCACAGCAGGCTATTGCACGAGGATGGTCTTCTATTCCACAGTTTATTTTTCTGCAGGCTTGAAAAAGGTTAATTTCATATTTTTAATTATTCCTGGTTAAAACATGTTGCTCTGAGTTCCAGGTTGGTACTGTGTCTGCAACAGGCTCTCCATAAAGGCCAAGTAATCTGCGTTTTGTCCGTATTCTTCGGGATTTCTTGAATTCCCCAGCCGGGGGCGCTTGGCTGCTCTCACTTCATCTCCCGAAAACACATCTTCCTGAGGGGCCCCAGTGCTGAGGGACTGCAGGAGACACGAAAGTACAATCGTTAGAGGCACAGCAGGAAAACAGGGAGAGATACGGGTGCAAACCACGGAGCACGCCTGCGTAACAAGACCACAGGGACAGCAAGCGAACAATTTGGTTCGGAGTATTTCTGTAGAAAATATGAACTCCGAAACATGCAAAGCACCCAGCTGAAATTAAAAACGCTGGGCTTCTGAAACCAAACTGGAACGAGAAACCCTTGAGTCGCCTTCCTTCTGTTTCAGAATATCTTTCACTTCAGCTCCTGCCTTGCCAATTCTCTGTGTACTCCTATCCTCCTCTGCCTCTTCAGGTTATTCATTCCTAGCAGAAGCACAGAGGAAATGGGAGCTTCCCTAATGTCTTTAAAAAAAAAAAAGACCCAGAGAAAGTATGTGGGGATCACTGTACAAACAATTGCTCTGTTCGTCCTGCTTTTACACTCTCAAATGAGATGCATTTCTTGGTAGAAATTATCATCATCTATCACTTTGTTCCACCGCTCTACGTTAAAGCACTGTGAGCATCACTTCCACAGTCTTAACACTTCTGGCAGCAGAAAGTTCATGAGAGAAGCTTTAGCTTTCAGCCAGACTCGAAACTTTCTATTCACTTTCCAACTTGCATTCCTTTCTCTGGAACTGTTATGAAGCCTGGATGTCTCCGCTGCAGAGAGTACGTTTCTTTCCAAATCCCGTATTTCAGGGCTCCAATATGTTGTCTTTATTATTAGACAAGCTTAAGTAAACTGGAATATTGTGCACATCTTAGAAACTAATTCTAAGGTGCTTCTTTGCCACCTTCTGGCCTTTCAAGGATAACAAGGTAAATTATTAACCTCTAAAATTTATGCCATGAGGTCTTAATGAGATAAACAACCTCAAACAAGATGGAGAAGCCATCCAGAGTTACATTACATTACATACAGAGAAAGCATTTGACAAGTATCTTTTGGGTAAAACCCTCAAAGATTTCAGGCACAGGCAAACATAAGTTTCCTCCAAACCGCCATCAATCCTTCCACAGCAGTGCCTGGCACCACCCCTGACGATGGGCACCTCACACACTGCTGGCAGCCACGGATTCACAGGGCCGGTGAATCATTCGTTTAACTTGGCACAGCAATTCATATATTCTTACGGGAAGGTTTCTGACTTGTAAAAGAGACAGAAGCCCACAACCTTATCGCAGGTAACTCTCTGGATCCGTCCCTGTCCTGCAGCGGCCAACATAACAGACATTTAGAATGAAAAAACCTGTATATTCTCCATTTGCGCAGAAACCAGTCTCATAACTTGTTTAAATGAGGTGGCTTTAAAGGTTAAAGAACCAGGTTTGGAAATACCCGGCAAATCTGGAACCAAAAAAGCCATGAAATAAATCCCTCATATTTTCTAGGGTCAATTATCCCGTTATATGCAGTTAAAGACAGCCTGATCTTTTAGATTAAGAGCTAAATTCTGCATCTCCTATTTGGTGAGAAACAGGGGGTTGGCCCCATGTCACTGGTTGGTTCTCCAGCAACTGCTTAGCTGTAGATCAGTTCACCTCACTTCTGACGAAAGGCGGCATTCAGACAGAACGGCAGTCCGTGTAGCTAAATTCATATGAACATGATATGAACATAATCTTTTAACCAGAGAAAACAAAAATCAGACCTGAGCATGTGAAAGGGAAAACCATTTAAATGCTTCTCAAGCATTTATATCAAGGATTTCTTCTACTCTATTTATTTTGTGAATGACAAGTGGTTTTATAGCCACAGAAACTGGAGGCTGCATTCACCTGATGTCTAAACAAATCGCTAAGAAGATGTGAAGGAGTATTGCAAGTCACAGCCATTCTACCGTGTCTGTTGCTTTGATACCCACCAGGCGAGACTTCACTCTCTTGGGGAGCTCTTCCTCCAAGGTATAAATATCACCACGCTTTACCATTAGTTGGGAACCGTCTTCAAACTCGACCTGTAGAACAGGCAGAAGATGAGATAAGAACTTGGCCTCTACATTTACAGTACCTCAACAGTCCCTTCCCAGACTGTGCCACATGTGGTCCCTTCATGGGAAGGCCAAGGAAGCGCCAGGGGCCAGCTCCCACGGGTGATCCCCTGTTCTTGGCACTTCACGTCTCCACGATTGCTGCGGAATGAGCATCCTGACGTTGCGTTATGGATGCTGAACCCAAACAGTGCTGGTTTCAGTGCTGCTCAGGCACCCGTCTTATCTGGCCCAAGTGGTTTCACTCAGTGCTCCTGTAGATCCTAAAATGTCTGTACTACGGCTGGACCAGCACCTCCGCTCCCTCCTCCCAGTCAGAGCTCTAGAGATTTCCACTGATTTTTGATTCAAATCCTGAAAAAAACAGCTTTTCACTACAATAAAAGGCAGCCCTGTATTCAGGCAATATGGTAATAAGAGTTTCTTTCATCTTAAACAAAGCATTTTCACGTGTCAAGGAAACAACTCCAGCTACTGAAATACATTTGTATTTTAACAAGCAGAAATAGTCAGCCAGGTACAAAAAATGGTGGTATCTCCTCACGTCAAACCTTTTTTGCTAAGCACTGATTATATCATGAATTATGCATCAGATGTTACAGGAATGTTTATTCATGGCAACGTGCACGTAAAAATGTTAAAACTATTAGAAGTCTTAAAGAGATTCTCATTTCCTTCGCTCAAGACTACTTATGCTTTTCTGGATAATGCAGAAGAATATACACCACAGCTTAATATGGGATGTCAGGTTCAGACTGGACAAATTCAGAGGAAAGCTCTGGACTCCTCCTGTGCTGCCCAGGTCTTGTAGCTCATCAGTTATGCAAGCTCAGCGATGCCTGCCGAGGTCCCTTAACTGAGCAGCGCACACCAGCTGTAATAACTAGGCAGGTGGGAGAACAGGCTTTGGAAGGTGAGCTTGGCAGAACCCTGCTGAGGTGGTTTAAGATGCTACTGGTCCCATTTACTCTCTGTTTTACAGAGCGTCGCTACCGTAAGAGTCAGAAGGGAACACGAATTACAAAGTTTAACAGCCGAGGCACGAGCAGATTGCTGCCTGCCATGTCCGCTACACGAGCCCAACTTGCAGTAGGAAGGCAGGGTTCACAGCTGTGCAGTCCTAAATAAACAAGGTCCAACCACCCTGTGATGGTGTAAGTTCCAAATCACCAATATGGGTTAGACCCGTTACGAACATACACTAGAGCAAGTTACAAGGCAGTCATTTGGGCTCAAAATTTTTTTTTAAATATACACATTTCATCTTAGCACACAAAATACAGGCTTAGAGATCTGAACTGGGAAGCTACTGCAAAATAAGCCAAGTTTAAAATGCAAAAGCTAATCCACACTGTCTTCCTATAAGCACGCTTATTTCATAACAAAATAATTTGTGTTTTTAATATAATCCTATTCCAAAACAGATAAAGAGATGCACCGTAAGTACTGAAAAAGTATCTACATGGAGAACGACTGTGGAAAGCTGCTCAGGCTATTTTCCCCATGGAGAAGAGCTTTACCTATAGGTAACTGCATGATTTGAAAAAACACAGGCTCCTCGTGCATATTTTTCTGTCATCTGGCACTATCAGTGGAATAGCCTATTTCAAGTTATTGTACCTTCGAGAAATCAATGGCAATTTCCTATACTGTGATTAAACTGGAAAGCATGCATATAACAATAGATCTTTATGGAACTATATATTGTACTTATTCATAACCAGGGTCACCTCAGACCCCATCTTCTCTGAAGCAGTTAACATCCATTATACACACCAAAAAGACGGCTAACTGACAGGGTGGATTATCGTGCTCTCCGCACATAGGCAGGGAACACTCTGTGCAGAAAGGATAGAAATCAGAACCCCATTTCGAACAGATACAAGACGTGACTTCCTCTGCCTTTTGTCCAGAGGCATTAATCTCGTAAAAATGATTATTATTTGCAAATTTCGGCATATATTTTTGAAAAGGATGCGCAAAAAGTATACTTTCCAAATCACTTTAAACTTCTTGGTACCATTTAAAAAGGATTTAATCAAATGAATGTACTTGCAGTTTATAAAACCTTCTGTGCTGAAATACTAGGACTGTGTACCAGGTTAAATCTTCCTTTAATATTACAACCTTCCAAAAAAACCAAAAATCCCATATGTGGAACAGACTCAAAGACCAAAAAACCAACTGGCTGCTGGTTTTCTCACCTTAAAAACAGAGATGGAGAGAGTGTATGAGACTAGAGATTGAAGGTTTCTAATTCCTCACACAACAGCGGCAGGACTTTATTCCCACACGCTGCTGTTGCTCCACAAAGTACCTTCCCATTCCCTGCCTTGAAGTACTCTCCTGACCCATCGTTTCCCTTACTTCCTCTCAAAGCATCAAGGAAAGCTGTAATTATGTAGATATTGGCTCATGGGGAACTACAGAGGACGAGCTCAGCTCCAGCCACAGGACAGCCATCAGAGAGTAGCTCATGTAGGTCACTTTTGACCCAAGTCAGACCTGAGCTATAAGGAAAAGGGCAACTTTATTTTATATTTTAAAAGCAGATACAGTCTAGACATATGTCAATCCATACATCCACATTCTGCCACACAAAACTGACACCGTGATCCTATTTTAACACCATATTTCTCTTTAGACTCCCAGCAGTATTAATTTCAGAAGACAAATCCTCCCTTCATGACCAGAGCAAGCGCTCAACGCCAGTCAGCTATACAATTCAAGAAACAATCAGAGACGTTGACGTGAAGTATGTGGCTATTCTTCCATACTCACCTGGTAAATCTGACTGATCTGGGCTGCAATAAACTTGGCCTTATAAATGATTCCATCTGTCCACTGCAGTTGAACCAACTCACCCTCTGGAGGGGGTCCCATTTGGATACAGTCTCTGCTCTGAAGACAGAGTGAAAGAGGTCAGACAGCCAACACCAACAAAGCTCAAGAACTAGGTCTGTTAAAATCGCTGCTCAGCAAAGTTGCTACATAGCACTATAATGAAGTAGAAGAAAGCTTCTGCACTTGTGATTAAGTGCAGTCATCTCAAACAAAAACACTAAGAGACCAGAAATAAATGCTCGCCCCTCCTTCTGGTGACAGTACTGAGTTCTAGGAAGCCTCTCGTAACGAATCCCAAAACATCGGATCTCCTCTATCAACAAAAACAAGTGGGTGAGCTTCTATGTTTCACATAGTGATTCAATGGCACAATCAGGAAGAGAATGCATGAGTTGACAGGGCAGCCTCTTCTAGACACTCCTTCTATTAAGTGAATTCCCCGTTTTGGACCAGAAGTGCTTACAATCTGCTTCCCCCATGAACCACACTTGTCAGTTGAAAAATACAAGATCATTCAACCACAAACCAAATAGGATGCAACTTAAAACAAACAATTGCTTTCTGCTAAGTCATCTGCATACAGCAAAATCACATCTTTGTAAAGGAACAAAAAAGTGAAATGAGATGTCATAAACAAGAACAACAGTAATGAAGAGCAGTATGAGATTTGCTATGCAAGCAGCAACTTTTCTTTTACTTCATGGCTCCACCCCAAAGCACGCAGAAGAGGAATGCACACACTACACTTTGTACTCATCTATAGTGGTAATAGTCTCCGCAGAGAGCTGCTTACAATAATGCTTTCTGGGTAAACGTTGTCACTGTATGAACCATCATCAAAGTTCACTTCATAGAAAGTCTGTGTCGTCATGCCGATTACTTTACATCTGTAGTAGAGTCCGTTCCGGTTCTTTGTGATCACAGTCTGTCCAAGGGTCACCTCCCTTCGAAACTGAATCTGCATTATAGAGAAAAAGGAATAATTTGCAATCATAAAAGCTGCGTCAAAAGTCCAGGCGCAGAAAAACCGTTCTACAAAAAAACAACCAACCCCAAACACCAAAAAGCAAACCAAAACCCCAAACCAAACCCAAACCACTTACATTCTGGTTAGCTGCTTTGTGTTTGAAGCAAGTGATGGACACGACATAAGGCCAGTCATCTGGCTCCATGGGCACTCCGGCTGCGTGCGCACAGGTCACATGGAAGGACGTGGAGCAGTGCTCGTAGGAGCACTGGATGCAGGCACCAGACACTTTCTTCATCCGTTTCCGACAGTACACGCATTTCTGAAAAGGAACACGGCCAGATGATGCAGGCAGATCAACAGCAGCTTTAACACAACGTCTGGCACCCCGATACCTGACACGGTGGAAAAGTCCGTATCATTAGTGTCAGGAGTCCAGAAGCCACGGCCAAAAACGGCGATGTTCACTGCTGAGAGGTCAAAAGTCCAATGCTTCCAGAACCGCCCACATACACTTGCCTACAACCACTAGTAAGCCAAGACACTACAGCAGATACTGACTTATCATTGCCTTGAACACGACAACGTCTACCAGTAGCTCAGCCCTCCAGAACCACGCTGGACAGTGAAGCAGGCTTAAATCCAATTTGAGACTATGCTCACTGGAGGGCCGAGAGAAAGGGAGGGCAAAACAGGAAAACACATGTCGGTGGTGTTAGAGAACTGCTACAGCTCAATGCTCATCCTCCTTAGATATATGAAATGTACCTATGTTAATTCCAACAGCAGTTGGATCTTCACAGATACGCTGCTGGAAAAATGATGTTTTCGATTTTTGAAAGAACAGAACACAGAATAACTGTGCAATAATTTGTGCTACTATATTTAACGGAACATTATACCTATTAGATCTAAGATAATATAATTTTATATAATGGGACAAAAATATTGCATGTCTATTTTACACACACAAACATATCAACTGTAAATATTTTATTGGTATCAGTGTCAGATTAGCTACTGTAGATAATTCAGTCACTGTTCTGCAAACAGAAGAACTAAAAACATCATACGAAACACCAGAATTACGGGGGGTGGGGAGGGGGGGGGAAGGTATGAAATATTTCAGTATTTTTAAAACTTGTTTTCTGCAAAGCAGATCCAGTTACTAGGCCAATCTAATCAGACAGCACTTAGGGGGGGCAGGTAATCAACTTAAGTGTGACTACTTTAAAGAGACATCTCAATTTTTTTCAAAGCTAAATTTCAGAAGCTTTATGGCACTGCAGCCTCGGCAGCAAGCGTTAGGTGTCAGTGGGACATGAGATACATTTCCTCATTCCCTGACAGCACCATATTCTTGTTTCCAGCCCCTCAGAAATACAGAGGGCCAGGTTTTAGGAATCCCAATCTAAAGGCGTTTAAGTTGGACACCTGTGTAATGTTTCCAGGGAACTATCTGGAAACACCGTCCTTAGCTTTTAGCGGTTTAAGTCTGTCACTGATCGATGGCAGCTTCTTTACTTTAGCTGAGGCTTGGACAAGGCAAGTCAGGGAAAAATGAATATCACACCCATGAGATGAACATGCATTTTACTTGTTAGAATGAGTGGCTCATATAAATAAAATCCTGGGAGATATTATATGCCCATGAATCTGACTATACAGCTATGTAATTTATTTATTACAAAGAAATAATTTCCACATATAAGGAGGGACAGAAAAGCAGTAATTTTTAGTGCCCATTTCAGATTACCGTCTCCAAAGCACGTTACACTGGTTTGTTCCTGCCACTGCCCCCCAGGTTTGACCTGCCTCCCTCCCAATCCATCATGTAAACATAAGTGTCCTATAAACATACTGTGATACTATGAATGACAGATTCTTCTTCTCTCTGCAGCATCTGATATTAAACAGAGCCCTTCTTCCCCTCTTTCACTCTTCATGGCCTCTCGTTTACCTCACTCCCGTTTACCTCACTCCCGTTAAAGCAGTGCTCAAAGTATGCAACATTACAGAACACGACCTCAATTTTAAGATCCGTATGAATTACTACATCCCATGGGATTAGACATGTAACGTAAGCTGCCTGATATCACACAATAAACCAACACAACCCCCAGAAGTACAAACTCACTCTGCTTCTAGGTCTGAGCTAACTTAAAAGCACACCCTCAAAAACATGAAGAGCAGTATCATCCTACAAACCACCCAGTAAACGCAAAACAAGAATTGCCAAATTCCAATGTTGCGTTTTATGTGTCTTATCACAGCCACGGACCAGGGTCCAGCTTGCGCTAGCTGCAACACATTGCCGAGGCAAACAAAAGAGCACTCCTTCTCCAAAGACTATTTCTCTTTTCCTTGAAAGCAAAACATGCAAAAGAAAGGGAGACGAGTTCTTCCCCATTTCTGTGCAAAATCACCCGTCCCTCACGGGGGTCTGCCCCGCGTGCATATGAAATAAATCAAATTCACTTCCTGTGAATTAACTGAACTCAGTATGTTTACACCAAAGATTAATTTGGCCTTTTTAAGTAAACTAACAAAAGCCAGGAAATTCAAAGCCAGGGCCTTAGTGTTACCAGAATGTGTTTTTTAGTATTTAATAAGCTATGCCTTTATCTCTCTGGAAACCATGTTCAAAAGCCAGATAAGCACCACAGCAAAGTGCACAGTGGGAACATGGCACTGAAAGCAAGTCAATAGCAATGAGATCTCATTATTAAACTGTCAATACCTAATTCTCCTGCCAGCAGGGACAACTGCTGATATACAGTGTGCTCAATACCACCTCGCAAGGGAGCATTAACCCTCCAGTATCAGGAATCTGCCTTTATTGATGCAAACAGGATTCTCCCAAGCCAGAAGGATTAGCATGCACCTAATGACACCCCAGTGGCAAACCAAACTCCTTGTGACAGGTAAAAGAGCTACACCAATGGAATATTGAGAGCAAATATCATCAAAGGATAAAGAAAAACATGAGCTACAGTGAGACTGAAACGCAGAAGACGGTGGAAGGAGTGAAAGGAGTGAAGGAGTAAAAGTGTGGGAGATGGGACAGACCAAAGCACCAATGCCAAGTGCTGTGATAAAGCAGCACGTGTAGATTTAAAGCCATCTTCTGTGGGAGGGGAGGTAGCCGGGAGAGAGGAGGTCTAAAGCACAGGAGAAAAATCGTCAGAGTAAATACACCAGAGAGTCAGGTCATAGCTGAGAGTAAGAAATGGGCTGTCTCCTGCATGATGAACACTGAAATTCATTTACTCCACCGAGGAATGACAGCTAATTATTCCAAATTTCCACGTCATAAATAATTTACATGCACAGGCCTGTGATATGCCATTGATCAGGAAGCGTGCAAACTGCATTCTTTAAAATGATGCGATACCCACAACGGGACTGAAAAGCCTATGCTTGAAAGGGGAGGCCTGGTTCACACTCGAAGAACAGGAGATACTCTTTAAACAGATCACTGCAACTGCTTGTTACCTCAGCCCTCTCACGGTAAAACAATGCAAACATACAAAGAAAAAAAGAAAATAATCCCAGATAACCCCTCCCCCCTCTTTCCTTCATTACCTTCATCCATTCACTTCAACTGTCCTCAGCCTTCACATCATTCCTTCTCTCCTTTTCCATCTTTTTCAGCAACAAGGCCATCTCTCTAATTCTATCTAGCACTGCAGCAACTCTGCCACTGCCAAAGCCATCAGATCCATCACCACCACCTTTTAGTCACCCTCAGTGTATCTTCCTAAATGCCGCTGCACACCTCCAAAAAACGGACACCCCCCAACTCCTCCGCTGACTCGTGCTCCAAGAATTGCCTGCAAATTGCCAAGAAGAATCCTAAAGCTCCCCATGATGGCTCATGAGTGTGTTTCTCCACACAATCTTACCCAATTTAAGTTTCCTTTGTACTCCTGCGCACGCTACACCAATGCTGCTGCTATAAGCACCGCTGACTTTACATTCTGCCATCCAGATTAATTCTTTTTTCATCTTTACCTAGTTTATAACTCTAAAACCTATTTCAATTTTTAGCTCAGGATAGTTTATTTGCCTTTTTCCCCTGTGGCAAATGACCCTCATAAAGCCACAATATACATGGTGACAACAGCAACTTTTTTCAGCAGACATTGATGGCGCGTGCACGCATACTGTAAAGGTGGTCACAACTACAGACCAGAGCAGAAAGATCTTTATAATCAGTCTAAATACAACAATACTTACCTGATGACATCCTTGAACGCAGAGTAATTAGGCTGAAAGTCTACTTCTTACATCCAACGGTTGGGCTAGCTGTATGGGAGCACCGGGCATCTTACAGAGGGATCGTGCTGGCATGCTGACAGAAACTCAAGACCAAGACCTGAACCTGTGTCCAAAGCTACCTGGACTAGCCAACATGCCCTGCTGGCAGAGCCATGACAGATCCTGGCAGAAATAAAACAGCATTACACCTCTAGAAAAGCTACTCTGATTATGACAAAGCACTGTGCAGCACCATCCAAGCCAACACTTTCCAAGTGAAGCACTTAAAGACAACCTTTGACAAGAGTTGAGCCACAAGCCAGGCTCTTGCTAAGTTCAATATAAGGAATAGGTGCCTGTAAATGACATCATTAGACTGTGTAAGTCAAGGTATTTCATATAAAAATTCTCTACCTTTCCTGAGACACATAGAAAACACGAGGTGCGAATAGAAGACAACACTGAAGCAGTCAACAAAACTATGAAGCTTCAATTCAGGAACGAAACAAAGATGCACAGTAGGCCCACGCAGAGGCTTCCGACGGCACAGCCAATGCTTCGGAGCACAATGAAGCAAGAGAGTTGTACATACGTTAATACTGCCCTGGCTCTATAGGATTGTAAGGTAGCCACAGAAGAGTTAAAGAATTAAGTCATGTTTCCTTGTGAGGCTCCATTAAGCAATAAAAGTGAGCCTTGTGTAAAAGCATTTTTAGTTCATCATTACAAGTGCTGGTAATGAAGAGGACACATGCTGGAAATGTCAGATGATCCATAAAGAACCACTGCTGCAAGATTTATCACTCTCAACATGCCGCTCCATCACTCCACCTGAATAATGAATGCTTTTTACATTCACATTTGTGTACAAAACACATTTGCACAACAGAGAAATAACTCTGGAAGCAGACAGAGATTCTTCCTATCTCTCATCCAGGCCCTGGCTTGGCTGTCTGCACTAAAGAGCTGCGCAGTTAACGAATACATCACTGCTAACCAATGCATCACTGCTACATCACCTTCCCCCGTGCCACACTCCCAACTGTCACCCAGCTGACTTTGGAACGAAAAAAAGCAGCAAAAGCACAATTTATTTTGCAATAACACACTATAGTGATGGAGCATTAACTAACATTAAGATTAATTGCTCTGAGCTAATGAATCATCCGTTACTAATCCCTCAGATGAGGCTACGCAACTAAATAATAAGTTGTAGCTGGACTTTTATTAAAAATCTTTGCAGTCTCGCCTTGCAGTCATGGCCACAAAGATACGTTTATTAATTTCTACAAGAGATTTCTTGATAGAAAGAGAGAAATGTTGTAAAGAAAGACAAATGAAATAACAGATGAACAAGTCAGCGATGTGTCAGCTTCTTTCTAGTCACCACGTCCCTTCACACTCCCGCTATGCAGTACTTTCAGTAAATGAAGCTTTCAGGTAGTTAGACCTGACTGTCAGGTGGGTAGGCGTCCTAGGCTCTGCCCAGGGTAAGAGCACACTCCTAGAGAGCAAAGGCAGGTCTGGTAATCACAGCTTGTTTGTGTGTCAAAGCACTGAGATAGTACCTCAGAAGATACCCAAATGACACAGCTTCCTGAGGCATTTGCTGGAAATAAGAGCAAGAACATCACCTCCAATCTCAGCTACTTTATGATCCCACAAAATGTTTTTCTGTCTAGTTAAAGCCTTTTTCTTTTTCTTTTTTTTTGGCTTTTGTTCACAAACGTTCTCTACAGGTAAAAGACACCTACCAGTTTCCATCTCTGCTCTGGAATAGCACTGATATCCACAGGATGACGCTCTATTACATTGAGAAAACGGGCCTCGGGGACAGCAATAGCACAGATTATATGGATCCACCTGGAAAAAAAAAAGCGAAGAGACAAATCAAAGTCTACCATTATTTTAATTAAATACTCAAGAGGGCAGTTAACATTTCTCTGACTCCCTCAGTTTCAAAGCATATTTATGGTGGTTGGCAGCCTTGGCAACGTTACCAACCGATTGTTAATCACCGTCGTACAAGGTAAATGTCTCTGGAAAAACAGGGATCAACCTTCTTGCGCATGTGATCTTGCATGATACTAAACATTCTCTGAAAATACTTCTCAGAGAATCTGAGAATAAACCAGATTTAACAGCGTTCAGAGCCATGTTACCTCTGCTACTGAGAAGCCTGGCGTAGAGTGTGAGACAGTGCACTTATTCAAGCTCATCCTGCCAAGCCCGTGAGTAGCAGTTACCTCCATAATGCCAAAACTAGTTGTCACACTGAGCATCAAGACCAAACTCACAACACTAGAACATCAGATGCAGTATGGAAGGACAAAAGTAAGCATTACTTACTGCCCATCAGTGGTCATCTGAAGAGCTCCTCCCCTGAGATTACACAAGCAACATTCCTGTAGAAACAAAACCCATTCAGAGCTGGGCCTAAAAGCTCTGCTAGACTTCCTTTCTTTCCCAAAAAAACACTACACCACATCAGGGATGCAAAGGCAAACTGTACCCTCCCACCATCCACCTCTGCTGAAGCATTTAATTAATTCCCACAGTAAGTGTTCCTTTGTCTCCCGAAGAGTGGATGCTTACCGCTGCCCATGCATTGGCTGAGCACCGTGAGCAAGACCAACTTTCATTCACCAAATCTGGACGTATTCCATAACAGCCTGAAAGAAACACAGTTATATCCTTCAGAGTTTTGCTGACGTATCTGTAGTATTGACTTGTTGACTTTTCAGTTCAGAAGCACCTTTGAAATCAGGTGTAGCATTTGAATAACTACACTCACTAGTCTAGGCTCAGACAAAAGCTGTAAGGGAAGTCATCCTTGGAAGGGCAGGTAGAATTTGGGACCAGCAGGTCTAAAAATGAACAAACAAAAAAAAACCACACACAGGGAGCCCTCAACATTTTTTCTCCCCTCTTTCGTAAGGCCTACAATAGCAGTACTTTGATCCTTCAGGCAAGAACAGGGCTCAAAAGGGATGCTACTACTGCTGGAATGCACTCGCACATCAAAACAGTTAAGACCACTGAATTTTAGCATGATTGAAGCAGTCATCTTTGCTAAGTGGTGTTATGAGGAAGGACAAAACCAATAATATTGCAAGGAAACTAAATACATGCATTTTGCGTTTTTAACAGTATTTAAGCTAATACTAATTTCTGGTTATGTTAAGTGTTAGAAATATCTGACTTTACAGAGCATCAATGTCTAATATGCAAGCACCAAATCCTCCTACATATTTCTCTGCAGCACCAAAACAGGAAAGCATATTACACTCATTATAAAGACAGGGAAATAACACCAAAAAAAGCTCTTAAAATTCTGTAAAAGGCACTAAGGTTTGCCACTGAAGACAATGGGGTCAAGACATACAAATACTTGTGAAAAATTGGATCTGCGTGATTCCCACAAGCTTGCAAAGAAAGCCCGTAGCAGAAAATTAAACATACCACAAATTGCTGGCCAGCATCCTAGCTAAACAAAGTTCATCCCATGGCCTTTACCTACCCTAACAGAACTGA
Source organism: Phalacrocorax carbo (assembly GCF_963921805.1). Classification (NCBI taxonomy): domain Eukaryota; kingdom Metazoa; phylum Chordata; class Aves; order Suliformes; family Phalacrocoracidae; genus Phalacrocorax; species Phalacrocorax carbo. Next base: position 3,429,949 of record NC_087531.1, read on the forward strand.
CATAATATTTCAGCTGGAGACTCTCCAATTACTGAATTAAACTTAAAAGAAGTTACTCAGAAAGCACTGAGATTGCCACAACCACCTGATTTATAAAAATCATCCACTTAACCAGCTAAACATTATGTCAAAAAAAGTCAATAATATAGATCCACTACAGCTGTCTTCCACATCTGAAGTCTCTTTTCATCATATGGCAAATCAAGAAAGCAGATTCAACCCAGTCCTAGAAAATAAGCAGGGGTGTCGAGTCTGAAAAACTGATCTGGAAACTGCGCTGGAGGAGAAGGCGATGCCCTTCACCAAAACACTGCTGAGCTCGAAATGGTGTAAACAGGCTGAATTTTCAGCACTGATTTCTTGCTTCAGGTAGCTGGATATGGGATCTGAGGGGAGAAACAGTCATGCTTACTGAACACCAGATTGTCCCCTAACGATGATCCTAATGGAACAAAAAAAAGTATGCTCTTTTCATGGATTTTGTCAACACCTTAAAAGGCCAGACACCTTCGCAAAAGCTTTCTTCTCTGTATGTCCTTGCTGTCGCCCTAACCTGGCACAGCTGGGTGAGGGCACTTCTCAATAACAAGGAGACTGCCACCTGTTTTTACAGCATGCTGCCAGATTAACCAAAATACACACACCTCAACACTGCAATCCTATAATGAAAGTCAAAGGGATATCACAGTCTAGAAGTACAAACAGTGACAAGGAAACAACAAGATGCTGGAGACCACATCAGACTACGTTTGACTTCCTCAAAGGTAGAGCACAGCCAGAGTAGAAAGCTGAATGTCTCTATGGCCTGTCTGAGACGGCAGATTAACGTCACTTTGCCCACGTCCCTCAGTCCCTAAGTAGAACTTGGCCACTACAACCATTTTGATAGACTAGTCTATTCAAGACATGCGGATGTACAAGATGCAGCCTCTCTGTTCTGGTCGCTACAGAGACCACAACTGTTGAAGTAAGAAAGCAGCCTTCACCCTCACACCCTGCATCATGTGCTCTTACTAGCCAGCAGTGACCATAATCACGGATGCAGTACAGAAATAAAAGTTGCATTCTAGTTCTCCAGCAGAGACAGTCACACTGAGCGGCACGGTGACCTGCGGACTTTAAAATTGGAACAACAAAAGTAATCCCAGCTGATGCAAGTCAAATAAGTTGTCCCATCTGCCAAGATCAAACAGCAAATGTTAACTAGATGTCATACAATCTACAGTGAAGGTACACTCTACCAGGATTAATCAGATCTTTTAGATGTAGCTATCAGGGAAATGAACAGACATATGTTCCTTTTTGTAATCAAGTGCTGTTCCTCCAAACAGTAACACAGACACTAATAAAATATATCCCAGAAACTCCGCCGTAATCTCTGATGCATGCAAGAACAATACAACCTTACCCAGCAGACCAATATTGGAACAAGCGAAAAGAGCGCGATCAGCTTTGTGATCTCTGCTTTATTACAAAAAATGAAAGACAACAAAAGAATCTTTTCTGTGAGACAGAAGAATCAGCCAAAGCAGCAAACAGTAAAAAGAATATTTGTGTGTATTTTTGAGATCAGTGACTGCCAAGATGGACTCAAACATACACACATACTAGTACCAGAAAGGGACGAAGCGGGAGCGACAGGTATAGCAAGCATGCCCAGAAGGAATTCAAATATAGGCAACGTACGAAGAAGCTTGTGAGTTTCTCAATGCCCAAAAACACTTTGGTGAGAAGGAAACACTCACTAGCATGAACCTGCAGGCAGCATTTGGCACAGGATATCAAGGGACTGGTTCCATCCTCTCCGATATATGAATTTGAAGGAAGAGGCTCTGTGTTTTCTCCACTTGAGGTAAAGCACATCTCCGGGATCAGAGGCTTCGTCTTTTGTCCACACTTAGAAAGGTGGATGAAGGAGGTGGTCTCCCCTGCGGAGACCGGGACAGCTTCTTTATCCATCTGTAAGGACTTAAAGAAAAAAATAAAATACCATCACCATATGGAACCGCCTCTCCCCTGGTCACAATTTTTAAGGTTCAAGTTAGAGCACTCCCCTTGAAAACCAAAAATCATCCAACACCTGACGCCACGCAGCACAAATAATGAGCTTTAAATCCTGTCTTCTCATGCACACCCCCACCCCTGCCTTCTGCTCATCTCTCTCTTCCTTAGGCCTGTACTGGGATCTGTAATTTATGCTGAAAGCTCAAAGAAGCATTAGAATTAGGAGAAGCTTTCCCTGTTTTCCTTCTGTTAAAAAAAAAATCTAAATTCCTAAACTGCAGCTGAACACACCAAGGGGGGGGGGGGGAAAGGGTGAAATATTAATAAAAGCAAGACCTTCCCTCCCCCTCTCCCATCCTTTTGGCATCCTTCTCTACTCTTTCTGCAGGAATTTCTCCAGAAGGACATTTCAAGGTTTCTGGTAGCAGACCAGAGTTAAAAACAATGGATTAAAAGAGCCCAGCTGTACCCAGTCTTCCTTACAACCGTTATACAACAACATCCAGCAATCAGAACAGATATTTTCAGTCTGTATCATAAATCAAGTGATTTTATTGAAGGGGGAGGTAGGTTCTGCATCTAAGGCACGTATTCCTGGTGGACACACAGAGCCAGATTTGGCTCTACAAGCACGCAAGAACAAATCAATACACAACTGGGCAAATAACTAATTCATCTGATAAATTTTGCCTTTCTGCTCAAAACATACCCCAAAGCATATTGGTAGTTTCCCAAAAAATTATGTATGTGCTTACTCAGTAAATTTTTATTTTGCTGCTTGGTTGCATATATTCAGAAGTGCGGGCTGATACCTAAACAAGAGCGATCACGTGCCCAACGTGGCACTGTTTCTCTGCGTGAAGTAGTGTTTGCAGTGCAAAGCTCTTTCTGCGTGATTTAAAAAATGAAAGCTGAGAAAGCCAGAGAAGCCAAGAAAGATAACAAAAAAGGCCCCATCCACTGCCTCTGCCAAATCCAAACACTCTTCCTTGGTGTGCAAATTTGTAGGAGTCTTCTTTCTTTATTATAAAGGTCTGCATCATAACTTACACAGTAGCCACCACTCACTACGCACCACTGGCACGTCCACCTGAGCTGTATCAGGAATTACCTGGTTATATGGGTAGAAGAGAGTACAGACAGCACAGTATGGCTCACTCAGGGCAGCAGCTGCATTGAATTTTCTTTCAGCTGGGAAATTATGTGCTTTATTCTTCCACTGGAGGGAAAGTAAAGATTTCAGAGCCTCTGGGTCGCTCATATCTTCCTCCCCAGAAAATGGAAATGTTTCTAGAAAGAAAAAAATCCCAAAACAATGGACAGTCAAGTAGAGGCAAAACGCAGCAAGGTAGGGTGAAACAGTTAATGTTTCGACAACACAAGAAATTCAATGAATAAGAACATTCAACTCATCCACGGTTCCTCATGTGTGTGTACCTCAAATACTTCCTTAAATGGATATAATCTCCACTTTATGGGTAGGATAGACAAGATAGAGACACCAATGACCTAATGGCACTGGCCACGAGGAAGAAAGAAGAGAATCTGGATTTACTGCCTTCATAACTCTCTCCACTTTCTAGCTGTGGAAACCTACATCCTTTTAACGAAGCCAAGTTCAAAATGCACGATGCAAGTGCAAGGATCTCCCCCTTTCCCTTCTCCAGCTGGGAGCTGCACTCTCTGGAGGACGCGCCTGCAGCTCGCACTGGTTTGGTTAGGCCAGCTCCCACCTCCCACTGGCGAGCAGCAAGTCTGTTCCAACCTTCCCAAAGTACATCCCGTACCCGTTTCTGTAAACACAAATCTTGGCCTTGAGATATCCTGGGTTCAAGTTTTCATTTCACGTTTCTGCAGCTGCTTCGCAGCTACTTCCCATCAAGCACACACCACTAAGCCTTTGATTTGCATTCACCACCACCTCCTCTTCTGCCAGAGCTCTGATAGGTACCGCTTGTGCTAATTAGTTCACTAATTATTTGTTTTTACAAAACCTTTAAAAGGCCCTTGGCATTTCATGATTAAACCGCTGCAGAACCCATTTGTGTCAGTTTGGGGGTCCAAGTTGCTTACCATTCCTTACTGAGGCGTTTTGAGTCACTGTAAGTGTTAGAGAAATTTTCCACACAAGACTAAGTGTAAATCACTCACTGCACTGTCAATCTGCAAAGTTTCCAAAAGAACAGCTTTGGCCAGAGGAACTCAAACAGATCTTAGAGGAACATTACCCCCAGAGCTCAGCACATTAAACCAAATTGTTCACCGCTTCACTGTTAATTACTGGAAATGCACAGTTAATGTTCTGCTCTCAACAAGTCTAAGCCTCCCCACCATTTCTAGCTTACTTTTAAGACTTTCAGACTCTTACATTACCAGAAAGGATAAAAGGTACTTGTAGTAAAACACTAATAGCTAAGTTCACATCAGATTTTAAATGTTCCCCACAACTAATCTGATATATATTTGCCAGATGATGTGGGAAATTTTATTCTGTTTAATTAATCCTTTTTGAGACGACGAACGCTGTGTACCTCCGTCATGCTTCAAATGACGGCTACTTCCTAAAAAGTCTTTGCTTTCTTACTATATTTTTATCTTGAACTAAAACTGGTATCCATAGGCTAACAATAATTGCTAATACCATCATTTTTCCTACAACAGAATCACAGAATCCCAGAATGGCAGGGGTTGGCAGGGACCTCTGGAGATCATCCCGTCCCACCCCTGCTTGAGCAGGCACCCCCAGAGCAGGGGCACAGGGCCGCGTCCAGGCGGGGTGTGAATGTCTCCAGGGAAGGGACTCCACAGCCTCTCTGGGCAGCCTGTGCCACTGCTCTGGCACCCGCACAGGGAAGGGGTTTTTTCTTCCTCATATTGAGGTGGAACTTCCCATGTTCCAGCTTGTGCCCGTTGCCCCTTGGCCTGTCGTTGGGCACCACTGAAAAGAGTCCGGCCCCATCCTCCTGACACCTGCCCTGCAGATATTTATAGGTATTTATGAAATCCCCCCTCAGCCTTCTCTTCTCCAGGCTGAACAAACCCAGGTCTCTCAGCCTTTCCTCACAAGGGAGATGCTCCAGCCCCTGATCACCTTGGCAGCTCTCTGCTGGACTCTCTCCAGTAGCTCCCTGTCTTTCCTGAACTGAGGAGTCCAGAACTGGATGCAGCACTCCAGATGTGGTCCCACTAGGGCAGAGCAGAGGGGGAGTATAACCTCCCTCGCCCTGCCGGCCACGCTGCTTTTAATGCACCCCGGGACACCACTGGCCTTCTGGGCCACAAGGGCACACTTCCACAACACTGCATAGGATTCTGCTCGATAGGGAGACAAATAGGAACAGCCTTGCCAGCGGGCGAGTTAGGCGTTCCTTCCTAGAGGAAGACACTGCTCATGCCAGGAGCTGACTGCCAGTTCAGCACGCGTCAGGCCAGAGCTGGCCCTCATAACAACGCAGATTAGCTGAAGTTAACGCTGTAGAACATGTCCTTGTTAAACGTGCTTATGTGTCCGCATCTCCTGTAAGGCACAGGCAGAATTTAAAAAGACACCAATGATCTCAGGGATGCAGATTGATCCTTTCAAGATGTCTTAACTTTCCAAGCGGAGCTCGTCACTCACCTTTTGAAGAAATCAAACACCTTTAATGACATTTTAAGACATGAGCCGAAAACTGAACCACGTTTCTCCAAATTTTAGTCAAAGCACATCAGGACACAGGCAAGGATTTATGATACCAGTGAAATCAGTGAAACCAGCATCATAATCCAGAGTGACAGAGAAAAAAGGAAATGACTGTCATATGTTATCATCACCTTCACTCATCCCAGGATGGATTCTAGGTGAGACACAGCATTCAGGATGGCTGCTACGTTTCAAGCAAGTAGAAAAGGCTAACAATTTGTCTCAACTGAATCTCAGGGTAGCATATGCATTCTTTTAATTTACATGCTCAGTCTTCCTCATTGCAGCCTCCAGATCATCCTTACACATTAGCCCTGAAAAAGTAAGGAGTGCAGAGCTGCTTATATTCCTTGGCGGGGAAAGAGAAGAATCTGTTTGATCAGATTTTGCCCAGCAGTGCTGTAAATCAGTCCCCGAGAAATGCCAGCTTTCACAGAAAGTTGCTCCTGAGTCAGCCAGCAAAGTCCCCGTACACCATCCGAAAAGTAAAAAAAGTGAAAAGAATCTGTCTAATGAGGATCCTGCAGCACAGAGTTTGTTGCAAGGTCTCACACCAGAACAAGATAACTAGTCTCAACTGCCTTTCAACGCTTCACTCCACATTACATATATGCAAGACATCAAATGCATCAGCCTTGGTAAGGAAATGGAGCTACGTGTGTAAAAAATATCCCCTTCCTACACAAAGTTTCTCTAAAATCAATGGATATATTCTCCGAAGGAAAGTGAACAGGAAAGATGCCCTTTTGAATATGAAGTTCTAGGTACCCTGAAAGCAGGGACTGCCAACTACACCTTCACGTACCTGCCCGAGCATACAGAAGCTTCTTACTGTGGACTTTTCTACCTTCTGAGTACTTTATAATATGGGCAAGACCCAGAAGTGGTAAATGACACCACACAACCGAAGCAAGAGGTAAGAGTATTATTTTTTCCCCTTGGTCCAGACTGTTAAGGCATTCACAGGGACTGGAACGTGGGAAACAAAATCAGCGATGTACAATTAAGCACTGAGAGACTTTATTATTCTCATTTCTGGATCTGCCAAGAGAAGCTGAACCCCAACATTCACATCAATTAAAAGGCCAACCAAAAATTTAGAATGAACTTTCCCCATACACATAACAGCAGACCTAACTTCCACCACCCTCCCAGGTGAACAGATCTCATTTTAATGCAATATCTAAGAATTAGCTTTTACTTTAAGATGTTATTTTCTGCAAAGTATTTTTCCCCCCTTTGCCCAAAATGCTGCCTCATTCTGCAGCCAGCAAAATATTTTTCTTGACAGAAAAAAAAGGGTGGGAGGTGAGAAGGGACACCTCCCACGGATGAGTTTTGTTTCCATCTGGGTTATCAAAATGGGAACATGCTGCATTTTCTATCAGTTAAGTGTAACACAAAAAGTTTCAGGCTATCCAGTTATGTTAATGGCTTCAGCAATTTTTCATATCGGACGAGTCATACGAGCATTCTTAATGCTAGTGCACTCACCCTCATCACTCGAGGTCTCCTGTTTCACCACTGACAATGGGGAGCGGGTTGGTGGCTTGCCCAGGGGATGACGACGACTCTTTTTAATCTCCATTTTCATTTTTGAAAAAGCAGAAGCAGTCTGTAACAAACCAGAAGAAGCTAGATGGGAATCCCAAAATATCGTGGCAAGCAAAGACAGGACAACAGAGCAGAACCCTTGTCATAAAGAGTTCTTGAATTTACACAGCAAACTTTTCACTGCCTTTTGGCTGAGATCGATAAAGCCTCCCGAGGCAATTACTGTAGTAGGTAAAGCCAATGTTCTCTCTTAAGATGTCAGATAAAGGTAAACTACACTTTTTTCTTAAAATCAGAACAGCCTCATAACAGCTTCGAGCTTGCCAATTCCATTAGCTTAAGAAAAGTCTGGTCAATCACAAACAGCTAGGAGATCTAGCACAAAAATGATGTACAGAGCATACAGGACCAGGGACAGATTACTAGAACATTACAAGTGTGTTTTATGACAAGTATATTTATATTGTACTGCACCCACTGCCCTGCGTGCCATCCAACATTGTAAATACTGCGTGCTTCTAATGACAGGGGCTCGCAGTGCTCTCTGGTGACGGGCACCGAAGGCATTACAGGTGAGTTACTCTGCACTAGAAACCGACAGTACCACGTGCTCTGGTTCACAAACATGAGGACAAGCAGCAGTGCTACAGCATTAAGAAGGAAATTCAAGTACATTCCATGTCACACAGGAGTGAGCAGAAATGAAAGCACTTACAGCAGCCTGTCAGAGCACAGCATAGCCGTTTTTTCCTCTCTAGTCTGCAGCCATTATCTTAGAAAAATTTACATGAAAGGCACGCTAATGTGCCACGCCGGTATAGCAATGCACATTTCCCCTACCCCACCGCTTCTAATAGTGCTTTGCCATTCCCTTGGCTCTTTCTGCAGCATCGTGCAGGAAAAAAGAGCTACGTAATATTGCTCTGACTCGCTGCTAATTCTTGAACATTATCCTCCTTCCTCTTTTGGCAGCTGTCCTCAGGAAAGCACTCTCCAAGGGGAAGAGATGCCTGTGACAGATTACGTGCCATGAACTGCATTGTTCGTGAAGAAGTTTTCTGCCAACTTTTCCAATTCTAAATCTCAGGACGGAAAAGATCCCTAGGCAACGCTATACAGCAGGCCAACACCTGGGAGCAAAAAGCACATGGTATCAGCTGGAGAAGTCAGAAACAAGGGGGAAGAATTATCCAAGTGTTGGTGTGATCAACGTTCCCCTTGGGATTGTTTGGCTTTACCACTCTCAGAATAGTTGCTCTGCAGAAGCTGTTTGCTTGTGCTGGGTCTTCCTGCCTAGTGCTTGGGATGATCATTTCAGTGTTAGCTGTACTGTTAGTAGCAGGGAAAGAGATTCTCTGTTTCATCTTTTGAAGGCAATAAACAAGTTTGATTCATCAGCTAGCATCAATGCAATGATGGACTGAACTGTGAGAAGATAATCAATCTCTTCCTGTAGAAGCACTCTATGGCTCTCCAGCATGGCACTGTTCCACTGAAGACTCATGCACAATTCAGGGCTCCTCTTACTCCAAGTTTAGTCCTCAACTTGTTGCTTAAAACTAGCAAATGTCATAGTCACGAGCTATATAGCTCTGACCACATGCCTTGATCATGCATGCTACGCTATGACCACAGCCTTGGTCATGCAAACCTGTAAATCACTGACCTCCGTAGCGACCTCTGTGTTTTCTGCTTCTGCGTTCTCCTCCTCCTTCACAGGGATTTCCATAGGGACCGCCTGCTCCCGCCAACTTGGACTCTTTTGCGTGGCGAACTGCTCAAACGCCTGCTGGCAGGACATGCGCTCCTTGTCAAACACCACCTTTTTGGTCTGTGGAACCACGTAGAGCATGGGAATGATCGGCCGAGGTTTGAAGTCATCTTCCTCGATGGGTGCCTCTGAGGGCTGGATAATGTTCAGGGGAGCTGGAGGCAAGCTCTTTTCTGCTGTGGATGACGTGGGTACTGCTGGGGGTGCCGGTGGCCGTGGGGCTGGCGCCTTGTCCCCTGCCAGCTGCTGCTGTGGTGCAGGCGGTGGTGGCAGCGGCGGTGGCTGCTGCTGCAGCGGAGGCTGAGGTGCTTGCAGATGGTGCTGATGCTGATGGAAAAGGTGCTTCTTCTTCCTCTCACTTTTTACTTTCGGAGGACGGGCCTTTACTTTGCAGTCACCTGTTTCAAAATAATAGGCGACATTGAGCTTCATGTGCCAAGATTTCTGGGCATTTAATATTTTTCTCCTTTCATCAGAAAGCTCCAATGCTGGGCTAACATATTACATTATGGTATTATTCTTTTCAAACAGGCAGACTGAAAGCTGTAGACATATTCAGCTGTACTTCGGCACTGACTTAGAAAAGCCCACTTTAGAAAGAAAAGACTTATGTCATTTCTACGGATTATTTAATTCTTGACTGGAACAAAAAAAATCTGCCAAAATGAATGCTGCCTGCAGGAAAAAATATCTAAACCCCTAAGAAACTGGACAGCGTGTCAAAAAGCATGTAATATATTACAGTAGCCTTGACTCTGTATTTCAAGTTTTTTGCATCAGCAGTCTCCAAAGGGGGGTGCAGGAAGAAAATTTTTTTTACCGTTAACGAAATTTAAAAAGTATATCTTTAAAATAGTATTTTATCTTCATTTAATCCTTTTAAAAAGTCTATTTTTGTGTATGTTTGATAATATACATAACATTTTAGCACAGTAAGACATGTACAGATTTTATAAGTAAATATACATATATCAGAACACGTACTCGCAATTTTTTTGCTGATAAGGGGGCACAATCAAAAAGGTTTGGAGACCGCTGTTCTGTATCACTGGTTTGCCCTAACCTCTGGACCACCCCTGTTTACTGCTCCCTCTATTTGCAAGCATAGCTCTTATCTGAGTATTTCTGTGTGTCAATGCATTCAACAGCCCTAGGGAGTGAAGAATTAAACAAAGATACCTCAATCATTATTACCAGAAGAATTCTACTGTAAGGTCTTTTAAGAAAAGATGCCTTTAAAGCATAAATCAAGTACAGCATTGAACTAAGCCTATTAGAGACACCACGCCAGCACTGGTTACCAAGATATCCTTTCCTAACGCTTGCTCCATCTGCCCTTGTTTCCCCCAGCTTACTGTCACTCATCTTATCTGCATGGTGTTGTAGGTCTCTTACACGGCTGTGACAACAAAAACACTTCTTGAACAGCCAGATGTCTCAGTATTTTTACCATAGGCAGTAATGACCCATAGAAGTCTTCCCCGCCTATCTTCCCAATATAACTCTGCTAAAGGATCCACGCAGTCTGATTTTACAGAGCAATTAGAATTCCTACTGGCCACTAGGCAAGTGTCTCTTGGTTAGGACAGGTGATGCCTTGCCTTATTCCATCTAAAATGATGTATGTTCCCTTTGCCCAACTCTTCCCCCACTTCATGAATGAAGTTATCAGTTCACTCAAAAGAAAGTAAATTGAGCACTGGCATCTCTCTGTAGAGCACCTGCTTATTTCATAAGAGGTTGTTTTTCACCTGCAGATGATGACTGGATGACTCTGCTGCAAAGGTCACCTTCCCACTAACAGGATGGGGAGGAGGGCTGATGATAACGAAAGACAGAGAAAGACTATTCACCCTAATAACGATGCTTCACCAGCCCCAACCTACTCCGACTTCTCCATTAAGGACTAAACCAAAGCTGACTAGCCAAACATCATGAACAGAAAATCAGATAAACCATCACACAACAACGAGGTATCTGCAGGAGGGACAGTCTTGTGGTTTAGCCCCAGCCAGCAGCTAAATACCACCCAGCTGCTCGCTCACTGCCCCCACCCCTGTGGGATGGGGGAGAGAATCAGAAGGGCCAAAGTAAGAAAACTTACGGGTTGAGACAAGAACAGTTTTAATTATTAAGTAAAACAGTAATAATAATAATAATAGTAAAACAATGAAAAATAATGAGCGAGATCTTGGGAAGAGGGGGGAAAAAACCCAAACAACAAGTGCTGCAACTGCTCACCACCTGCCGACCAACGCCGCCGGTCCCCGAGCAGTGATTGCTCCCCCCCCCCGGCCAGCTCCTCCCAGGTAACATACTGGGCATGACATTACATGATATGGAATATCCCTTTGGCCAGTTTGAATCCACTCCTTTAGCTGTGCCCCCTCCCCTCCCGGCTTCTTGTGCACCCGGCAGAGCATGGGAAGCTGGAAAAGTCCTTGACTAGTACAAGCCCTACCCAGCAACAACCAAAACATCTGTGTGTTATCAACATTGTTTTCATACTAAGTCCAAAGCACAGCACTGCACCAGCTGCAGTGAAGAAAATTAACTCTATCCCAGCTAAAACCATGACAGAGGATTTGAAAAAACAGGTGGTGAATAATCCCACAATAAGGTAAAATACTAAAATTCCTGCCAAAATCTTCTAGGGGTACCTCACCCTCGACATTTCCCAGAATCCTGGTCTGATGACTTCATTTACACTAATTTATAAATTCGGGAACAAGTCCAGCTCTGATAGTTATTGTACTTGTGTAGGCAGTCCCTCCGATAAACTGGTTTGTTCTGTCACAGAGAAAGGAATATTGAATTTCCTTAGAGAAAGAAACATATTGAATGAAAGGTAAATTGGATTTTTCCCCAGTTGCACAAAACCAGATCATATTTACTCTCTATACACTCAGAGAATTCTCTACCCAACAACAAAACAAATGCCATTCACCAGCTTTATTGACTTCTAAATGGGTAATTTGACAGCAGCTGGCACGCAGAACTTTGTTTAAAGTTTTTGCATTAAGATGAACAAACTAGTTTGCAAGCAAATCTATGAAATCAGAAGCCAGGAAGAAGTGAGGTAACATTCAAAAGGCCCTATCTGCCTATCACAGGAATATTTCTAGAAAGGAATGGGATGATCTTTATGCACCAATCAGTATGGCAGGTTGACAGAGGGATGCCTATCACAGCTGTCCTTCCGCTGAAGAAAGGCACAAGTAGCAGAGCTAGTACACGTGGAAGACAGGACCATGATGGTGGTTTTTCATGGTGTGAAGACTTGCTTGTCTAGAGATAATTGCAAATACTATACGGAGTTCACTGAAGGTGTACAACACCTTCGAGGGGAAGAGGTGCTGGTGAGGAAGCCAAACCACCTACATAGGACCATACAGCATAGCTTTGGGCAATGAGATCATAAAAAGCAGCTACAAGAATACAGACTTCATCTGCTAGCACAATATCTCCTGGGACTGGGCCAAGACAATTAGAAATGGACTTCAGCAATTTAGCCACAACTTTAGTTAAATAATTTGTAGCATCAACAGCTCGAAAAGCAACTATCAATTAGATTTACCAATCTAGCAGAAGAACACAGAGATAAGATGCAACTAAACTCAGGAGAGAGCAGAAGGATTTTGCCAGTACGTCCCTCTAATATGGCACTGCATCCTTCAAGACATCTGTGTTTGTGTAATAGTTGCACTCAAGGGTTTTTCTTCAATCTATGTGGGAGACTGTGCGGTAAATGAAATAATCACAAAGACCTGTTCCACCATCCTGAAGTTTAGGTGTTTAGGAGGCTAAACAACAAGTTCACGTTTTCACTTAAGCAGCATTACTTACTTCTAGGAAGAGAATATTACCTTAAAGCAACCTCTACATGCTCAGTGTTTATATCCTGTACATCACCTATGCTAACAGAACACGCAAACATGGCTGACAGAGGAGCAGAAAGCAAAAGTGGCAGGAAAACACCTTCTACTTGCTTCTAGGGGCTGTGTCTGCTCAGTTGTTATCAGGACTTCATATGGCACGTACTGCAAATACGTAGATAGCCACAGCGACTGACAGCAGATTTCTGAAATGGCTCTGTTTTCTCTTCTTGATGCTAGAAAGGTCCAGAAAGTCTCCAGGACAAACTCTTGTGCTATGGCATTGTTTCACGATAATCCTTCCATCACCTTAAACAGTCTCATCTCTTAACGACTCAACATTGCCAGCTTAAGCAACACGGGAGACAAATCAGCAAGAGACGAGCCACTTGGCTAATGGCCAGTTCTTGAGATCTTGCCTGAACTAAAATCCTCATGTAGCAAATGGTCACCTAAAAATCAGCTATGCACCAACTTACTATTATATACAGCTAACAGCAGAAAAATTTTCAGTTCTGGTTTACCGGCATCTTGGTCACAGTATTACTTCATGTAATTATGCACTTCGTTTACAATTGCAACACTCAAGAGGATATGTGGGAATGCCTTTTAATGAAACGTGGTAGAAAATAACACACAACTGTTTTGCAGTTAGGCATCTCAGTGCTGCTTACATTATTTAAAAGAAAAAAGAATCCTCCTGTAAGATCCATGGTTTGTAGCCCAAGTCTGCAGGACTCTTAACAGGCACAGCATCGCAGATAACGCCTGCTGACTCACAGGATGTATTTGTGCTGCTTAGCACACCTAGAGAAGAGCAGAGCTTAAAGACATTCCTTTTTCAAGTTCCAAGACAACCTGCTAAGAATTCTAAGTGTATTAATAGTAACATAATAAATTACGAATATAAAGCTGAGTCATAAAAAACAGAAGAAAACACCTTAAAGTATCTGGGTGAGAAATTGTGAAAGTCTCATGTTATTAATACTCAGCTAGTCCGAATAACCAACATGAAGCACAAGACCTACTCAGAAACAACCAATGATTACTTTGAAATCTCATTCTTCCTCCTTCTCAAGGTCATCTTTTCTGGTGTAAGTACAAAAATCAAGCCAAATTAAAACCAGAGGAAAAGAAAAAGTGAAGGTGGAGGGGAAGCTAAATTGCCATTAGCAGGGCCATCCAAACAGATGCTATTTTCTTTTTCAAGATGAAACTGTAAGACACTTGTGAAAGGTAATGCAGACAGTAGGATACAGAAAACTAGAGAATTCAGTGGTATTTGATTGCTGTACCGCATTAAGGAACTTGGATATTTGCCAACAGCCACACTGAGCACTAGACCCCTCAGAAACCACAAAGCAAATAGTCTAGTTCTAGTTCTACAACGGCACTGAAGAGAAGTTTTTCCCTCCTGTGCTAACAGTTAAACAGCTCTTAACATGTAGTCTGAGCATATGATTTGGAACCTGTTTGGCTAGAACAGAGTCTTTATTGTCCCTCTGCCATTCTAAGGATCTCGAATCCCTTCTTGTCACTTATCTCTTGTCTCTGAAGAGGTATCAGCATTTTTGGGCCATTTATTACAAGCATCAACCATTAAACTTGTACAAGAGCTAAGAGCATGCAATTTAACACACTGCTGACACCTTCAAGCTTAGGGCAATTGGAATTAAGTGTCTGCACTGTGCTACCCCTGCTCTGTACAACAACGATTTTCAAACTCCTTATTTCCCATGAAAAGGGAAAATACACTGTCTAGCTAAGAGACTCTGGAACTGAACAAAGACCTCAATTATTTTCCCAGAGCTTCCACAGATTTCCTTTAAAATCATTAAGGTTCTCTAAACAGTTTGCAGCATCAGTTTTCTCCAAATGCTAAACAAATAATGGATATATACAATATATGAAAATTAATTCACTAGTGTTTATGAAATGCTCCAGAGAGCCTCAAAGAGAGAGTGCATAATAAACACATCAACTACTTAACCATGATTATTGCGTCAGGGGAAGCAGCTTACTCCCAGCAAGAATCACAGCCTTTCATACACAGCCAAGAAGACAAAGGTATCACAAGAAAGCTTCCAGCACAATGGCTGAGGTCAGGCCTCTGGACTAACCATATGTTCTAGGAACATGTCACACAAAAACCACAAACCAAAACGTTCTGGTTTTGCAACAGGCCTTCAGTTATATTGTGCCTTAAGTCATGGTGTATTGCAACAAACAGCTTCAAAGAATTTTACAGACACTGTTTCTTGCAGAAGGACCATAGTATTAAAAAATATTGTGCCCGCTGTACAGATGTGTCGATGAGCAGAGAAAGGTTAAGTGGCTTATCAGAGGTCGCACATAAATCTAGCCACAGCTTTGTGGAAAACAGCTCTGTTGTTCTATCAGCTCCTATTCCTCTTTGCCTTCTCCTAAACCGTTTGGAACCTGTGCTTTCGTGCAGAAGTAATCATAAAGGACTGGGAATTGTCATGGACCGGTATTAACTTCAGCCATGCAAAGAAAGCAGAAAAGCCTCCCTCCTACAGCTAGACTTGAAGAAAGCCAAACCTGCAACTTGCGCTCATGCAGCGGCTGTGGATCCCACACAACCTAAGGCTGACTATAGTCACAATCTCTGTAAGAAATGGGGAGGAAGGGAGGGAAAGGGGAAAAGACTAATTGCACAAGGGAGTGCACAAATCATTCCTTTTCAGAGTAGTACACAAAATATATTTGTTTCTCTGTGAAATATTTAAACATATTCCTCCCCTAATATATATTTTTACAAACCTGTAATCTTTTTGGCAGAAATTTCAAGCCCTGCCAAGAAAGCTATTTGGACCGAATCCTTAAAGAGAGAGAAAAATCAATTGCTGCTGTAAATGATGGTGCATTTCAGTGAGCATAGATTTAATATTGGGAAAGACTCCACTGAGATTTCGACAGAAATAAACAACAGCAGACAAGTTATTTACAAATGTGTTTTAGAGAGATCGCTTGCCCCAGTTCTTCACTGAAGTGATCTGCCATCAGTGAGCAGGGCCCTCACCTTCTCCTCCCTCAATCACTTTGCTTCTCTCCTCTTCCTCTAGATCTGTCCCTCTTTTCAGCTCCTCTTTTACTTTCACGTCTTCCAAGGCAGTTTCAATAGCCATGACATCCCCAAGAGACTTCTGATCCTCTGTTTTATGTCTTCTGGGTTGACTTCTTTTTCTGTGAGACCTAGAAGTACAGAAGTGTGATTTGACATAGAAGAACAGCCTTCAATATATAAAACGATCACTGACTTTAAAAACCGAATACAAAACAAAAGGATCTTCTTTGGAGCAAAAACACAAGGTAGCTAACAATAGCTACAGGGCAAAACTGATATCTGAAAGGAAACAGATGAACCTGGCATGACACAACATTTAAGATCCATTCACAGCAGCCATTAATTGTTTGGGTTTCTTGAAGAGCTTTTTCCCACCATTACTAATGTAAGCTCATGAGCCGCAGTTAGAGTTCTTTTCATTGTATTTTAAATCTATTTTGCTTGTATTTCAGAATATAGACCAAAACTTGTGATAAATCTTCCTTTCATCCTCTGCCTCCATTCCATCATTTCTTTTCATTCTGTACATGCTTCCCTTTGGCAAACTGCTGGAAGTCTGCAAAGCATCATCTTCCAGCTCTGAAACATTACCCAGCATTGCCAGTTTCTAAAAACACAGGATAGCGATGCTTATAGCATAATCAATAGGCAGTCTGTGTTTTTTCAGTAGCATAACTCACAGGGTGCAAGGCCTATAAAGAAGTCTAACTGAAAAAAGTGCATATTAATACAGTCAGGCTAATACTAACATGCCAATAGCAATGCTGTTCTTTCTAAAGGGTCAACACCACTAAAACAAAGAGATTACAGCAGCCACAATGCAAAGACGAATGCAAATTCTTAAGTCAGGATAATGTATTTTGGTTAGGAACCGTATTAGGAGCCGAGCACCTACACAGCCACTCGCTCACTCCCCACTTCCCCAGTGGGACAAGAAGGGAAAAGAGGAAGAACAAGAGCCAGAAAACTTGTAGGTCAAGACAAAGACCATTTAATAGATGAAGGAAAGAGGGAAGAATAAAAATAGAAAGAAATAAGCAAAAGAAATCCACTCACCATCTCCCACAGGCAGACCAATGCCCAGCCAGTCTCCAAACAACTTGGAAGCCAACCCTTCCCCGTCCCGTCTTCTTTCTCTACCCCGGTTTTTATTGCTGAGGGTGATGTTACAGGATACGGAGTATCCCTTTGGGTCAGCTGTCCCAGCTGCGTCCCCTCCCAATCTCTCACCCACCCCTAGCCGAGTCACTGGGCAGGGAGCGGAGAGGGAAGAAGATAAAAGCCTTGACACCGTGCAAGAGCCCTTCAGCAACAGCCACAACATCAGTGCCTTATCAGCACTGGCGTGGCCACAACTCCCAAACACAGCCCTGTGGGCTGTGGTGAAGAAGTTAACTCCATCCCAGCCAGACCTGGCACGATTTTTTTTACAGGATCTAGTGAATAGCTGCTTGAAGGTTGGGTTTAAGTCTAACAAGTGCTCTTTTTCTGAAGAGACTGATTCAGAGACCTGCAATTTTTACACCATTTTTAGCATGTAAAGATATTTTTTGAAAGCAGCATCTTCCATATGGCCTCCCTGTTCCAGGCCCCTGCATCTACCGCGGTATAACAAACTGTAAAATGCAATCACACTGCATTCATTGGCCCCAGACTCTAGAAAAGCTGAAATTCAGCTTCCCGCCCTCAGAGCCCAGAAACTCAGCTGCTAATTAGATTTGGAGTACAATGAAGTTACGAGCCCTTAATCGGGTAACCAACAAAGGAGGAAGACAAAAATTCAACCTGAGATTAATGATTAATAGAAAAGAAACTTGGTCTACATGCACGGTAATTTATAATTGCTAGACTCTAACCATATGGTAGCCCTCCAAGTATAGATGTTAACTTCGCACCTGCAAGACATTCATTAGCAGGAACACAGAGCTGAACCCAAAAGGGTCTCTCTTTACCCATACTGTAAGTACACACCACTTCTCTGTGAGGGAAAAGCAAGGTGGGAGGAGGAGATAAACCTGTAAGACTTTTCCATTGCAGCTGGAACTTTCCATAGTTGGTGAAGAAATCATAGAAGTAGAATCAAGAGTTACACGCTATTTTTAGTGAAGTGTTTTATTCCCGTGGTGTAGAAATGCCAGGCAAAAATAAAATCACAAAGCTTTATACTCACAGCGGATTAAAAAATATCTTTTTGCAGTGCTCTTCTCACTCTAAAGTTGTGGAAAAATGAAGAGAGGCAGAAAGCACTTCATTTAAAGAAACTGTGCCTCCAGAACTACAAGCTGAAGCCTGTACATTTCCAGAAGTGAAGATGTTCTGTATCTGACATAATTCACATACCAGAAATGGGCTTTTTGCAGACTGAAACAGTCTCTCGCTGAAGCCATAAAGTAAACAAAGTTGAGTTTTTCAAGGTAACTAAGTACAAATGACCTTAGAAAAGAAATAACATATCTCTCTGCAGATTTTAAAAGCTACATTTTCTAAGAGAGTTGGCAAAAAATCAGCGTTTTTACTCTTTGAGGAACAGACCACAAAGTGACTTAAATTAAGTAGATACAACTGTGAAGAGGTTTGGGCAGAGGTGAATCCCATTCTTCCAGCAAAGTCCATCCTGCTGAGAAAAGTCAGTCTTCAAGCAAAATTACATCTTTCCAAGACATAAGCATAGGAGTGAGGCTACTGCTAAGCAGCAGTTGACAGCTTCAACACTGCTCCAGGAAAAGAGTGAAATAACCTAGGAAACAATTAATAGATATGGGGGAAAAAAACTGGATCTTTTGCAATAGCTGAGGTTGAGAGAGAGGCTTCTCCTCTAAGCAATAGGCTCGAAGAGAGAGAATAATCCTTGGTGTTCATATAGTACCTTACAGTACGCAAACATTACAAACAGCGAAGTAACCCTTGATAGCCATAGGCAGTAAAGAGATTCCCAGTTTCCAGATGTGGAAGAAAAAGATCCAGGGGCTCACTGGAGTTCAGTCATTGCCCACAGAGCATAAATCGCAACTTCTGACTCTCAGACTACACTGCTTTTCCTGAAGCTCACTCTAGAAGGAATAGCTGTAAACATGTTAGGAATATAACCTCTGGAGCGGAGCAACGTTGCAGAGGTCAGTTATCTGCCAAAATACCCTGTTTATTATGTCTTTTGGAGCATGGATTTAATGGGGAACACACTATCCCATTTCAGCATTTGTTATATCATGGACACATCATTTCACATAGAAAAGGCAAGAGACAGGACCACTGGTCCAAAGCAGCACCAGGTGACTGAAAAGTCCTGGAAGACAGTAAAGATCATTGCTAGAGAGAGACAGACACACTCTTAGTAGAATGTTATCCTTTTCTGTGCTACAGTACCTAAATAAATCAACAAATTATTAGGTCAATAGTTTTTAAACTGTTACTCAAAGGCAAATCAAAGAGCATCAAAGATGGCCCCAGAAACCTAAAGCCTATTTAAAGCTTTTTTCCTGGATTTCAAAGAAGTGATATTGGAACTGAAATTACAAGCAGAATATTACGTCTGGTTGGAGCGGTACAATTTCCAGAAACTGCCAACACTCGCACCAGAAATTCAACAAATACTCGATGAGAGCAGAAAGAAGTAAGCCTTGTGTGCTACATTGCAAGCACTTCGGGAAACAGGCAAGGCAGGAATCAGAATGATGTAAAAAAAAGGAATGGTAAGGGAGCATATGGAAGGGCACACGCTTTACATCCGAGTACATTAAAGCCCTGGGATAATTCCATTTCCTATATTATGGAGTTTAATTCTTCAAGCAAGCTTGATGAGGGAGGAAAGTTGTCACATCAGCAGCCCGTATCTAAAATGCTCTAGTTCAAGTCCACTTTCTGGGACAGCAGCAGCTTTTTATTAACTGTCTGCTTCGGTGACCAGTTAGCTTTATCCACAACCAGTTAATCATTGCACATCACTGCTAATTCAGTAGATTAACTGCACATGCAAGAATGGAAAACCAGAACAGGCATGAGATAGCTGAGCTTCTCTAACAACGCCAGAGGCGATCTGAGAAAACTACACAAAACCAAAATGAAGCCTGGGAAACCTCAGTGCCCAAGGATTTTCTGTGCCCTTTCAAGGAAGCGGACAAGAAAAAACTAACTGGAAAAGGAAAACACTTTCAGAGTTATTATTTTAAGAAACTTGACAGGGAAAAAGAATGAAGTCATTTAAGTGGATGAGGGAAGTCACATACCGGTGTTTGTTGTCCTCTTCCTCATCTCCTATCCTATAAAGCAAGATTCCAACAGTAAAAGGTTAGCATGCCAAATTTTCAATTCAAGCATGCTTGTAACACACAAAAACCATAAATTTGTAGAAAATTAATACAGAGATCAAAGGAAGCACAAAAAGGCATGCATAAAATCCCTTTTGCAATTGATGGGGGTTTTTTTCCCTCCTGCTTTCTGATAAGTGAAGCTATAAATGTTTCCTATAGATTTTTTGTCTTCCAGGATAAGAGATGAGATGTGAGGGGGCACACAGCATCCTACTTTCAGAAAACATGTGCTTCTATAACATTTAAAGGAAACAGAACAACGAGGGAGCAACAACGGGGCATATCACCCAAGAAAAATGACAAGACAAAGCGTTTTAAAAAAAAAAAAAAAAAAGAGTTCAAACTATCCCAAAATAAGAATGATATTGTTAAAATCTTAGCAATTAAAATCAAACACAGCTCAGACACAACTTTTTTCTTTTTTTTTTTTCCCTCCCCTCTTTACCTGCGAAGCAATTTAGCCTTCAACTCTGCCTTTGTCTCATTCCAGGCATCTAGTTCTGGGCTAGTCAGAGCCGTGGGTTTCATATGGTCCAGGACAGCAATGTCTTTTCCTTGTTTCCATAAATCGTAACGTTCTGGTTGCAGAACCCTCACAAAGACATCCATGGAAATCTTCACCATGTCTTTGCGGCAAGTACACTGCAAGAGATATCCAGACACCAACACCACGTCAGATCAGAGGAACGTTTGCTTTTCTCACCAGCTGAGTTTGCCCTTCTCCAGAGCGGTAACTCTGCCCGTTTCGTCTGTAAGGCCTATGGTGGGCTACACGAGCGGTCAGTGCCTGGAATGACATCAATGTATACCCGGGCATTTCATCTTCATGGAATGCATTGATTCTACCTGCCCGTGGCAAGGTAGCCACACCCTGAGGGTAGTTGAAGACTCTGTTCAAGAATTTTCTTCTCCCTCTCAGCCCACCAACCAAGCTAAAATCTTCTGGTGACGACACCCAGCATGCTGCTCATCTACTGCCTTACAGTCATTAGACAGTAATAACTTTGGTCGATGTAGACCAGGTCTGTGTCTGATCTCAAGCCTGATTCCCTGCATTAGCTAGTCTCTTGTGGAGTTTCTCAGGCTGAAAAGAGATTATTAGTATCACTTAATAACTGGAAAAAGCCTTAAAGGAACAAAAGACTAGTGAACAAGGCAGTTAAATTTAATATAATTATGACATTGCACATAAATCCTTCACAAGACTGTAGAGAAATAAAAAGGCTACAACAATAACTATGTTCTGCATCTAAACCACATATGCCTAAGCCAAATAAAACGTGTATTATTCATTTCACCTAGCTCATTAAAATGAACCTCTGGAATTACACCCTTGCCACTGTGCATGCCTACACGAAGACTACTTACAGGCGGTTTTACTTGGATATCCACTTGCTCTGATGAAGCACAGAATTAGTTGAGTCTAGCAAGGGGATTCTCACCCAGGACCACAGACACCAGACTGAACGAGCATGTAGTCTCTATCAACTTAACTCAAAAGAAGGTACCAGATTGAAAAGGACCCAGCAATACCCGCTTGCCTCACGGAGGCTGCAACAACAGCTTTGCTGCTGTATGTGAAAAGTTGACCCCCTTTTAGTTCTGCTCTAAGGTGCAAAGCTCTGCTTGGTATGAACTTGCACTAAATTGCTTTTCAACTTCAAGTTGAGGATGAGGTCATTATAGCCACTTTGCAGGACTTTTTTGTTTTTTTTAAAGCTGTTTCACCCTCACTCCACACCTTTTCAAAACTATTCTATCCTTTCACAGCTGAAACGCATGAAACTAAACTCAGTTCTCCCCTTCCTTTTTCACTACTATTATGAAAAGATTTATGGCTGCCATTAAGCCACTGAGAGAGAATGTCTTTCTGTACAGTTCTCAGCTATCCCACTTCCCTCCCAACTCCTGTTTTTTATTTTGCAAAGACTGCTGGCTACCTTCTGCTCTGCTCTGACTGGGAGAGCAGTAATAACCCGAGTGTGCCGAGTGGGAAGGAGTATTTATGGACAGGCACTTTCAGGAAAACTCAATTCATTTAATGAAAAATAGTGTGGGACAGAAAGGCTGGAAATGCAATTTGGCCCAAGAATGGCAGGAACACAGATGGCATCCATGCTTCAAATTCCTGGCCAGGCAGAAGCTTCTCAACCAGCACCTCCATCAATACTGGCTTAAGGGATTTGTATTGAGCAGATTTTCAATAACTTTTCCTAAAGAAATTTTAAAAGCACCTGTGCACTGCTACAAAGAGGAATACAGAAGAGCACCCCACAGCACACATCATCAATAAGCTATGGAGATTGACCTCCTCTGCCTTTACAAAGTACGAAAAATGGCTTAAAAGGGGAATAGTCCACTTTCCGATCCTAACCTGGAACCAACATGCTGCCGCACACAGATGTCAATTCCTTCAAATCGAGTGGAGTAAATCCCAAGTCAGACAGGTCTAAAGGTCTCCAGCAGAGTCTCCAACCAGCATCAGCTTAAGCGTCTCACAAAAACGCAAAGTATACACAGATTATCAAGTATCCACATACTGAGCTATCTGGATGCTCTTCAGACTGCTATTCAGAGAAATGGCACTGTGGGCTGCAATCTCCAGCACACCACAACACCAGAAGCCCGCAGTAGCCAAGTTCCTTTCTTCACACAAATCTAACATGATGTATATTTATATTTCAATTTTAATTTAATTTCATTGCTTTCACACTAGCAAGCATGAATAATTTACAAAGCCTCTTTCCTTTGGGGCTTCTTCCGGACCATACAGTTGTATTTCCTCGGCTGCTGCGGTTGTGTCACATTCACGTTCCCATAACGGCTGGGGTATTTTTCCACACCCTTCCCTCAGACCCAGCTTAGCACACACAGATCCTGCTTGATACAGCTGATGCTTCCAATACAACTGCAAAAGGGAACGTGCATGAGTGTGGGAGAGGTGGGAGAGGGAGGAGAATGGGGGAGATCAAAGGAGGAGACTGCGGTAAAGAAGGGCAAGGAATTTCCTTTGCAATTAACTACCTGCTCTGTTCCATCAGAGCAGGACAAAACCAGCAAGCTTGTGTTTCCCTGTCAATGATACCCACTTCCATGTATTGCCCCCTTCCATATACACAGAGTCATATTTCTTTCCAAGTATTTAATTGTAGTCATAAACACATGTATTTCCTACAAGATACTATGTCCACAACTCCCACCTCTGTCTCTCCCTTTCCCAATTTCTGCAGAACGTGTCCTTCCATATTCCATTTCCCCCCTCAAATTCTAACACTTTAGCATGCCATTATTATTGAATTTTAAAGAAACAAACACAATAGAATTAATATGTCTACACTTAAAATCACCACTAAGGAGAGATAAGAAACCTCATTTCCTTTATGTGAGCCAAAACTGAACCACAAAGCCCCAACTCAGGTAGTCACAGAGCTCCTACACATCAGTAGACCCATGAAAGATTTAAGAGCGATATGGTCACCCAAAGCACAGACCGTGACTAAATGGCAACATGAAGGATATGCCTGTCACGTCAAAATGGCAGGTGAGAAATTTAAGGAACTCTGAGATCTAATCCAATATCTTCCCGTCTCTCCTCTGTCATTCCCCGTTCGGTAGCCAGACGGCCACACCAAACTGCTTGGAACAGCAAGGCTGTCAGAGCGACAGATCGAACAACAGAATATTCATAACTTGCATCTCCAAGGATCAACTGCAAGTCCTGAAAATGGGGGTGGGGAAAAAAAACCCCAAACCAAAAATCATAACAGTTTTAGGGCTAGCTCTTTGCCTTTGGTTATAGAGGATCCGAGACCCGAAACAGCAATGAGAGCAGCTTCCATGTTCACCAAATCTGCAGGAACTTAATTTGTTCCATCTTCTGACGGCTTTTTCTAGGCTCATCTCTGCTTTTTCATAAGCTAACGCCTTTGCTACCCATACAGGATAAGAACACACAAAGGCAACTTGCAATCTAAGCACATGCAAAAATACTATAAGGAAATGCACAGAGCAAAGCACTTTTCAGACACAAACCCCAACATTCTTCCTCTACTTATTGTTATCTGCTACTCAGAGTTGGAGACTGTGGTAAAATATCTGACCACACCAGGAACCCTGTCTCATCAATTACAATTCAAAGACTGATAGTGGGAAATTTGTGGCTACTGAATGCGATACCATTATCTTATTTCCTAGATTTTTAAAAAAAATAAAAACACTAATAAGTCTATATAAAATAACAGTCACATAAAAAGACTGTCTCCTTGCAGTAATAAAATGAAATGATATATGGAAAAATGCAGCCTCATTCAACTTCAACCTTCAGCATCATTTTTGTAAGGATATTTCCCTCACTTCGCAGCTATTAACAGTAAACTGAACCCCATCTGTTACATAACACATAAAAAGTTAATGTAAAATAACCCTTCTCCGTTATGTAGAAATAGTCACAAAAATGATTTATTTAAATTGGCACCTGTGGTTCTCATGGAAAACCCCCTCACATTTAGATGAAATCAGGGCCCACTGCGCAGTTGTTGAAGACTCTGCCAGCCCTCCCATTTTGCCTTAATGGAAACTTAAATGCAAGAAAACCTAACATGCTCAAAGTCGGAACTCTTTCAGCTATTATGCTGCTCTTAAATGCCAGCCCAAAATCTTTGCTAACAGCTTTTGTATCTGCTTTTTCATAACAATGAAGCCTAAAAGTAAGTTACTGAGAAAGACAGACAGTTACGTTCAAAAGGCAGCTGAGAAATTCTTGCAGTATATTATAGAAACACATATTGCTAATGCAGACAACGCTCCTAACCTTCTCTCCGTAAATTTCCACGACAAGATATCAAGTTTCAGCCTTTGGAAGAAACACAAAGTCCTCCTCCCAGTGCAATACTCAAACTGCAATCCAATTTGTTACCGGATTACAGACATGTTACTTGAGATCTATTTAACAGTCATCCGATATGACAGAATAAACTAGTTTGGGCTCCAGTTTACTTTTCCTTCCCCTCAGCCCAAAGCTACGTTTCCACTCAGACGCTGTACAGCAATGCTCTCACGGATAGCCAAGTTTTCCAAAGTGACAAAGGCACATCAATTGCAAGAACGTGCCTGAAAGATGAGTGGCAGGTATTCTGCAAGTAAATGAGGAGTTAAACTTTGAGAAGAAGGAGAAAAACCTAAAATGCATAGTTTGTGTGTTTAACGGTTGGTAGTCAAAAGCTTGTAGGAAAGAAGATGAGTCTTGACCCCCTGTTTCTAGTGTAATTACCAGCATTGCCGTAAGTCTCAACAACAAACCAATTCATTAGGAAACCCACTGGAAATCCTCTACAGAGTTTCATAAACAAAACAATTAGGCAAAGATTTCCAAGGACTCTCCCTGGTCCCTGGCTGCAGGGCACGCTTTCTCCTGGTGTGCTTCCTTGACTTGCTTCCATAATGTTCCATGCGGATTTTATTGGGTAGAAGAGTTGGGTAAGTGCAAGTGGTGTTAGCTGGGGAGTCAATTTGCCCTGCTCCGCTCCCATCTGTAATAGGAGGATTCTGGTTCAAGATCTAATATAAAATGCTATGTGACATGCTTCATTTTAGGCAAATAAAATAACCCATCCCAGGGGGCATCAGGCTTCTGCTGAGATGGTGCAAGATTATTTTTTTTTGCCCCAAAGCTATTTTGCAGCCTCTGCCAGAATTCTTTACCTTTTACTATTCTGTAGGCCACACCTGCAAGGATGCCAACTACTCCTGAATCCATCCCAAATATATTCAATCCTCATTCCTGCAGGACAAACACAACCACAGCTAAAGGTCAGTCAGGGGGAGGATCAGCTCAGTGGGGTCCTGAGTTACATCTCAGATAAGGCTGAAAGGACAGATAAGGAAATTCAGTGCTCTCAACAGCGCTACAAGGAGGGGAGTCAATGAAGTACCAGTTCCTTTCTGTTTTCACATGCTCATTCCAGTACAAGGGATAAACAAAATAGGACTCTTATCCAGTGGTCATGATGTAGCCTACAGTGAACATCATTCTGAGGTTATCTCAAGGTATTATTTCTTCCACATCATAAACTTGCAGTTGGTGAAAGCAGCCTACCACCGACCACTGCCGTTTGCAGAAGCCATGTCATTTCTGCAGGTCAGCACCCTGTGTTCATGCGTTAAGCAAGCAGCGAGCACGAACTGACGTGGCTTGGCGGAGATCCACAGCTCTGAAGTGACAGACGCACCAGACAATTCCTGCTAAGTGAGTAAACCTCCCCTTTATCTTCCTGTTTGGTCATCTGCTTGTTATTCAGTTCTTTTTTAAAAGAAAGCTGAATGCTGTGGTGTATTACACACCTGTACAGCAGCAGATGAAAATCCACCATTTTGTATCCCATGTACAACCACCAAGACCTATAGGCAGTTTGTAGAAACATGAATAATTATGTTTGGTGGCATATGAAGTGTCAGTATCTGTGGGGAACTATAGGATTGAATCAGTATGTGTGTTTCAAGATAAGTTGTTTGAGATAGAAAGCGGGCTGGAGGATTATGGGTATGCGATGGAATTAGCTTGACTACAGACCCGCCGCACAGACCCGCTGATGGAAAATTACAGAGAATCTGCAAGTCACTAAAAAGGAGGAAGAAAGGCAAAAGACATTTCTACTTTGAGAGCAAACGATAAAACAAGAACAAGGAACTTCAGAACTAGACTGCTTGCTAAGGAAGAATCGTAACCCGTGACATTAACTAAGCAGTTATTGAAGCTTGTTTACAAGAGCATATAAAAGCGCAGTGACTTAAAAATAAAGTTGAAGCTTGCTCTATCACTCACATTGAGTTGGCTGCTTGCTTTCCTCGCTCACCGCAAGTATCTGAAGTGACAACCCAAGTTCTGCTTCTAGCACACTCTGAAGTTCTTTCCCCTGGGAATAACGAGTATTCAGTAACATTTTTCAAAAGTGTCATGGTTTCAGCTGGGAGGGGAGGGGGCACAGCTAAGAGAGCTGATTCAAACTGACCAAAGGGATATTCCATATCATGTAACGTCATGCCCAGTATGCTAGCTGGGAGGGGCTGGCCGGGGGAGGGAGGGAGCAATTGCGGCTTGGGGACGGGCAGCGTCGGTCGGCGGGTGGTGAGCGGTTGTATTGTTCATGTTTCTGTGGGTTTTTTTTCCTGTTTTCCCTTTCCCTTCCTTTTCCCTTTTATTATATTAACATTATTGTCATTATTATCATAATCATTTATCATTATCATTTTATTGTAATCATTAAACTGTGCTTAGCTCAACCCACAAGTTCTTTTGCTCGTCCGATTCTCTTCCCCATCCCACAGGGGTGGGGGGGGGGGTGAGCGAGCGGCTGCATGGTGTTCAGTTGCCAGCTGAGGCTGAACCACGACAGTCTATTTTTGGCGCCCAACGTGGGGCACGAAGGGTTTGAGATAATAACAGTTGCTGGTCACAGCATTGATTCATCTGCTCGCAGTATTAGTTTGTCCAGTCTTTACCATGCTGATTGTAAAGTACATGTTAAAACTTGCTGTTGGTTTTGTCAGTTGGCTGTGCTCTGCAGTGATTAGAGATATTTTGCCTAGGAGACTTGTTATTAAAACACTGGCCTTGACTGTTATCGGTTATTTAGGTTTTGCATGGAAGCCGTTACTGTACTACAGCTACCACCTCATGGAGGCAATTAGCAATTATACCTCCTCCTCTGAGGAGTTTTTTATGGAGGAAATACAGAATGGCACTGTAGCTACCATCTTATGTAATGTCTCCTCCTTCATTACAACAACTTTTCAGTATCTTGAACATCCTTGTGTAGTTAAGATACATCTGTTGATATTGCTTTGGCAGGTGGTATCAGATCTGTCTAAGGTTAGTAAGCAAGTTAAGAATATAATCCAGAGATCTGTCCCAAGGCTCGATAGCTATGCGTGGCAGGGTATGTGGGAAAGTATGGGCAAATGCCTAAGACGGTGGGCACCCCCCGTGGTGTGGGACTTCACCCCCGAACAAGTGCAGAATCCTGAAAAATTAGTAGAACATTTGGAGGAAGTATGTTGTCACCCTGGCAATTCCAGAGAGATACAAATCACTGCAATGTGCTGGGGCCTAGCTCATGCCTATCGAGCCCTATTTAACACTATTCAGTACCCCCAAGGGAAAGAGAAGGGAGCTACTCCAACCCCAGTGACAAGCACTGTGGCCACCCAACCCCCTACAACAGATACTGCAGCTACTCCAACCCCAGAGAAGCATTGCGGCCACCCAACCCGCCACAACAGATACTGCAGCTACTCCAACCCCAGTGACAAGCACTGTGGCCACCCAACACGCCACGACAGATACTGCAGCTGCTCCAACCCCGGTGACGAGCACGGCGGCCACTCAAACCCCCACGACAGGCACTGCAGCTACTCAAACCCCAGTGCCAAGCATTGCAGCTAAACCAGAGGACCAACCTGTGCCAGTATCAGTCGCCCCTATACGCAAGAAGAAATCATGGAAGAGAAGGTCAACTCGTTTAGAAAGAGATTACGAGGAACCAGGGCCATCACGAGAAGAGGAGGAGGAGGAGGAAGCATGTGTACAAGAAACGGAAACTACCCAATATCTATCCTTGAGTGAGTTGCGGGATATACGGAAAGATTTCGGGCGTCATTCAGGTGAGCACGTTATCACCTGGCTGCTCCGATGCTGGGATAATGGGGCCAGTAGTTTGGAATTAGAGGGGAAGGAAGCCAAACAACTGGGATCCCTCTCTAGGGAAGGGGGCATTGATAAAGCAATTGGAAAAGGAACACAAGCCCTCAGCCTCTGGAGGCGGCTCCTGTCCGCAGTGAGAGAGAGGTATCCCTTCAAAGAAGATATTGTATTTCGCCTAGGAAAATGGATGACCATGGAGAAAGGCATTCAGCATCTAAGGGAATTAGCCGTGCTTGAGGTGGTTTATGGTGACCTGGACGATCAACGGTCCTCCAAAGATCCAGATGAAGCTGAGTGCACACGACCCATGTGGCGGAAGTTTGTACGGAGCGCACCATCCTCGTATGCAAACTCATTGGCAGTGATGTCCTGGAAAGATGACGAGACACCAACGGTGGCTGAGTTGATTGATAGACTCCAGGAATATGAAGCGAATCTCTCTTCCTCGCTCGTCTCTGCTGTTGAGAAACTGTCCCGAGAGTTCCAGCAACTCAAAGAAGATAGGTCCTACTCCCCACCAGTACGGACCAGTATCTCAGCCATTAGGAGTAATCGTCCCTTGGCTCAAGAGAAGGGATACACACGACGGGGCACCCTATGGTTTTACCTGCGTGATCACGGAGAGGACATGAAGAAGTGGGATGGAAAACCTACCTCAGCCTTAGAGGCACGGGTACGTGAGCTGCAAGGGAGAACAATTACTCAGGGGAGTTTCTCCAGGAGAGCTGCTGCTCCAGTTTCCCGTAAGCAATTCTCCAGACAGAGGAGCAGAAGTGCTGATGGCCTGACTGATCTTAACAGAGACACCCGTGATTCATATTTACCAGGAGTGATGAATACTATGATCAGGACTAGGGGGGCCCTGCCTCCAGCCAGGTGGAGGAAAGGGATAACCGGGTTTACTGGACTGTGTGGATCCGATGGCCTGGCACATCTGACCCACAGGAATATAGAGCTTTAGTGGACACCGGCGCACAGTGCACCTTAATGCCATCAAACTATATAGGGGCAGAACCCATCAGCATTGCTGGAGTGACAGGGGGATCCCAAGAGCTAACTGTATTGGAGGCCGAAGTGAGCCTCACTGGGAATGAGTGGCAAAAGCACCCCATTGTGACTGGCCCAGAGGCTCCGTGCATCCTTGGCATAGACTGCCTCAGGAGAGGGTATTTCAAGGACTCAAAAGGTTACAAGTGGGGTTTTGGTGTAGCCGCCTTGGAGACGGCGGAAACTAAACAGCTGTCTACCTTGCCCGGTCTCTCGAAGGACCCTTCTGTTGTGGGGTTGCTGAAGGTCAAAGTACAACAGGTGCCAATTGCCACCACAACAGTGCACCGGCGGCAATATCGCACCAACAGAAACTCTCTGATCCCCATCCACGGGCTCATTCGTCGACTGGAGAGCCAAGGAGTCATCAGTAAGACCCACTCACCTTTTAACAGTCCCATATGGCCAGTGCAGAAGTCTAATGGAGAGTGGAGACTAACAGTAGACTACCATGGCCTGAATGAAGTCACTGCACCGTTGAGTGCTGCTGTGCCAGACATGCTAGAACTTCAATATGAACTGGAGTCCAAGGCAGCCAAGTGGTATGCCACAATTGATATTGCTAATGCATTCTTCTCAATCCCTCTGGCAGCAGAGTGCAGGCCACAGTTTGCTTTCACATGGAGGGGCGTCCAGTACACCTGGAATCGACTGCCCCAGGGGTGGAAACACAGCCCTACCATTTGCCATGGACTGATCCATAATGCTTTGGAACAAGGTGGAGCTCCCGAACACCTACAATACATTGATGACATCATTGTGTGGGGCAACACAGCAGAAGAAGTTTTTGAGAAAGGAGAGAAAATAGTCCAAATCCTCCTGAAAGCTGGTTTTGCCATAAAACAAAGTAAGGTGAAGGGACCCGCACGAGAAATCCAGTTCTTAGGAATCAAATGGCAAGATGGTCGTCGTCAGATCCCCATGGATGTGATCAACAAAATAGCAGCCATGTCTCCACCAACCAGCAAAAAGGAAACACAAGCTTTCTTGGGCGTTGTGGGTTTTTGGAGAATGCATATTCCAAATTACAGTCTGATCGTAAGCCCTCTCTATCAAGTGACCAGGAAAAAGAATGATTTCAAATGGGGCCCTGAACAACAACAAGCCTTTGAACAGATGAAACGAGAAATAGTTCATGCAGTAGCTCTCGGGCCAGTCCGGGCAGGACAAGATATAAAAATGTGCTCTACACTGCAGCTGGGGAGAATGGCCCTACCTGGAGCCTCTGGCAGAAAGCACATGGGGAGACCCGAGGTCGACCCCTAGGGTTTTGGAGTCGGGGATACAGAGGGTCCGAAGCCCGCTATACTCCAACTGAAAAAGAGATATTGGCAGCATATGAAGGGGTCCGAGCTGCTTCAGAAGTGGTTGGTACTGAAGCACAGTTGCTCCTGGCACCCCGACTGCCAGTGCTGGGCTGGATGTTCAGAGGGAACATCCCCTCCACACACCATGCAACTGATGCTACGTGGAGTAAATGGGTTGCACTGATCACCCAGCGGGCTCGAGTAGGAAACCCCAGTCACCCAGGAATCTTGGAAGTGATTATGGACTGGCCAGAAGGCAAAGACTTTGGAATATCACCAGAGGAGGAGGTGACACGTGCTGAAGAAGCCCCACTGTATAACACACTGCCAGAAGATGAAAAGCAGTATGCCCTGTTCACTGATGGGTCCTGTCGCCTTGTGGGAAAGCACCGGAGATGGAAGGCTGCTGTATGGAGTCCTACACAACAAGTAGCAGAAACTGCTGAAGGAGAAGGTGAATCGAGCCAGTTTGCAGAAGTAAAGGCCATCCAGCTGGCCTTAGACATTACTGAACGGGAAAAGTGGCCAGTGCTCTATCTCTATACTGATTCCTGGATGGTGGCAAATGCCCTGTGGGGCTGGCTACAGCAGTGGAAGCAAAGCAACTGGCAGCGCAGAGGCAAACCCATCTGGGCTGCCACATTGTGGCAAGATATTGCTGCCCGGGTAGAGAACCTGGTTGTAAAGGTACGGCATGTGGATGCTCACGTCCCCAAGAGTCGGGCCACTGAAGAACATCGAAACAACCAGCAGGTGGATCAGGCTGCCAAGATTGAAGTGGCTGAGGTGGATCTGGACTGGCAACATAAGGGTGAACTATTTCTAGCTCGGTGGGCCCATGACACCTCAGGCCATCAAGGGAGAGATGCAACATACAGGTGGGCTCGTGATCGAGGGGTGGACTTGACCATGGACGTTATTGCGCAGGTTATCCATGAATGTGAAACATGCGCTGCAATCAAGCAAGCGAAGCAGGTAAAGCCTCTGTGGTATGGGGGACGATGGCTGAAATATAAATATGGGGAGGCCTGGCAAATTGACTATATCACACTCCCACAGACCCGCCAAGGCAAGCGCCATGTTCTCACCATGGTAGAAGCAACCACCGGCTGGCTGGAAACATATCCCGTCCCCCATTCCACTGCCCGGAACACTATCCTGGGTCTCGAAAAACAAGTCCTGTGGCGACATGGCACCCCAGAGAGAATTGAGTCAGACAATGGGACTCATTTCCAAAATAACCTCATAGACACCTGGGCCAAAGAGCACAGCATTGAG
This sequence comes from Phalacrocorax carbo, assembly GCF_963921805.1. NCBI lineage: Eukaryota > Metazoa > Chordata > Aves > Suliformes > Phalacrocoracidae > Phalacrocorax > Phalacrocorax carbo. The sequence continues at coordinate 3,462,560 of NC_087531.1, forward strand.
TGGGTGTATCACATCCCCTATTCATGCACCAGCCTCTGGGAAAATCGAAAGATACAATGGACTATTAAAGATGACACTGAGAGCAATGGGGGGTGGAACATTTAAACACTGGGATACACATTTAGCAAAAGCCACCTGGTTAGTCAACACGAGGGGATCTGCCAGGCGAGCTGGCCCTGCCCAATCAGAATCCTTACGTACTGTGGAAGGGGATAGAGTCCCTGTAGTGCACATAAAAAATATGCTGGGCAAGACAGTCTGGGTTATTCCTGCTTCCAGCAGAGGCAAACCCACTCGTGGGATTGCGTTTGCTCGAGGACCTGGGTGCACTTGGTGGGTGATGCGGGAGGATGGAGGAGTCCGGTGTGTACCTCAGGGGGATTTAATTTTGGGTGAAAACAGCCAATGAACTGAATAATATGCTGTTAATTGCTATATGATGTTGTATGTCATCACTACTATGGTTGCATCAATGGAATGTTATCATGGTGGGAATCTCCCAATTAATAATAATAGCAAATGAACTTTCAATGGAACCGAGCAAAGTGCAGCAGTGAGAGAACAAGAACTACTAGTGCAGCGGTGATGGAACAAGGACTGACATGCAACAATCTGACCCCACGCACACCGCCTCTCTGAAGGACCCTTACAAGAGATGAAATCCAAAGTCATGGACTAAATGAACTCAATGGACATTTCACAGGCATTTTACAGGGGTGTTCCATAGACTAGTGGAATGATAAATGAAAAATCTGTATAGATATATATATATATTGTTAAAGGATGAGAAGATGGATAGGGATTATTGAATTTGTACTGAATAGTATGGGACCTGAGCATGATGTCAATGATATGGAATAAGGGGTGGATACTGTCATGGTTTCAGCTGGGATAGAGTTAATTTTCTTCACTCTAGCTGGTATAGTGCTATGCTTTGAAATTAGCATGGAAAAAAAAACCTGTTGAGATAACACACAGATGTTTAGGCTGTTGCTGGGTAGCACTTATACTAGTCAAGGACATGTCTAGCCTCCCATGCTCTGCTGGGTGCACAAGAAGCTGGGAGGGGAGGGGGCACAGCTAAGAGAGCTGATTCAAACTGACCAAAGGAATATTCCATATCATGTAACGTCATGCCCAGTATGCTAGCTGGGAGGGGCTGGCCGGGGGAGGGAGGGAGCAATTGCGGCTTGGGGACGGGCAGCGTCGGTCGGCGGGTGGTGAGCGGTTGTATTGTTCATGTTTCTGTGGGTTTTTTTTCCTGTTTTCCCTTTCCCTTCCTTTTCCCTTTTATTATATTAACATTATTGTCATTATTATCATAATCATTTATCATTATCATTTTATTGTAATCATTAAACTGTGCTTAGCTCAACCCACAAGTTCTTTTGCTCGTCCGATTCTCTTCCCCATCCCACAGGGGTGGGGGGGGGGGTGAGCGAGCGGCTGCGTGGTGTTCAGTTGCCAGCTGAGGCTGAACCACGACAGATACAAAGCTGAAAATGTATGTTTTGCAACTCCAAATGCCACAACTTAGAATCAAGGGAGGTTGATGTATAAATAAAGGAGGCAACAAGTTGTATATCAATCCTGAAGGAAAGAACGTCAGGACCCCTCTGAAAAGCACACACCAAATGAAGCGCTTCTGTCTCTTTCCTGTAACAGTCGAGACCTACCTGCACGTATTTTTGAAGCACTTAGAGTCAGCGAGTACAGAGCAGAAGCAAGATCTGATTCCTGATGACTGACACTAGGAAGCGCACAGCTGTGAGCCACCCCACGAAACCCCTGAAACCGCTAACTGCCACTAGGGAACCAGGCCCTCAGGAAAAGCAAATTAAAGCAAAATGGAGTTTAAAAAAAAGTAAACGAGGCTGTTCATAAGCAATCTACTCTCACTGCACTATAATAAAAATGGGCTTTATTTTTAAAAGTGTTCTTCGTGCACAAGCAAAGAGGCAGAAGGGTAAAAAACGTTGCCTTTCAGTACACTGGAGGAATTTCTGTAGAGGCCATCAAACAGGAAAGGTACCTGATAAGAACATGTAATGTCAATTCACAGCTACTTCACACTTTTACGCTGCCTTTCAGAGTTCTACCATCACCATTTCTGCAGTTCTTGAACAGAATGCACTATTTAGTTATTTATTCTTAGGTGGAATGTAAGACTCTCTTCTTCGTATCTATGTCCTCACGTGTCACCCCTGAGGCAATTCCAACGGAGCAGCACCAGCTGCACAGCAAAGCACAATGCTCAGGCAGCTTTAAAAGAGATTTTTTGATGGCCTTGCCATACTAGCATCCCCAAAGCCAGATGACCCTTAAGCCTTCGCTCTGCCACATGAATGATTGGAGCTGGTAGACCTTATCAGGAGCTCCTGTGCAACAGAGAAGCTGAACGAATAAGCTGCAGGGAGCACATTCTTCACATCGCTATTTACTGCGGCTACAAAGCACACCACAACCTCCACACTATAAATCACAGGGTTAGTGAGGCAGAGAGAGAATGGGAGACTGTGTCAACCCAGCAACATCAGGACTGTGTGTGTTCAGGGCAGCTTTCCATCCCAGAGATCCAGCAGTTTCCATCGCAGGCTCTTGGAGCCACCCTGAGCTGACAAAGTCATTACTACGCAGCAATCCAAAAGTCAAGAACAGCATGCTTTACACCTTGCAGTAATTAAGCCAAAGTAAATTAGGCTGAGTAGCATGAGTAAGCCTAGTCTGTTTAAAAATGTTTAAAACACCCCGGATCCTCCCCCAGTTCAGTGCTCTGAGGGTTACACCAACCACTGAGCAGACAGGGAGGCGAGCTGCCTGAACTCATCGCTGCCCCAGCTGCCTGCTCCGAGGTAGAAATGTCCCATTTGCTGTGTGAATCAAGTCTTGAACAGTTTATAATTACATTCGGGATTTAAAATGAGTTTCTCAGGTGCCCTTTCTCAAGGGCAGGACATCCCGAAGGGGCAGGCCAGGTACCTACTCAGCACCCATCCACCCGCACGGACATCAGTCGTTGGGTCCAGCGGCAGCCAGGCACCCCGAGGACTGAAAGCCTGGAAGCCTCCAGAGTGTTTTTTCTGCTGACAGAAGTGCAAGTGTTCTTCCTTCATTAACAAAAATGATGACAAGCAACCTCCCAGTCAGTACACTTCAGAAGGGCATCTTGGAGGAGAGCTGATAAAATGAAGCTCCATGACAGTGTCAGAAAAGTAACTGTCTCCTTTCCACTTCAGCATGAAAAACACTAAAATTTCCTCTTCATCGCATAGGCTCAGTGCTTGGTGGAGAGTAAGGTGTTAGGGATGTTTACAAATAGCAGAAAGAAATAAGCACTAAAAAAGTGGAAGATTTTGTACAAGAGCAGTTTTTGAATCTGTCTTACAAAAATAAACTATGGAAATTATTTTCCTTACTAGAATTTTTTTAAAGTATTCTAAGCTTAAAAGGTCTAATTAGAATCAGTGAAGACAAACACAAAGTACTGCAAAAACACAGTTCTAATTTCCCTTATTTCAGAGACCAATTTTACAGTATTACCAGTTTCTGCAAAAACCTCACGAATTATCTTTTCTTGGAAAATAGGGACATGTTGTAAGAAAACCAATTAACATCTGAATCGTAAGAAATAAGCTTCAATTTTACAACAAAAATTATATGCTAGACAACTTTAAATCACAAATACTCCAAACGTAAATTTGAGATGTTATTTCAATATTATACAAAAAAAAACCAACCATGGTGGGAGAGTGTTCAGAAGCAATAAGCTATGGAATGTGGGGAGCCTAGCCCGGGAATGGCTAGCAGAAAGAAGGCATTGAAGTAGAAAAGCAGGCTCAGAGTTAGAGCAACCTTGGGCCCAGCTGTTGGTCGACAGAGGAATGTGAGGCCAGCTGGTGTTTTACAAGGGAGTGTGAGCCCAGCTGCTGTTGACCGGTAAAGGAGTGTGAGAAACAAGTAACTGCTAATTGCAAGGCTGAACACAAGAGATAAGCATGGGAGGAGTTGGCATCTACCTCCCAGCCAAGGATGAGCTATGCTTTTGCAAATAGGTATGAGCTAATTTACGAACGGTATAAAAGATATTTGCTAATTGCCAATAAACGAGACTTGCTGATCATCATCGGATGGTGCTTGTCTTCCGCTGGTTTTCCGTCAATGGAAAAGGCCACAGTCTGCGATACAAAAGGCACCTCTCCAAGATGCCTTTATATATCAGTAAAATCCAAACAGAAGAGCCTTACTTGTCCTCCCCTTCTCCCCAGGGAAATGACTAAGCAGCAGAGCAGGACTGAACTGCACCGGAGCGGAGGTCTGTCTGGGAATACTGCGCAGGGTGAGGTGAAGGCTACTTATTTCAGAACATAAGATGTAGGATTTGGGAAGGAAGGGCAGACTTGACCCCATTTTATATTGAGATAGATAATTCCAGCACTACCTCTGGAGTAAACAGGAGATAAAATGAAGGTACGAAAATGTCAACCAATAGTAACACAGATGTTATCGTCCAGAAGTGTCCACTATTAATATACAGGAAAGTGCAAGAAATTGCTCCCTTCCCATCCACTTATTTCCAGTCCAGTTTGCAAAAGAAATAGAAAAGCCGACCTGTGAGGCACACTTGACTCTTATAAAATTGTGCACTCTGAAAGCGCCTTTTTGAGTACCAGGAGACTTACAGGCCACCTTGACTTCAGGAAGGACACTTTACTAAAACACTTGGCTTTAAAAGGGTTGTTTAGTCAAATACACAGCTAATACAGCCCTCTGACTGTCGATGGCTGCATCCAAGAGTTTTCAGAAAAAAGGCAAATCAAAACAGTAATGCAGAAAGGAGCTGCAGGCTCATGTAGCGAAACAAAAAGGGAAAAAAACACTGATGGTAAGGAATGAAAATTATCATTCACTGCCTTTCATGCACCAGGCCTTCTTCAACAGCCAAACAGAAAAAAGAACATGACAAAGAGTTAGTGGAAGACAAATGACTGACAAACTCCAACTATGGAGTACAAAGGAAAATATTTCTCCCTAATTTTCCAGGCTCTGCCTATGCAGGTAAACACTAACTGCAGTATAGACAAATAAACCCATCCCTACTCAACTGTATTATTTAATCAGTAATGTTAAGGTCTAAAGCAAAGCAGTCAGGTTACAGCTGACTCCTGCAATATTGTACCAGTATCTCCAACACTACAAAACCCCTTTTAACTCCTTTCTTCTCAATCTCTTTTTACTTTGCACTCCATAACTGAACCCTCACGCTAGCCAAATAGGACTGTATCTCAGAAAGAGCATTCCCTGATCTGCAAAGAATGCTGAAATGAATTCCCATCACGTATTTGGAAAGACCTAGTGACAGCACACCAGGATTATCTACGGGGACCCCAAGATTAACTCTCTCCCACCCCGAGACAAGTAACTGACAGATGTGCTGTTCAGCCACGGGTTTTCACATGGATTCGGCGGAACAGGCAAGCTGGGGTTGGCCTCAAAGTCACCTTGACTGGAAAGAAGTCAGCTGCAACACAAGGTTCCTTGAGGACAGATGGAGACATTTACATTGACAATAAATGCGGTAACAGTTAAAGAGCTGTTAATTCTTATACTTCTGGGCACAATGTCCAGCTGTAGGCAAGACATCTATTTCCCAGTGGTACACCACCATATAATTAAAGACATGAAGTAAAGGAGAGCGTTATACCCCTCTCTGAATCTGAGATTGACATTTGCTAAGAACAGAGAGCAATCAGTCCTGAGGATTTACGCACATCGTGAGAGATGACATGAATTTTGTCTGTCACGTACCAGCACTAAGCATTGAGACTAGAGAAGCAATTATTAGAAGGATCAGCAAATCAGACTTAAGAGGCAAGCACCTGCTATAGCTAAAAAGCTGAAACAAGACCAGGGAAAACGTAGAGAGAAAGGAGGAAATTCTGCTGAACGTTTGTCTTGACCTTTGTGCCAAAAGCCATTGGCTCTCAAATTGCCCACCTGAGCCTGGGACGTGCTAAACAGAGACCGGAGGCATCTGATACTGATGAAGACACAGGTTTATTTCTGTGTATTGGCCCTATGTTCAATTAATAAAGATGTTTTCATCAATATCTTCTTATGGTTAGAAGCTACTTGTTGGCAAGGCTTACAGCTTCCATCTAAAGACACGAAACCCAGCATCACACCCTCGTTACCGTTATACATACACCCTTCACACCAACTTCTCCTAAGCAGTTCTGAAAGAGGCTCCAATACCTCTCACTAGGTTCTCAGAAAGCTTTGAACCAAAAGGGACACCTAGCTTATTCACTTGGGTATTCACCAAACCAATTTCCACTTGAGTTTTTAAGGATCTGTTCATCCTGGTTACAGGTTTACACAGATACAAGCACATTTACCCCACTACACGAGCGTATCACTCACTACACAACTCTGCAGCCATTCCTTGGTGTTTTTTGTTTTGCTAATGCTGATGCTTGTTCTACAATTAGGGCAGAACCAGGATCTAAGAAGCTGATCTTTAAACTTCAGTCTGGTTATTATGTACTTTTTATAGCCTAGGCAGGTTCTGCTGTGGTTAGCAGAACATTTCATCCATCTGGCAGGCAATTAGCATGGCTCGGTCTATGTTTCTCCGAGGTAAGCCATTACCTTCCTGTACGAGCTCTCCCTAACACTATGCCATTGACATAAATCACTCTCAGTAGAGCGGAATCCAAGTTCCAGCCGCAGGATAATGTCCAGGAGAACTTAACAACCGGCTGATTTTGAACCTCACCTTGTCACCGATCTCACGAGTACTGGTAGGACAAGACAGCGATATTGCTAACCTGAGGAAAGGAGAAGAATCACCTTCCAGACAACTGGCTTCAGTGCAGTAAGAATATGTTCCTGCAGAGTTTCCAAGAACTTTATAAATGAGTATGTGACAAGGGGTGGGGGGGGAAATCCCTGCTCGGATGTGGGCAAGGATAATCTAATTTTGCCCGAGAGCACCGAAATCAATATAGCCGTTTTTTAAATTTAGTAAACCTGCAGTAGTTAACCAAAAATCAGACTCCAGGATGTGCCTCCCCACAAATTCTCTCTCCACAAACGTGCAGGCAGCTCAAGTGTACACAATCAGGTGATATTTCATTAAGTCCCTGTTTAACTTAAAATGAGTTTTAAACAAACCTTTTGCCCTTACAGTGTAACAGCATTCATACCTCACCTGGAACCTGACAGTAAGGTATCAAAGGGTTAATTAACATGTATGCAGTGCGTGGTTTAGGCAATATTAAATGGAAATCTCTGAACAGACAAGTGTCACTGAGTGCAATAGAAATAAATTGGGCGTCTCCTTCAACACTTCAACTTTCTCTCCCTAGATTTGCTCAGAGCTCTCTATGCTGCTTGTTCAGTAATTTCACGCTACACTGCTTAACAATGTAAGCATGGAGGCTCAATCTAAAACTGCACTTCCCAAATGTCACTTGTTTGTGAACACATGGCTGAACCCAAAATTGCTTTTAATATTAGAGTGGTGCCTGCTGGCACTGCTGTAGTTAAGGGTCTGTCAGAATTTCCACAATAAACCCCATTTTCTGGGGTGTAATACCATGACCATTTGCTACAGATAAACCTGGTATACAAGGTCACAGCAGACAAACGCAATTTTTTAAATTTTCAAACCGAGTTTGCTTGGCTATTTTTGAGTTTAAGACACTTAACACTGATTGGAGGCCTCTCACGGTTCTAGGTTTTTCTTACCATCCCTTTAACACCAGGACTAATTCAAACGTACGACTCTCACCCCACCCTCCATCCGGCCCCGGAGCCTCCGGTACTGCCACAGGGTCTGGTCTACAGCCGTGATGGGATGGGAAGAGATTACAAACACCAGCGCAGGGTTCACTACTTCAACACTGGTGGGAGACAGAGAGGACAAATACGCAACTTCACAGCATGAGGATTCTTCCTCCGTGAGAATCATTTCAGTTGCCATTACTAACAAAATTTAGAGGTGTTACCCCACTGGCACAGTGAGTTCGTGTATTTTATATTTCATGGTGTATTTCATTTTTGTATTTCATGGCACAGCCACTTGCATGCCTAACAGAAGATGCTTTTACACAGCTGTAGCTTCAGAAATTAAATAATGAAATTGTTTATTTTAGTAAAGGAAAGAGCTCAAATGCCAAATTTGTTGGCTAACAGCAGAGTCCTTGGAACTATGGGCTGAATATTACTGAAAGAAGTAAAAAAGACAGATGCTTCACCTTTCAGGAATCTGATGGGCTGAGCTTGCTTTCCACAGGATGAGCTTCTCAGACACCAATTGCTGTACCATTGGATAATCAAAGACTGCCTGCAGTTGCTAAGGGCGGGATATAGAATACCAAAGAGGGGGAAAAAAGCTCCTGTGGGGTGACAACCATCTTCCTTTTCTAGTTGGGTTAATGATGTTCACTTATTAAAAGAGAAAAATCAGAAGAAACAGCATGGGGGTTTCTCTTGAGATTCTACAAGATCCCGTGAGGCCTGCAGTGCCAGAACAGCACTGGCCTCCAGAAGCAAAAAAGCGTGACTCACATTAGTCACAAAAGCAGCCACTCAGGCTGATTAACACACAACATTGATCGCTACCAAATATAATTCTCTGCAGAAAGTTTTAGCTTGGCTCAAAAACAGCTGAAGGCATTACAGCAAAAAGGTGGAGGGTTTTAAAGAGGGCACTGTCAAGGACCCCAAGATCCCAAAGCTGAGAAGAGAATGATGCCATTAGTAACCATCTACCTTTTACTACTCTCAGAATATAAGCCTTTGTAAAGTGAAAATGGACATCACTAGATTGTTCCACAGACTGAGACACAGATGTATTTGCAGCTGGTTTTCAACAGGATTCGTTTTGCCTTTTTTAAGCATTAGGATGCATTACAAAAGTTAGAGTCAAACTGAGTCGATAGAAGAAAAATAAGTGAAGGAAATATTATAAATGCTATTCTATAGTAAAAACTAAGAGTGCCTTTCTGGAAAGGAACATCTGAGCCAATTTTAAACCGCTGCCCACTGTAATAATTTCTCATTCCCCCAAAGACTTATGTGGAACTGAACCCTAATTTAAAAATTCCCAGATCCTATTGAGTCAGTTAAGCCGATCGGTTATACTTCACATTAAAAACAAGAGAATGCAGCACGCCTGCTGCCATGAAAACCATCACTGACTTCAGAACTGTCAAAAGTAACAAAACATACAAGAAATTTGCCCTAATGAGAAATCGCCACCCAAAGCCATCCCAGCATGACTCTCCTCTTCAGACTTAACTGAGAGCTTTTGTACAGTGCATAGAGAAATTCAGATATTTTCAGAAGGTTATTACCACAGTCTTATTAAAGCTTAAAAGTATTTCCAGCTTATTCCTTCCCCTTCAGTGTGTACCTAATGAATTGTATTCAGTTACATCAGTCAACGTATTCACTGTGAAATGCAATTTAGATGCATCAGAAAAGTAATCCTAACTTACTTGTCTCAGAACAACCTCTTCACAAGGTGTCCGTAGCATCTAGCACGCAAGGAAGTCATTACTATGCCCTCAAAATGACACAAGTTATCAACAGGCATAAAACAGCAACACGGCACAATGAAAGAGCGCATTGCCAAAACACTGGCACTTTCCATTTTGTTCTTAGGGGTCGGTCTCCCACTCTCATTCCTCTGTATTTCATGAGCTAGTGGTTTTAAGTAACCCTTCATCCAAACAGGCACCTACTTGGGTTGCCATTTTTCCATAGTCAATCCATCGCAAAGTGGCAAAGTTGGTAGACTCAGCACAGTTGAAGCCGTGATTGAAGCCAGCATGGTAACCATAAGGAAATGTAATCATAAACTCTCCAGCTTCCTGGGTGATCTGAAAAACAAAAATAAAAGGAAGAGATACCCACAGGTCAGTTGACACAGCTTGAGAAGAGACCTATAAAAAAAAATTCACTGGTTAAATCTCTCTCTCTCAGCTGGAGGGCAGGCAGAACAGCCACTGCCAACTCTTGGTTAAGCCTAGAACAATTTCTTGTTAACTGCAGGAAAACTGAAGTATGTGTAGTGTGGCAAATCATAATGAAGTATAATAATGAAGAAATTCCTTTCTATTAAGGAAAAAAGAAGGTTCAATGGATGAAAGGGGTCACAAGATCTGAACTATTTAGACTCACAGGCTCCAGTTACAAGAGGTCTCAGGCTGCAGCCTTCCAAAAGATCAATAAATGATTGTGACCACTTCAGCTCATGGTAAGTCCAAATCTACATTCCTGGCCCCACTGGCATGATGGTGGGAGAACTGGATTTCCCTCCTAACATGCGCTCTACATTGCAGGGTCCCATTCAAGTACACACTACCTTTCACTGTATCTCTTTCCCCACTGCATTACTCCCTTTTGTTCACCCGTAAGCCAAACAACTTAAAAATTACAGCCCACCACTTCTCTACTTAAGTAAAATTAAAACAGCAATAAGCATTACGGACATTATTAATATAAGGTTTGAAAACTCTGCAGATTATGGCTGTAATTAGAGGCCAATCAATTTGTGATGCTTCTAGAAAATCCTCTTTTTAAATCTTATGCAGAGAAGACATTGGGGAAAGAAGGAATTTCATTCCTAGAGTATGGCACAGATCAGAAGAGCAGCGGGCAGCGATAGAGCACAATTGGAGCAATCCTTCCAGTGCAGCGCTCTAGCTTAGCAAGCGTGCAACAGCACCTCCCTTCTACGGATTATGAGAGAGGCAAAGTTTGACCTTGCCTGTCTTTCCAACCCAGAAGTGCTGACAGGCCTTTCATAGCAATCACATGCCAAGCAACTCCATTTGGATTCCTTCCCACCAGCAGTAACTCACAACACAGCAGTTCAGAGCCTGCAGAGATTTCAGCGAGCTTACGCTTATGGACAGGCAGGTGGGTCCAAACACAAAATGTAAACAGACAGAAGTTAAAACATTTACCCACTTGGCTGGACTAACACCTAAACTTGCTAATGTCATTAACATTAGCAGAATAATTAAAGAGAGAGATTAAAAGCTGATATGACAATACAAGAAGCTTCTGCAGTGTTTCTGGATGAGAAGTGCCAAAGTCCGGTCTGTACCCAGCTTCGCGGAGCATCCTCCCACCCAGCCCCCTCCATAAATCAAAGCAGAGTGGTAGCTTGCTAACTTCAGAAGACAGAAAGATTATGTTTCTGTCAGGAAATCTACATCCTGGTGCCTTCATTTCAAGCCTACAGTGTATGTCCTCCATGTCACTGCTGTCAACATTATCCCTACAATAAATTAGAAAGCACTCAGGATGATGGATAGGCCATGCAGAAAAGTAATAACTATTGAAGGAAAGCCAGCACAAACTGCCACTCATGGAGAAAGCCTTAAATTTACTGGCTTCTGCAAGCTCTTGAAGAATAAATGGAGAAATCAATAGGAGATTACAGAAATACACATTTTTAATTATTAAAAAGCCCTAGTATTGATCTTTCTTTTTTTCCAGAAGTAAATACCATTACAGAGATTTATAAATGCTAGCCTATTCACTTCATTGAAAGCTGCCAGGAATTTAGACAAAGTGATCCTATCTCTGATTCTAAAGAAAAATGGCACGTGTTCACCGTGTCTGAATAATAGTGATGCTCCTTCAAAAGCTACTATTTCAGCACAGGAAGCCTGCAGACACAGGCTGCTCCGATGAAAGAGATCTCCTCCTTTTTACATTTAAAAAGGTCCTTCCAGTGAGTGCCAGAGCGAAGAGAGAAGCTATCGTAAAGAACACACTCCCCCCACACTCTGTAAATCAGGATTAGGAGTTATATTTAAAGTAACATGTTAATAATCCCCCTTCCTTTAAAAGGTCTGGGTTTGACAGTAACCTCATCCTCTGTGTACACTGGCATCTTCTGTTTTTTCTAAAAAACAGGGAGACAAAAATCAGACTCTTTGCATTCAGAGAGTGCATATTTTAAAGATTTCTACATATACTCAATATGAGGGAGACACCAGACATCAGTCTGCAAAAAATCTTCATGTCACAAACCACAGTGGGAAGATTCATAGTGGGAAGCCTAGCTAAGCAGGTGAAGACATTTTACCAGGCAATAAATTAGAAACTGCTGTATGTAAACCACTTTGTATCCCACCCTCCCACCATACAGCTCACCACAGCTGACTCGCGATAAGTTTGGAAGGAAAGTTTTCCTTTACTGCCTTTTTACAAACTCCTTTGCTCCTCTTGGTTGGTTATTGATTAGAAATCACTTAGTATATAACTACTAGTCAATGCCACTTTCCTCAGATAGATAGAAAAGCAAAGATAGAACAACGTATTATTTCTGGAGAAAAATATGCCCACCTACAACATTCCAACATTTGAAGTCCTGCAAGAATTTCCTTCCCCTTCTGACCCCGGCAGACCCAAGAGCACGGCCCCAGCATGCTGCTTGAATGGAACGGCAGAAGTTAATTCCCCTTTCCTGTTCTCCTCCATCCTGCTGCCCAACTGCATGTCACCAGAGGGTCGCACGGCAAACTTCGCTTAGAACAGCTACTGTGCATCAACAGGTAGTTTTTGAATTACTATTTTTCAGCTTCTTCTCTGGATAAGCAGCACACGCTTTTTAGGCTCTCTTCAGCCAATTATTGCACCACTGATGGCTTCTGGTTAAAACAACTTTTTAACAAAAACACCACAGAAGTAGCAAGAAACAGCGTTCAACTGATACTGAAGCAGAAAGCAGCACAATAAATCCTTAGACTTCACAGTTTAAGGATTCACAGGCCAATAAATAAAGATAAGGTCAAACAGATTTTCCAGGAGCATGCACTGGCTACAGATTTTTTTATTCTTTTCTGAATATGGTCAGGGCAGAGAACGTCTTCTATCCTCTATCAAAAGTCATTCCTCAGAGGGGCATCTATGCATTAAACTGAGATGCCTCCCATATTCCAATCCACACATCTACTTTCCTGAAATTTGTAAAATGAAAATCCTTAACAAAAAATTCAGATCCCACAATTAGTTATTTTCATTACTATTTTCAACCATGTGTAGCAGGTGGCTGTGTGTTCACACTTGGGAATTAGGTTCCACAGATAGAATTACAAGAAAAACAATTTGTTGCTCTCTATGAACAATTTAATACCAACCATCACGCGCAAACTAGGCCAAGCCTAGCCACTGATGTTGAACCGTAAGCACCGCACTGCTTCTTCTTGCCAGAAGACTAAGAATAAGCATATTAAAACGATCATACCAAATAAACATGACCTCTCATTTCAAGTCAGAGGACTTAAAGATTCGTGGATGCTTGCTGGCTTAGCGTAAGAAAGAACGCTTACACAACAGAGAACCAGCACATCTGACTCCAGGTTTTGGTTCATACCAGATCCAGAAGAGAAAAAAAAATGCCTGCCTTCAAGAATTACCTATGAGTTATGCTGCCTATTGATAAGCCACAACATCTGTGTTACAGCTTCCCCTCTCTACCTGGAGAGCCTCTCTAATCGACAAAGTTAGTTCTAGTGAAAGTTTTTATGAAGACAAGCACTTCACAGAAAGCATCTCAGCCAAACCACAAATCCTCATTTACAGGCAGCCACCTGGTTGAAACCGATAGGATACATTTAGCATAACAATGTATTTAGAAATTAAGCAAATTGCTCCCCAGTGGCTCGCAATGAATTGTTTCCTTAAAAGAGGGGTGCTACGCCTTGTGCGCCTCAACAACTTGCCACTGTCTTCAATGCATCCTTTGTACGTACCCGGTCAAAAGGAATACCATACTTCTTCAAGATTGAGGGCGAAATAAGGGTCATCTTGTGACGGAGGAAAGCATCACATCCCTGAGAGCTTCCTGGAAAAAATCCTGTAGAGACATTAAAAAGAGGAGTATCGCTATAGGAATAGTATCCCCCATCATTATTTAAGCAGAGACAAGCTGACAAAATGAAAGCCTGCCTCAATACTTTATACAGACGAAAACAACAGGCATGTTGATGATGTCAGTAAATTAGCACATCCCTCATTGTTTAAAATACCAGATAAATTTTGTGACAAAAACTTGCCTGTTGAGCATCTAAATCGTCTATGTTTGGGAATAAGCAACTTTTGGTCAAAATCTCAGTAAACCCTAGCAAATCAAGAAACAGAACCTGTCTGTCTCTAGTTTCAGCTAAACCCTGAGCCATCCTTTTGCTGAATATGGATAAGAAAAAAGTGACAAGCATGCATCATCTGCTCCAAGCACTGCTGTCCTTTTCATACCTTCTTTGATGGGCAGCTATATTATTCCTGGGAAAGTAACACAACTCGTAAGATTCCAGACCAATCTGCCCTACATACCACCCCCTAAAGAAAAAAAAATAAGTATGTAGATGTTAATATGCAGTCTAAAGAAGGAAAGGAAACAAAATGTATCCATCACAGGGCAGTGGGAGGAGGGACACTGGTTCACTGGCCGCCCTGGTCACTAACAAGCCTGGCAGAGACAGCACGATCTGACTGAAGTGTTAAGTTCTACCATAGTTACAAGATCCATGCCGAGGCAGTAAAACAAAAAACACAAATAATTATAAATACTAAAGTTGTGGTAAAAACTGAACAACCCCCTTGATGTCAGCACTTAGCTCCCAGAAATGTCAGCTTGACCAGTGTAACACCATTTTCTTCAAGACCACGTGTTCCACTCCAAGTGGGTGATTCAGTAACAAATTATGTGTTTATAGGGATTAAAACCCATCACTATTTAGGAAAATAAATAACCCAAGCTCTGGAAACAAAACTAATTGATGAGACATAATGGAAGGGGTTTCAGAAAGTGAAAAGGATCACTGGATTCCACGTTTTCTTATATTTTTGTACTAAAAGCATTTCAATTAAAATTATGACTGTCTGCTACCCAGTCTGTCGTCCCCCTCTGCAGTTCCTCTTTTTAATGCACAGTTTAAGTGGCTCTCATTAAAGCTACTAATAAAGAAGCACATTTTAAGTGATTAGCACCAATAACATGGCAACACATTAACGTGCTCTCCATGGGCTCCATAGCTCTCCCAGTGAGCCCATTTACAGCTCAGCTATTCATTTTCTATATTAATTGCACACTCATTTCTCCATAGTAAACTTCTTCATAGTACAGATGACTGATGCATAGGACAGGGAGAACGCCCAGGCAGCAATACTGCTTCGTCGTAGTTTCAAAACATTACCCACCCCAACTTCCAGAAGGTATTAAGCAACAGAAAAGAAAAATAAAGACAAGCTCATTGATAAATTTGCTTCTGGTTTATACACTGCCAACCATTTGTGTCTCAAAAATTGATCATCGGTAAAAATAAGTTACAAGCGGCAAGAGACTTAGTATAATTTATGTCAGACTTCGGTGTGGTATTTCAGATTCTGCAGAACACAGGTCATCTGGATTTATCAACTTTTCAATAGATGAAAAGTAACTTTTACAAAACCTGGCAAATGACTAAACTGACCCATAGCTTTGAAACACAACATTTCGGAGCAGCAATTTTCAATATTCTTTGTATTTAGGGATCACGGGTCTCACTGCACAGGAAAACAGTGCTACCAGGCCCTAGGCCATTTACACCCATTTGCTCTACATTTATCCTGCACAACCAGTTGGTCCCTTCAACGTGCTCCCCTCTTTTATTCAAGTATGAAACAGTCAATAGAATGTCAGACCGTCAGCAAGAAATGTCATTACTATGACTTTGCCTACTTTCTGGAAGAACAATACCAGAACTTCTTTTATATTTTGCTTCAGAATACAGTCTTCCAGATTCTCCTGCCTGCTTCTGCTCGCTAACTTCCACAACAGATTTAAATCATTAAAGTATGCCTCACTGAAGATGAAACACGTAGATTTTGAGTTAATTATTCTGGGACAGGAGCTTTTTTTAGCTGGGCAGCACTTAGAACATTTGCAAGTGAACAAAAACAGCAACAAAAACTAACCGCAACATCAACAAATTAAAAAATATGTACTTCTGCAGTCAGACATCTTCCCTGAAGCTTCCAGCGTTACCAACGGGAAATCGGCAGAAATGCCAAGAACAGGATGCTGCAGTCTGTGCTCGCTGCTTGTGCCGGGGCGGGTGGCCGCTACCGACGACCTTGGCAGGGAGTCAGGCAAGAACTCACACGCTCATACAAGGTTATCAGCAGCTGAGGCTGGCACTTTGCAAGGCCAAAAATCTACAGACAGCCTGGTGAGAGGTGGAAGTTTACCACCGCTTGAGCTAGCCCTACTCTTTTTTTGTTTGGTTTTTTGTTTTGTTGGGGTTTTTTGGTTTGTTTTGTTTTTTTTAAGATGGCCGGAATAAAAGGCAAGCCACCAAATACAGCACATATCATTACAGAAGGAAATGAGAACTCCACTAGCTATCCTCCATGAACATTCTTGCTGAATTTGTAAGCACCTTCCTCCTTACCACTGAAAGTAATCAATGCTAATACTCTATATGTAACATTTATCGTGTAGGAAGAAAGAGTAGTTTCTACCGCCCTTTTTCCCCACAGAACGTGTATACGGGGGTAAAAGGCAGGCGCCCCAGGCTGCACTCCATACAACCAGAGCAACAGCTCTCGCCTCACCATGACACACCTCATATCACACACGGAGATGCGTGATGGGTCTCTTGTTAAACCCATTTCCCAGAAGTGGGAGCATTAGGTCTCAACGCCTCAAAATTCAAAGGTTTTTTCCATCAATTTTAGTTAGGGTGGTGGTGTATCAGAAAACCGAGGCTTTGAAGAAACAGCTGCACTAGAAGGAAAATTCACGGACCAGAGGACAGGGTTTCTGACTCTGAAGCTATTATACCCATGCAGGTTCACCAAGCAGCTCTTGCAAGATTAAATTATAGCAGCCAGTTCAATGTCAATTCTTTATCAATCCATTTAAAAAATCAAGGGTAGGATTCTCCCTTGGGATGATTCAGTTTTCACCAAGAACACACCCATGTGTTTTTCCAAGCACAGGAGGAAGAGCAAAGCTTACCTTTCGCCAGGCGTTCCAATCTCTTGCCGTGTTCTGGAGGTATGGCATACCTAGGGGAAGTTAACGCACAAGAAAAAAGAAAATGAAAATCACACACTAACCTGAAAGAAAAACAAGGCTAGAAACAGGTGTGGTAATAACTTTTAGCACCGCACACTTACAGCTAACGTCTGGAAATTAAACCAAAATTTTAGAAGTCTGGAAGGTATCGGTAACACATAATTTCAATACATGGAAGAAAGCCAATATTTTACTAAAAGTTCTTAGACATGTTATATGATGTGTGTTATTTCCCTGCAATTTTTTTAAACACAGAATTCACAAGGTAGGAGAACCAAGAAGGCAAAGTGATGATACAGCACTGGAAAAAAATGGAAATAAATCAGTATAGGGAACAGCAGGCATGTTTTCTGCAGGAAGGATACCAGCAAAATAAAACCATGAGGATGCAAGAAATTTTGGATGGGCTGAGGTGGTGCGAAGGAGGGTCTGCGCATGTTGGCATATCCACAGTGAACAAAGATAAATTCTTCCAAAGAAAACTCTGTGCAAATCTTTTTTGTTTTATTCAAAAAAGTAGAATATTTCTCATAATATCTGAAGTAGTCAAACTATGCTGATTGTATTGTCTGATAAAAAATAACAATTAACTATTTGATAACTTTCTTGGTAGGGTGAATGAAAAAACAGGATCTTCTGAGGAAAACAACATTGAAGGGGTACATGGACAACTTCTATGCCTGTTAAAGAGAGTTTTGTATGATTAGGGGTAAAAGGAATACAAAAGAATTTGACTGAAATGGGGGGTTTTCCCACAAGTGCAAAGTATTGAACATAATTCTAGAAAAACAACCAACTGCCTAAAGCCACACACAAGCCTAACTGCAATATTCCCCTGTGATCACTAGAAAACAGCAGAGTCCTACTTCTAAAATGGTTTTGCCAAGCAAAGAGATAATACACTCGGTTATAGGAAAGCCAAAGACCGTTCATTTCTACGACGCAGAAGCCTTCCACTGAGCTCGTTTGTGTGTGCAGCCGCTGCCGACTGCTGCGTGCGTGCCCTAACGCAACGCGCATGTTAGAAACAACTGGGAAAAAAACTTGCAAAAAGAGTTCTAAGAGTTGCAGAAACTGTACTGTGTGTGATGTTTACTTTTAAGAGATCAGGAAAGTTTCAAATGGTTGGTTTTCTTCCCAAAAGTTGTAAGTTACTTTACTGCTTTGAAGTTGTACTGCCTCAGTATTCAGGGAAGCAAAAATCGGGCGATGACAATTTTAGGTGTTCGGGTTGTAACGAGATAATGAAATACCATGAAACACTTAAACACGGTTAACATGATGACACACGTAATAATGTCAATGGAATTTTGTACATTGTTTACATATGGCATCAAATTAAATGCAGCACTCGTACCATGCCTTGTAACAGGGAATTTTGAAAGTTTACATTTGTGAGAGTGACAGTTTATTGCCAGCTATAACTTCTGCCCAATGTGAATAATAAAAAATGCATTATTTTTGTTATTTCCAATGAAGATGTCAAAACCATCATGTCTCATTATAACAAGCTGAAAACAGGATATTGTCGTGGGCAACCACACGATCTCAACAACAGGTAAACACTATTGCTCTGCTTATGATAGGATCTCTCAAAATACACCTGACTTTAGAGGACTTGCAGCCAGTCCCCTTGCTCAGCTTCTCAATTTTCAAGTCTAAAGTTTATCTACAATGTAAGGAGAAATAGGTTGAAGTCACATCCTCTATTGTTTTTGTATAAAACCAAAATTTATCTGTTGTGGTCTGGCAGGTTAGAGAGGATAACAAAGGACAGAAATCATACATAGGATGCTTCAAGATTTAGACATTAAGCCGATTTAAACTGATGGCTTCTTAAAAAAAAATCTAAGGGAAAATACTATGTGGCACCTAATCTTGTAAAATAATAAATACAGTCATGGACTCCCAACATCCTCTGACCAAAGTTTGACAGTGCCTTAAATTGCATAATTATCAGACAATTCATTTGTCTGGGACAAAGCTAGCAGCTTTCATTTTACAAAGACCATTCATCACTTACATAAATGTGATCCCATAAACTAATCCCAATCCAAAGCTCCTTTGTGGGATTAATGTCCCTTAAAACAGGGAAATGAGACATTCCATTCCTTCTGGGAAAAATGCTGAAGGATTGGGAAAGAACTAATTTATGGCTACAAGGCTGCTGATGATTAATGTAATATCCCCAGTCTACAATGCAACCTTCACTTAATTAGTGCCTGTAATTGGGAGTTGTAAAGATAAGATTAATTGAATCTTGAGGATGTTAAAAGTTTAATGCATTGGAACATGGTTATTGTGTTATCTGAAACTGCAGACTGCAAAAAGCCAAGCTGAGCTTTAGAGAACGGTCCATGGAGAGACAAAGAAAAAGGACTTGCTTGGATAGAAACCAGCAAGAGAGGAGGAATTTCCAGCTTACGAAAAAGAACTATATGTAATAATATACAAATCAGAACACCCTACCACAGACCAGCCTCTTGGTAACAGCCGACTCCAATTTTAGAAATTAAGTTTTTTGTCTGGGCCAGTCTTTTAGGAAGCAGAACCTATACATCCTTATACATTTATTCTTAGGAATTAAAAAAATTAACTGCAGAAGAGAATTAAAAGTAGGTCAAATTCTGCTTTAAGTTACACTCACAAATCTGACTGATTTACATAAAGATAGGCAATAAAGAAAGAATTTGGGCTGCTATTTAAAACCAGTAAGAGAAACAGAAGGCTTCTGTGAGCGTTGCACAGATTGAGCTAGCTAGCTCAATCTAGACATAAAATGATTGATTACAAGGTAGAATAACAATGGGGGCGACAGGGAAAGATTAGAAATTGCTACAATCAAAGGAGTACTGTTATTGAGCATATAAACATCCACGAAGGGCTGGCTTTTGTGTCCGACCTTATGGTACCAACCTCCTGCTTTAACTATGAAAAATGGCCAGGAACTTGCTGGGGACAAAAATCCTTGGCAGGGGGAACCGACAAAATACTGTCATTCAGTACAATTTGTTACCATCCCTCTTGCACCCACAGGCTGGGGCTCAGATCCACAGCAAAGTATCTTGAATTCCAGAGACAACTGACAAGATTATTCATGGTAAAGATGGTAAAGCATATCCAGTAATTTCCTTTCCTATATGCATCACTTTCAACACATTTTTCAAAGAGCATGGTTCTTTTTCCTTTAGTACCCCAGCCCAAATACTAAATGTAGTAGGTTCCCTCTAGAGAAATACCAAAATCCACCCTATCAAAATCTTTAAAAGATAAAAAGGGGGGGAAAAAAAATCAAAACACGTGTGAAGCTGCTTCCCTTCCCTGTCCGATTCAGATCATAGCACAGACACGTTCCACAAAGGCAAGGAAAGAAAAGGGAGCAGGGGGGAACCCCTCACAACAAACCACACACACCACAGAACAAGCAAAATACCACTTTTCTATCACTTGGCCAAAATAGACTATGCTACCCCTGAAAGATCTTGAACTGGGCTGTGTCAAGACTACCAGACTGAGAACTGCCCACTGCTTCACCCCCATTGATAGAAGCAGTTTCATGACATCCCTCTGCCTGGAGAAAACCAATCTAAGAGTAGAGCAGGACTAACTTTGATCCAGCCTTGAGCAGATACTTCCTTTTAACCACAGCGAGGATGGCACAAGAATTTTCCATTGCCCCAAACAGCCTAAATTAAGGAGAGGTGGTGGCAGCATAAGTACTGTAATAGCCCTGCTTAAGAACCATCTTTTTATAGACTACTACTACTGCAGAGAAGACATCTGCAACAGCCAACAGAAAACACAACAGTGTCAAAAAAGCTGACCTTGAGCCACTGCTTCAAGTGCAGAATCTGTCCCTTCTGGTTCAACCTGGTTCCCAATAAAAGCAAAGTTACGTAAATAGTGCTAAACCAGCAACTGTTGTAAGATAGATCAAACTTCCAAGAAACTGGGCTTGCAAACAAACCAAGAGACTAATGCCTTAAGTATGTACTTCCAAGGGTCAGCCTTGCAATGTTGACCAAGACAAAGGGCCGAACTTAACCTGAAAACCTGACACTCAGCAATTTGTCGGATTACAGCATGAATAACGTCTTGCTGCTTCGCCCAGGAACACAAGATTTACAGAGAGGGAGAAAAATTCTCAAGACAAAAAAAAGTTATAGCTGTATGACTCAAATGTCATCTTACCCCAAAGTCAACAATCTGAAAGAAATATACTGATCCTTTTAAATTACCTTTTTCTACTCTTTCTACCAAAACAAAAGCAGGTCCCTGAAATGGGTTAAGTATCACTTCTAGAAATATGGAACTTGCTGTTCTACCTGAAAGACTTCCAGACTTGTTTCACGAAACCTAATTCCAGCATTTCTGATCTCTAAATGAGTGTAGTTTTCTGGGTTCTTGAATGTACTTCAAAACTGATTCTGACTGTAGTTACCAGACACCAGCATCCAGAAGGTATTTGCCCCAAAGCTACAAATGTGTCAGATAAACCTATGGTAACAAAAGCAAACTACCACTGTAGGGAAATGATTAACTGGCCAGGCCCCTTTTCATCCTTAACACAAAAAAAGATCCTTCCTATTTGCCATAAAAGATGTCACTAATAGTGTAATTTTCTTGGTGTTTTGTTTGTTCCCCTGGAATGGCTTGATGGATGCGGATAATTATCAGACTATAAAAGCCAGCAAATGTGCTATTTTCTATCGCTCTAAATCATCAAACAAAGTGTGAAACAGCATTTTTGAATACAATTTTCCCCTCTAATGGCTTAGAATTATTATCAGGAACAATGAAAATAAATAAGCAAATGTCTTTTGAGTTAAGAATTAAATGAGTGTGTCAGTAAAAAAGAGCAGGCAGACCATCCTGGGATACAAGGACCAGTTTAGAAGCCATTAAGAGATGACATAAGGGGGAAGCACACTATGGCAGCGACAGTTTCCAGCATCAGGTGCTCTTCAGGCACTTTCCAGCCTAGCTCAGATTCTGCCCTCACCGCTGCTTCTTCAAAGGGGGTGCAATTCCATTTTGTCATCTCCTTGGCCACTCAAAGCTACTAAAAACTTTATCCATAACAAAAGCAATCCTCCTCTGGCTTCTCTCCATTTAAGAGCTGTTCTCACCTGAAGCTATCACGAGCTTTGGCAGAGGACCAGACCATCCTGTCCCTTAGTTCATCCTCCCCCCAAAGCTTCCAAGACCTCTTCTTGCTACAGTTTTAACTACCAAAAAACTTTTGTGCATCTGCGACAACACCTCGCCTCTCCACCTCATCTCATGTCACCCTCTCCTTGCGCCAGCACAGAGCAATTAAGCAGCGATTAGATTACTAAATCTCATGCACCCACTCTCTGCTAGAGATTGGGCACCACGGGCAGGAGGAGGTTCAACCACAAGGCTTCAGAAATGTCACTTCAGTCCGATTCATGTGAGAAGGTAAGAAAGTTAATTTCACAGTGTCTGCACAAGGTCTGGCCAAACAGGCCCCACACAGCTTAACATGCTATAATTACTGAAATAAGGAACAGAAACAAAGAGAACAGCACATTTAAAACGCCCAAGACCATGTGTCAAGCTGGGGGTTAGTTATCTGTCTTCAAAGCAGATTTAGTTGTGCCAAGAATACTGACCCTTTGAAGATTCAAATGCCAACCTACTCTCAGTCATGACAGGCAGAATAAAAAGCTTTTATTTCAATCTCTCTAAGACAAAGTGTGTCCATAAATGCATAATCTGAACCCTGACCTTCAACATCTTTAACCCCCATGACAGCAGCAATGCCTCCAAAGAAAGCCCTCAGTCTATCAAGAATATTTATCACGCAATAGAAGCCATTAAGAACCACCACTACATACAGGGTAGTCCCTCATTTGCAAAGTTCATATCCTGCTTCGAAGGCCTGATCTTTCTACAAGGTAAAGTATTTACAAGACTACATCTCCTACCAGTGTCAAAGAAAGCTCAGAGCAACCAAAGTAGGTTTTCCACACTATTTTTAAGCTGTTTTGCAGCCTGTACGAAGAAGAAAAAGGCATTTCAACAGGAAGAATGGACTGTTATCTCCCTCCCTTTCATGGTCAGCTCTTTTCCTCACCTTTACTTCCCCCCATGTTTAACCTCCCTTCAGCCCTCTCTCCCTCTCAGTTTGTTAAAAGACAAAAATCAACTCCCTTTCTTCTTCTCCTCATCAATATCTGAGGTTACCCCACAGAGAATTTGCTGTAAGTATTCAGCTTCCCTTCTCAAGATCGCCGTTTGGAAAGGAAAATCTCCGGCCTCCCTGTCAGTCCCCTTCTGTTGGGGCTCCTTTACATCAAGAATGCAAACACATGCTCTGGAGATAAGATCGTTCGAAGATCAGAGCGCTCCTTGTTCCTAGGAAAGAACCTTTATCGAGTGTCTGCACTTTTATCTTTAATGGATCATTTTACAGGACAATAGATGATGGAATTCAGTATCTTTAACCAGCAGAGTCAATTATTTCAAATAACGACATTTTTATTGAAATACACATTGGGAGAAAGATAAACACAGAGGCTGGGGAGTATCTGTGCAAACAGCCATAATAAGGAGTGAATAGGTAATGACAGAACAAGATTACAGCCACACAAACATACCAAATCAACCTGTCTTCTAAAGCTCGGATTAAAATGAGCTCAGCAGACAGCTGCTCAAATACAGTCCTTTGGGAACCAGTAGAGGAAGAAAATCAGGACAAGACCTGCTCAGAAAGGCCCTGGGTAACAGCAAGCAGTCTCAGCACTTGCACCACAGGGCCCACCTCCCTCCGTAGATCTCTTTTCCATGCGCATAGCTGCCTAATTATCAATCCCATCACCAAGTTTGATATGAACAAACAGCAAGCGATTCTGAAGGCTACCAGAGCAGTAAGCAAATGAGAAACTTCCTTCTTCCCTTAAGAAACTAAAGCTTGTGCAACTGCAAACTCGCCGTTTGTCTTCCAGTAACGATGGGCAGAATCTCTCAGGTCACTCTGGAGCGGGGATCAAATCCTTATGGATTGACTGTAGGAAGATGAAAGTCAAACCTGACTTGTGCCAATCACGTATTGCTAAAAGACTCTTTCACCCTTAAGGTTGCCATGAGCTAGAAATAGCATTAAAAGAGGTATTAGTTTCAAGAAGCAACATTAGACAGCAGCTTTTTAAAATTCTGATTTTTAAAGCAATATGAATTTTCAAGAGGTGCACCTGAACTCGTAACTACAAGATTGGCACAAAACAACTGAGCAATTGGCTACTTTCAGAGTGTTTCACGAACCCAAAACTCGATGAATACAAGAAGGAGATTTTTCCAGAATTCAAATGCATTTTTAAAATACTATTTTAAAACAGAGAGCTTAATAAGAACAACCATCTGCTCTTGGAAAGATTATCAATGTACCAGTCCAGTTAGCTTCACAGCGACAAATGCCAGGCACAAAGCACAGAATTACAAATCACATTGGAGTGACTCTCCTTCCACGCGTACAAAATAAACCCATAGCCTGCTTCTGCATGCAGTGAATGAGCACTATGAAGGGGGTATTTTACTAAGAAAAGGTGTTTTGGGAAAAACATTATTAAATCATTTATTCACTCAGTTTGGCCAAGAAGATAATTAGAGTACAATTCAACAGAGATGAATGACTACAATATTCATCCCCTTGCCATTCTCTGTTATTTGTTTTGAAGAACCTGTTCACATCAGATTTATTTTCCAAAACTGGCAATCAGACTATTAATTACTGGTTGCTTTTTGTAGTGGATACTGTGTGCATATAAAGAAAAGCAAAGATTATGCTTCAGAGATCTTATATTCTGAAAAAAAATACCTCACTGCAAATCAAACAAGGAGGAAAAAAAGGTAACCAGGGGAGATCACAGATGTTCCTACCTTGTACCAGCTGGCCTGTGAGAGTTGCCTCCTTTACTGGGCACAGGCACACACACACTCCTGTTTACCGCGTTTGGAAAAACAGTGGATAATTGCCTAGAGCAGAACAAAAGAAATCTGCTCACTAGTAAATAAAGATATTTTTGGATTAGGAAGCCCCTTGTGCTAGAGGTGCAATGCCTCTACACAAGCACACTCTTTTCTTTTTTGAAGGGGGGGAAAGCGTTCCAAAGGTTTAATGCTCCTCATCCATCCAGCTGCACTGGTTCAAACCACAGCTGCTACTTTGAAGCTACGCCTATGCTCTTGTCAGCATCAAAGCTCGAAGTGTTATAGCTAAGATTTGATAAAGATCAGTGCCAGTTTGTAAAGTTTCCTTTATTTCTTCTACTTGATCCCCTTTGTCACATTGATTGGCCAGTTAGAAATGAAGTGGATAAAAACCCAGCATATATATTACTTAGAATGTTAACTAGTTAACAATTGCACAGCACTCAGACTATGCAGAGTGCTATTTAAGAACTGTCATTACTACAGGCTTCTGCTATTTTAAACTACACTTGTACTGCACTTGGCATCACCCAACATCAATTTTCTCTGCTGAGTAAAGAAAAAAATCCCTGCTGATTTCTGCCAATGTGTTAACAAAACGTGAATAAAGACAAAGCTCTGCAGTACCACTGTTGGTTCCTTCTGGTCTTTCCAACCCCTCCTTTCAGCACCACGCCAAGGCAGAATTTGCAAGCTCATCCTCCCACAGGGCCCAAGTCAGATCAGGCTGAAGGAGTTCTATGAAGCATGGAAGCACATCTCCCTCCCATCTTGTCTCAGTGGCAGAGTGCATTTTTCAAAAGCCTCAGTTATTAAAACCAGTCTGTGATCCTGTCAGACTTCCATAGATCTTCATTTCAAATCAGGCCTGAGCTTTGAGCAGACACTTTCAAAACGCAAGAATGAGTTGCAGCGAGAGCCTTCTTGGATCAAAGACATGCTTCTCTCAATCCAGACTGAGACTACTGAGCTGTGATGAATTATTAGTGCTGGTGGAAACAGCAGTGCACACATTAAACACCGTGTCAGTGGAGTAGGAGCCCACTTGAAGACACTGCTGTAAAAACGAGGATGTGATCACAGATCAGCATCACCACCTTCCAAGATCATTATGGAAAGGTACAGAGACAGCCATAGATCGGAAGGATCTCCACATTGCTAGGTGAGGTTCAACTCGCAGATGAAACCCAACTTCTAAGAGTTTATCATTTCAACAAACTAATTAAACAGGCCCAGTAAAGACAGACATAAAAAGCACAAACTGAAAACTAAAATGGCAGCAAAGTACGCACTAATACCACGTCTTCTGCAGTGGATTTACACAAGACTAAGAAACAGACAGAATAGGACTTTGGAAGGGGAAGTGCATATATAGAACAGAGCTGAGTAAAAGGAGGAGGCAGACCGCAAGGGTACGAGCGGCCACCTGGCTGGCTGAGGTCATTTCATCTGTTTTCTTAAGGAGCAACAGTCCCTCCTCAGACAAGTTCCGTAGCTGATGCCATCAGTCCAAGAGTCTGGCTTATCTTTATGGCATTTTCTCTCAAAGTTAGATGAGGGTGAATGAAGGCAACACACGAGTCCTACCTCCCCAGAACACCATGCCTCCTCTGCATCGGAAAAATTATCTTTTAATAATCTTTCTACAACAGCATAATAAAACACAACAAAAATCTAAGCCTATTAAAAAGAAAAATCTCCACTATTCTAATTGCAGGCATTTGATTGGGAAGATAATCCACATAACACAAGTTAGAGCTCATAACTCTTAATGCAGTTTGGTTTGAGGACTTAACCACATTAAGACCACTCAAGTCACCCAAGATTTAGTCTCTGGACAATACGCCGATCCCTTGGATTTTTAAAGCAGACTATCAGCTAGCAGTGCTCCCTCCCTAATGAGATTTACATCATCCTTCACCCACAGCAACATCTCCAGGACAAACAGTACCCCTCAGACCTGAGGGGAGCCTGGAGAAAGGCTTGTTTGAATATTAGAAGTATAATGTGATTTGTATTGATTAACTAATGACTGCGGTATATGAAGCTTGAAAGGCTGTATTAATAACTCACCACTGCACTGCTCTCATTTATCAGTGAATTACAGGGGGATGCAACTCTGCATCTCAATGTATTGCTCCTTTCACAAATCTCAGGGCAAATCAACATGCACACAGGTTCTCAACACAGAAAGCCTGTTCCAAAGCAGCTTTCACCTAACAGTTTTGGGAGAGGTAGAAGAGTAAAAAGCTGGTCTGCCTGGCCATACTTTATCTCACTTTCCTTTTATTTCTTTTAATGAATATCGCTGTTCCTTCCTCTGTCCCTTTTATCAACAGAAAAGGGTCTTGCTTTGCCAAATCTGCCTGAGAGCAAATGGCGTTGCAGTTAATCTATAAATCAACCATCACCATAAATTCTACTCTTTCTCCATCCAGAACTGCAGAGCTGTAAAACAGATTACATGGGATAGAGACAGGAAGGAAATTTGTGAGCTGCAAGGAGCCCATCACGGCCAAATGGCCTTCCCTGCCCCTCCTTTCTCCCCCACTCCACCCCAACAAGCCTATAAATCTCTGCTGTCAGGAGTGGAACACACAAGCTGCAAATGTGTGCACACATTTAAGAGCGAGGCAACCCCACACACTTCACATGGAAGGCTGATGCAGACCTTGGGGATCAAGGGAGGAAAGGCTGCAGAATCTTATTCTGGATTTTGCCTAATGCCAAGAAATAGGAAAAGTAAAACTAAGGAAAAAAACTCTCTGTATGGAGCAAAATGCAAAGTCATAGTGTAACAAATACAGAGTCCTCAGTTCCCTCAAGGGCAAAACACATATGCGATTCCAGCTAATCTAGCTTTAAGAAACTCGGAGGATCTCCAGGGTGCAAGGGTTACTGAGATCCCAATAATCAAGACTTATAATCACATCTGATCAATTCAGCAATTCAACCGCCTTGTGCGATGGCCCCCTAAGGGAATGTAATAGTTAGAAGGCAATAAATGATGCAAGGGACAAGTGCCCTTCCCCCCCCGTTGCCATACAATTCAGTATCAAACATTAAACCCAGCTGCTTTAAATGAGATTACATCAAGCTCACAACAAACTGCAACATATGTGAGAGTGTTAAAGCAGAGAGATGGTGCAGAATACCACATGGGGGAAATGGGGATAAGGACCCAGCATCCTGCACTGAAAAGGATGAAGGAGAGAAGCTGGAAGAGTTAAGCTCCATGACTGTATTAGGTCATTTTCTTTCTCCAGGATAGTTTTCCAGGGATTAACATTTTCTATCCTGGGGGAGAATAGGACAAGAGTTCTGACTAAGACAGCTGCAATGCTCCCTAAGACAACAATGAAAAATAAAATCAGCAGTGAGATCCTCAGCACTTTGTATCTGCAGCTGCTTTAGTATATGCTTTTAGCCAAGAATAAAGTGGGCTCCTTTTACAATCCTCTCCCGGGGGAACAATCATGTCTTGCTTTAAATCTCCTCATCATATCACTGTTAGAAAATGTAAGGCTTCCCTATTGATAGTGGCATCAGTTACAGATAGTACAAATTTATTAAGCTGTAGATGTTACAAGCAAGTCCTCCTGTGGACTTGTTTTTCTCAACTCCTACAGACAGACTTACCCTACACGGGGAACCTCGCTAGACACCCCAAGGAAAGAAAGCAGAAATTCTAAAAATACTTGAAAGTTTTCAGGTAACTCTATGTATCTCCAAGTAAGCAGTCTTAAGACTTTTACAAGACAGAATTCCAGAAGTGTTTTTTAAAATGTAACTGTATGTGCTTTCAACTAATCATCTTATTTTAAATAATTTAGTAATTTGTCCTTAATTCCACATAAACTGCTGTTCTGGCATAACGTGTACTTTGTGATATCAAAGCCAAACAGATTAGGCATGATCCACTTCCAGCAAGGGAACATTTTGGAGAGGAGACCATGTAACTTAACAGCTAAAGCTGGCTCCCTATTTTAATTAAAGGGATTAAACATCCATCATGATAAGGAAACAGGGACATTTTATAAAAATCAATTACCATCCTCAGTGTCACTCTGGTTTAACACCTGCAGTTTCTGAGAGAAAGAACACAGTATAACATCCCCATAGTACTTAGAGGAGGTACATTACATAGTGTTGCTATATAGCAAGAGCAGTCACAAAATATCTGAGAAAAATAAACTTATTACCCAGTCAGGAGATACAGTGTTGACAAAAGACAGAGACATCACACTTCCACAGTGTATCTATCAAATTCACATTACTGAGATTTAAAGTTTCCTTCAGCACTTCCCCACCACAGGAAGCCCTCAAGGTAGGTACTGCACATTCTTACAGAGGTGAAACGAAGCGATGGAGTATTGCAGGGTTTAAAAATACGCTTTTGAAATTGCAAGGGCTGAGATGCATACGTTCCTCAAAATGCCATAACAACCATGAAGTATGAGGCTTGGCATTCAGTTTTGTTGCTTCTGTCATTATAAAAAAAAATAAAAATCAGTCTTCTGTTAGCATCGTTTGACAATATGCTCTATTTTAGATCTCAGCATATGAATGTATAAGGTAATTATACATAATATGTATAATTGATACAGTAAAAACTCCTACCACAAGAGGTTTAATATAGGGCTGCAAAATGAAGTACATTCAAACTTTTGACAACACTGAAGACAGACTATGAAAAGGCTGTAATTAAACTACTAATGAGAGAGGGACGTTTTATTGTAATTTGGGAAACAAGCAAGCAAGAGCCTCAATCTGGCAGCTCCCTGCCTGAGAAGCTTAACATGAAGTTACACAATGGCTCCCAATTCCTTGTATGTTTGATGGGAAGTGCCCACGCCTTCCATATACCTCTTTGGTCTGTCAGACTGATTTCCCAGCTAAAACCAACAACAGTGTGACTACAATGTAGAACAGATGCATGCACCTGAGAAACAGCCCATCAGAAAAGATAATCACCTTCGATAGGAGGCAAGTAGAACCCAAAAGGAGCAGCAGGGATATCTTAGCAGCAGCAATCATAATGGCTGAAGACATATAACTGCTCCTTCTTGGTACAACGAGACAGAATTTAAGAAATAAATGCATTGCAATCTACAGGCGTAGATAAATCATGTCATGAGACTAGAAGCAGGAAAAAGCTGCCTTCCATTACCCCCGCTCTTCTCCCTCATCGCTGGATGACCCTTTATTGCTCAAGTACTTCACTTAGCGCTGAACGATTTTTTTAACCTGCATCCCCAGTGACACAACTCTGTGTAGACAACTCACACTGCTGCAGCCTGTTCCCTCTGCTTATGGAAAAGAAAGTGCTGGCAGCAGGACTTCTCTGCAGTGACAGAGACACACATTAATCAAGGAGCTGTATGACCAAGCAGACGCTCATTAGGTTGTACAAAGAAGCCATCTTCAGTTTGTTGAACCAGACATTTATTTTAACTCTAATCCCAAGAGTCCCCAAAGCACCTCTTTTCTAAGAGGTATAACCCAAAATTTTAAATGCAGAAATGAAAGACACATAAAATCATACTTCAGTAACCATCATCCCTGACCCATGAGACAGATTCCTTTCTCAGCTTATCTTTGTCCACTGAGATGGATTCACATGGTCTGAACATACCATCCAGACCTCCCTGAGAAGATACTTTACGTCTTCCACAGCAAATAAACATAGAGATTTCCCATAGAACCCACTTGAATGAGGTCTGGGAAGCAACATCAATCAGCTCGATTTCCTTCTCACCTTGCCTTCATTAGGAAATGGAGCTGGTGGCTTCTCACTGCTCCTACACGCTACCCTGCAAAGCAGGGCTTTGTTTGCACAGCCTGGATTACAGTAGACTAAGATCATTTATGAGACGCTGTGCTGGTTTTGGCTGAGAAGGGGTTAATTCTCCTCACTGTGGGGGTCGGCTACCTTTCCAGCTTCCCGCGCTCTGCCGCGGGGCGGGGTGGGGGGGGGGGGTGGGAGGGGCGGGGCCATGGTGGGGGCGGCTGACCCCAACTGGCCAATGGCAGGTTCATTCCATACCACGTGACACCATGACCAGTATATTGAGGGGGGGCAGTTTATGGCTCAGTAGTAGTGCAGTGTCGGGTTGGTGGGTGGCTGTGGTATGTGCGGTTTGTCTCCCCTCCTGCTTTGCATCTCTCATCGTTCTCCTTTACATTGCATTTCTGTTGTTGTTTCTTTTAATTTTAATTATTAAACTGTTCTTATCCCAACCCACGAGCGTTACCCTTCTGATTCTCTCCCCATCTACCGGTGGGGGAGTGAGCGAGCGACTGTGTGGGGCCGAGCTGCCGGCTTAACCACAACAGTCTTTTTGGCGCCCAACGTGGGGCTCAGGGGTTGGAGATGATAACAGCTGCTGGTCACAGCACCATATTGTCCTTTTTGCAGTTGGTGTTAAAGATCGGTGTTGGTTTGTTTAGTCTGCTGTGTTCTGCTGTGATTTGTAACGTTTTGCCTACAAGATTTGTTATACAAACACTCGTTTTCAGCTTTATCTGGTATTTGGGGGTTTTTGCTGGAACCCTTACTGTACTTCAGATAGCACCTTGTTGAGGCAATTAGCAATTATACCTCCTCCTCTGAGAGGAGGTATAATTATATGGAGGAAATACAGAATAGTACCTTTGCAACTTTGTTCTATGATGTCTGTGCCTTTGTTACAACATCCTTGGGTGGTTAAGGTGCACTTATTGTTAGTTTTTGGGCATGTTGTTTTGCTTTTCACTAAGCAACTTAAGAATATCACCCAGAAATCTGCCCCGAGGCTTGATAGTTATGAGTGGCAGGGCATGTGGGATAGCATGGGCAAATACCTAGGGCAGTGGGCACCCCCAGTGTTTTGGAGTTTCACCCCCGAACAAGTGCAGAATCCTAAAAAATTAGTAGAATATCTGGAGAAAGTATGTTGTTACACTGGGAACTCCAGAGAGACAGAGATAACTGCAACATGCTGGGGTCTGACCCATGCATACCGAGCCCTGCTCAACAGTATTCAGTGCCCCCAGGGGGAAGAGAATGTCTCTGGATTGAAATGCAAAGTGACTGGCACTGTAGACAATCCAGCCCTGACAACAGGCACTGCAGCCACTCAAACCCCCACAACAAGTACTGGAGCTGGCTCAGAAAATAAACCCGTATCAGTTGCCCCAATACACAAGATGAAATATTGGAAGCGGACATCAACCCGTTTAGAACGGGATGATGAAGAACCAGGGCCATCACGGGGAGAGGAGGAAGAAGTCATAAATGAAATAGAGACCACCCGATCCCTGTCCTTGAGCAAGTTGCGAGATATGCGAAAAGATTATAGCCCTCATTCAGGTGAGCACATTGCCACCTGGCTGCTCCGATGCTGGGATAATGGGGCCAGTAGCCTGGAACTAGAGGGAAAAGAAGCCAAACAACTGGGATCCCTTTCTGGGGAAGGGGGCGTTGACAAAGCAATTGGAAAAAAAACACAAGCCCTCAGCCTCTGGAGGCGACTCCTGTCCGGAGTAAAGGAAAGGTATCCCTTTAAAGAAGATGTTACATATCGCCCAGGAAAATGGACAACTATGGAGAAAGGCATCCAGTATCTAAGGAAATTAGCTGTGATTTATGGTGACCTGTACAATCAACGGTCATCCAAAGATCCAGATGAAGCCGAGTGCACATGACCCATGTGGCGTTAGTTTGTACGGAGCGCACCATCTTTGCATGCAAACTCATTGGCAGTGATGTCCTGGAAAGATGACGAGACACCAACGGTGGCAGAGGTGATTGATAGACTCCGGGATTACGACACAAATATCTCTTCCTCGCTCGTCTCTGCTGTGGAGAAACTATCCCAAGAGGTCCAGCAACTCAAAGATGATCTGTCCTACTCCCCACCTCGACAGAGTAGTGTCTCAACTGTTAGGAATAAGCGTCCTTTGGCTCAAAGAAGGGGATACACACCACGGGCCACCCTATGGTTCTACCTGCGTGACCACGGAGAGGACATGAGGAGGCGGGATAGCAAGCCTACCTCGACCCTACAGGCACGAGTGCATGAACTGCAAGGAAGAACAGTCACTCAGGGAGGCTCTTCCAGGAAAGCTGCTGCTCCAGTTTCCAGTGAGCAGGTCCCCAGACAGAGGAGTAGAAGTGCTGATTTTATTTCTAAGTGTAATAGAGGGACTCCTGATTCACATTCACAGGAAGTGAGTTGTGACTGCCATGATCAAGACTAGAGGGGCCCTGCCTCCAGCCGGGTGGAGGAAAGGGATAACCGGGCTTACTGGACTGCATGGATCCGATTGGCTGGCATGTCCAACCCACAGGAGTATAAAGCTTTAGTGGACACCGGCGCACAGTGCACCTTAATGCCATCAAACTATATAGGGGCAGAACCCATCAGCATTGCTGGAGTGACAGGGGGATCCCAAGAGCTAACTGTATTGGAGGCCAAAGTGAGCCTCACTGGCAATGAGTGGCAAAAGCACCCCATTGTGACTGGCCCAGAGGCTCTGTGCATCCTTGGCATAGACTACCTCAGGAGAGGGTATTTCAAGGACCCAAAAGGGTACAAGTGGGCTTTTGGTGTAGCTGCCTTGGAGACGGAGGAAACTGAACAGCTGTCTACCTTGCCCGGTCTCTCGAAGGACCCTTCTGTTGTGGGGTTGCTGAAGGTCAAAGTACAACAGGTGCCAATCGCCACCACAACAGTGCATCAGCAGCAATATCGCACCAACAGAAACTCTCTGATCCCCATCCATGAGTTCATTCACCAACTGAGGAGCCAAGGAGTCATCAGTAAGACCCACTCACCCTTTAACAGTCCCATATGGCCAGTGCAGAAGTCTAATGGAGAGTGGAGACTAACAGTAGGCTATCGTGGCCTGAATGAAGCCACTGCACCGTTGAGTGCTGCTGTGCCAGACATGCTAGAACTTCAATACGAACTGGAGTCAAAGGCAGCCAAGTGGTATGCCACAACTGATATTGCTAATGCATTCTTCTCAATCCCTCTGGCAGCAATGTGCAGGCCACAGTTTGCTTTCACATGGAGGGGCATCCAGTATACCTGGAATCGACTGCCCCAGGGGTGGAAAGACAGTCCTACCATTTGCCATGGACTGATTCAGACTGTACTGGAACAGGGAGAAGCTCCAGAACACCTTCAGTACATTGATGACATCATTGTGTGGGGCAACACAGTGGAAGAAGTTTTTGAGAAAGGAGAGAAAATAGTCCAAATCCTCCTGAAAGCTGGTTTTGCCATAAAACAAAGTAAGGTGAAGGGACCCGCACGAGAAATCCAGTTCTTAGGAATCAAATGGCAAGATGGTCGTCGTCAGATCCCCATGGATGTGATCAACAAAATAGCAGCCATGTCTCCACCAACTAGCAAAAAGGAAACACAAGCTTTCTTGGGCGTTGTGGGTTTTTGGAGAATGCATATTCCAAATTACAGTCTGATCGTAAGCCCTCTCTATCAAGTGACCCGGAAGAAGAATGGTTTCAAATGGGGCCCTTGAGCAACGACAAGCCTTTGAACAGATTAAATGAGAAATAGTTCATGCAGTAGCTCTTGGGCCAGTCTGGGCTGGACAAGATGTAAAAAATGTGCTCTACACTGCAGCCGGGGAGAATGGCCCTACCAGGAGCCTCTGGCAGAAAGCACATGGGGAGACCCGGGGTTGACCCCTAGGGTTTTGGAGTCAGGGATACAGAGGGTCTGAAGCCCGCTATACTCCAACTGAAAAAGAGATATTGGCAGCATATGAAGGGGTCCAAGCTGCTTCAGAAGTGGTTGGTACTGAGGCACAGCTGCTCCTGGCACCCCGACTGCCAGTGCTGGGCTGGATGTTCAAAGGAAACATCCCCTCCACACACCATGCAACTGATGCTACGTGGAGTAAATGGGTTGCACGGATCACCCAGCGGGCTTGAGTAGGAAACCCCAGTCACCCAGGAATCTTGGAAGTGATTATGGACTGGCCAGAAGGCAAAGACTTTGGAATATCACCAGAGGAGGAGGTGACACGTGCTGAAGAAGCCCCACTGTGTAACAAACTGCCAGAAGATGAAAAGCAGTATGCCCTGTTCACTGATGGGTCCTGTCGCTTTGTGGGAAAGCACCAGAGATGGAAGGCTGCTGTATGGAGTTCTACACAACAAGTAGCAGAAACTGCTGAAGGAGAAGGTGAATTGAGCCAGTTTGCAGAGGTAAAGGCCATCCAGCTGGCCTTAGACATTGCTGAACGGGAAAAGTGGCCAGTGCTCTATCTCTATACTGACTCCTGGATGGTGGCAAATGCCCTGTGGGGCTGGCTGCAGCAGTGGAAGCAAAGCAACTGGCAGCGCAGAGGCAAACCCATCTGGGCTGTCACATTGTGGCAAGATATTGCTGCCCGGATAGAGAAACGGGTTATAAAGGTACATCATGTGGATGCTCACGTCCCCAAGAGTCGGGCCACTGAAGAACATCGAAACAACCAGCAGGTGGATCAGGCTGCCAAGATTGAAGTGGCTGAGGTGGATCTGGACTGGCAGCATAAGGGTGAACTATTTCTAGCTCAGTGGGCCCATGACACCTCAGGCCATCAAGGGAGAAATGCAACATACAGGTGGGCTCGTGATCGAGGGGTGGACTTGACCATGGACGTTATTGCGCAGGTTATCCACGAATGTGACACATGCACTGCAATCAAGCAAGCGAAGCAGGTAAAGCCTCTGTGGTATGGGGGATGATGGCTGAAATATAAATATGGGGAGGCCTGGCAAATTGACTATATCACACTCCCACAAACCTGCCAAGGCAAGCGCCATGTGCTTACAATGGTAGAAACAATGACTGGTTGGCTGGAAACATATCCTGTCCCCCACACCACTGCCCGGAACACTATCCTGGGTCTTGAGAAACAAGTCCTGTGGCGACATGGCACCCCAGAGAGAATTGAGTCAGACAATGGGACTCATTTCCAAAATAACCTCATAGACACCTGGGCCAAAGAGCACGGCATTGAGTGGGTGTATCGCATCCCCTATCACGCACCAGCCTCTGGGAAAATTGAACGGTAGAATGGACTGTTAAAAACTACACTGAGAGCAATGGGGGGTGGGACATTCAAGCACTGGGATACACATTTAGCAAAAGCCACGTGGTTAGTCAACATGAGGGGATCTGCCAACCGAGCTGGCCCTGCCCAGTCAGAAATCCTACATACTGTGGAAGGGGATAGAGTCCCTGTAGTGCACACAAAAAGTATGCTGGGCAAGACAGTCTGGGTTCTTCCTGCCTCAGGCAAAGGCAAACCCATTCGTGGGATTGCTTTTGCTCAAGGACCTGGGTGCACTTGGTGGGTGATGTGGGAGGATGGAGAAATCCAATGTGTGCCTCAAGGGGATTTGATTTTGGGTAAAAACAGTCAATGAACTGAATGGCACAATGTGAACTGCTATATAATATTGTGTGTCACCTCTGTGTTGTATCAATGATATCAGAGTACGAGCCTCCCAACCCATGGAAGATAAACTGTGAAACAAGCAAAGTGCAGCAGTGATGGAACGATGACTGACTCGGTATGCAGCAACCCAACGCCACACGCACCATCTCTCCCACCCTGAAAGACTGATACAACAGATGGAGCCCAGAGTCATGGACTGGGTGAACTCAATGGACATTTTAGTGGACATTTTACAGGGAAGGTCCCTGAACTAAGGGAATGATGTCTGTGTATTATGTTGAAGGATGGGAAGGGGAGGGGTGGTGGTTGGTACAGTTGTATTGCATCGTATGGGACCTGGGCATGGTGTAAATGGTATGGAATCAAGGGTGGAGAATGTGCTGGTTTTGGCTGAGAAGGGGTTAATTCTCCTCACCGTGGGGGTCGGCTACCTTTCCAGCTTCCCGCGCTCCGCGTGGCGGGGGGGGGGGGCAGGGCCATGGTGGGGGCGGCTGACCCTGACTGGCCAATGGCATGTTCATTCCATACCATGTGACTCCATGACCAGTATATGAAGGGAAGGCAGTTTGCAGCTCTGGAGCAGTGTGGCGTCGGGTCGGCGGGCGGTAAGCGGCTGTGGTACGTGCGGTTTGTTTCGGCGGTTCGTTCCCCCTCTCCCCTCCGTTCCCCCCTCCCCCGCGGCTTTGCGCCTCCCCTTGTTCTCCTTTACATTGCATTTCTGTTGTTGTTTCTTTTAATTTTTATTATTAAACTGTTCTTATCCCAACCCACAAGCGTTACTCTTCTGATTCTCTCCCCCATCTACCGGTGGGGGAGTGAGCGAGCGACTGTGTGGGGCTGAGCTGCCGGCTAAACCACGACAGACACAAAGAACGAGTTATGGTTTTTAACAGACAATTTTGAGGCAGAATACTACCAATATACAGAGTCCTTGGTTTCACTATATAAATACCTCTGACAGCCAAACAATAACTCTGCCTCTTATTTTAGAGCTCAACCCCAAACTGGTAGACTTTGTAACTCTCCACACTCCTGCTATTCCCTGAGGTGCTTCTAAGATGATCACTGTCAGAGTCAAAGAGTCTATAAAAAGGATGAAGGAAGCTGGGAAATTTCCACAGAGGTAGCACCAGAAAAACAGAACTAACATTTTAGCCATCTTTGAGTAAAGCCAGGCTGCACCACTGGAATTTCATCACTGAAGTCCAAGAGCTCCCCCAGCTGAGCTCTGGGATGACTGCAATCGCAGCTAGATGACAGGCAATTGCTCGGGGTACCTGGAAAGTTCCAGGCCTGCTCAAAGGGGTATTCACATTGACTCCTCAGAAGCCAATGCTTGTTCACAGAAGAGAAAACCCATTAACAGCAGCTGTCATAGTGAAGAACGAGGAAGAAATGACTTGGGCAAGTGGCATACTCTTGCCTTATGCTTAAGGGAACAGCAGTGGGGCCTGCCAAACCAGCAGTGGCATCCTGTCACAATACATCTAGTTTTGTGTTACACACTGTCATCTATATAAGAAAACTCAGCTAAACGGGAAAACGTTTTGCCTAAAACATGGTCTGTCCTCAAAATCCTCATTTTCCCCCCACCATGTAAGGTTTATTCAACTAGTTACTATAAAAGAACTATACAAACACAGAACGGCTGGATGAAAAAATCCTCCCCCCCCTTTTTAAGTGAGGTAAAAGTACCTTTTATTTTTAAAAAAAAAAAAAAGGCAAACAAACCAAAAGCCATCCAGGTGCAGAGCATGTTCCTGCTTTGATTTTTAACCAAGAATACTTGAGCTCCTTTACGAGAAGATTTAATGATTTCTCTTCTCTACTCCTATTATAAGCAGCAGTGACTGAACTCTTCAACAACTGAAACCCCTTCTTAGGGGAATATTAGGTGTTCGCCAGCTTCTCCCCAAAGTTCTCAGAAGAACAGACAGAAACAAAAGCTACCAAGAACTTCTAAGATCTGATACTTGCCAGGTAAAATTTTCCATCTATGATTTCCACTTCTTTATGATTCTTAACCTCTTCGCACAAAGATGTTACACATAGGTGCTTCGGGTTTTACTGTTTCAAGGTTTGTTTCTCTACTCTGCAATCCATGTTTCCCACAGAAACAACATCAAACATAAGGACATAAGGAAAAAGTACTGTGTGGTAAAGATGAGGCAACAGCTTCATGCAATGAGTTTACCATCCTTATAATATACTGCATGTGGATATCCATATATCATATCTACAACACTCAAAAAACACCCAAAACACACTGAAAAAAAAAAAACACACCAAAGACAGACCAACGAAAAAACCCCAAGCAACAACATGAAGTGCCTAAGATGCATAGAAGAAAAACAGTTTAGACTGGGCTACGAATACTTAGTGTATATTCATTTAGCATCTGTTCCCTGCCTTTTGCTCACAATGTGAGAGTTTAAGGAACAGCCATTATTTTCATGCTGTAAGGAGCTTCTCTTTTCAAGGTAATCTGTTCTTATTTCTACTTTTTGAAAGCGATAACCCTCTATTCTGGGCTTGGAACAAAAAACAAGCAGAAGACAGATGAGGCAGAACCAATAACACGCAGGCACGAAAGGAGCTGTCGGAGACAGCTGCAGTTGCATGACCCTAATGCAAACCTCAGGTCAGCTGCTCGTGCAACTCAGAGCAGCCAACGCTTGTGTGCTGATGTGCTGAAACTGCCACACTGAAGACCACACCGGCTCTGCTGGTGGTCACTGCACTGTATGGACAAAGGAAAGTGCTTCTCCCGTGCTGGTGGCACCATCTACTGGAGATGGGGACCGAATAAAACCAGTTTTGATGAACTACTGAAGATGAAGGAAAAAATTGACAGTATGTAAAATGAGAGTGTGTCACATTCCATTCACAATCCAGAAATAGGTTTCTTGAGATCAGGCTTGTTTAACAGAGGTACCGTAAGAGATCCTTGTGCATCTGCCTAAAAGAGGGAGACTAAGAGTCAGGTATGCTGGGGAAACAACACATCTCCTGGCATCTTGGAAAGATTTTTAAAAATTCACATTAAGACTATAGCTGAACGTTGCAGATTCAGCCCCTTCTTCCACTCCTTTTCGAGACTGTAAAAGAACACTATACCCATTCATTACAGCCTCTTTGCTGCTGGTAGCTTTTATATGCCCGCAGGTGCTAACAGCCTGGAGAAACTTGGTGTCACCAGGGACTCATATTGCAGCAAGATAGGAGGATCTTGCCTGCCGCTGCCAGGGTACAACGACAGCAGCTTCACAGTGACATTTAAGCTCCAATTTGCACGCAAATGTCAATATTTATTAGTCACATCAAGATCTTCAGTAAAGCTCTTCTGGGTTGCTAAGTCTCTCTGGTTATACTTTTAAACAGGAGACTTGAGAAAAAAGACGACAGACTGGTTCTTGGTAACATATTCCAATTTCCTGGCTTAATTTCATCCTTACCTATTGATTATTTTTGTGGAAAGTTATTTCCAACCCATCCATGCATCAACAGTGTTGAAAAACTCTTACCATTATTCTAAGAATTGACTATGAAAAGGTAACCCTTTGACCTACCTTGTCCCTAGAGTTTTAAGCATATTTACATATTTAAATAATGGAAAATTGAAGTAACAGATGTTTCCTGCCTAAAGCACAATGCAAGAACAGCCGCCTTTCACTATTAAAGTGCAGCTGAAGCATCCACACATTCCCATCACCATTTGTTCTCCCACATCAGTGGGAGCGCTTTCCCATGCAATAGTTTCCAAAAAGCACCAAGTACTGAAATCTGGTTTTACTTATAATGTCAACAAGTCTCACTAATTCTGCTACTTTTCTAGAAAAGTCAGGAATTAGGCCTCCGAGCAAGTCAGCATGAAAGAAAGTAAAACTGCTTTCAAATGTAGAGTAGGAGAGGGAAGAAAATAGGAAGAGAGAGACTAAGTAGGCCTGATGCAATTAGGTAGACCTGAAGAAAAGGGTACTGCGGCGGTCTAAGTGAAGGCAAAGGTACGTAGCCACTACCTATTAGTGCTCCATGACTTACCAGGATTTTGGCTCCCCAAAATGCAAGTAGTTAATACTGTAGAGATCCATGTCCTCTGTATGCCAAGCAAATGTTGTCTTCCACATCCCAAAGTAGAGGTAGGGAGTGTTTACACCTTCTATGATAATGCCACACTCGTGTTCCACCATGTCTAAGAGGGTGTTCAGATTGCCAATGTTCCATTCTTCCACGTCCTGTAATTCAAAAGAAACATTTTGTACTGGAACATTTCAGGACCTGGTAAGCAGAATAATAGTCCACAGCTTCCTTTCAATGCCTTAAAATGTGGATATCCTAGTGTTATCTGCATTAATTTAATTCCACCTGCTTCCAGAAAGCTTACTTTTAGTGCTCATCAATAACCATGAAAAGGATGCATTACCACTACTTTGGGGGAATGGATTGATTACCAGCTTCTCACTAAATATGTTCTCTGAGGAGACACTTGCACTACGTGATACTCTACCATTAAGTAACTGTTCTACTAATAAACATAAGATAAACTAAGGGTAAAATACACTTCTCTCACTGACATATTCCATCCAGACATTCTTCACCTGATGAAGATGTATCAGCTGATGAAACACTACACTTCAATGTAGCCAAAGTGGCACAAGCCTCTACATCAGCTCAGTGCTTCAGATAAAGACGAGGGAAGTCAGTTTTGTTATTACCAATATTTAAACAGAAAGAACAATAAAAAGAAGTCCTAATTCTGAAGTAGAGAAAACCAGCTATCAACGTGAAATAGGAAAAGTCACAAACTGGTACAAATCTAACCCTGAGATTGCCTGAAGAGTAATACAACCTCCAAAAGGAAGGAAACTGGTTCCTTTGCACCCCTTTTCCCCAGTGTACTTCATATGCGTGCAAGTAACTGACAGGTATGTGAGCAATCCCAGCTTCACACCACTTGCTGGAGTAACTGCAAGACAGTGAAACTCAAGCTGTGCAATCCTGAAACTTTCTAAATCAACCTGAAAAAAAACCAAATGCCACAGGGGCAGGGAGGAAAGGGCTGAAGAAAGGGAGCAGCTGAAAAGCCAAGTGAAAAGGAGTGCAGAGGGAGAATGTTTTTCATGACTCTGACACCTCAATGCTTGCACCAATGTCAGTAATTGGACAATAGGAAATGTTCTTTAGGTGTGACTGGTAATTCAATTATTTCATTTCTACCTACAGGAATCTGAAGGAAATACAATGTATGTTCAGTACCCTGCAGAAGCTACGCCTCCTAAAGCTTGTATTTGTGCCTGGTTATGTCACCTTCCCTGATCGTACCAGGGACAAGAATGCGATACTCTCATCAAAGCACCAAAAACTATGGATAACTGACGTCCATGGCAGCGAAAGCCTCAGATATCTATGTCTATTCCAATTAACTCCACATTAAACCATACTGATAATAAAAAGACACTTCTACATTAACATGCAGTTTATACTGCAGATAATCAGACAACACTCCAAAAAAAGGCCACTTTCCACTCAAAAGAAATCTAAAGCAGGGTCCTTCCTCTGTAGTTTAGCTGCCTAAGAAGATAAACAGCCTTTATCATTCACAGCAGAAGAAACCACAACAGAATTACTTTAAGTGCAGGATGCAATTTCACCAAGGAAAAGCTTAAACAATTTGAATTGTAAAATAATTTATCATGCAGGTGCATTGTATCCTAATACAGCTGCCTACAAAGAAAAAATCCAAATGCAAATATTTTAGTTGTGTTAAGAAGCAAAAAAAAGTATTTCTGATGAAGCACCCAGTTCCTTGAAACGCTGCCTTTTTCTGGCTCTCAGGTGCTTCAGCAGAAATCTCTATTTTATTCCCTTAAAAAAAAAAGAAAAAGAAAAAAACCTTAGCATGATAGAGATCAGGATCAGCAGCTTACTTTTAATTTACCTGCGTACCATCACATATATCTGGGCGTATCATTATGACATCAGTCCAGTTTTCTTTAACAACCTTTTCTCCAAGCTATATACAACTCATTTAAATCACTTTTTTCCTCATTTTTCTGGTAAACTAAGCTTTTCACAGTTTCCATTGACTCTATTATCCTTAATCTCTGGGGAAGGTGTGAAGTTTAGTCACACTTTTGTAATGAGAGAAAAATTAAGATATTATTTGCCTTTTTTTTTTTTAAGGTTGCTAAACCAAATAAATGCTGAATTCTTGTTCCTTAATGATAAAAAGGAGCAATAAGGAAGTCAGTATCCACATTTAAAATAAATAAAAGAGGAGCATTTCACTTACTGCATCATATAGTGAGCCACTGATATCAGCTCCATAAATTGGTGACACAAATGTAAGGTTCTTCCAGTACTTGCGCTCCAAGTCTTCAAAATCTTGATGGCGTGGAGTACAATACCTGATAAGGACATGGAAAAGATAAGGATGTAGGAAGTCCTAAGACTTCTCATCACACTCATCACAGACAGAAAAACAACTGAAAAGAAGCGTGCATTTCAAAGTAGGCACACTCAAGGTTACTGAAGGTGTGTTTCATTTTTAATTCTACTCAGATTTATATAATTTGCTGCCTCTTAAACCTTTCTACAAAACCTCTTAGTGCATACCGACAAACAGGATGGGCACTTATGTGAAGCATCAGATCCCCGTCCTAAGGATGCATAAGATGAAGTTACTACATTGGGAGCTGAAGTAAGGTAAAGCACTTGGGTACGTGCTGTATTAGCAATATCTCAAAGTCGACTGCATTATGTCAGTAAGGCTTGAGTTAAAGTCCAAGGTACTCCAGAGCTCTGGGAACATGACTCTGGAAAAAGGATGCAACTGCAGCTTGTATCAGTCGGCTTGTCCCAGCTAACTGAAGCGCTCCGCAAAGTTCCCAGTCACTTCAGAAAACGCTTGTGTTATTAATATTAGCTCAGGCACTCCAAGATACTTTTATTACTTGTATTCCTACCTCAGCAATGGAACACATTTTCCAGAACAAACATTCACGACACACCGAGAGCTCTTTGAGGCCCAAGCCATCCATTCTTTTCAGGCAGATTCTTAGCCAAATACTGACTTCAAAGAACCTTTCTATACCAATGCCCAGGAAAAGATCTAAGATATACCAAAAGCCACTAAGTTACAAACTTGTTTGAGATTCTGGATGTAAGCTTTCGAGAAAAAGCTGCTTCTTCAGTAATGCTTCCTATTTAACAAGGCTGCATTTTTCTTTTCAGCTTGTTTCTAGAAAGAAAAGCTTCCTGCACAACTCCCCCATTCACAATATAAGTGCACCACTTAAACATACTTCTCGCTATTAGCCAGACGCCGGTATTCTCCCACAGTCATGGGTTTCTTCTGTATATTATACTGGGTGAATAACCCCGACTGTCCAGTAACCACCTGCTGAATAGGAGCTGGGATAACCATGTCATCTATGTCATCGTAGGTTTTTCGGGGCTTCCATTCCTTGGGAGGAATCACCTGGAATCAGGGGGGGACAAAGGAAAAAAAAAACCATCATGATCACAACAGGCAAACACAACCTCTACTGAAAAAAAAACCTGTTGAAGCGGGAGGTATTTCATCCTGCTGCTGCAGGTTATCAGATA
The DNA here is from genome assembly GCF_963921805.1 of Phalacrocorax carbo. Taxonomy (NCBI): domain Eukaryota; kingdom Metazoa; phylum Chordata; class Aves; order Suliformes; family Phalacrocoracidae; genus Phalacrocorax; species Phalacrocorax carbo. The sequence continues at coordinate 3,506,667 of NC_087531.1, forward strand.
ACAGCAGCATCTCAAATAACCAGCACATATGACAAGACACCTGTTCTGCATCTGCTGAAGTGCAGGACTAGCTGACGTGGTCAGCGGGCTGATAGCCTGCCTACCGGCAGTCCCGTCAATACAGTGCCACAGTGACGATAAAAAGATATATATCTTTTTATATCTATCATACCAAGGAAATAGGCTGTATGCCAGAAGGACTGCACATGCTTTCCCTCCAGAATGGCATTCCTCTCTCACCTACCATTCCACAAAGTTGCAGGAAGACTCCAGCAGTTTTACCAGTATGTTGCATCTCTATAACCTTTCATGGTACTCTAAACAACTATTCCATCTAGCAGATCACTTACATTAGGATTTTCTTGAGGGGGTGGTGGCTTGGGTGTTTTTTTTTTTTGTTTGTTTGTTTTTTTTTTAACTAGGAAGGCTCAAAATCCTGTTACATTATTGCTGTTGATGTTTCTGTAGGTGACACATCCTTAAATGAAACGGGGTAAGGGGTAGAGAAGAACAAGAAAAAACCGTGGGGAATGCCTCCAGAACTCTTTCCTCACTCTTGGAGGCTGCACAAAAAAAAAAAATATGCTGCAAAGCAGTGCCAAATCTGGAAGAAAAAGCTGTAACTTTAAACAGAAGAGCTGCCAACAATTCTAGGCTCAAGATCAGAGAACAATCAGTAGGACATTCAGTGGGCATGTGGAATGAAAAAATAAAATATCTGCAATCTAATTTGGTGTAAGGATCAAGCAAAAAAGGTTATGGCAACTGGAAGACAAGTTATTGACTTTCATGGGGACGGTTCCTCCAGGGTACGATATGTTCTGGTTCCATTACAAGGCTCTGAACTGCAGTTGCAATAGAGACACAAAAATCAACCTGGAACGCTCAGATTTAGTCCTACAAGTAGAGTAATCTGGAATTCACCAGCAACCTTTATTAAAATAATCTACCCTAGCAGACTCATGGAAGGTAATTGCTAGCACACTTGAGTGGACAAGGAAACATTTCAGAGAGCTTTTTATCAATACCCAGCTCTATTTAGAACTGTAATAAAAACAGTAATTGACCTATGTTTTAGAAAAATAAGAATTAGTTCATGCCTAACAGCTTTATTTCTCTGCTGTGCTTTATTAGGTTCTGCTAAATACCATACATAACAACTACCTTGTCAGAACAAATGATCTCTCTCAGCCTATGGTGCAACATGACACAGCCACAGAAATACTCCTCCTAATCAGTTAGCCCCGACTTTTCCAAGCAGATGCATGTCAAGCTTCACATGAGGAGTTCTCATAATGTTTCACCAGTTTCAGTATAACAATGCGGTTGGGAAGGAAACAGAAAGATGTTTTAGAGCTGGCTGGAGAACTGCTTCCTGAAGGTCAAAAAGGCGATTTTGGGAAATGCATACAGGACATGTTTCCAGGTCTAGATTCAAGTCAGCATAAGGTGGTAGCCCAGAAGGTTAAAAAGGTAAAAGTAAAAAGTCTGCACCCATTCATATCTATATGATTCAGGCCCTCCTTCCCATCCAAACCTAAGCAGATTTCAAAAGCTTCATCCTTTACCCTACACACTGGGGAGCTGAAAACCTCACGCCTCCAGCCCTTGAGGACCATGGCTACCACCACCTCTACCCTCAGCAACAGAATCAGGACAGGGAAATACCCTTAAGCCACCTCTGCAAGGGCTGGGAATGTCCTTGTTTTTCATGTAGGGGTGAGGAAAAGACATCCTTCTTTTACTCTTATGGAAGGCCTGTAACTCCTCTGCCTTTCCTCTCTCGGTAAACCAAAACAAGAGGTTGCAAGTATCATTTTCAAAAACACACTCTGCTTGACTACATGAACGCAAATTGCTTCTGAGTGATACAACTTCACAGACACCCTACCTAAAGCAGAGCCTCAGGAAGGCAGCCTTCAGGAAGCTTTCAGCTACCTAAGCTAGGGCAACTCACCTTGGCAAGTCCTGCTCGGTGAGCTCCTTGCGATTCAATGTAAGCAATGTATTTCCCAAAGTCCCGAAACTCCTCAAGGGTGGGACGAAAGGTCATGATCTTACAGCCAGGGTTCTGCGGACTTGGGTTTTCCGACCCCATATTTCTAGTACAGCAGCAATGCCTGAAGAGGGGAAAACAAAAATGGAAAAAGAAAGATGCAGAAAAAAAATACTGGTTAGAAACCTTTGTTTTCTTTCTACTTGCTTTAATGAATTTCACAGAAAGGCATGGGTGTATTTTTCATTCCTCTCCCCTATTCCCCAAAGAGAGTATTTTTGAGTACTACCCTCTAACACGGATATGAAAACCTTCTGACCAAAAATCCAGTCTATTTGCTAGCAGGGCCTTAGGAAGGGTCAGGTATCAGGGAACTCCTGATACCAGTATCATCTGAGAGATTGGATAGGGCCTAAATATAGATCGTAGACTTAACATCGCACCCTGCGTTCATCGTATAAAGTTGTGCCTCATCAGAATGGTGGTCACGAACAACAAACTCCTCACTACCTTCAGCATCTATTCAGTGCGTGCACAGAACTCGTTGCCCCTCAAAGTTTTCCAGCAGAATACTTGGTCCTTTTCTATATTTAGTGACAAAACCAGCAGCTTTGGCCAATGTATTAGCTACTATTCCTTCTGGTTTTTTCCATGTGCTAGGCTACATTAAAAATAATAAAAATAGGGTTCTTAAAATGTACCTTCATTACATTTTAATTGTATTTGAAAGATGTTTTGAAATTGTGCATCCACATTTCTTTTAAGAATTGTCTATTTTGTCTGTGTACCTTGCAATGTGAAAAGCAAAACTGCTCAGCTTACTTCAAAATTTGCAGGGGAAAAAAGTAAGTCCAAACCAATTCAGGACAAAATATTTTTTAAAATGGACCTTTGTAAGGTTATGCTGGAAACTTATAAAGGCAAACAAAATGCTTTAATGACATTTCAGTTGCCAACGTAACTATGAAAATATTCTCCACGTCAGAAAAGCAGCTACAGCACACACGACATGCTCAGGCTATCACGAGAGGGCAGTATGGAGCTTTTCAGGAATAAAACACAGCAACACTACACCAAACACGACTTCTAAATCAGAAGCAAAGTATGCTTGGATTTAAATTGATTTCCAACTAGCCGAGAAGTATTCCAGATGCTACTAAAAGTACTCCGTGTTAGCAAAACTGAAACCAAACAGAAATATCGCTATATCAGTGTTTTAACCAGTGAGCATGGCACAAAACTTACGCTTCTCCAAAGAGACAGCAGATAGCCTCACTTGCCTCTTACAATTAAAAACATCACATGCTAATTTGGACAGACTCAACACCCAGCTCACTCAAGACACCAAGGTTTCCTTTACAATTTTAACTGGGTAAAAGTTTTTTAAATTTCTAAGGCAAATGAACAGTGTTGACTTGAAAATTTTAGAATATAGATTTTAGAAATTTTCATAGTAACTTTTATGTAAAATTTATTTCAAAACAGTGGTCTGCAAGCCTAAGCCCTTCCCCACCGCACTCTTTAAAAGAATTTCATGCATAAAATCGCAGCCTCTCACACGTTCGTCCTATTCTCCAGCAACTGCCTGGTGCCTCCTCAACAGCAGTGTTACTGCACCCCTAAACTAAAGGCGATATCAGAGGAGCTCTTCCCAAGAAGCCAGAGATGCAAGGCACACTCCATAAGAAAATCAAACTATATGCCCCAATATTGCACAATATCACAGAGCAAAATCAAGGAAAAAGATACCGCTTCACTCCCTTCACCCCGACAGATACTTCTAACAACTACATTTCTAATAGAAATTGTTGCCATCTCGAAACAAAAAGGCCCTTTAATCTCCCCTCCCATTTTCAGCATGGCCCGGCCCAAAGAGATTTCCAACCTTGCCATACAGTAAGAAAAAGTTTGCTGTGCTTCAGGGTCAGCGCTTATAGATAAGGAACATACTGTAAGAACAGTTTACTACGCAAATGTTTTGCAGAAATGAAAGAGGAAACAGCATCTCCTGTCCCTGAGACAAACCACAGGAGCTGATAAGCTCCAAGCATCCATCTGTTGGGGGTTTCCTCCAAACTACTGTAGAAAAACATTGTTCACCAAGACAACACAGCTGTTCCTGGTGAAGAGTTGGAAGAAAAAGAAAAGTGACTGTTGGAGAAGTGGGACACAGACAGAAACCATCCCCAAACTTCTATTCCAAAGCAATCTCACTGAGAATACTTCTGCTATTTTTACACCGGGTCTAGAAATGCCACGAAAGTTCAGCCGAGCGGGAAGCACCAAGTCACGCTCTGCAGCAGCACTGCGCACCGGCTGATCAGAAGTATCTGGCACGGGGAAAGGAACTTGAATTCCATCCTGAGGAGGATCTGCCAGCACCATCTGCTCCAGGGATGCCTTCCCAGTATTTGCAGCTTTACCCACAACCAGGGAGAAAAAAAAAAAAATAGTCAAAGCCTGGTTTTATCCCATCTTTTCCTCAAGATTACCTCCAGCAATTCCAATTTTTATTCTATGAACTGGAAGCAAATAGTCAAAATACATGCTCCACAAGGAGGGAGGGAAGAATCAAAACACTACTTCATGCAAAGCTTAAACAATTAAAGGGTCTACATGCCTCAATACAAGCAACGTATCTTGGCACTCTGGAACTCTGTCGTGCAGAGACAGCAAAGCACAACAGATTTTTCCATGTTTAATCCCACCTCTTTATTCCTAAGGAACATCTTAACACCTACCCTAGATAACGTTTGCTGCAATGTATGTTCATCTAACTAAACTAATTAAGCTGTTACAAAAAATAGCCGCAGAGCACACGGGAAGGGAGAATCAGTTCAAGTACTTAAGTTAGAGAAGTATCCGAAGCCCCCGCCTGTACATGCTTCCCCCCAGCCCCAAGGAGCTCGAAACACCCAAACCACAGAGAAAGCTTTGGGAGAAAAGAATTTCTTTCTTAACTACTTTGCACATAGCAGCACTAATGTATTTTGGAGAAACAGGGGCAGTGTTTACTGTTGCCTCCTTCCCAGCTCCTGGTATCAGGGAGGACAAGCGGCCAAGGCAGTGGGACAAGCCCAGGGCCATGACGGCAGCCCAGCGACGCTGCAGCTCCCATATGGGATTTTTTAGGAGACAGCCTCAATAAAACAGTGCTGTAATGAGCTCGCCAGCACCACTGAGGAAGATTTCACAGCAGAATCTGACTATTCAGAGAACACTGAAAGCATTTTTCATTCACGGCTCTGCCATGCAGCAGGGTGGGTGGTGATGATGTGAACGAACTCTTCCCTCTTCACTATTAATAGTGAAAAGGATGATTTTGCAGTTTAAGCCCCCTATTAGTTCTTGAAAAGAAGTATTCGGGTATTTCTCTCAGCTGGGGGCATTCTGTTTCTTTGAGAGAGAGAGTAACAACCCGAAATATGAAAACCTTCTAATTTGCAACTGTGGTAAGGAAACGCTAAAACTTGTCTCCAGAGCGATAGTCTTGGTGGACACGAACAGCTGAGTTTTTCATATCAATGACTTTGCATGAGTCTCTTCCCTCTCAAATTGATGTGAGCCAAGACACTTATGACTGAAATCCTACACCTGTTGATTGAAACCTTTGTACGGCAGAGAAAAAGCCCAAGAAACCCAGCCGAGATCAATGACTCGTGCTTGCTGAAGGACTTACAGGACTGGGAATCCTTCCTCCAGGACAAAGCTTGGGACTTTCAAGTAGTTCCCCGCTTCTCCCCTGCTATTGATCTCAGAGGAGCGGATAATGCCAACTCATTCTCCTCCACTGTGCTGGTTTTGGCTGAGAAGGGGTTAATTCTCCTCACTGTGGGGGTCGGCTACCTTTCCAGCTTCCCGCGCTCTGCCGCGTGGCGGGGCCATGGTGGGGGCGGCTGACCCCGACTGGCCAATGGCAGGTTCATTCCATACCACGTGACTCCATGACCAGTATATTGGGGGGGGCAGTGGCAGCGCGGAAGCGGCGCGGCGCCGGGTCGGCAGGCGGCTGCGGCGCGTGCGGTTCGTTTCCCCTCTCCCCTCCCTTCCCCCCTCCCCCGGGGCTTTGCGCCTCTCGTTGTTCTCCTTTACACTGCATTTCTGTTGTTGTTTCTTTTAATTTTAATTATTAAACTGTTCTTATCCCAACCCACGAGCGTTACCCTTCTGATTCTCTCCCCCATCTACCGGTGGGGGAGTGAGCGAGCGGCTGTGTGGGGCTGAGCTGCCGGCTAAACCACGACATCCGCTTTTGAGTCAGGGGTAACTTTGACTAAAGGTAGTGTCTGTTAGTGGAAACAAACCTGCCTCTAGGCACCAGCGCTGGAGCTAAATACTGCACCTACACTCAGGGCACACGCCTGAAAATATAAAGCAAACCAGTCCGTCTGGTTTGCTATAAACTCTTCGTTATCAATCCGGATTTGAACAGTAAAAACACGGCAGAATTTATGACAGAGGACTCACTTCGTTTATACAATAACACTAGAAAAACATCTTTAATCTGCCTAAACAAACTTAATGTGCTCTCTGGGATTGTCAGCTGCTTTGATAAACCAGAACGCCTGTACCTTCAGAGCCCATTAAAGAAGGCATCAGGTCTAAAGGTAAACCTCTACCCAAGCAATGTTTGCCCTACTACCACGTACATTACACTGCTACACCTGACAAAACCGCTTTCAAACAACCTCCCGTCTCTCCATAAGTGCAGCTTTCCACCATCAACCCCACAAAAACTCCTACTAGCTTTTTTCCAAAGGCCTTGAAGTCAGACAACCAAAATTCAAAAACACGAAGGAAGATGTCCTTTGGAACATATGCCTACAGCAAAAAAGGAGAAAGTAGGCATTCAAACTCTTGTAGGCAAAACCACTGACTGGAAGCCACAGGCAAGAAAAATAACTTTGTGAGGATATATAGCATCCACAGCAACTCCACAAGATTTCACTTGGGTTGTGTTGGAAAGACACACACGGAAATATGCTCCCGAGCGCACTCTGCAACCTGCTGCCAACGGAGAGCAGAGCATGCACCCCCGTTAGTCTGCGCGCGCCAGTGGCGGGCACGCACGCTGGCACCACTATCGCACCCTGCCGAAGGAGAAAGAACCACAGCCATCAAAATTTCACAGAATAAACAAAGCGCTGGCCACAGTTTGAAGCGAGAGGAAATTTCACAGCAGTACCAACTTGGATAGCTATTGAGCTCCCATTTGTTCTTCTCCTGTGCCAAATATGATGATTTGTGGTGCCACAGTGCAAAATGATCAGGGAGCTGACTCTGGTTACATGGCTGTGCTTTAAAACGAGTGTGGAATTGCAGAGGACAGACTTTAGTGCAAAGCCACCATCTCAAACCACAGCCTCAGCACACAACAAAGTTTCAAACATCTGAAACAGTTCTATGAAAAGCCTTAGCGGATTAAACTTTTCCAGAAGGCACACTTAGAACAAATTCTCCTCTTACAACATAGTCTCTCTTCCCCAAACAGGAGAGCTTGTTACCTCCTACAAAAATTGGAATTTGTTCAAGGGTTACTGGTGCTCTTCAATCGAATTGCCCTTTTACTACAGAACACTGAACCTACTAACTCTTAATCTAATCAATGCAGACAACAAACATCACTGCACTTGTAACACCAGTAAAACTGCTGTTAGCAGTTAAGAAAATTAAGTTCCACAGCTCATTACACTACGTAAGGCCAGTGAATTATACACCCTTGCAGGAGACCATCTAAGGACAATGCACACCAAACCGAGGCAGGGAAGTGTAGTAAGTCCCAGATACCGAGGAGGAAAAAAAAAAAAAAAAAAAGATATAATGAGAAGATCTAAATGAGGCACATCTAAATAGCTTAGATAATTGAAGACAAAGAAGATGTATCCAGCACAAAGCACAAAAATCATTAATCTGTAACAAATTATTCATTTCAATGCTGAAAACATAGCAGCTCACTCTTTGGGGAAGAAATTCTGAGCACATTCTACTCCTGAGTAGAGAAAGCTGCTATCAGGCAAATAATTTACTGTTTTAATACTTTATCTTCCTAAAGAGAGATGCTGTGTCTTAAGCAAGGTTTTTAAATCATAACAACAAAATCTTAAAACCTCCCTTGCCCTGCATTTGTTGTTATAACTCTCTGGATGTGTCAGAGCACAATCAAAGCCTGGCAGCACTGCGTAACGCAACGGGAACCTGAATATCAATGGTAACAAATTCTCTAATCTTGTTTCAACACCCAAATTGTTCAACCTTTTGTCTTCTTGCCTTACCTGGCAATTTCCCTTGAAGACTCATGTCTATTGATCCAAACGCATCTACTAAAACTCCCCTGTCCTTTCAATAATAACTAGAAAAAGAGATTCTTGACTCACCCTAGGATTTCTCATCCTAGGACAGGCTGGACAGCATATTAAGAATTCCTTATTACCTGGACATGGTCCCCACCAGCCAACACAATGTGCCTCACTTCAGCAACACCGAGAAGCAAGCTACCATGGATTTACCACCATGCGCTCTCTGGAAACTCCTGCAGAATGTTCAATGCGTTGGCAATCCATTCTGACCTCATGGCTTACCTCACAGGGCCCTGTCTCTGCAGCTGTACCCAGAGCTCCTCCTTCAAGCGAGGCCATGCTGGTAGGACATCATTGTTTTCCCCACAGCGTGGGCAAAACGTTAACACAACTACTTCTAGCAGTGCTCGGAAAACTGAAAAACTAAACAAAAGGACTTAAACTTGGTCATTTCTCTCACTGTCCTCAATTAAACTGTCAGTCAGGTTGGGTTTATGCCCATTGTCATGGAGCTGAGGCCAAGTGCGCACTGATGGAGTACAGGAGGTGGCAGAGCAGCCTCCCTCGTCTGCAGTAATGCATGCTCTTCTCAGCGAAAACAAAACATGTTGTACAGGAGTCAGACAGCCAAGTAGCATCACAAGAAATTAAGATTCACAGCCTTGTTTTTACCTCCCTCTGCTCTTTGCCAGAAGGGCTCTGGGAAATGCTTACAGGGGAACTTCTGCCTTAGGAACCACATCCCTGGACTCAGGTTGCAGGTTCCCTTTGGGATTAAAAAATAGGAAAGCTTGTGGTCTGTTAATTTTGCCCAAGTCTCCTTAAAGTCCCTGGCAAACTTGAAATGAAAATAAGTTTAGTTTAAGGAAAAAAAAAAAAAAAGAAAAAAGAAGCAGCTGATCCTAACTGAAAATACTGTAAAGTTACAAAATTAAACAAAAACCCAAGAAAATACAGATTTCAAGTGTGCCTGAATTAACTTCTTGTTCTGACTCGCTTAGTACTTCTAAGGCACTTCACATTCACATTTTAACTCATTATTTGATGACAAAGTTCTGACTGTAAATATTAATGGAAACCTCGTGTTTATTTGAAATTACTTTTTTTTAATAAATTAGGCTGGAGCTTAGAGGGCAGATTCTTCTATTTCCATCTACTTCCTTTCTCAGTGAGCCAACTAATTATACTCAAATTTACATCTAGATTCTCATGGCTCAGGCACTATCAAAAGAATAAAACCTGAACTTCTGCAAAACATTGAGACTATATTACACAGGCAATTCTATATCACTAGTTTTAGAGAAGAGTTATGTGTTGCAAGCATAGCTGCCACCACGTGCCTTTCTTCCCCTTTATTTCCCAGAATCAGATTACAGCATTTAGACAGTGTAAATTTTTAAGTTCTCAGTTTGTTGTGGTGTTGCTCAGCCCAGATTTAAATGACTAAGATTAGAGCAAGAATTTAAAACTAACACCTTTTCTGAAACATTTATATATTCAATTCATTATGTTTTTAACCTCCAAATTGCTTTGAACTTTGTATTTCTTTCATGAGACCTAAGTAAATAGAAGATTTGAGAAAGAAGAGCCAAGGGACAACATTCCCATACAGCAAGTACCCACCAGCCAAATGGATGAAGATCTACAGTGCTCGGGATTTGACAAATTAGAGTATCTTCTACTAAATTTTACACTCCACAAGGCTTCTCTGGCATTCCAGATTCTCCTGTACTTGAAATCAAGCAGCATATTTAGCTCATTAAAGTAAAATAAAGTTTTCCCCTCAAGCATCCTGTTAGCTCTGTAAGCGTACAGCTACTCATACATTTCTTCAAACAGCAGAAAAATTTAGTCACAAACAGCATTTAAAAGCAGAAAAAGCATTTAGATTTAAGAGCAAGAAATACGTAAGAAATTAAAACAGTTCATTACTGCCTGAAGCAAGGTAGTCAACAGCCTTCTGTAATGTTCATTTCTGACTAAATTCAGGATCAGTACCCAGCTGTCTCCCCCTCAGATTTAAGGTTTTACTGAATACGCAAGACACACTCATACTAAAAACACAAAATCCGCATACCACTATGGAGAGAGAATATGTAACAAGGTATCTTATGAACTTTAGTTTACTGCACAACACAATAGTTATCTGCACTGTCTTTACTGTCTTCACTATATTTACTGCAAGGCCATAGGAGTATTAAAAAGAGAAAAAGAAGGCATTTCATTTGGACTTACTCTTCTCAGCGGCTCTGCTGTGACTTTGGACCTTTGATGCCAAGCACACAAAACTACTTTGGGTTCACTTTGCCAGAATATGAACAAGAGCATTTAGGAGCTCACCATTTCAAACCGCAAGACCATAGTGAAAGAAGAAACCTCCTGCCCAGACCTGGAGCAGTTGAGGAAAAATAAAGTACCTCTTTTTTGTGTATTCCTGTTCAGTCTGAATAAGAATTCAAAGGCTCAACTCCCAGCACCTGAGTCCAAGGCAGCAGTGCTGCAAACCTTAAAACATTGTCAAGTAACGCAGAGTCTATTATTCCTACCAGAAAGCATATGCAGTTCAGAAAACTTGATTACTGCATCACTGCGTACAAAAAGGTAATTCCTATATCAGATTAATACCTTAATGAGGACTAATTCCCAAGAGCCTTCCTTCAGCAGACCTGCCAGAACTACAAGCCTGCAGCAACGTTCTCCGTAACTTGCTCAACTACTTCTCCAGGTTGCTCCGGATTTTTGTACAACAGAAGTTCAACAAATGTGATTGTTGTAAGTGCTTTTGACTATTTTGTCAATGTAAAAAAATCAAAACCTTGGTTGCATTTTCTGCACAAGGTGCTTTAGGTCCTGTCTAGAGTGGGTGTGACACACTGACCCAGATTCCAGGCTTAAGAGCAGCTGCATTGCCAGAAAATTATCTACTCAGGAAGAGACTGAGCAAGAGGCAAAGCCAGCAGGCGGAAGAACAGGACCAAGAAGTGTAACATAGCTCATACCGCTCCCGAAGTGCACTTTAGCGGGAATACCTATCCCCAGCTGCACCCGTAAATAACTTAAAAGCCTCATCGTCACAGAGAGAAGCAGGGGGAGCCCCACAGTCTTCTGTTAGGCATTTCGTACCTCATTTCTTATCCATTTTTCATACTTCTTAACCAAAACTAGGCAACTGAAAGGAGTGACAATTTGAAACATCAGCTAAAGCAAAACCTGGGAGAAAACCAAGCTAGCTTCACATCAGCTTCAAGGTAACATTGGACAGTTCTAACCTCTCCCAGCTCAATTTTATCCAACTCTTCTCTCCGGCAGCTAGAGCTCCAAACCTCAACACATACAGCAGCCGCACTGCTTGGTCTGCCAACACAGAACTGAGAACAAATACGGCAAACTTCAAAAAAACTTATCTGCAACAAAAAAAAAAGCGCCCACACAAACCGCAGAGGCTCACCAAAATTCTCCCCACTACTCTGAATGCATATGGGGGATTGTAAAGGAATATCAGAACACCTCAGGAAATCATCTTAACATACCACCAACTTCCAACACTGTCTTCTTAAGCCATATTCAAATACAAATCAAATAGGTTCAAGAAATAAAAGAACAATCCTATGTTTTCCAAGAAATTGGGAATTGTGGCTTGTTCTTGAGACTTCTGAAACAGCAAAGAAAACAGAAAAAAAAATTAATTTGCAGGTCATTTTTGCCATGACTGAGGCACACACAGACTAAGGAAGGATCTTACGCTACACAAAAATACCACAACAGAATACAGATGCGTTCTCCTGTCGTAGCAGCCACACAGTAAGAATAGAATTGAAGAACTGCTTAATTTATAAAAGAGAATAATTTGCTCCATGAAAATATAAATAAGTGCCTTAATTGAGCCATGGTAGCAAGTGACTATATCCTAAGTTGTGACAAGACAGAACCTATTTGGTCCAAAACAATGATTAAAAAAAACCCCTTCCTAAGAAATGATCAGTTTTACTGAAAAATACTGAGAATGGAAAAACACCCTTCTTATCCCACAATGATTTTATACTGAGAACGATAATGCAAGCTTAATATCACTAAAGCTATGTACAATGACAAGATTTCTACCAATATTTTGCAGTACTCAAGGATTTCAGTTTGTCAGCGCATCAAATGGACAAACCATGTCTTGATTCTGAATCAGATGACAGATAATTACTTCGAACAGTGCCTTGCACAGCCACAGAGAATCCTGATGGCATCCAAATATTCTAAGCAAATCCCTCACTTGCAGTGACATATTTAGCTGTCATCCATCTTTGATATTAACAGATGCTATATTGCAAGTAACCCTGCGTATAGCACAAGCAGACAACGAGCAGACAGACAGTAACAGGCATTGCAAAACCTTTTCAACGGCACAGTAAAACATTAAAAAGTGAGTCAGGGTGGAAAACTTCACCAGTCCAGTTGTTCTGTATTGGCCAGAATTAATTAAAAGGAAATAAAGTTTCTAATTCTTCTGACTGCAAAGAGATTCTCATACCATGTTAACTGATGCATGGTTGTCTCAGCCTGCGGCAAGACAGAGCTATTATTTCTACTTACATGCAAACTTCCCTATGCATCCAAATTAGATGTAAACTCTGAAGGCTAATTACAGCTACCTGAATGCCAACACATTGTTTATTGTATTATAGCTGGACAACCTAGCAGAAAATAAGAATACCTAACTCTTGATAAATGTACCAAAAAGCCCCCATATAGCTAACACACTTATCCAGCACATCTGGACAAACTGGTTTTCCCAACTCATATAAAATTTCTTGAGACCTCTTACATGGAAATAGTTCAAAGTTTTCAGTAGTTGTCTATATTCTTGATAATGTAAAATGCCTTGTGCCTGACGATCTGTAAAATGACTCTACCCTATCTGTTAATTGACAGGAGTTGATGGTATCACTAGAAACAGTTCTCACTTCATTTTGCCCAACAGTTCAGTTTAACAGGAGGGTAAGTTGTTCTGAGGACCATATTTGCCTCAGACCAATAACCACCATTACCTAGAAGAAAGAGGCGGGATTCTACCTGAAAGCGCATTTCCCTATCAACTTCTCATCAAAAGCTGATGAAACCTCTTACGTATGTAAGGTCTTACTTTAAAAAGCCCACGTTCACCCTGAAGTCAAACTCTGAATGTCAGACCTGCATACTTTGTTCTTTCGCCCACATGTTCTAACTTACTGAGAAAGCTACCTTCTAATGTATAAGACCACATGTGTTCTGGTCCCACTGGATCATGAATTATCTCTTTCCAAGGAGCAAAAAAAAAGGAGAAAGACTAATACATTACTGAGCGTTGGACAGCATTTTTCTGTCAAAAGACGTTTCAGCGAGTCTTACGTGTGAACGGTAGCTCTGTAACAAGGAATCAAGTCTATCCACCTACAGATGCTTTGCATAGGAGTAACTCCTACCACTAACGAGAAAGAAACAGCTGTCAGTTCCTTTTGGCACTGGAGGAGTCAGTCTACCTGCCTCAACTTCTTTCACTTATTACAGGGGAACCTAAGAATTACAAACTTACTGTCAAAAAGCAATTACCCCTACATACTCCAACAGTTATTTTATTTAATTGCTGAAATGTAACCGAAAGTTTTACATTCTAGTCTTAAGGTTTCTAGTCATTATGCCAACTTTAACAAAACAGGGAAGGAAACAGAACGGAAAAAAGGAAAAGTTCATAATAAAGAAGCAACGACTTGCGTGTAAAAAGGGAAAAACCACCTGCTCTTAGGCTTCTGATGAACAGATTTCTATGAAATTGCCTCCTTTTGGTTACGAGAAACTTAACTTTGGATGGGTCAAGCTTGCTAGAACATGATAATGTATTTATGGTGCCCCAGCACAAAGACAACCGAGTCCCATAACAAAACGCCAATGTTCCAGGCCTCAACAGCAACACAAAACCATCCCGCGCCCCCGAACAGCGCCCACTCCCTACGGCAGCTTTTATTGAAAAGTACAAAAGTTAAAGAACGGGTATTAAAACTAAATCTAATTTGTGACTTCAACCCTTTAAAACAGAGGGGTTCAAAACAGTCTTTCTGCAATACACCCAGCTCCTAAGCAGCTACATATATACACCGTTTTCAAGAACAAGAATCAAAGCCAGCTTTAAAGGAAAGCCAAGTACCACCTCCAGGCGAAGAGCTTCCTGAATAGTTTCCCCTTCCACCACATACTACATCCCAAAAAAGCCTAACAGAACTTCTATTTATTTCTTAAATAAAAGGGCAAACTAGCAGCTAAAACCCAGGGCAAGTCACCCTAGCATGACCGGACAAACAATTTCTGCAGCCCGCAACTGTTTCAGAGCCGGACATCTCACTTCTGCAGGCTGCAACCTCCATGCTCAAGGCTGCCTGGCAAGGGGCAGGAGGACGGGCTAGCTACGGGGGCAGCCAGGCTTATTACTATAAGAAAAATAACATTTAAAAAATACTAGTTTTGGCCCTACACTCTGACAGTCTCGGGGGGGGGGGGGAGGGAAAGCGGAAAAAATAAAATGCCGGTGTCCTGTTCTCGCCACCAGGTTCCCTCGCAGCCGGGCCGAGGCCGCCCGAGACCAGGCACAGAATCACTGACCCAACAGCAGCTTTGGGTCGCCAACGTCTCACCCACCCAGCGGAACCCCCGGCCGCACATCGCCCACCAATAAATCCCTTATCGCGATCGAACGCAACCGACGCCGAGACGGCGCCCGCTGCCGGTACCCCGGGGGGGGTGTAAGGGACCACCCACGGGGCCTCCCACCCACACAAACCCCCCCAAAACACCCTGCGTTGGAACACGGCGCTGGGAGGCGGCGCCTCCCGCGGACACCGGGCCGGGGCCCGAAGCACCGGGGGAGGGAGCGCGGCGGGGGGACGCGGCGGGGTGCGGATACGGGGGCGGCGGGGGGCTCCCACAAAGACAAAGCGGGCGGCGGGGCCGGGAGGAGCGGGGCCGGGTCCCCTGACTCCACAGGCCGGTCCCCCAGGGGCCGGGGCCCGGCGGCGGCCGAGGGCCGGGCCGCGAGGAGGAGGGCCGGCCAGCCGGCTGGCAGAGGGAGGCGCGGCGTCCGGAAGCGAGAAGCAAAACCGGGGTCCATCGGTGAGAAGAGGCGGTGGGGAAGGGGCTCGGCCCGGCGAGACGGAGCCCGGCGCCCCGGGGGGGTGGGCAGCGCCGGGTTGCGGGGGGCGCCGCGGTCCCGGGGTGGAGCCGCAGGCGGCGGCCAGGCCCCACGGGGGGGGGGAGGGAGGAAGGCAGGCAGGCAGGCTGGCGGCGGCCACCCCCGTACCTGGGCCCGCGGGCGGTCCCCCTCGGTAGCGGCGGCGGCCCCGGGCTGCCCGTGAGGAGAGCGTCGATCGGCCCGGCAGAGCGGAAGGGGGGCGGCGAGTAGAGCGCAGCACCCCGCAGCCAGCACCTGCCGCCCGCCTCCTCGCCCTGCTCGTTGGCTGCGGCCGACACCACCTTCGCAGCGATTGGGCGCATCGCTGGTGAGAGGCGGCGGTTGCTGCCCATGGCGGAGCCGGTCACCGAACAACAAGAGGAGCGCATCCGTTGATTGGCGAATCGCGCTGGGTAACGGCCTGCCCACCAACAGGCAGGGCAGCCGGTCGCTCTCACGTCGCTCAGCCGCTTTCTGCGAATAGAACGCGGCCGTTGGGAGACGGTGACTCGCCCTCAGCTTGCTATTGGGTGAGAGATGGGAAAGGCGGGCTTCGATAGGAGGCGCGGGGTGCCCGTCAGCGCCCCACAGCTCTGCGCTCCGGCGGGGGCGCGGGGCGGTGAGTACGTGAGGAGCCGCACAGCAGCGCGCGGGGGGGGGGCTGCGGCCCTGCGCCAATGGGGCGGGGAGGGACCGCCCCCCTCGCCCCCCCAGCGAGCTGAGGGCGCCTCGTGGCGGGTGGGCGCGGGGCACTGCCATTATCCTGCCCCGGCCCGCCTCCTCCCCGCCAGGGCCGGCCCTCGGGGCCATGGCGGCGCGCCCCGACGGGGGGGCGTACCCTGGCCGCCGCAGTCACTCTGCCCGAGGAGATCCCGGAGCGGGGGTAGCCCGGCGGCGTTAAAGATGGCACTCATACATTGCACAGCGAGACAGGCGAACGGGCACCGCGGCCCTGCCAGCCCGCGTTCGGTAAACTGGGGGTTCTCCCAGCAAGGGGAGAGCTCGGGCCCCAGCCCCGCACCTCCCCTTCTGCCTGACAGGGAAGAGCAGGCCCAGAGGGACCTGAGGAACTGTGGGGGGATGAGGGGTTCAGCTGTTACACCCTCACACTATTTGGGCAGTAGCTGTAGGCTCCCCATCTCTCATGACACCTGTAGGCTGGCGCTTTAAAAAGTTAACCACGAGCTACTGACAGTGCACTGGATGCGCTTGTCCACACCAGTTCATCCTTTTGAAGGACTGACCTAGGCTTCATTCCACTTTGCCCCACAGAGGACAGAGCAGCACCGTGCCCTGACAGCAGCCTGAGCGTGGAGCCATGGCGGTGGCATTCCGCTGCCCGAGGAGCGGAGCCGGAGCCGTGGTTCCCCTTCTGCAGAGGTGCCGCAGGTCCTGGTGAGAACCTACACCCTGAGCCCCTGCTGGCTCCTCACATCCCATCACCACAGGTAACACCAAACGGGACGAAGAACAATGGGGGGCTTTTTTAATTTATGCTTAATTAAACTGTGCAGACCATAGATTCCATACATGTGCTGGGAAGCGAGATGGAAATTCCCAAAATAGAAGAAAGATCCTTTTCTTGTTTTACAACATTGTTATTCTCACTTCCCAGCTCCTAATCCACAAAACACTTATTTCACCAAATCACTTATCGGACGCTCACTCCAGAATTTCACAACACAAATGTATACAAGTAGGTACAGGAAATGAAGGATCACCCTACTAACGATCTCTACTATTAAAACACACGATCCCTTCGTATCCAAAGCTGCACACCAGCTTATTTACAGCACAGTCATTTTCCTGGTAGAGCTTTACCTTGAGATCTGCAAGCCCCAAATCAAAGTGTCTAATTTGCCAGGAAATTCTAATTCATGCTAAAACCCATCAAAACTCAAAACAGGACACTGAAACCTATGTAGGAATATAAATTTTTGTTATTACTTGGAATATGGAAAACAAAACAATTACTAAGGAAGTCATTGCAATAGGTTCTTTCAATTTAAATACACACAACCTTCCTCAGTTTCACCCACTCAACCCAAATTCTTCTCATCACAATATAGAAAGCGGAAGGACATTTTCAATTAAATTTAAATACCTGTAAGTGTTTATTTCAAGGTTAGTGTTAATGTTAAACTTTTTTTGAAGAGGGCAGATTGTGTAACTGCTGCTTAATTTCACAGCTTCCCCCCCCCCAACACCTTAAATGCCTGTATGTTTTCCTCATTTACTTCATCTGCATTTGTTTACTGAAATCTTGGTGTTTTAATGTATTTCCCTGGTTTGATGAGTTGATGGAGATGCTCACACTACTTGCTATGAACACCTCCCATGTGATGCATGACATGGCTGTTCTAACAATTTTGGTCTTATTCATGAAGTATGCAGGTAATTCTAACTGCCAGTTGATATTTAGATTTTAGTACTATGGAAATTTCATGTAAGTTATGCCTTGAAAAGAGAGATTTGGGAAATCTTTCATTTTTTAGCTGAACATAACATATGCCTTTCACTAGTTCCTAGAATAAAGTATTTTGAAGACAAGATATCAGATTAGTATTTCCCCAATTTCTTTGTAGTGAGAAATAATGATGAAAATAATAGGCCTTAGAAAATAAAAGGCTTAACATAACGGACAATAATACAAAATCCTGCACAAGCAATTAGGTCTGGAAACCTGCTCCAGATAACAAGAATTACAGGAGAATAGTCAACACTCATCTGAAAAGATATTTATTTTGAGAACTTCAACTTGCACATTGTACAAAAAAAAAAAAAAAATCGACAAATTCAGCAAAAAACCTATAAAACGTTTGTGGTTTTTTTTTCCTAACATATTAACATTATAATTTTAAGAAGGGTAAGAGTTAAGACAACCAAAAATATGCACATTTGTTCCAGTCTGTCTGCAGTAAAGTATGATTAAAAACATCCCTGTCTTGTTGAGGTATTAAACTGCAAACTTTGGTAATGTTAGAAAAAGACAATCCATTCACAAAAGCAAGCCTTCGCGGTGTCATGTACAACAAACAAAATATTTCATGGAAAAGTCAGAATTGTTTTTTCTCCATTTCCAGGTAGAAATGCAGCAAAACAAAGAAAAAAGTCATATTACCATAATACACCTAGCATTAGGAGGAAACCTGAAAGTTTGCAAATCCATGCTAATCATATACAGCTACAGTGTTACATTTTACCCAAAGAATAAAATCCGGTTGGCAAGTTTAAAAAATTCAGTGCTTATGAAAAAATATATATCTGGTGGTTCAGAGCCCAGTCTTTCAGAAAAGGACAAAAGGCACTTAAGAATGGCTTTAGTATATTCCACAATGGCGTTTCTGGATAGAAGACAGCACCTGGCTGAACAAATAGTTCCCTAATAAGAAAGGAGTCCAACTGAGGTAGTACTTCATATTGCTCCAACCACTTGGCTATACGCAAGCAGCTTCATTTTTTGATGTACAAAATTAGCAGGAAATTGCTTCTGATAGGTTTGTCGAATGTATCAGAAAAACCCAATTCTTTAAAGACATAACAAATACCCACTTGTGGTAAAAAGATCGTATGCCAGGAACCATCTTGTACAAACTGAGCATCAAAATGCTGCCAAGGTGATGCACAAGTCTCGCTTTATGGCCAAATCCCCAAACATTGAAGATTGTTCTAGCAACCAAGCCATTTTTTTTAATTAAAAAAATTAAAAAAAAAAAAAGAGGGGGCACAGGGGCACTCTAAGAACTTTCAGAATCATTAGCAGCCTTACCGGAAGCACTTTATAAGTCCATTAAAAAATAATAATTCTGTGCTGATGAGTGGCAGTTTTGAGGGGGGGACACCACAAAGTTCAACATTTAGAACAAAAACAAAACCCACAAACATTAAAAAAGGATATTCCTTGAAGTTTATAGTTTTTTAAAAACAAGGAAGACTTTTAAACTTTTGTAGGGGTCTGGGAGAACACAGACTACTATTTTTTTTTTAAATTAAGCCCATTGAAAACCCATTAATAAGTTTGAATAAAAGAAAATTAGAAGTGCTTTACAGAATCACCGTCCATTGCCATATCCAGGAAAGAGCTGAGTTAGAACGGTCTGCAGTGTTTCATTCACTTGCATGGTATAATTTTTGCCAAGATCGTAGCGGCAGGCTGGACAACTGTACACATCAGCTTTGAAGGATCTATCCAAACAATCCTGGCGAAGGACAAAAAAAGCCAATGAGTTAAGGAAAAGTACAGTTTAGCTTATTCTACAAAGCTCCCACTGGAGAGAATGAGATTCCTTTTATACCCTAGTTCACCCAGGTATTGACAGAGCTGAGAAAGGCCAAGAGCAACGCAAGGCTGGCAGCTGGAGAGAAAGCATCCTTCGTGATGTGCAATAGCACATGCGCTTCAACGGAGCAGGCCCGCCACGGACACAGTATATAACTATATGGTAGAGATTTCATTCAGTTACATTTCTGAAGATCAAAAGTTCCCCTGCAGCTGTTAAAGCTTCTGCAAAAATACTTCATGCCTGTCTTGAAAAAACAAAACCAAACCCCATACACCCTGTAACAGTCGAACCCATCAGCATCACCTCGCAGTATTACCGAGCCTGCAGAGAATCTCTCGTCATCTTTTAAAAGAATCGGATAGTAGCTGAACAACAGTGGAACTTTCTTTAAAGCGCAGACTTTTCTGTGCCAAAGAACTTTCATCAAATCATAAAGTTTTCACATATAAACCCAGCCAAAACCAGGACAGAGACTAACCACAGGCAAAAAACCCAAACCCCAGACACCCGCCAACCTCTCACTACTAAACAAGTCAGCTCAGGGCTCATTGGCTCAGCAGAACTTGACAGCAGTTTAATCGATTGCTCACCTTGCACACGTTGTGTTGGCATACAGTTGTGACTGGCCGAAACACAACCTCCTGACAGCAGATACACAAGAAGGCCTCTTCAACTTTATTTAGAAATTTCTGTAAAGAGAACGTTTGAACCAATTTATTGCTACTACCCTTGGAAAGATACAGCCAAAAAAACCCCAAACACCCCACATTAAATGCAAGACATCATTTTAGTCACAGAAAGTTTTTCTACAAAGCTCAACAAGATAAAAGATAGTTATATTAAATAAGTTCTGATAACTGTCTTCTTACTGACCCCAAATACAGCGCTTTAAGGTTATGCTGTGGGTGTCTACGCTTAAAAAGAACACTATAGGTCTGAGGTTGTTTAAGACAGCCAAGAGGTTTATGCCTAGGGATAGTATAAAGGCTTGTTGTCACTTCATTATTGGGGGGGAGGCATGATATACCGGTCCGTCTTTGAGAGCTTCTAGTACTTCATTCCACAGTTTTTCATTGGCTTCATCACTTTTTATAAGAGATCTTTGCTGAGATGTCAGCTTGTATGGCTCAACTTTAGGTTTTTTTGGAGTCCCTGTTGGAGAGATAATGAGTTTTTCCTCCCCACCTGAAAGAAAAACAACAACTTCTTAAACAAACAAATCAAAAGCAACCAGAAAAGAATAACTAGGTAAAACACACAAAAACCTACAAGGCTTTCTATATCCACTTGCCTACTCCACAAACCTGCTGATTTCCTTTTCCTCTTTCCTTTCCCCGGGGTATCAAACTCATCTCCATTATTTTCTTTTTCCTTATCTTTGTTTGCAACAGCTTCCAAATACCCTTCAGGATACTATAGGAAAACACAAAACAAAAAGCATCCAATGCAAACACACCAGTTCATAGACTTACAGACCATTACAGGTCGGAAGAATGACCTCTGGAGACCCAGTCCAGGGGTTCTGTTTTAAGCAACGGAGCCTTGCTCTTGCAAAGCGCTTATTCAGACTATAGAAATTCTATACAAGAACGCGAGTTTTGTCCATTTAGCCTCCTGATGTAAAAAGAAAACAAACAACCTACAAGACTGAAAGCACTTGCGCCCCCCTCAGTCTAAGGGGGGGGGCTGTCTTGATTCTTACTCAAGGATCATCCTCAATAAGAGCATATAATAGAACAATTCCTGCTGTCCACCAAGTCCATTGCCCAGGGTAACCCTGATGATGTTCCAGAAAAGTACCTGCATTGTTAGGCCAAGCTTCTTCATCCTGTCCTTTCCTTCTTTGGTCCAAGGAGCAGGTTCTTCATCATCCCTCCTAAGTAAGTAACGCCACACTAAAAATCCAGATTTCCCTGTCTCAGGCCAGTATTTCACAACCTAAAGAAGATAGATGCAAAAGTCCATCATACACTACCAAAACCCATGGCCAAAGCCAATTTATCCTTCCCTAATTCAGTAGGTGAGTTCAAATCCTTCTTACCTTATATATTCCATCATATCTGTTCCCTTCTACAGGAGCATATTTACTATGTTTGCCTCCTTTTACATTCCTCACCACTCGGACCGGCTTCCCGGCTCTCCAGTCCTTGGCTTCGGCTCCATTTTTGTCATTGATGGGAGCACTGCAGTTCAGAGCCAGAGCTCTGCAAAAGAAAGTCCAGTCAAGAACTCTTCAGTATTAGCGGGAGGATAAAGCAAAGCAAAGCTCGTGTGGTAAAGCCAGCTGCTAAGAAGTAATAAGTTTAAACAATACTATTTTACTCAGAGCCACACACTGATGCAGTTGAGTACAATACTAAGAGTAGCCGCGAACTGGCGTTGTGCTGAACCGCAGCAATGGCTACCAAAGAACTGGAAACCACTGCCTCTTTGCAGATGCAGGAGTCCCTCTGAGTCCCTTCCGAGGAAAAAAGATGTAGCCAAGCTTTTGTTTGTCTTAAGTGGCAACACTTGCAGATACATTGTATAACACCAACAACACCCAGACAGTAATTACGCCTCCTGACTGGGGACCACATTTTGAATAGGTAACTGCGGGGACCACCTCCTCCACTCAAGTCCACGCTTACTTGTAAGAGTAACAGTTCAGAATTACAAACTATCTGGTCTCCCAAGGTCTTCAGGAGGGAGCATGAAAGCTTCTACACTAATTTACTACTCTGTTCCTTAAGTTTTAGTCAATATTAAACGTAATACTAATACCATTTACAGTTCAGTTTCATTGATAGTGCACTGTAAGAAGCATTTCCATTGGGCAACTGATCTGCAGCCTACACCTCAGTGGAAACCTAATTTTGACAGTTTTCCCACTGAGCCAGTTACTTTTGATACAAAGACGACAAACAATTTTTCGGGTTGCAGATTGCCAGCTCCTAAGGTTAGGAACAGAGTGCGAATGGTGCCAACCTGTTCATATTGGTGAGTTTTTGATCACAAGACTGTTCCGCTGTGCGTTTATTTCCAGAAAGATCACGCCCTCCGCTCCCTGTATACGTGAAGGAATTTCCATGATCCTGAAACGTATATGGATGGTTTCAACACATTCACAAAAAATAGTTCAATAAAAGCAGAAGAGTCTTTTCATCAAGTAGCTTTAAAACAGTATTCTGAAAAAAGGAAAGATGTGCCCTCCAGTTAAGCCCCCAGACTCAGTCTATGGTCCACTCTTATACTGCTGAGAGAAGAATCCAGGTGACAACTGTTGCCTTGTCGCAAACCTGAAGAGCACAGAGACCTCTGCCAAGGGAGTGGCGCACCACTCACTCGCACAGGGTCTGCTGGGAGGTGCAGGGGCCGGCTCCAGGTAAGGACAACGTAACTTGTGCCTCAACACGTACGCTGGTACGTGGCCCTGCAGGCAGGACGACGACTTAGAACAACCACAGAGATTTGCAGCTGTCTGTTTTACAAGAGTTCTATCGGGCACCCAGGGTGAGGGGGCACAGTGCCGTCAGGGTCATTAAATGCCCGATATGGAGTGTAAAAAGTAACTAAGGCCACGACTTTGTGGGTAAAACAAGGTAGATTATTTATGCCCAAAAACCAATCAAGATTCACTTACTATGTCATCTTCATAGCCTCCTGCCAGAACCAAGGAATAGGCGCCGTCGTTACTTCTGCCGTGTATACCTGCTACGTGGGGCCTGTGGACACCGGATTCGCTCACCTGAAAGAAACAGCTTTGCTAGGCAACTACTGTCAGCAGGCTACCAACAGTATGACTGCCCATTGGTCTTGGAACTGAACTAATAGTACTATTCCAGATTTGTTTTGCGTAAGTTACAGGGTGAAACTGCTCTCACCACTATCCTCCAAAGAGCTCTGGGTAGAAGGGAGAAAAAGAAAAGTGTCTTTAAAAAAAATAAGCGGTTGAATATTTCAGTAAATTGAACACATGGATATTTTTTATTACACTAATTTAGAAATTTGGATCTTTCTCACTGAGAATGATATTATTCTTAAATTCCTGGAGCTTTTTAATATCTATATTAAAAAGAAATGTTTGTATAAGGGGATGTGTTTTGAAAGACTTGCAGTAGCAACCTTCACCTCATACTTGAAGAAAACAAGATCTGGATAGGTCAGTGCTTTTAATCCCCAACTTTGTGAGAGAATGAGAAAACCTTCTGTTTAACCTATCTAGGTATTGGACAGAGACCCTTAGCAGGAGACCAAGTGGGAGACACTACTCATCTCCAGAACGAACTACTGGAAGCAAATATGTTTGGTTTGAGGTTTTTCAGTTACCAAAAAAAGTGCTAAAGAAAAACCACTTGAAACGCCTGGACAATGCAGCATTAGTTATGGAACACTTCATCTAGACAAAGCCAGAATTCTTTCCTTTCTGCACTTACATATCCAGTGACATACACTCCGACATTAACTGTTTCGGGTTTCTCATAAGAGCTGCATCATTCCTGGTTTTCCCTACAGTGGCTCAGGCCAGGATTCAGCTTCATACCTGAACTCTGAACTTCCACATGGTGCCAACCGGAATCCCCGGAATTGGTCCATAGTGGTTCGAGGGGACAATGGTACATTCCTTTGTGCGACCAACACATGCCATGCCCTGTTTCAAAGAGCAAGACCAATCAGCCAAGAATTACAAGGAACTAACACACACTATTCTTCAAAATAAAACGGCTTTTGAACTGACCTTGCCCCAGTCTCTCCGCGAGGATGAATTAGCAGATGCCATCTTTTGTTTCTTTTTACTTTCTTTTAATTTCTCTCCTGCTAAAACCACCTCACTTGCATCATTTCGACATTCAGGGCAATACCTAAAGTCACCAGTCAATGAAAATTAGCTAGCAGCAAAGCCTAAATTAAAAGAGAACTTCCTCAAAATATACTGAGTTATAACATTACAATTTCCCCACATGAAACTAGGCAGGGCACTGAAACAACTCTCCATATGGGAGTTTGGCCTGTATTAGCTAGTGTCCTTGCACAATCTTCTAAGGCATTGCAGATGTGTCAGGAAATCAGCTGTATCAAAAATCGTTGTATAAAATGCTTAAACAGGACACAAAGAATAAACCAGTACATTTCACTATGTGTATATATCTCTATATATCTATCATCATATATATTTCTTACATAAAACAGCGTATGTCACCAGCTTAATATGGCAACGGGGCCTGAGGACTATCTGTAAGTGACCCATAAAAGCCATTACACCAGCTAAGCCTCCTGGCATCTGGTTTGCATTTGGTTTATAGGTAGCTCCAGTTCTCTTTGAACAGGCATATAGACCGCAAAACTAGGAAGCGAAGTTTGAAAGCCACTGGCTTAAAACACACTCTCACTATACTGACGCTTGAGAAAAGCTAAGAAAAAAAACCCCAAATGACACAAACATCTCTTCACCTTGTACAGTCACAATATTGCCACCTAAGGGCAGCGTGAAGCCCTAGACCTCTTTCTGCTCCTAATTAGACGGTAATTGCAATACCACACACATACTTAGAACTTACCAATCCTCATCATCTGGTATACTACTAAGGGGAGGGTTGAGGCAGTAGATGTGGAAAGCCATATCACACTCATCACACATTAGCTGTTTATCTGGATCTTGTTTACCTCCACAGATATGGCAAGCACAAATTCTGCAGGTCTTGTTCGGGTTGTCCTTACAAGCTTTACACACAGGTCCATTTTGTCCTGTTAGCAAAAAGAAACCACAGTCTACTTCAGGCTCCAGAAAGTGCCAAGATACGCTGGAAACAGTCAAAGGAGTCACAACTATGAGTGTCTTGGAACTCCTACGCCTTCAATCCTCACAAAGCCAATTAGCAGAATATGACACAGTAAGACCGAGACGTGCAAGAACGAACTATGCAACAGACTCACGTTTTAATGGACAGGCACTAATGGGACAAGCACTGCCTGGTTCTTCAATTTGATAAATTTCGTCCACTAATGTAATTCTGCAGTCATTCAAGGAATCACCAGCATCCCTATAAGGAGAAGTTGATAAAAGTCAAAGAGATCAGACTTTGAAAGTATCATACAGCATGAATTCGCAGCTGTGCATGTACATCGGTGATGCAGACTGGTCTGGTATCAGTCCTGTATCACAAGAAACCTGTTCCAGCATCACACGATCTGGGACAGTGGCACGACAGCATCACCACGAATCAAATAATTTTCATGCAATTAAAGTGTACCCCCTCTTGCCTCAATGCGAATCCAGGCACTTGTAGCATTCAGTTCATCATTAGTAACTGTTCTCCCTCTTTCAGACTAGCTCTTCTCATATTTTAGAGTTAAAAAGTCAAAATCAATGCAGTGAGAGGGAAAAGGGGAAATACTCTGGCAACCCTGTGAAAATTTTATCTGAAACTTTAAAAATAATTTATATACACAATGTTTTCTCCCCCTGAAGGTGAGGGCCCCTTAGATGTAGGCTCTTTTTCTCCTTTAGGAGGGAACTAGAGTAATTTTTCACCATCTCTATAGAGCGAGGGTTCAGTCTACATTATCGTATCTAGCACAAAATATTACACTGAGTTTTCTGTAAGCCCATTCTGGACAGGTAACACAGTAAACAATTCTTCACCTCTTAGCGAATACAGGGCTTGGCATCCTCCCAACACTATGTGAAGCCACAGATCAGCGTGCCCTGGGATTCCTTAGGGTGCCCAATTCCTCCAGTGGAAGTTCATCAAAGGTGCAGCATGACAAAGTCAATCCCCCAACAAGGACAGCCCAGCCTCTCAGCTCTCCCCAGAGCTCACGATGCAACAAAAAAGGTGCAGTGTTTTTTTCAGTAGAGCCATTCAGACCTCATAAAAGTTTAAGCAGAGTTGGGGAATTCAGTTTATTCCACATTACGAGTTTGCTTACCCAAGTAAGATCTTTGCATTTATCTCCTTGACCATTTTCGTTTCCCTTTTTTGCAGAATCTCTGCATCGTACCAGAAGCCTCTCTCTTTTGGTTCATCAGGATTATAGTTGACCATCACCACCTGCCCTACTTCTAGCTGGTGCCACTTCAAAATAGTCCGTGCACGAGCCCGTACATCATTCGAACTCAATTCTACAACTCCATTCTCTGGATAACTTGAAGTAGAAGGGAGGCATGGAGGGACAGAGGAGAAAAATCAGATTCAACATCACAAGTTGCTATAAGTGATAGATTTTTTTACCCAGACAGCTCGGTTTAAGAACCGATGCCACACAACATACCAGAATACCATCATGAATAAAGTCTCCTTCTCCCACACAGACACAGCCAGAACCAGGCAGTCTAACTTTGCTGCTATTGTATCTCATTTAAAACTTGGATAAGGGCATTTCTTATTTCTAAAAACATGATTCCAGCCCGCTGGAATTCCAACTGCATTGTACAATTACTTGCAATAGTAAGACAAACCTGCGGTTAACAGGGCTCAGCAATGTACCTGCTGTGTCGGCCCAGTTCCATTTTACCTTGTGGGTCTCTACAGTAAGTTTCCCATCAACATTGTGATCCAAACGACTTTATTAGCCAAGAAGGTAACAAAACTCACTCCTCGTATTTCACATGGTATATTACATCATCTTCAGGAATGGCTGTCGGCTGATCAGGGTCTGTGCAACTGTGGGCTGGTTCATTTGTAGTTTTTTTTCTGGTTACATTTACAACCTGGGCTTCAAACCACGCTCCCATATTCATATCTCGAGCGTCGACCAAGTCATTGATCTACAGAAAGCAAAGCATTCAGCTCACCAAAATGGATTTTTAAGTTAAGCATTCATTTCCAAGTCTACCTGAAGATTTGAACAAGTCAAGAACTTCACCATTATCATGATACTTAACAGATCATTTTGAAAATTAAGATTGCCTTTGCCTTCCCGCTCCTATCGTGCGCCCCTACAGTCGTCTCAGGTTGAGCCTATAAGGCTAAAAATCTGTTCTACACCACCACGCGTACAGCTTTCTTAGCTAGTACAAACCATTATTAGTTTGTCTATAACAGACTTTCAGAACTGACTTGCTCATAGTCTGGCAAAGACATCACTAGATCTGTAATAAAATCCATTGACACATACAAGTAAAATGATTCAGAACAGCTGGCTGAGATTCTTTTGTTCATTCAAGAAAGTTTTGGCTTTGACAAACGCAGCAACTCCAAGCAAAAATATTAGGAAAATTTTTTAAATCAAAACAGGCACTCTGGATGCCTTTTTTTTTTTTAAAAATCAATGTATTGTAGTTTTAGTTAAAAGGGTAAACCGAAAAATAAAATATTTTGACCTACAACATGTTGCATTTAATTGGTTTGTGGGTTGGTTGGTATTTTTTTGCTTGTTGCTGTTGGAGGGTTTAAGAAAAAGAGGGGGAAAAAACATCCACACAATTGGGGCATGAAAAATTTTCAGAAATCCTCAACTGCAGAGAAAGAATTCAACTCCTGAAATGCAGTTTGAAGTAATCTTAGTTTTTTAAGGACTCACCTTATAGAGGCCAAACCCCGGGTCAGTCCAGTCAGACTGCGCCGCTGTGCTCGGCTGCCCCTCCAGTTCCATGGCACCTTCGCCATTGTGAGAGCTTTTGTCGGATTCGCTTTGGCCTGAGCCACAGCCAGAGTCTGTGTCGGAGAGTTCAGAATCCTTTTCCTTACTAACAGCAGGAAGCACTGCTGGGCTTTGTCTGACCAAGAGTTGAACAATATCATTCAGTCCAACGCTGTAATCGAAAAGGGAATGACCATCTTCCATCTGCAGGGGATGCATCAAAAGAATCTGGTTATTTCACTCAACGGAGGTTTTCCCCGTTCAAAACCGCTCATTGTGCTGTAATGGTCACTATGTGCCAAGACCGACCACATTGCTTGCAGACCATTAACAATCAAGGAACTTGGCAGCTCTTCAGCATCACAGTTACTTATAGATTGTTATTCTTACTATTTAAAACATTCTTTTTTCAACAGTCTCTACAAGCGCGAACAAGACTTCCATGCTGCGGTGGACTTGCAAACCTTTACAGATCGCCTAGAACACAGTGGCTTAGTCTACCAAGGTAGCATCACCTGCCTTAGCGATACCAACTCTGGGAAGAAGGACCAAGAGGACTACAGATCCCCTACTTTCCTATCAGGATTTAGAGCTCCACATTACCTACAGACTCAAAAGTTCTTTCTTCCATAACTCAGACACATCCCATAACACCAACATTAACACAAACTGGTCTTTATATTCTAATTGTGCGTGTTCTAGATCATCATCACAACATCGCTGTGTTAAACGCGGCATTAAGGAGAAGCCAAAGAGTTAATCGCCCACTTTTCTCCAGGCAAGCACACCATTTTTTCTATTGAAAGTAAAATCAAAAAAGATCCAATTCAACTTGAAACTACCCAATCACTTTTTAGCATAGGCAGGCACGTCCTAATTTCACACCCTCTCTAATTTTAAGAGAGTTTGTTTTGCAAGTCTGGGTTTGTATGTAGTCAAACCAAGACCCGACCCCTGCGAAGAGGAAGAAGAGTACAGAGGAGCAAACAGGTCTCTCAATTACCTTTCAAGAGCTCTGAGGAGCACTACCATTTTAGAGTTAAAATGTAGTACTGGAGACCACAGTGCAGTTAGAAGTTTAGACAAGCTTCACCACATATTTAAGGTCTGACTAAGAAATTACACAGGAAATGATTGTCCCCTTCCAGCCCAAACCACCAGAAAAAGCAATCCCAGAGCTTTGTTCTCTATCAGTGGGAAACCGAGCAAAACCACAAAAATTTACACTTCACAGGAATCACTATGCTAATTCAATTCTGATTTATGGCTTAAAGTAGCTATGGAACAATCCCTGGAAATCTGACTGTACAGGAAGTCATCTGGACTTTTTTTGGTTTAGAGATGAAAACTCATTGAGATACACAAGAACAAACCAGAAATCGGTTGTTTCTTCCTAACAAAGAGACAGTATCACAGACAGGGTATTGTTATCAACAGTAGCTATCACAAGCGACAACAGGTGCAAAGAGAAATGGAAAAGCGGAGAACAAACAGGACATGAAACCGCAGGAGTTCAAAGGACACTCTGAAAGAAGCACCAGCACCTGAAGATGCACCTCTAACAAAGGAGGTGGGTCTTTTAATTAACGAGTACTTTCCCATCATCATCTTAGAATTTTAACTAAGAAGAATTTGAACATTTCTAATGATTCAAAAAGCCAGACAAAGCACAAACAAGCGCAGCAGGAGGATGATGATTAAGAGTGGTTAGGTCACACTGGATAAGTATTTCTGTTTAAAACCACGCCTAAACTAAGAACTACTGAAGTTACACAAAAAGGAATTATCATTGTAAGGCAAGTGCATCCTTACTGGAAAAGAGTCCCTACTTCCTTTGAAAGTCCGTTTGACCTTAGCTACCTGCACACACATCAGCGTAAGCAAGGCTGACAGCTGGGACATACCCAGGACCAATCCTCCCTTATCACCCCATCTACAGCCACAAATAGTCACTAGCACAGGAGAAACGAGGTGACACAAGCCCTTCAGAGGTGCTGCGTGCTCCTTTGTGCACAAGCCTCTTTTTTTAAACTATTACCACTACCCAAGCTTGTGAGATTAAAGCTAGTCCAGGTGTAGCTCCATATCCTACAGTCACACCTGCTAATTATAACGTCCAGCTAGCTCTAGTCTTCCCAAAATGGAGGGAAAAGTGGAAAAAAAAAAGGCAACTAGAAGAAATCGTCTAACTCCACCCACCTCACAGTATTCCAACTGCAGTCAAAAGTACCCCGCTATCTCTGAAATTAGTTTCTTTGAACAACCAACCACCGATTCAGAAGTTTCTTTAGCATGAAGGTTTAGCAGTGCAGTACTACGCAGGATATGGAAAAAGTGTTTGAAAAGGGTTTCAAGTTGTCTTTAGTACTGATTTAGATATGTTATTTATTTACTCATGTGGAAGAAAGTAGTTGTACAACTGCGATGGTTAACACGCTGTCGAGAACGTACTACTGAGCCGCTCGAGACTTTGCAGCGAGCTCTGCGCCGAATGAGGTTTTGATATAAGAGCAGAAGAACCCAAGAAAGTCACGAGCTGCTATTCTAATTTACAAAGAAAAATAGGAAACGGGATCGTTACGGCTTTCAGAGGGGCAAAACCCACAAGGCTTGAAAATTTTAAGCGCTAGACCACAAAACCCCCTGGTAACACGTGCATTTCCAGCGACTTTGCAAAGGCGGTGTCGAGACAGAAAAGCAACACCTTGGGCGAGAGAAAACCCTTTGCAACTTAAGGGAAAAAAAAACCACTATCTTGCTGACTCCTCTCCTTACAGACCCAGCCTTCGGGCAGCGCGGAAGGGAGGCCGGGAGTCACTAGATGGCAGCAAAACAAGCCATTTTCATGCAATTAAAAGAAAATTAACTAAAATACCCCTCCCCAACTGGCGGGGGGCAGAATTTAGGGGGGCGGGAGGGGCCGGGGGAGGGGCCGCAGCAGCCTCAGCGGCTGTGGGCCCCCCGCCCTCTTCAGCTGAGGGTCTGAGGCTGTCAAACGTCCCCCCGCCGCGCCGGTACCTGCTTTCCGCGGTAGAAAAGACGTTGCCGGTGAGGTTCGACACCGAAAACCTCGTGTATCCGCAGCCGCAACCCCTCCACTTTGGTGAGTTTGGAGAGCGAATCCACGCGGTGGGTCTCCTTCCCGTCCATGGTGCGCACTTGGATCCACATGGCGCCGGTCCTGCTCGCACCGGGGAATAACGAAGCTGTTAAAACGCCGGTACCCGCCGAGTCCGGCCCGCTGGGAACGGTATCAATGAGACCGCTCACCCTACCGCGCCGTCCCAGCCCCGCCGGCCCGCCCTCCCTCAGCCCCCCACGCCCCATTGGTCCACAACCCGGCCGGTTCCAACATCGATTGGTTACTGGAGGCTTAGTCCCGCCCCTCCCACGCTCAGCCTAACGTGTTTGGTTGCGCCCGTACCTCTCGGCCGCCTCGCGGGCGGGCGGCGCGCGCCAACTGTATCTCGCGCCACAATTGAAAACGCTCCCTCCGCTCTCGCGCGGGACTCGCCCCCCCTCGCCCGCGGCCAAAGTCTCGCGTGATTATGCAAATGATACGGGCGGTCTTAAAGGAGCCGTCACCAGCCGGTGGCCCCCCCACCCTCCCACCGCGGCCCAGTGGGAGGTCCCCAAAGGGGGGGGAAACGACACACACGGGGGGACACCGGGGCTGCCCATCGCGCCGCGGAGGGCACCGGCAGCCCCGCAACCCGCGCGCCCACCCCGGGGCCGGGGGGGAGGGCGGGGTTGGGGTGTCGCTTTCGTTCCGACCGCGAACAAAACCGGGGAGTGTCAGCGATCCCTGCCGCCCCCGTCCGCAACAGCCCCCAAAGCCAAGCGGGGCGATGCCGGACCGCGCCCCGCCCGGCCACCGGTACCGCCGATCACCGCCGCTCCCGGTCACACCCACCCTCCCGCTGTTCCGTTTCGGGGGACGGGGTGGGGGGGCGGCGCGGGGGGGTGTCGGTACCGCTGCCAAAACCCCCAAGCGACGCATTCCGCCAACCGGCACCTGAGCGCTCACCCCCCCGGGAAGACCCGCCGAGAGCCGGGGGCAGCAGCAGACCCGCGCACCGGCAGCTGTCACCGGCTCGGGCGCCGCTCCCCGCAACGCCCCCGGCGCGGAGCGGGGGAAAAACCCCTCCGCCCCCCCTTCCCCGCCGCCGTCCTCCCTCTCCTGGTGCCACCGGCCGCCCCCCGTCCCGCGGCGGGCTGGGGGAGGGCGGCCCGGCAGGACTCACCGCCGTGGGGGTGCTGGAGGCCGGTGCCGCGCTGCGCCCCGCGGCCGCCACCCACGCTCTCCCCGGGCTTTGGAGTTTGGCGCGGAAAAGCCCCGTGCGCGGCGGGCGGCCGCCCATTGGCCGCCGCTGGCGGGAACGAGCGGGAGGGGCGGGGCCGCCGCCGCCGCCTCCCGGGAGCGCTGCGCCGCGGGGGTCGGGGGGGGAGACACGGGACACCCCGCGGAACGGGCGGCACTGGGGATCCCCGGCGAGCAGTCCCGCACGGCGCCCCCCGCCCCGCTGCTGGGAGGGTCGGAGGGGGGGCAAAAGCCCCCCCCCACTAATTCCCGGGCGGGCTCGACCACCGGGAAAGCCTTTCACTCTCCGGAGTGACGGCCGCGGTGCCGGTTATTGTTCTAAAACCCGGGCAACGGAGAGGCCTGCAGAACGATTCCCGCTCCGACAGCTGCCCTCCCAATGCACCCCCTCACTCGAGGGGTCCCGTGTCCCCCCGCCCCGGGGGGAGCCCCAGGCCCTGCTTCGATGCGAATAATGCAAATAATCCGCCAAAGGCCTCTAACTTCCCAGGCCGTTAGCTCCGGGTGCCTCCAGGTGGCTTCTGGGGCGTGCGTAGGGCCCCCCACGCAGGAAAACGTGGCCTGGGTGACACACGGCAAGGACGCGTGTGTGGCTGCGCCAGCCGACAAAAAGGGCTGCTTCCAGGAGGATGTTTTTCCCCCAAAACTACTAACGCTACAAGGAAATTAAAAATTATAAAGTTTGCTGAAGGTGGCCATCGGATGGAGTAAACTGTAAGCAGGGGATTACCAGGAGGTTTCTGAGAATTGTCAGCTTCAAAAGAAGGATAAAAGCATGAAAACTGGCAGTTGTGGGGGAGAGGCCTCCAGGCGGGAAAGCAGGAATGGCGGCGGGTTCGGCGCTGCCAGAACAGCTCTGCCGACACTGCAACCTGCCAAGGCCCCGCAGAGCCGCTGTCCTGCCTCCACGGACAAAGAGAACACGAGGCACACTGAAGATAAATGCAAAAAAGTATTTCCTGTGTTATACCCCCCTTGCACCCACAGAGCTAACCTCTCACGTTAAAAAATACAAAATCGGAGGGATGTAGCGCCCACTCAGCCCCCCCGATTTGCAGACTGATGTAGAGAATGCATACAGCATGCGAAAGCCTCCTAAGCGGCGCATGCCTCCTCCCCCTCCTTTAGGATCTGTTGGGGATCCCACAGTTAAGCCACAGATCACAGGTTGAAAGTCACTGGCCTACATTAGGTTAGTACCAAAGGTTAGGCATGTGTCAATGTACAAAAGCCTTGAATGTGACCTGCGACCTGCATCAGTCAGCCTTCATTTCCTCCCAGGTCTGAAGCCTTTGCCTTGCCAGAAAGTCATTTTTTTCCCCTCGTAGACGCGCTACAGTCTTAACTGTGACCAACCGCAGCAGCCAGCCCTTCCCGCAGCCTGAGAGGGTTCTCAGACGTTACAGACCTGGCAGGGAGCAGGAGGAAAGGCTGAGCATTGGAAAAACTATTTTCACCTGTATAAGAGCGGGTCATACAGCTAAAGCACCTTGGCTGTGGATCTCCTAGCCTGAACTTCAAAGCAGTGCTGCTTACCAGCACACCTGGATCCATACTCTGCCACCCACACAAGTCCCGTTTCCAGCAGAGCAGAGAGCCCACATCCCTCCTGACGGCCAGATACAAGAGAGTTTGACGACAGACTTTCACTACCCTCTTTCAGACTTTTTTTACACCTCTCCAGAAGTGCCACAAGAAGCTCAAAAAAAGCCACTTTAAGATACAGACCTGACCTTTCCCTCTTTGAGCCCTCTGGGTCCCATAAGCTGATGCCCAAGGACTGTATCTGTGAACAGTTGGCTATTCGTGTCACACATGCTCGGACGCTAAATGTATTTCTGATGGCACCTTATTGCCTTGCATTTGACCCCCCCCATATGCCCCATTAGGGTCCCAACTCATGTCCACTTAAGAACTATATATACATGTATCCGAGCGTGTAACACACGTACGTCCTCTTACCCTTGGCAGTTCCCATCACTGCACAGGGAACGCAGCCTTACTGTAAGACATGGACTGTTCAAGAAAAAGGCTCCAGCCAGTTGCTGCATATGACTAGTAGCATCCCTAAGACAATCATAGTCAGAAAACAAGAAGCCCACTTTCTTGAGAAACTGTTACTCATTCAGTGAATCCACGTACTGCAAAAACTGTGCTGCATCCTACACACTGTTCAGTTGGGTCTGCAGATCGCTTAAAATAAGGCTCAATTCTAGATCATTCTAGCAGTGGAACACTGATTTCATTAGAGGTTAAAACATATACGCTCTCCTTTTAAGGTCCTCTCTTCTATTAAAACAAGAACATTGCCAGCGTAACTTACAGAGAACTTGGTGTCAGTGGGATAAAGCCCTGGGAGCTTCAGGTTTCCACAGACTGTCAGAAAAAAGAACGCGACTTGGATATATTGCAGTTATCTAAGAGGCTGATGAGTGTTTGTTTCCTCCCTTTCAGATTGTTTGAGGCATTTCTTTTCTTTGGAGTTACAATTCTGATTGAAAACACTGTTCTGCCATCTGGTAAATGCCCCATGCTGCGAGGAAACAATATCTCGGCTCCCCTGCCAGCAGGGATATCCAGTTCAGTTTATGAAAACTTAAAGCATTGTTGAATTCCTTTGCAAAAAGATGCAGTGAGCACAACAAAATCCTAACAGTCTCCCAGCCCATGGAAATACCGTTCAAAGCAAAGTTCTGGCACAAGGTTTTAGGAGAAACAAAAGTCCAGGCATGTACATAGGAACTGCCAGCTGATAAACATCATTAAAACAAGTCTTGGATGAAGAAGAATTGACAGCTGGTCTTATCAATTCCAAGGGGGCCAAATTTATCCTTGGGTAGGCAGCACAGTCTCCCCGTCACAGTTACTATGATTCATGCTCCATCCTTAAAATGCCTATACAGCAGTTTCTGGGAAAAATAGCAGGGGGGCTGGTCCCGTAAAACCACAAGAAGCATCACAAGAGGTACAAACCCCCTAAGGGTTTGAAAGGCTCATGGTAACAGCAATTTGCTTAGCTTGCAGAAGGCTGGCTGGGTTCAGGAATGTGCACCTCTGCTCGCCTCCCTGGCTCCCTTCCACACTCACCAGCAGAAGAGGCCACATCTGCTTTGTCCAAGGGACTGTCCGAGGCTCTGAAATCATCCCAGCCATAGTGGAGATGCATTTACTGTTGCAAGAATCCCTTGGCAATCATGAAGGACACGTGCAAGGCCAGGTAAGGGAAATAGACTATTCTACCTCTTACTGGGGTGCATTAAAAGGAGTGAGGCCAGCAGGGCAAGGGAGGTTCTCCTCCCCCTCTGCTCTGCCCTAGTGGGACCACATCTGGAGCGCTGCTCCAGTTCTAGGCTCCCCAGTTCAAGAAGGACAGGGAACTGCTGGAGCAAGTCCAGCACAGAGCTACCAAGATGATCAGGGGCCTGGAGCATCTCCCTTATGAGGAAAAGCTGAGGGACCTGGTCTTGTTCAGCCTGGAGAAGAGAAGGCTGGGGGGGACCCATCAATGCTTATAAATATCTGAAGGGCGGATGTCAGGACGATGGAGCCGGACTCTTTCCAGTGGTGCCCAACGACAGGCCAAGGGGCAACGGGCACGAGTTGGAACATGAGACGTTCCACTTAAATATGAGGAAAAACCCCTTCCCTGTGCGGGTGCCAGAGCAGTGGCACAGGTTGCCCAGAGAGGCTGTGGGGTCCCTTCCCTGGAGACATTCACACCCCGCCTGGACGCGGCCCTGTGCCCCTGCTCTGGGTGTGCCTGCTCAAGCAGGGGTGGGACGGGATGATCTCCAGAGGTCCCTGCCAACCCCTGCCATTCTGGGATTTTGTGATACCTGACAGAGATGGAAAAAATGCCAAGAACTGCCCCTTTGCCCCAGGTAGCTATTCAATGGCTTGCCCATCACTCGTAGGTGAATGTCCTCATAAAAAAATCATTGTTTGATGTGCAAATAACTTAATTCTGGTTTCCTCTTTTTTTAAAAGAAATAGTTTGGGTTTTGTGGAGCTTGGAAATCATCGCTCAGATGTGGAAACCAGGGCAGGAAAACATGGGTCTCAGAGCAGAACTACCCGAGCTGGGGACACAGAGTGCTCATGTTCTCATCTAGGGCCTTAACGGTCTACGACTCAACATCCATGAACTCCCATCACTTTGCTGAACCTTCTTCCTCTTAGTGTTTAAGTGACACCTTAACTAAATTCTGCCACCTCTGTCTTGGGGTTTGCACTATGTTTCTCTTCTAGCACATGTTCGTTGTATGGCTCAACCCCCTGAGCCGTAGGAAGCGCTCTGAGAGCCAGGGCTCCCTGAACTGGGATAACTGGTCAGAGAAAATCAAGATAGCTAGAACATGCTGCTTTGAACTATTTTTTGGCCTTCCTTCCAGGTGCTGACATTTATACTTTTACATGTGCAAACACGTATTCTTTGTGTAGCTGCTCACAAGGACGAGTGACAATTCAGTCACACCATGCAACGTAGCGAGAGCTTTCCCCTGGGTTAAACAGCAGGACCTATATGTAAGGCCAAGCGGTCTCAGCGGGTGTGTTCAAGTTTCCACATGCATTGGGATGATACACAGTCATGCTGCATCCAGCAACAGGAACTCAGCAGATTTCATTTTCCTCTCCCTCCATGCAAAGCTCTTTGCTGACGTAATCTGAACAAGAAGCAGTTTCTCTCTGCTGCTTCAGATTTCCCTGGGGGAAAAAATATTCACCCTTGGTGAAACCACTGTCTGCACAATAGATATTGACAACAGGTTGAGCAAATACATTTAGAACATGTTATTTATTTTGCACTCAGTTGTCCTGTACGAGATCTTCACCACTTTTCAGAGGACCAAAATGAAAGAGATGATGCTGGAGTCCAGGACAAATGCTGCTCTCCGTAATGCTCCTACAGTTTCCAGAACGACTGGGGTAAAGCTAGCCAAACTCCAAGACTGGGAGTGCAAAGGAAGCCTGTCTTTCTGATTACTGGCGAGGCAAGAGTAGGGCTCTCAGCAATGGCCTGACGTGGAGAGGACACACTTAGCAGGCCCAGATGACATCCACGCTCTCATCTATCAAAAACCAACCAGCATTATGTTAACCCACCCCACCTCCACCTAATATATGAGGCAAGGGTGCAGCAGAGGAGGGAGAAGCAGACAGCTGGGTAGAAAACCAGCCTGTAGTCTGAAAACCAGCAGAAAGGTGAACTGGAAGACTGGGAGAGCAGCCAAGAATCCACCAGGCTGTTCCCTGCCGTGAGGGCAAAGCCGCTGGGGCTCAGGGCAGGAACCTGCTAGGGTAGGTAAGCTGCTGGAAGGGAAGCAGGGGCTGGGAAACCCTCAAGGTGAAATGGGCAGCCAGGCAAGTCCTGTTTCTGCTGATGCAAGGTGAGGGCAGCAGAGAGCTGCAGCACACCCTGAGCTAGGGAAGCGCTTTGAAGACATGGGGAGACAAGGGAGGTTTGTTAGGAGGCAAGAGCTGGGCTGAAGGTTTTGGTACCTCAACGGAGAATTGTTTTCAGAAGGCCATAGTACTTTGAAGGCCATTGCCTTCGGAGATTGTCGTGCAAAGGTTGGTGAAAGAGACAACAGATGGGTAGCGTAGGACTGGATCCACCAAGGAAGCTCATTCTGCCACAGCCTTGTCTCCATCACTCTGCTCTGGAACCAGAGACCCCGCGCTGCAGGAGCAGCTCAAGGACACCCAGCGTTCCTTCAGACTGTGGCCTTAGATGACGCTGCTGTGAGGAGCACCAACAACTGCTGCAGCTGACAGGAAGCTGGAGTGTGAGGGAGAAAGAGTGCTTTGAGTTGATGTTACCAGCCAAAAATATTTCTGCAACTGCTACTTCAAGGACTGCTCACTCCCAGCAAGGGGAAGTGGTGGAGGAGAGGAAGACAGGAACATGAGAAAGCATAGCCTCCAGCCAGTGGAGACAGATGGGGCTGTTAGCAAACTTCTTATGGATCTTGCACAGCAATAAATGGCAAAGACACAGGCTGACTTGTCCCCTCAGTGGGCTCCAGATGACACTGTGCTGCAGCCGCTAGAAGAGGAACACCTGAGCTCAACAGTACAGAGCTTCTCAAGCAGCTTGCTGAAAGCCCAAGGGCTTTGCTTGACTTAACTGAGCAACAGAAATCAAAACAACACATGCCTCAGCCTTGAATCATCTTTTCTCGTGCCCGTGTCTGCCCTGGGGAAGGTGACCATGGCATTGTGACAGGTTACTAATGGAGTAAACGCCATGGAAGATCAACGAGATCATTTCCTTTGCAGTAGATGAACACTTGCAGATGGGGCACTTCAGTGTCACGTGTGGCCTCTGGTCCCCAAAGAGACGATTTTGAGCTGTGACGCACCACAGAGCAGGGAAAGGAATTGGGCCTAACAGCGAGGACTTAACATAAGGGCCTGATGCCCCAAATCCTCCACATACCGGCATGCTTTCCTCTCAACAGAGATCCAAGAAGGACTGAGACAACTGAGAAGCATGTAGCTGGAGGGGCCTCGCCCGCATGCAGACAGCAGGACACAGCTGAAACGAGCTGTAAGCTAGCAGGAGGGCTGCAGAGAGCGGGGATTCCTGCCTGCTGACAGGCATGGGAAACGGGGTTGCATCTGGGCATCACCGGAAGGATTCTGCCCCGTGTCTTGATGATGCAACATTTGCACAAAGGCCACAGTTACTGACATGATGCTGCCTTTTGATGGAAGCGCTGCCCAGTGCCACAGGGCTTGTTCACTCCAGCCAACACAACTCCCTTTCTCTTCCCCAAACATGTTTCTCTGCTTCCTCCTACGCCCTTCCCATGCCCACCAAACTTCTTAGAATTGATTTTATCTCTGCTTTAAGTACATGGCATTTATACAGTAACAAGAATCACAAAAATGATCACGCAAACCTTTGCTCTGAAATTGCCATCTCCAAACTTTCAGTGTTCTGATGTTGCAGGCAGGTCTTCCACTGAGCAAGAGCTCCAAGCATTCTTATTTTGATCTAAACTAAAGCTACGCTTTAGATATTGTAGGGGAATAGACAGGGATCGGCGACCGGAAGATCACGGGATGTGATGGAAAGATAGACTCCTCCCCATAGGAGTGGCAGGAACAGGAACCGCAAGAGCTATATAAGCGTGTGACGCAGCTAAATAGACGGACATTTTGCATCCATCATATTGATGTCTGTGCATCACTGTCCCCAGGGTGGGTAGAGCCCTGTGTCCCGGAGGTATGCGGCCCAAGATAAGTTCTCCCGTAGAAGCGTACAGCTACAAGTGGTGACCCCGACGTGATTAGCGGGGAGGCTTGGCAGGTTCGCCGGGGGGAAAAGAGAGCTTGGGGCACGCAGGGGCGGGATGGGGAGCCGCAGGTCGGCGGGCGCGCCATGGATTCAGTCGTAAAGGTACTGTTATAGATAGAGACCACAATGGATCATAATCCAATTAGAATTTTATTAATTATAGCAAGTAGAATATGAGCAAATACAGCGCTGGACGGCAGGGGAGTCTGCGCTCCGCCAACTGCCGTACTGAGCAGTTCAAACAGTCTCTTTTTATACATCTTTACTTCCATGTTCAAAGAAATAGTGGGAGGTATTCTTCGCATGCTTCAGTTCCTTATCTCTGTCGGTTAGTCTGGACATCTGGTGGTTATCTTGTATAAGCATGCCTGGGAGGTATTCTTCGCATGACCTTTACCTTGAACTCAACATAAGTCTTAATAAACAATACCCTAGTTCATAGTTTCTCACAATCCCCCCTTTTTCTTTTTATCCTATTATTGTTTATTAGACACTACTTTCATTTTCGGCACTGCAGGCAAATCTTCTTCCACAATTCCAACATTTATCATAACACTCACAAGGTAATATCTCACAATTACAATCATAGTTCTTATGTGGCATAACGCATTCACAACAATTGTCATCTTCATTAATAGATACACTCTTATATTTTGCCTCAGACCCCGTAGTCAAAATAAGCAATTTAGCTATGTCAAATCGTTCTTTAATAAAATGTAAAATACAGCGTAATATACAAGGTCCAAATATAAGTCCTAAAATCAATATAATAAGCGGTCCTGCTAAAGCAGACAACAAAGTGGTTAGCCAAGGTGAAGCATTAAACCAGTTTTCATACCATGACTTGCTCGCTTCACGATCTTTTTTACGTTGATCTAACCTTTTCCGGAGTTCAGACATGGTGTCTTGGACTACTCCCGTATGGTCAGCAAAAGAACAACATTCTTCATTGAGAGCTACGCATAACCCTCCTTCTTTTAAGAACAATAGGTCTAATCCTCTCCTATTTTGCAGCACCACTTCTGATAAAGATTTTACTGAAGTGGCTAAATTTTGGATAGATTGCTCTATTTTTGCTAAATCCTCATCCACAGCCATCTGCAAACTTTGTAATTCCTGACCTTTTACCAGGGAGGCTATGCCTGTACCTGCTCCAACTCCACCCGCTATTAGCAGTGTAGCTAGGGTTACCGCCGTAATTGGCTCTCGTTTTTGTCTGTTCAGGTTTCCTTCAAAGTGGCGTAGCACCTCCTCAGAGGTGTGATAGATTAGACGAGGAACAATAATCACCTGTATGCAAAACTGAGATTCATTAAACACGTTTAAGGATAGGCAAGGCGTTATTCCGATGTCTGAACAAACCCATTTAGCTCCTGGTGTCGGGATAGCCCATTTGTCTTTTTTATTTTTGTGTTTCTCTATATTGGTGTTAGTGACTGTTCGGCTGCACAAAGGCTGATACTTTTCGGGCACTGTGCCTATACATTTTCCCTGACCTGTTACTAATTGAATAGTAATTCCTTGCGTATGATTCCTCTGGTCATCCCATGGACATTCTCGTGGGTTTGAACCATTAGACCATCGAATCATACCTGGTTTTCCAACTGCCTCAAAATATGGTGGTCTAATATTATAACATAACCAGCATTCTTCAGTTAAATTTGGTTTACTTTCATTAAGGGCACGATAAGAGGCTTGCATTAGATTCCATAAGGGGTCCTTGGATTCTGACAGCTCTAGATCCCTGGATAAAGAGAATTCAGTCACAGCGTTATTAGTTGTTTTCGAAGGAGAGCCTGAGGAAGGGGTTATGACAATTACGGGGGCCATCCTTTCTTCAGAGGAAGTGGGCGGATTCAGGACCAAATTTGGTCCTATTGGCAAAGGATCGTGGGGCATCGGTTCCTTCTTAATTTGAAAAATTCCCCCTCTATCTACACCTTGTTCGTAATATCTAATTCCCCAAAATTTTCCTTCAAGCCAAAAGTCCTGACTAGGATCTTTTATGGTCATATTGATGCCTATACAATTCTAAGTGTTCGAATCCGAATTCCACCTTAATGTTGTTGTCTTACAATTAAGCGGTGACTTTGTTATTTCTAAATTTTGGTCCCCAGATGCAGACCAATCAGAGGCCCATGTTTCGCATCCCCAGTATGTACAATAAAAATGGCCTGGAGAATTACAGTATGATTTGCCAGGGTTCGATGCTGGGCGTATATAAACTGCTTTACTTGGACCTGCTGGGCCTTGGTCAGTAATCAGGTCTTCTATGCTCACTTTAAAACTAATTGTTCTCCCATCTGTTAGTGCTTGGATTGGCTTATTTGGATATTGTATGTTTGTTACTGTCCAGTTCATGGGTTCATGAGGGTTTCCTTTTCCATTTGCTTGGGCTATTATCAATAATAAAACTAACGGTATACCAGGAAAAAGGGTGTCTGTCAATTTTGCCAACTTAGGTACACTTTTACCAGTCTTGGGGAAGTTCGACCATAGCTGCTTTCGCGTCCCATTGTTCTGGTTCTTTTCTCCAGTTTGTTTCTCCTCTGCCTCGCCCGTCGACTCGGTTGCTTCGAGCCACGGGGTGTACCATCTTCTCGGCAGCAAGGGAAATCTTCAGGAGAACAGCTGTTTCGGGCTTTCTGCCTGTTTATATAGGCTTCCCACTTTGCAGTTTTAACTAATGGGACAAAGCAAGACACAGCTAGTACTTCCCTTCTGCACTTTGTAGCCAAAATTTCAACCACAAAGGGGACTGATTCGTTGGAATGGTAACAATAATACTGAGGGTTTATTCCTTTGGCAAAAATTTCCCAACATTCATGGGATCCTCGAATAATTTCTTGTTCCGACTCTAATTGTTTTTAATTTCCACTCAGTGAGAGTTCTTTGGATTTTCCAACACTGTGTGCAAACTCCTATCGGAGGGTATCCATATTCACAGTGTGTCCACCATTTATCCTGGCATACCTTACACTTGCAACAAGCAAATGGATAACAATCGCAGTTCAAATTATTGCATCTAATTCGTATATCTAGAGTGCTTATTAGCTTTTCCTCTATATTCAATATTGTGTTACTGCATAAGTTTAGCAATTTCCTTCAACACACTTTGTACGCTTCCATATATAATAGATAAAAAGAGAAATAATTATAGCAAATATAAACAGCAATATACACTTTATACCAAAAGGTAATGCGGCAAAATAATCAACTAAAGTTTCTATCATTACGTTATCTTTTCAGAGTTATCTTGGTGTCACCTGGAGTACTGATTACTTTCCAGTGGGGTCTCGTCACTGAGCCTTTAATGCGACTGGCATGAGTCCATCCACGCTCAGCAGTCCGGACAGCTGTTTCTGTTGTAAGCAAAACAAGATAAGGTCCCTCCCAATTGGGTTTTAGGGTTTCTTCTTTCCACGTTTTAACCAATATCCAGTCCCCAGGTTTAAAATTGTGAATTTTTAAGTCCAACGGGGGTCGTTGCACAATCAGTCCATGTTCCCAAAGCTTGTTACGATGTTCTGCTAATTGTGAAACATATTCATTAATCACATGATCTCGAATTAAAACATTTGTTTGTGGACTTTCGATTCTATAGGGCATTCCATACACCAGTTCAAACGCTGATATTCTTACATCTGCTCGGGGCCTGGTTCTGAGAATTAATAGTGCCATGGGTAGGCACTTAACCCATGATAATTTGGTTTCTATCATTAATTTAGTCAAAATAGTTTTGATTTCTCCATTCATCCTTTCAACTTTTCCCGAACTTTGTGGATGCCATGGCGTATGGTATTCCCACTTAATACCCAAACTTCCTGTTAGATTTCTAACAATTTTTGACACAAAGTATGTTCCTCTGTCCGAATCGATTACATCAGGTACTCCATATCGAGGTATAATATGTTCAAGTAATACCTTAGTAACTTGGTTAGCAGTTGCCTTAGAGGTAGGAAAAGCCTCAACATAATGTGTTAAATGATCCACCATTACTAATAAATATTTATAACGCCCTACCCTGGGTAGTTCAGTAAAATCCACTTGTATGTGTGAGAAAGGTCTGTATGCTGGGGAACGTCCTCCAAGAGGTTTTTGTCTCATGTTGTTTCGATTAACCTTTTGACAGGTCTCGCAGGCTGCCGTGACTGTCTTTGCTATGTTATATACGCTTATACAGGCAAACTGTTGATTGAAATGATCAACTAACGCCTGGGTTCCCCAGTGTGTTTTACTGTGTATTTTTGAAAATATTTCGAGTGCTATGCCCTTTGGCAAGACTTCTCTCCCATCTGGCAATATGTACTTACCATCTTGTTCCTTAGCTCCCATTTGTTCTAGTTTTTCCTTTTCTGCAGACTCAAAACTCAAATTTTTACTAACAGGTACTTGTTGTATAGTCAAAATCGTACTATAATTGCCTGCTACTCGTTTTGCTTCTGTATCAGCTGCATTATTTCCCCTAACTTGATAACTTGTACCTCGCTGGTGTCCCTTTATATGTACAACTGCTATTTTATTTGGCATTTTCAATGCCCCCAGAACTCGCCGAATTAATTCTGGGTGTATCAGTTCTTTTCCCTGTGAGTTAACAAATCCTCTTTCCTCCCATATTTTCCCAAAGGTATGTACCACTCCGAACGCATAGCGTGAGTCTGTATATATCGTTCCATCCTTTCCCTTCAGTGACACTAAGGCTTTCCACAATGCGTACAGCTCACAGGCTTGAGCCGACCAGCTGGCACTCAGGGGGCCCGAT
Organism: Phalacrocorax carbo; assembly: GCF_963921805.1. Lineage (NCBI taxonomy): Eukaryota > Metazoa > Chordata > Aves > Suliformes > Phalacrocoracidae > Phalacrocorax > Phalacrocorax carbo. The sequence continues at coordinate 3,551,376 of NC_087531.1, forward strand.
TCTATTGTCTTAAATTCTCCTTTCTCCAACTTAACGATGGCATATCCGGACAATCGTTTACCTTCCACTATTCGAGATGACCCATCTATGAAAAATATTTCTCCATGTTGTAATTCCTCTTCTTCTAGATCTGGTCGAATTCGTGTTTGTTGTTCAATCGTTTGAAGACAATCGTGTATTAACTCAGTACTTTCCCCTGGGTATAGAAATTCTGCAGGGTTAACCGCTCTGACAGTCCTTAGGGACAGTTTTGGAGATTCTATGAGTATTCCCTCATACTTTAGTAGTCGGCTATCTGTAAGCCATTTTTCTGCTTTTTGTTGAAGCACCCCCCTTATGTTATGAGGCGCATATAGGACAACTTCTCCATTGAAGGTAATACGATTCGTTTCTTCAAGTAATAAGGCAGCAGCAACAATGATTTGTAAACAACTTGGCCAACCCCTGCTCACAGGATCCAACAGCTTTGATAAGTATGCCACCGGTTTCTTTTGTCCGGCCCATTCCTGAGTTAATACTCCGAATGCCGTTCCTTCATGTATGTTAACGAATAAATGGAATGGCCGCTTTAGATCTGGGAGGCTTAAAACCGGTGCTTGACTTAACTCCCTTTTGAGGCTGGTAAACTGCTCTTGATCCTGAGGGGTCCACTTGGGTATTTTGTCTTTAGACAGTTGTTCATATAAAATTTTAACTTTAAAGCTGTAATTCTCTATCCACTGCCTACAATACCCAAATAGCCCTAATGCTTGCCGAATTTGCCTCTTAGTGACAGGCATAGGTAATTCTAGAATTCCCTTGATGCGCTCTGGATCCAATATCTTTTTGCCGTTAAACAAATAATGCCCCAAATATTTCACTTTTTCCTCCACAAATTGTAACTTTTCTTGTGATACCCGTAGTCCCTGTTGTGCAAGAAAGTTTAGGAGTCGAATGCTTTCTTTTCTTACATCTTTCTTATTATTCCCTGCTATGAGCAGATCATCTACATACTGTAACAGCACATTTCCCGTTTGTACCCGGTATTCTTTTAAGAGCTCTTCCAGGGCCTGTCCAAACAGATTAGGGGACTCAGTGAACCCTTGGGGGAGCACAGTCCATCTCAATTGCTGTCTACGGCCTGTCTCTATGTCTTCCCATTCAAAGGCAAAATAATCACGGCATTCTTCTGCCAGTGGACAGGCCCAAAAGGCATCCTTTAAATCAACCACACTATACCAGGAGTTATGGGGTCCTAGCTTGCTTAGCAGTGTGTATGGATTTGCTACTACAGGGAACCGGGTGATAGTTCTTTTGTTTATTTCCCTTAAATCATGTACAAGCCGATATTTCCCATTTGGCTTTCTTACAGGCAAAATGGGAGTGTTAAAGGGTGACATACAAGGCTCTAAGATTCCTTGTGCTAACAATCGATCAATTTCTGGCTTTAATCCTCTCCGTCCTTCTAGGGATATGGGATATTGCCTTACCCTCACAGGTATGTGGGGTTCGGAAATTTGAATTTTAATCGGTGGGATTTTCAGTTTACTTATTGTGTCCGGAGAGTACCAGACATCGGGGTTAATTTGTTTTTGATCATCCACGGTCAAAGGATAAGCAGACACCGTTAGCTCTTGATTTTTTACTTTAATTTCTAATTGCAATTCAACAATTAAATCCCGTCCTAACAGATTAAATTCTGCTTCAGGGATGAGCAAGAGTTCACCCATTCCAAATTTATTTTCAGTTTCGAATACCACATTTTTGATTTTGCTTACTTTAAAGGGTTCTCCTTTTGCCCCAATTACTTGTACTTTTTCAGGGGAAACTTTACATCCCTCAGGTATTTGCCTAATAGTCGATTTCTCAGCCCCAGTGTCTACTAAAAAGGTGAACTCTTGTTTATGGGGACCTATTTTTAATTTTATCAAGGGCTCATGATGACTCCGGTCCCCTAAGATATAGAGCCCCTGACTCTCCTATTCCGTTTTCAATATTTCCTCATCCCTGATCCTTTCTCTGCAATTCTTCTTTATATGTCCCTTCTTTCCACAGTAAAAACAACATCGCTGATCCTTCTTTACTACCACGTTCCCTTGTTTCGTTCCAGCAGATCTGTGTTCACCAGTCCGCCCTTTGCGATCCTCTCTGACTGCTGCTACCATCATTTTTACTTGTCGCTTGCTGCTCTCTTCTTCCCGCCTTACGTAGACTTTCTGAGCTTCCCTCAATAATTCATCCAACCCTCTATTCTGCCAGTCTTCTAACTTTTCAATCTTCTTTCTGATATCTTCCCATGATTTTGCCACAAACTGAGTTTTGAGGAGCGCTTGCCCTAAAGGGTCGTCTGGATTTACCCCAGAGTACAGCTGAAGGGCTTTCCTCAGTCGTTCCAGCCACTCAGTAGGGCTCTCATCTTTCTTTTGCATTTCATTAAATGCTTTATTGATATTCTGGCCACGGGGTACTGCTTCTCTAATCCCTTGAATTACTATAGTTCTCAGGTCCTGCATATGAGTTCTATGCACCGGATCCTGATTATCCCAATTAGGTCTTTGGAGTGGCCATTTAATATCTGCTTGGGGTCCCTGGGCATGCTGAGCATCCCACAGTCTCATTCCTGCTCGTCTAATCATATCTCTTTCCTCGGTAGTAAATAATTGACCAAGGATAGATTGCATCTCATCCCAAGTATAAAGGTTTGGTCCCAAAAATTGATCTAATCTTTCTGCCACTCCGAGTGGGTCCTCAATTAGGTTTCCCATCTCGGTTCTTTTAAAATCTCGTAGGTCAGCCGAGCTTAGGGGTACAGAAATATATCCAATCACAGGTTGGGGTCCCCCCATGGGCATTTCCCTTAGAGGATACATCTGAGCTGCCCCTTTTTGACTCCTAGTCACGCGTCTAGGAGGAGGGGGAGACCCTTGTTCCGATTCTGGTGGGGGAGTGGGCGCTCTGGGGACCTCTGGAGGGGCTGCGGGAGCAGGAGGAGGAATGTAAGGAGGGGGGGTTAGAAGGGTTTCGTCTAACTCTTCCTTCTTTTTCTTTTGTTTAGTTTTTACTTCATTCAGTGGATAAAGTCTAGCTCCCGGTCTTTCTAGCCACACTTCCGCATACTGACTCTCTTCCGGGTTAAGGGGTTTTTTATTATTAACCCAGAGGTTTAATTGTTGTCTGACCCAATCTTCTTCTGACCCATAGACTGGCCAAAATACATCTTTAGAAATCTTCTTCCCTCCCCATATCTTAGTACAATATTCTATCATTTTCTGTTTATCTCTCCCTAGGGTTCCAGGGAAATATCTCCAATTGTCTAGGATATATGCCAGAGGGGTATTCTTAGGTACAGTGGGTACCCTTCCCATGGGAGTCGAAGGCTTGCTGCCCTTCGCCCCCATCTTCTGGAATATCCACAAACATACACTCACTCACTCCCCTTGTTCCTGGCCCAGTCCCTCGCGGGAGATGGGAAACGCAGTACTTAAGAGTCCACACTCGCTTGGTTCAATATAGTGAACCTCTCACTCGTTATATTCCAGGAAACCCAATCCCGCCCGAACGGCAAACCCGCGAACAAATTCGCAATATACTTACGCGCCCTGCGTCTTCGTCCGGACTCCCGTGCACAGAATTTTATGGGATTTTACCGGTTTCTCCTTTGCTCATTATTCTAGAATTTAGGTTCGTCGGTAAGGTTGAGGTAGGCTGTCGGTCGCGGGGCCGCGGATTGCCGCGGGGCGCCTCCCCGGAGGACAGAAGCTCACCGTTCCTTATCCGAGTCACGGCACCAAATTGTTATAGATAGAGACCACAATGGATCATAATCCAATTAGAATTTTATTAATTATAGCAAGTAGAATATGAGCAAATACAGCGCTGGACGGCAGGGGAGTCTGCGCTCCGCCAACTGCCGTACTGAGCAGTTCAAACAGTCTCTTTTTATACATCTTTACTTCCATGTTCAAAGAAATAGTGGGAAGTATTCTTCGCATGCTTCAGTTCCTTATCTCTGTCAGTTAGTCTGGACATCTGGTGGTTATCTTGTATAAGCATGCTTGGGAGGTATTCTTCGCATGACCTTTACCTTGAACTCAACATAAGTCTTAATAAACAATACCCTAGTTCATAGTTTCTCACAGTACTGAAGGGATTGGGGAAGGAATATGGTACTTCGATATCGAAGACGCCTACCTCAAAGGCCATCCGATGGATGATTACGCAGGGGCTCATACGAAGTCCCGCAGACATATTTAATAAGGATAAGTGGGTGAGGATTAAAGAGGAGTTAGCCGAAAGGGCTATGATGGGAAAAACCCAGTACATACAGCTCTGGGGAAAGATACACCGATTACTATTGAAAGCTCGGGATGATCAGGAGACGTGGCGGCAGGCGCGGCGGTGCCTGCACGGTGCTACAGGCGACAGTAGCCCGGAAATAGACCCAGGAGGGGCAGTGGGGACGCAGACAGGGGCAAGCATCGCGGGGGATGGGGAAGAAGGGGAGAGTTCGGACGGAGTAGCCTGGCCAGCGGCTCAGTCTGAGGCTCCCAAGGAGGTGGATCGGGAAGCGGCGGTGTTCCCTGTTGAGCCAGCAGGGCCTTTAGAGAGTCCCCCCCCGCATATCCCTGGGATGATTTGGCACAGGCTCAGGAGCCCGCGCGCGGGGAGAGTGACGTGGCAGCGGACGCAGCGGGAGTGACGGAGCGGAAGGAGAAAGATGACCAGCGCCGGAAGCAGCGCCGGCAGCAGCACCGCCCTCTGCCCGACCCTCGAGACTGGCTCCCGGGGCAACCCTTGAGATGGGAGTCGGACGAGGAGGGGGATTGGGGTGCCTGGAGGGGAGGACAGGGTGGGTATAGAACAACTTCGAGTAGCAGCGAATCAGAAATTGGGGGAGAAACCGATGCCCATATGTGGGAAGAGAGAGCAGCTTGCCTGCGGCGCGCAAAAAAGAGGCACAAAACAGCAGAGACTCGGAGGACCAGTCAGAAGGAGGGAGGAAAGGGACCGCCAAAAGGGGAGGTCCGGGGCGCTGCAGCTCCGGAGGGGTCTCCAGAGGACGTGCTGCGGCAGCTGCAGCAGGCTATGCGCGCACTAGGGGAAGTAACTCGGCAGCAGACAGGACTCTTAACGAAGGGGGCGCCCCAGCGACAGTCAGTTGAGTTACCTAACTGGCGGCTGATAGCTAGAGATTGTAGCCTCGATGGAGTAAGGATAGAGATGCCCGGGATCTTCCCTGTCCGATTAGCTCCAGGAGGAGGAGTGGAGTGGACGCCGATAGATGCCAAGCTAGTGCGAACTTTATGGCGAGAAATTAGAGAAAAGGGGCTCGAAGTACCCAAGAATGGTGTAAAGCTTGGAATATTGTATTAAAACACGGCATTGCTTACAATAGCACAGGGCAGGCAATCGTAGAACACGCTCATCGCACCTTGAAAGCAAAAATAATACAGCTTGGGGAGGGGGAGGGGTATAAGGGAACTATACCCATAGCAGCTCAGCAAACTATTTTAATGCGTGCATTATATTCGCTTAATCATTTTATACGCGGGCAGGAGCAAGTTACAGCAGTGGAGAAGCACTTTGGCAAAGCTCAAGCAGGCGAGCGCTATCCGCAGGTACGAGTAAGGTTCCCAGGCAGTGAGCAATGGGAGAGAGGATGGAAACTGAGATGCCTGGGGAGGGGCTACACCGCGGTTGAGAATGAAGGGCGCATAGAATGGGTGCCTGCAAAGTGTGTGAAAGCAGAACTGTGCAAGGATGTACAATGAATAATCCCTTTCTGAGTTGTCTCTTTGCAGGGTCTGCTGACATGGATCCTCATGCTAGCCGTACCATTGGGAAAAGAAAGTAGCTCCTTGACACGATCGCAAGCAATACTGCAACGAGAGCGACACTGGGAAAGGGCGACAAAAGAGAGATATGAACTGGAACTGGATAGTAATAATTGGGGGGATCTTGTTGTGTGTAGTAATCATGGTTACTTGTGGGCTACCATTGTTATGCTGTGTTATAAGACAAATCAAAGAGCGCCTGCGAGCATTACATGAATATAGACCTGACCGCAATATGTATCCGCTTACGCAAGTAGCTTTGTAGAATTTTAGTAGCATGGGGAGGGGGAGATGTAGGGGAATAGACAGGGATCGGCGACCGGAAGATCACGGGATGTGACGGAAAGATAGACTCCTCCCCATAGGAGTGGCAGGAACAGGAACCGCAAGAGCTATATAAGCGTGTGACGCAGCTAAATAGACGGACATTTTGCATCCATCATATTGATGTCTGTGCATCACTGTCCCCAGGGTGGGTAGAGCCCTGTGTCCCGGAGGTATGCGGCCCAAGATAAGTTCTCCCGTAGAAGCGTACAGCTACAAGATATTAAACATCATCTCATTAATTATAATTACTGGTTGCCTCAAGAAAACCACTTGGCACTTCTGCTCATTCATCTGTGCCACACTGCAATCCACATGAAGGTGCATCGTGCAGGTGGTACTGTTTTGCCCACTTAGGTGATGAAATATAACCTGCTTCATGAGACTTTCACCATCACCACCACAACTGGCCTGGCCTACTCAGGCACTTCACACCCATGAACTAACTGGCAATTTGCATCGTTGACACTTTACCTGAGGGTGCAGCCACTGTCCGTATACGGGCCAAGATTCAGAAGAAACATAGAACTAATTTATTGATTCCTGGTTCCTGAAAAAAAATATTTCAGAGGACAGACAAGAAAATCCATTCTTTCCCCTACACACATCACAACCTATAAAAGCCACTATGTGATCACCTGCTGATCAGCTTAAGTTTTAGTACAAGTCACTGAACACTTCAAAACTGCAATTTACCCTGTGAAGGGAACGAGATCAAAGGAGGGACCATGCACTGCCACAGAGTTTGTTAGATGAAAGGTTCCCAGGTGATGCTGGAATATGAAGTTTATGACACACCGACAAATACACAAAAAGTCATTTCAGCAGCACATATGGTAAAACAAGAAACAAAAGCCACAATTTGTAGCTGGAGAAGTTCAGAGTGAGCATTAGGAACTGCTTCTTCATTAGGAGCATAATGCGATACTGGATCCAATACTTCGAGAGGCTGTGTGAGCTCTCCATCCCTGGGAGTTTTCCAAGACTCAGCTAAACAAAGCCCACAGCTGACCTGACCTAGCATTGCTAATAGTCCTGTCTCAGGCAGTAGGTTGGACTACCTGAGCTCCAGAGGTCTTTTCAGCCAACAACTCCATGGTAAGTCTGACTCAAGTAAGGAGGGGGATTCCTTTTAACCTCAAAGCTGAGAAATTATAATTGTCTACATTTTGTCAGCTTAACAGCATGTTTTCAAAAACCATTGACAACCTCCTGCTCCCACCGCCTTCATGGCTTTCTGTGGGCAATACAGAAATTAGACCCAAGGTCTCCTGCATTCACCAGCCAAAAACAAGGTGACTCAATCAGTTTAATAGCTTTAGAAGACTTCAGATAATTCTTACCTGTGCCTCAGTTTCCTCCCCTACTGATCTTGAAAACAGACAGCAGGAAGCATAATTGATGGTTTCAAACCAGTTTTTGAGATCTGAAGATGAAAAGGCACAAATGGAAAAGTAAAGCATTAACTAAAATTTTCATTCTTTGTTATTGCTGTTAAAGAGCCCAAACTTCCCTCAGCTAGGCTGAGTCCTGCATTGCTGGGTCCTCTGCAAGTACAACAATAAAAGGCAACTCCCATCTTGGAAATCACAAAAAACTTGAGAAGCAGCACGTTTCACCATCACACGTTTGCTGTAGCCAGGCAAGGGCTGAGAGCGGGAGAACATGTCTTGTGCCTTGGGTAGTGGCAGCACCCATGCTGCAGCGTTGGAGAGATTTGCCAAGAAAACATCACGGCTGACTGATGTTTTCACATCACAGACCCCATGTCCTGCTCTCTGGGGCTTCTTGACAATGTCTGCGATGCCATGCAAGGAGCAGCCCAAGAGCAGGCGTGAGCATGCTGAGCCCCAGCACCCATGCTTGGACCTTGCTATTGCGCTACTGGCTGCTAACGCAGCCGCTCTTTGGAAAAAGCCACGCACAAGCTGCCTTCTGGCACTGGCCAACCCGGCATGGGCCCACACGGGGAACAGGTCCCCTGACCTGGGGAACAGGGGCTGAACTCCCGCCCCAGCACCTTCCGTCCAACCAGCTCCGGTGCTACAGCTAAACCCAGGCTGAGGACATGTTTCACATCCACACTGTGGATGGAGGGCAAGGCCCGTGCTTGAATCCGCATCCCTAGTAGCACAGACACACCTTTGTGAGCAGGGCTTTGCTACAGGGTTTGCAGGAGTAGCTCAGTCTCTGGCCAGGCTTTTCTTGGCTCCCAGAAGAAAGGCAGTGCGTTTGGGCTGACATGGTGGCAAGCAGGATCATCCAGCTCAGAGATTCAGCCGAATGAGCATGTAAGGGCATGGGAACAGGAGCGGTGCCTGCAGGCTGATGGGCTGAGCCCATTTTGCAACCATGGGGCAGATCCCCACAGACTTCCAACAGCTGCGTCCCTCAGCACCCTGCCATGCCGGGGATGCATCCCTGTCCACAGCTGCTGTGGGGCAACGCACGGCATGGCCCAAGGCCAAAGCGCTCGGGGATGGCCGCCCTCCAACAGGGCCCTCTGAGATGTCCCAGCAGGTATGTCCCTCTTTGGGGGGGGGGGGGGGGGGGGGGACAGACAGCAGCACCCCCATGCACCCCACGGCCACCTGGTCCCTGGAAGGGTCCTCAAGGCCCTCACCCCACCCCTCACACACCTCCCACCCACTCCTGTCCACTCCCCATTGGCCAGGCCAGCATCTGCAGTGTCCCCATTGGCTCCCTCAGCTGCTCATCAGGCCTTGGGGGTATTTATGTGGGGCACGCCCAGCCCTCCCTGCGTTGTTAGTGCTGGGGACTGGAGGAGCCAGGTAAGGCAGGGCTGGTGGGGAGGTGTTTGTGGGGGTGGTGGTTTGGCTCAGGGCTGGGATGGGACTCCCTAAGGCTGCTCCTTGCTTTCCCAGGGGCTCTGCAGCCCTCCCAGTGCTGGAGGGTGGAGGCTGGGCTTGGAGCTGGCTCTGGGGAGTGTTGAGGCTAAAATGTACCTGCTGAGGGGTTGGGTTCCCCCAGCTGTGCTTGTGGGGTTTTTCCAGCTCTGTGAGAAAGCAGAGTGTGGTGTGCTATGTCTCTGCTGCTTTACTGTGGGTAGGGGGTGTCTTGGCCTTTTGAGGGCAAAGGTGGCATCTTATGGTGGTATTCTGTATCTGCTGTGCCTTGGGGAAGAGCTGCAAGGCTTCAAATCCTTCCCTAAAGGTTTCTTCCTAGCCCTGAGATGATGACTTGGTAATGCTATGGGTCTCTGACTTGTGACTGAGTAGTTTTGGGTCTGAAAGCTCTCTTTTCTCCATCCCTAGAAACATTCAGGGTCAGGCTGGATGGGGCTCTGAGCAACCTAATCTAGTTGAAGATGTCCCTGCTCATGGCAGGGAGGTTGGACTAGATGGCCTCTAAAGGTCCCCTCCAACCTAAACTGTTCCATGATTTTTGGTTACTGCCTGTTGGAGATCAAAGCTGCATGAGGGGGTCCACGGGAGGTGGCTCTCCCACCCAGCCATGCAGGTATGGTGCGTGATGTGCACCCTGGACATCACCGCTGACTTGTGTCGATGCTGCGGGAAGCGGTATATGCCTCAGGAGGCAGATGGATCAGCTGGGTATTCCCTTCCTGTTGACAGTGCTGCTAGGCCTGCCTGTTGCTATTTCACATGATTGTTTGGTGTAGGCATGATGATAGTGTTAACAAAGGGGGTGGCTTGAGTGACAAGGTAACCTCTCTTTTGCTCAAGAGCACCATGTCTCCGCAGGTGGCAGCTGCAGCCATGCATGGCTCTGCCAGCTTGCTGGAGGGAACACTTGGCAAACTAGCTTGATGTTTGTCAAGCCTAATAGGGTTCTTAAATGTGGTCGAGGCTACCTGAAACTGTGTATGGCTGTGAAGGACTTCAATTACTAAAGCTGGTTCTGCTGAAACGTCCAGATGAAAATGAGCATTAAAGGGCAAGCAGCACGCTGCTTGCTCTGCAAGTTACAGCTTCCGTCTGAAACAGAGAGGTCTGTCCTCACAGAAAAATTGGTACATGGAAAGTACTAGAAAGCTGAGAAGCTGTTTAATTAAACTCCCTCCCCTCTTCCCTAAAATATCTCCAAATTCTAGTAACTTGAACAGCTTTTATACTCACTGTCCCAAGGAGTTACTGACCTAGTAATGGCCACTGCCAGTGGTGCTTAATTTCCATTGGATGTGGGGGGAGGAAACCCTGCCTCTGTCTGCAAAAGTGGCTTTAATCTTTTAGGTTCCCTAATGCTGATGGCTTTTCCAAAAAGGTTAGATGGGCATCTCTGCCAGCAATTCTGGAACTAATGTCTTAAGGCCAAGGCTGAAAATCACCTGATCCTCCTGCTAAAACTCTCTCTGCCCTCGGAGCATTTGCAAAACAACTCCCTGGGTTGCGGGCAGTGCCATTCCCCGCTGCAGCAGGCATCCTGTGACCCAGTTCTGCTGACTGCATTTATGGTACCTGGGGTATCACTGGCAAATCTCAAAGAATGTAAATAAGTGCTTTAACCACAAATTAATACCTCTACCCCGATTAGCCACCCCTACTCATATCTAAAGCACTAAATTTAGCTTTGTTGTCCTTAATGGTCATAAGGAATTGCCAGTTAAGCTGTTGAAGTAGGCATGCTAGCTATGGCTCAATCTGTCCTCCCAAGGTAAAACAAGTTTGGAGGGGAGAAAAAAAGCTTCCTGAACAACCAGATCCTACCTCTCTGTCTGCAGGACAGTGTAACAGCAGGCTACCCCCATGGGGCAGAGCTTCCTTCCACAGGAAAAAGAAAACCTTACACAAGTTAAAGAACTACTTTTATGTGTGCTGGTCACTGTCAGAGTGACAGAAGTCAAGGGAGGTGCTTGCCCAGCAGGAAAGCACGTGCTCTTCTGCCAGGCTAGTGTGTTGCACTGGCTCTGACAGTCGGACCCAGGCAGGGAAAATGCAGAGCAGCTTGGTGGGTCTGGTGCCGTTGCCCTTGCTGTTTCACTGAGCTCAGATGTGCCATATTAGGCAACGATCAGCACTTAAGCTATTGTGCCATGCCAGAACTGTGCACTGAAGAGTTTCATCTTTGTGAAACTACCTGTTTCAAGAACTTTCTCCAACAGTGACCTCGTATTTTTCATGCAGCAATGGTATGAAACCATCCGGTTGTCACTTTCATACAAAGCAATGATGCTGTTTCTGCTTTTCTGCCCGGTGGTTCCCACGCAGGGGGTCTGCCTGTTGGGATTCCCGCTTGCAACTACCCTGGCTTGAAGCTGTGCCTTTCTCCAAAGGATTCTGGAACAACTGACCCACAGTTGCTAAGCAGTGTGCTTTCCTGCAATCCCTGAAGGTCTGCTCAGCACTTTTGCAGGGGAGAGACTAGAAAGAGAAAATAAAACCATGCTGTGGGCTCATAAGACTTTCCTATACCACAAATACTGGTGTTGCAACACACCCCAATTCCTCCTACACAGAGGAGCGCAAACTGTGTTCTAACATGACTCTGCTGCAAGGATTGCCACTGACACAGTTGCATCCATAATTAAGATGTGCTCCTACTACTTCAGAGGTTGATTCTAACCTTATACTAGTTTTTATATCAGCCAAGGAGTTAGTCCTGATTTATGCTAGCAACTACGGTCCTCATCTCTTGGGGGCTTTTTTGCTGCAGTGTGTCTCTGTGCTAACCCTGACACCAAGGCCAGTAAGACACTCTGCAGTCTGAGTTTTTGCAACCTGCCTAGAAGTAAAATAACTGAGAACAGGGGTTGTTTGTAATGGTGTTGAAATAGTTGTGCTTTGCCCTAAGACAGGGCTGCAGACCGATTCAGCTTGCTTGGCTTCAAAAAAAAAAAACAACCAAATTTGCCCTAAAGCAGAGCAAGAGGAATAACCACTAAGTGAGCAAAGCCTGTGGACTTTGGGACTGAGACTTTATGTTCAAGCCCTGCTTTTGTTTGGAGCGGTTTCCTAGAAGTTATCCCCAGCTGATAAAGTTCAAGATGTATTTTTGCTGTGCTGTTAAATTAGGCAGTCCCCTGGGCAGGGTGGTTACCAGGAATGTGCAGAAGAGCGCTGGCTCCAGGCTTCTCACTTGAAAAGCTACAGGTCCTAACTTTTGTGACAACTTTTGCTGTAGGCATGTAGCACTCTGCATCCCTGCCACGCTTGAATCTTACCAAACTGCTGACTAATTGCACAGTTAATGCAGCAATATCTGACATCCTGCCAAGTTGCATCTTGAGATGTCTCCCCTAGCTCTGTCCTTAGTCAGCCCAGGGCTAACAAACGCTTGTTTTGCTGCTTCTTCCCCAGCTCTCTGTTCCTGTTTCCACAGCAAAATCAAAACCTTATGCAAGTCAAAGAACACAAGAAACAAGACAATGGGCTTTGTCATGAATCAGATGGCAAGTTCTTTTGGGCAGAGTCTGCCAGTGAGCCTGAAGCAGTGCCTGGCTTGGGAATCCAGTTTGTAGAGAACTTTGGTTTGGGGGTTTTCACTGGAAAATGCCATAGTGATTCTAAGAATAGGAATTAACTGGCAAGGGAGGAAAAAGCGGACACTGCACTGAAGAACAAATATGCTGAAGTCCCTGCTGTGCCTGACTAAGGCTGAGAAGTAATCCTGGATTTGGTGCACAATATTGGAGTGTCCAGATACTGACTCAGGTCTAGACTAGGGAAGCCACTACAGATTCAAGATAATGCATAATTTTTATACTACTTTAATCCCATTATGTAATGAAAATACTTCTGAGACTTGGTTTCACAGGAAGTGAGGAGAGATTTCCTGCCTAGCTGGTCAGTAGGATGGGAGTGCATGTTTTAAGGTAGCCAGCCAGAATGCTGCAGCTGAGAAACCTGGCTCATTCCTCTGGGAAAACTTTGAAGCATTTTCATATCCCTCCCAGAGCTGTGAGACTGCCAGTGTTGCTGGAGTGGGCAGTAGTGGGGAAGCTGAAGAAGTTCCCCACTATGAACACAGGCATAGTGGGACTACTCTAAAATGACTCTTATCTCAATGTCCTTTGCAAAGGATACTCCAGAGGAAAGGCGCTACGAACACTGAACACTTCTAAGGGTGAAGTATGCCTATTGCCGTTTCAGCACCTCTGTTCAGTCTCTGGCCCTGACACCTTTCTGGATGGGAACTGAAGTCCTGCCAGTCTCCTCCCACACCCCTCCATGCCCCACCCCCAAAGAGGAAAATGGATTAAGCCATCGTAAAACCCATATATATTTCAGCCATGTGGGGGAAATCTGGGGACTTTTCCCCCTTAAAGGTTATTAAGCAAGTTCAGACATTTTTTCAAAATATTTCTGGTTTTAAGCTGTTGTTAAACTGCTTGAGCTTGCCACATTTTGAAAACTAAAAATAAAAAATTACTTATACTGCTGTCCTAACAAGCCCTGCTGTGGCTGCATTTCAGCAGGGCTTGTTAGAAGGACAGCAATCTGTCATGATCGAGTGAGAGGACATTCAGCGATTCCCACCATTAGCCCCGCTTCTGCAGGGTGCATCTTTCCTTCAAGCGTTCCAGTCCTTGGCCAGCAAAAAGCCTGTGCAGTGGGAATCTGAACCAGAAGCATCTGTAGCAGGAAAAAAATGCATGACAGAAAGGATAGTTCTCATCCACTTCTAACCTGCAACTCTGAAGCCAGTCAAACACTATCGGCAATGAAATAAGTAGGATGGTTATTAAAAGTAATTGGCTGTTTGGGGATTAAGGGAGGTGACTCAAAATCCTTGTCCTTCATAAATCAAGGAGCCTCTCAAATATCTTCACACCCTTGCAAGAAAGATTTGTGATGCCACACTAATGTTCCTAGGACATGTTGAATGAAGGATCCCAACTTTGCCCTCTGCTTTTCACCAGTTTTGCTAAGACTTTCATTCACTGGAGGAAATTAAGCTGTACTCATGCTGTTACACTCTTGTTTTTCCTTTCAGCTGCAGTTGAATTCACCATGGCATCAGAGAAGACCACAAAAAAAGATCAGCTAAAAGCTGAGGAACAGCAGCAAGCGGTAGGTGCCAGGACAGCTAGCACTCTAACATGCAACAGTTCAACTACCTGCTGCCAGGTATGCTGGTAAACTAACTTCTGTCAGCACCTCAAACCCAGGCTGGGAGTAGCACAAAGATTAACTATATGAAGCTGTGGCTAAATATAAACTCAGTTAATATAGACACTAACTTTTTTTTGCTCAAGAGAAAACCTCAGGGCTGGCTCAAGTAGTGCAAGTAGTTCTGAAACATGAGCTGTTATAGGTCCTATTTCCACATCTGGGTTTGGTGCTGAAACCCAGTGTGACTCAGAACTGATGAGCCCAGAGCTTAAACTTTTCATTCTGGCTTGTCACTTGCTAGTGGTGCTTGAATGAGTCCATTCAACTCTGAATTTAAGAAGGATGAGGAGATGGACTGGATGTCCCCTTAGGGCCTTTCTGGATAGACACATGGCTTGTATTCACTCACCAGCTTGAGGCTGGGCCTCTAATGTCACTTATTTCTCTTGGGTTTTAGAGCGCTGTTAATCGGGTAACCAGCCTGCCCTTGCTCAACTCTGCATTCAACCTGGTCTCATCTGCCTACAACTATACCAAGGAGATGCACCCTTGCCTCAGTGGTGTCTGCAATGTGGCTGAGACTGTAGCTGCTGTCGCAGTGGGCAGTGTGGTTGGTGGGGCACAACCCATCCTGAACCAACTTGAGCCACAAAGTAAGTGAAGAGGCTGGAGTGACCCTTTCTACACAGAGGAATAGGTGGGGAGGGGAGCTTCATGTGCCTGTTGGCGATATCCATCTCCTATATCACTTTGTTCTAGTTAATTGTAGCACTGAGGCTTCCACTCAGCAGCTCCCAGCTGCTCAGTGAACCCCCTGAGTTCCACAGACATGAAACTGTTGCTAACAGAAATGAAGTTTGGCTTCTTGTCTGTGGTTTCTTTAAGTCACTAAGCAAAAACTCCTGGCTTTTCCTCTATTGCTCCAAGTTATGAGCTTCCCAACTGGCAGTAGCAGTGTCCATCTCGGATCTAGCTCAGTCTGTCTCATCCCAACACTTTTTAACCCTTTAAACCAATCCCCCCACCCACCAGGGGCAAGTATTACACTCCAACTGGAGCAATGTGCTGCCAATAGCTAGAAAGCTGGGAAAACAAGACTATTTGAACCTGCCAAATTGTAGGGGTTGTTCACTTTTTAATGATACCACCCCAGAGTAGTGATTTTTTTTTTTTTTTGCTTGCTTTGGCCATCATAGGTTCAAAAACCCCTCTCCAAATTGATTAATAAACTGGTACCTCTTGTCTTGTCTAGTTGCCCTTGTAAATGAATATGCCTGTAAAGGACTGGATCAACTGGAGGAGACCTTACCTTATTTGCTGGCTGTTGAAGAAAAGGCAAAGTAAAGGCTTTTCCTGGGGAACCCAGGACTTGATCTCTTGCTTGATGGAACTGTTATGGGTACAGAAGACTATGGAGAAATGAACTTCAGCAGCACTGCCTTGTCAGGTCAGTCTCTGGTATGGGCTAGAGGAGGCACGGCTAGCTGATGTAAGCTGGAGAGATGCCTTCAGCAGGTGGAAGTGAACCATGTAAATATAGGTGTACTGACTTCCCCAGCTCTTCCACAAGACTGCAAGCACAATTTAGCCATATGAGAAAGCTTCTTCAGGGAGGGAAAACCTATTTCAGAAAAAAAAACGTATCTTTCTCTACCTCTCCCTGTTGTAGGTCATCTCAGACACCAAGCAGCTGGCTTCCACCAAAGTGACATCTGCTATGGATGCTGCCTGTGAGGCAAAAGAAGCAATGGCTGATAAAGTGACTGAAGCTGTGGACCTCACTAAAAATGTTGTTGGGGACAGTGTCAAGCTGACTAGGTCAATGGTCACTTCTGCTGTCAACAGTGCTGTGGAGGCTTCTCACGGTGCCAAGGACCTTGTGACTAACAAGGTGACAGAGGCAGTGGACCTCAGTAAATACATGGTGGAGGACAGCATTGGACTGACCAAGTCTGCAGTTGCTTCTACTATTACTGCTGCTGTAGGGGCTGCCCAGGGTGCAAAGGATCTTGTGACCAACACAGTGACTGAAGCGATGGACCTAACCAAAGTGGCTGTTCAGGATGGTGTTGAGGAGACCAAATCGATGGTCACTTCTACAGTCAATATGGCTCTGGACGCTGCATATGGCACCATAGCTAGCAAAATAAATGCAGCCTTGGAGCAGAGCAGAGAGGCTATCCAGGAGGGTGTGGAGATGACTAATTCAGTGGTGACCAACAGCATAAGCAAAGCCAAGGCAGTGAGCCAAGCTGTGGAAGGTGGTGTGGAATCTGTCCTGGGTATATCAGAAGATCTGGTGGACCACTACCTCCTGATAACAGAGGAGGAACTAGATGAGAAAAAGCTTAGCTGGCAGTTGTAAATGCAAATCCTTTCCCACATGACTAGAGAGCACCTGACACTGCAAGAGTCATCTTTGGAAGTAGACAGGTAGCTCTGAATTTGGCAGCCAGCCAACCTGGTGACAACACTGACTTGCCATGTGGTATGGGACAGAATCCAAGAATATACTAGCTGGTCCTTGCCCATCAGCCTCAAGGCAAATAAACACATGGGTGCATGCTTCAACCTAACTGTCAAGTCTGCTTGTCTGAAGAGAACACACTGAGCAGGGACTAGCCTAAGTTTGATATCTGAGCAACTACAAACCTCTGCTGTTTACACACCAAGCTTCAGCTTTTGTGTTTTTCAATGAGTAATCACACCTCTTCCCCCCACTTACAGCTGGGGGAGTGGAGCACAGCTGCATCTCTTCTTGTTTCCTCCAGGTAAACTGGCTACTGCTGTGGAGGGATTTGGAATGGCTTCTGTGGAGGAGCAGAAACAGCAAACAGTTACTTTGTGCATCTGGGTTCCCTCTCTAACAAAGTCCACCACCGAGCCTACCAGCACTCCCTGAACAAACTGCAGCACATTAAGCAAAGCACCCAGGATACTCTCGCATGACTACAGCAGGCAATAAAACTGGTACAAACATGCTTTTTCCCTCTTCCTCCTGTCTGTGGTCTTCCTGCCCTACTATCCAGATGGAAGCTCTTCCTCCATCCTGCACCAGCTGCCTGTCATCTTCAATCCCTCCCTGGGAAGGAAGCACTCATGCCTCTCTGATTGTATGTGCTTGCAATACAGCTGTTCCTTTCATTTTCCTATCAGATAGAATCTATGAAACAAGAGGTTGGCCAGAAGCCTCTGGATGGGCAGGAGAAGCTCCATCAGCTGTGGGTGGACTGGTGCCTGACCCAACCCAAAGGAAACCAAGTTAAAACTGCCTCCCAAGCAGAGGTATCCCTAGAAGGGCTCTGGTGGATGGTGTTCAGCTCACCTGCTCCAGTAACTGAGCTATATCTCTTTCCCAGCAGGTAGAGTCACGGACTCTAGCTATGCTGCATATCATCACCCAGCAGCTACAACCTGTTTATGAGAATCTGAAAGCCAGCATCCAAGGCCTCCCCAGCAACATCCAAGAAGCTGTGTATCAGGCTGCTCGAAATATCCACAAGCTCTATAGTTCTTTTTCCAGTGCTATGTCTTTCCAGGACCTCTCCAGCACCACCCTGACCCAAAGCCAGGACCACGTGACAGAAGCCCGAAGGTCCTTAGATGACCTGTTTGAGTATGTAACTCAGAACATCCCTCTAAACTGGCTTGTGGGTCCCTTCAGGGCAATAGCTGAAGTGTCACAGCATAACAGAAAGCAGAAGAAAAATATGGTGACTAATAATAAATCACCTGTATTGAAAAAGGCTCGGTCATCAAAGGAGGTGGCCAAGACACCCAAAGAACCAAAAGGAGCACAGAAGATCCCAGGGCAAAGGTGTGAAGTGCTAGAGAAGCTGGGAGAGAAGGCAGAGAAAGACACAGAGGTGGCACTGGCTGCAAAGGAGATAAAAACTAATGTACCAGGGGAGGATCTCTGGAAAAAATCTAGCTCTTCTGGCTAAGGCTCCCTAGCTAGAACAGCACTTTATCTTTTAATCTTGTGTGCAACTTCCAATGGTGCCAAGAGTGCCTCCTACTCTCTCCCTGTCCCAGGCTGAGTTTACAGTAAGATGTAGTTTGCAAGGAGGCTTGACAACCAAGGTGGGGTGATTCCATATCTTGAGTTACTATTTTTTAAATCATGCTGCTGCACTAAAAGGGAGATGGGGACCTGTACTTCAGCTTTTTAAGTCAGCCCTGCTGTATGTATGAATGACTCACTCTTGCTTACACAAGTTGTGAAAGAGAAGTGGTCTCAAATTATTTTTAATGTTGGATTTGTTTTTAATTCATTCAAACTGCAGAGACCTTGAGGGGATGATGGGCTTGACCTTTGATACTGTTTCCCTTCTCCTACGAGTTTAAAAATGTGTTGCAGAAAGGAAGTTGTCTGCCTGTTGTGCTTCTGGTCAGGCTCAGCCCTGCAGCAGTCCAGGAACAGCTGCGGGCAAGAGGCTGCTTCTCAAAAAGACACTTCTCTTTATGGATCAGCCAACACTTTTTCTTTCACAAACACTTAGCAAGGTGGGATTTCTTTTAAGCATGCCAGTTTGCAGTGGGATTATCTTTCCTAGTCATCTACGTGACTTCAGGGATCATCTGTTTGTGTGCAAGTAACTCCATGCATGAAACCTTTTTGCAGCCATTAAGCAGCTGGCAAATGAGGCAGGAGTTACTCTGCCATGGTAATAGGAGATCCTATTATTAAAATAGGGGAGACAGGTGTTGGTTATTTTCCCAGCAAACAATGCTTTGTAACCATTCCTAATGTAACTTATTTTGGTAATTTATGTCCTGGCATGGTCCTTGCGCTAAGGCTGGAATAATGGCAAGCAGACTTCAGAATAAAGCGTGACCTGTGTTCAAAGAACTGTGTCTCGTGTGTGCATCTAAAGCTGCAGTGTTATGTTGTCCCTTTAGCCTGAGCTGGTGAGAAGCTTGTATTTCACAAATCACTTCTCTGGGTAACTTGCATGTTCATTAATCTTCCTGGAGGAAATAAATTATTTTAGCAGGTCCTATGTTCTGCCTCAATCTTCAGTTGAAAAGTATCTTTGCTATTGGGTCCCTAAGGCTTCTGCCAGTACTTCTGAGGTTGTATCTGTACCACTCCTGCTCTCCCCTACACCCAGCATCCTTGCCTTTCTGGCCTCGCTCATACCACCGCTGACAGGTTACAGTCCCTCTCTCTAGAGGGAAAGTCGGTTCCTCGGCCGAGTCTATCCTCACCAGCTCGGCTTTAACACCTCCAGGCGCTCACGTGGAGACGGAGCCTGGCACCAGGGTCGGGGCTAGCGCGCTGCGGGGCTCTCCCCCGCCCCCCCCACACCGGAGGGAGGTGACAGCTCAGCGGGGCCGGGACGCTCCCGCCACGGACACGCCCCGCTCGGCCGCCGGGCCCCGCCGCTTCCTCGTGTGCCAGCCTGGTTCCGGCGGGGGCCCGGGCCCGCCGCGCCCCGGATCGCCCCGCTTCGCCCCGGCCCGGGCACCGGGAGCAGTCGGCCTCCGCCGCACCAAGCCCGGCGGCGGGGAGCCCGGGGAGCCGCGGAGCAGGACCGGCCCGGAGGTAGGCTGGCCGCTTCCCTTCCACCCGAGGCGAGCGGGGGAGGCGGCTGCCGCGGGGCCCGGCCCCGAGGGCGGCGGGGGGCGGCAGAAGCCGGGCTGAGGAGCGGGGCCTCGGGGTGACTCAGCGGGCGGAAGGGCAGCAGCGAGCGGCGGAGGTCTCGGCTGCCTCCCCTCCTGCCGTCGTTTCCACTGAATCAGAGGTTTCCATGAAAAGAGCCAGCAACTTCCTCAGCTTCAGCTCGAGCTCGTTCATTAGGCAATTACAGGATTTTTATGAGATAGGAAAAACAAAACAATTTGAAATTATAAACTTTCCCCAGTTGAGAGCTATTTTGGGCCATTTGCTGGTGCTCCCTTTAAATAGGGAACACTTTTCCACCAAGCTCAGTCAGGGCCTGCGAGCAGTGTCCCTCCTGGCTGCTCCTGGACCCTCCAGGCACCCACTCCTCCACTCCGGACAAGTTCTGCTGTTTAATTTAATCCCGGTCAGAGGCCTTTGGTGAGTGCAAGGGTTTAGCAGAGCTCAGGGATTAGATGTGGACGGAGAGAACATCCACAATGCCATGAGGCAGCGTGATGCTGGATGCGTATGGGTTATCAACCCCTCTGGCACGACCAGTTTGAAAGGGCTTCCTCTAAGCACGCTTTATTCTTTGACAGCCCATTGCAAGGAGCCTGCGAGGCCACTGGAACCAGCTGCCTAGAGGCGACAAGACACTTGGATTTACCTAAATACTAATAAATTATTAGATTTACCTAAATACTGATAAACTATTAGTTTGGCAATTATTTTTAAAATTGTAATTAATGTGAAATGAATGCAAAGAACTTCCTCTTTGCTTAATAACAGAGTTGGAATAATGCGTGGAGCACTGGCAGACCTGCAAGCACTGACCAGATGCAAAAATACATGAGAGCTGTGAGGGAGAGCCTGGGAGCTCTCAGGCCTTGCGAGGACCCCCCAGCTCCCCACATCACTATTTCTGAATGTTGTCCTGTGTTCTTCTCACAGGTTCTTCAGGACAGAGACATCCCAGCTCCAAGATGAGCCCCTAAGCAGCGAAGAGCTATCACCTGTGCAGTACGTGAAGCACGACCAGGGCGTCACAGAGCACCGCAGAGAAACCAACCTTTGCTCCAAGTACCGTAATATGTTTTTTCTATCCATGGTGCTTCAGTCCATCATCTGGGCCACCAGTTGATGAAATGGCACAGAGCACCGAGCTCCAACCAAGTTTTGAGGATGTTTTGAATATTCTATCCCAGATCCCACAAGATAAACTCCTTAGCCTCAAATATAAACTGAAGCACTTGATATTTGGGCCCAGCAGCAAATTACTGCAAGCCATGGTCCTGCTTACTCTGGGACAAGAAGTGGATGCAAAAATTTGTTTGGAAGCCTTGCAAGATAACCAGGCAGCCCAGTATGTCCACCAGACCAAACTGGGCACTGCAGGAGTGCAGGAAGAGGGGGAGGATCTGCAGCCTCCCCAGCTGGATGCAGATGCCATGGTGCTTCTGGCAGAGATCTACTCAGTGTTGGTGAAGGAAAAACTGTGCAGTCGTGAAGCCATGGACAAAGCCTGCCAGGCTGCCACCAAAGCCTGCAACGCCAGCAAGGAAGCTCAGGGGGACACGCTCAACGGCATCCCAGCTGAGGACCAGGAAAAACACGGCTCTGCTATCAGCATGAGCCCAGGTGACAAATTTCAGGCACTGAGATCTGATGAGTGTGTAAGATTTCTCCAGACGGCCAGCCCAAACTACGTGGTGAGAAGTTCTCCAGTGCAGATCAGAGGCAACTCGGACCTTTCAGGCCCACAGACCTTGCGCTCCTCAGGGAGTCCCTCTTTCCCCAGTCACTTTGAGATCAGTGTGTCGCCAACAGTTGCTTTTCACACCGAGCCTGCTTCCCACGAGCGTGTCCCCCAGCACAGCTGGCTGTGTGAAGGGAGGACGAGCGGTGCTGGTCAGCCTGATGGGGACAGAGCAAGCCATGGCCTGCAGGAAACGAGCTGGACCAGCAGACCCAGCTCTCATCCCAGGCAGGACACAGGTGCCCAAGTCCCCCAACCAGAGAAGGTTCTGCAGGTCAGTTCATGTCATCCACCTCTCCCCATTCCTGAAACGCAGCTGCCCACGCTGGGTGCTGTGAACCAACCTGTTGAAAGTAGTGATGTTTCCAGCACAGTGGCAGCAGAATCTCACGCACCAAAAGAAAACACAGACAAAAAGCAAGATGAAAAGCAATTATCTACATGTCTCCCTGACTCAAGAGCTACAGCGAATACTGGTCCTGCCCACATGCCCATGGAGGACTCCTCTGTTCCAGCAGGCATTCCTTCTAACTCTGCATCTGCTTCCATTTCAACCAGTTCCCTTCCTCCTCCTACCTATTCCTCCTCCTCAACCCTTCCCCCTCCTCTTCAGGGACCCCATTCCAACTTATATCCCCCTCACCTCCACTTATCCCCCTCTCCAGCCTGGCCTCCTCTTCAAACTCTAGAACCAGTGCCCACATCAGAGCCAGATGGTGGGAAGTTCTTCACTTTTGTTGTCCTGCATGCTAGTGAAGATGAGGTTGTTGCCCATCGAGTCAAGGACCGGCTGGAGAAGATGGGGGTTCCCAATGGTGCCACACTCTGTGAGGACTTCTTCATTGCCGGACGCAGCCATCTGACTTGCTTCCAGGATGCTATGGAAAACTCTGCTTTCATCATCCTTCTGCTGACCAAGAACTTCCCATGCGACCTGTGTATGTTTCAGACAAACGCTGCTCTGATGGAGTCCATCCTGAAACCATCCAAGCGCGACTCAGTCATCCCTTTCGTGCCCAAGGAGAACCCCCTGGAGCGGAGCCAGATTCCCAGCACGCTTGGCGGGCTGATGCCCTTGGATGAGAACTCTCCTGGATTCTCCAGGACAGTGCGGAACACCTTTACCACCAGCAGGATCAATGAGAGGAAAGCCACCTGGAACCTGATGCAGAGAAGGAAACTCCAGCTGTATCAGGAACAGTATCAAACACTGCAGAACTTAGCTGCTCTGAACCTTGGCTCCCTTGCCCAGGTGCCTCCATCAGCAACATGGCCGCAGCTGCTGGAGCAACCACCCCGACAGTGGTGCCCCCCTGCTTTGACTGTCCTTCCTGCCACATACCCACCTCCCCCCGCTGGCTACCCCATGCCTGCTCAGATGGGTGCCCCTCCTTTCCAACCGCTTCATTTCCCGTCAGGCCACTACAACATGACGCATGGTCCAGGAGGCATCCCGCCCCTCATCATTCAACATGCTCGAATGGTTCAGATTGGGAACCACAACACGATGCAGGTAGAAACTGTCACACCAGGTCCACAGGACAGTGAGAAAGAAACCAGGTAGAATGCTTGATCAGAGATACAGTGGGTCAGCCAAGGCTGGAAACACTCACACTTAGTTTCAAACCCTAGATTATAGTGATTCTGCTAGGACTGGGACCATTCTTATTTCATTGTGGGTAAACGGTGCCACTTCCTTGGAGCACGGGAGAAAATTACCTTCTTTTTTGATGGACAAAAGAAGTTGCAATCTCTTGAGACTGCTTTCATAGAATCATAGAATCGTAGCATGGTTTGGGTTGGAAGGGACACTTAGAGGCCATCTAATCCAACCCCCCTGCAGTGAGCAGGGACATCTTCAACTAGATCATGTTGCTCAGAGCCCTGTCCAACCTGACCTTGGATGCTTCTGGGGATGGGGCCTCCACAACCTTCTTGTACTTATTTTCAAGTGGAAAAACCCTTTTCCTGATCTTCTGAGACTATTGGGAGGTTTTATAAATAAATTATCATTAATTAATTAGTGTTTCTCTGGTTCTTTCCTGTAAAATCAGCGAAGGGGCAGTCAGGGATATCAGGAAAACTGTTGTGCATGTCTATACCTCTGGGATGGAGGGGGCTGGGAGGTGGCACACCAAGGTTCTGATTCATAATCTGCTGCTGACCAAATCATTTGAGGGAAAATCTTCAGGGGATGCTTTTGGGAGTCACGGTGGCCTCCTGCCAAGGTGCTAAGTACCACAAGGTCCCACTGTTTTCTTCCAGCAGTCCCACATGCTTGAGGTTGCAGAGCATCCTCTCGGCCTTTTACGCCGATGCCTACTTTGCACACATGGCGCGCTCCCTTGTTACAGTGCACCAGCAGCGCCATTCCCCTCAAGCCTCTTGCATCAAGACCCAGGAAGGTTCAGGAACCGAGCTTCACAGACTTCTGAGCAGCTACAAGCCTCTGGGCAGAGGCATCAAGAGATCACTTTTCCCAGTTCCCCTCTGAAACTACAGAGAGAGAAGTTTTTTTGTGAAAGACAAAATTCCCGTGTGCCCCTGGAGGCATGGCTTGAAGGAAAGTATTTTTCTATTTAAGAAAACTCTGTTAAAGAACTGAGATTACACACCAGATAGAAGGCTGAACAAGAATCTTTACAGTAAAGCTGCGTTTAGGAAAAAAGAATTACTTAATGGCGGTGGAATGAGAGGGGGGAAATGCAGAGAAAGTCCAAGGAGGCAGAAGCTGAGTGTTCACTCCTCTGTTCTTACCTGGTTGTAAAAGGTCAGAGGCAGAACCAGGGCCCTGTTAGATTGGCTGTTGCATGGAGAAATGTTCCCTACGGAGATTACGCCGCCTACTTATGTTACTGCCTTTGAGGAAAAAGGTTGACGGAAAACCAAAAGCAATTAGCAGAGCATTACAGAAGGGGTGGAGACGGCCAAGAATGGGTGAGGTGTTCTGCAGGACCTGAGTGAGGCCTATAACAGGCAGATCTCTACTGAGCTTTTAATACAGGTAGAGCAAAGCCCCAGACCCCACGCTCGCTCTCCAGCAGCTTCGGCCGTGGCCGTTTGCCTGCTCTGTCAGTAGAGGTCAGCCCAAAGCCACCAGATGACTAGAAATGGGACTGCTCCCTCTGCAGACCAGAGCCCAGCCAACAGCACTGAGCTCAGAGTCAACTCGCCCTGCGCTGGGCCTTCTCCTCACCCTAGGAAGCAGCCCAAGAGCTGCCGAGTCCTCATTAAGGTGGACTCTGAGGGCCAGTGTGATTGATACAGGGGAAGTGGCCCCATTTCAGGTGTTTCTGCAGATGTGCATAAGCTCATGTCACTCTGAATAGCTGCCCCAGTACATTTCAAACTGAGAGCAGCCAGCACGGTCTGGCAGTCAAAGCACAGGACTCCTTACAGGCCATCCTGGACCTGGGACTAACCAAGCTGGGTGCTCACAGGGCCTAAATCTGCATTGTAGTCTTTGTCCAAGAACCATCCAAGCCTTACAACTAACACCTGCATAAGAACAACATTACTGAGTCCTTGGAGAAAAGACTGTTCTGCTGACATTAATCCCCTCTCAGGGAGCATTCTGGTCAGTGGTATAGACTGTCCAATTCTCACTCTCTCTGGCTCAGTCTACCTCAAACTTGCTCTGCAGCAGGCATGCCCTCCCAAACAAGTACCAGCCTACTAAATAATGCTCACTACCAAGACATGAATCCCCAGCACAGAGGAGAGGACATAATGGGAGCCTCTCCTTAGTCCTGGCTCCTCAGGGGACAGCAGGTAACAGTATGAAGGGGGACAGTCCCCTCCACCTGCCCTGTGTTGAGAGCTGCAACTGCTGCCTTTTTATTTTCAAGCAGCCTATGCCCCTCAGGAGGGGCCGAGGATATCTGCAGGATGATGCTGGGCACTGACCGAACTTCTGTGCAAGCCCTGGAGCTCCTCAGCACACCAGATGTAGGAGCTGAGAGCTGACGTGTTTCTACTCTTAAACTGCAACAGAGCAGTGTCTGTCAGTTCTGGATTTAAATCCCACAGATTTTCCTCTTAAAAGGCCCCAGGTACTTTCTCACAGATTTGCCTGTAGAAGGTCTCTCCGCCTCCCTCCCCCTCACCTCAAGGAGGCTTAGCTCCTCCTGAACCTCCTTGGCTGAGAACTAGCACGAGACACCAGGCTCAGACAAATCAAAACCCTCTCTGTCCTGAGCAGGACAAGAACCACATAAAAGCATTGCTATTTAAAAGCTGCCATCAGTTGTTGGCTTCCAGCTTTGAAACAGTTTGGCTTTTAACTTCGAAGGACTCAGCGACAATGGATTAACTCATTTACTCTTTATAGAGTCTGCTGGGATCCTCCAAGTGCTCAGATTCCTTCTATTTCCCTATTTTCTCTCCTCTAGGTCACCTTTGTTCGACTAGGTGTTGTGTTACTGCAATTCCTGTCACACCACAGTTATTGCTGTGCAGCCCCTCCCCTTGGGAGAAAACATATACACCACTCCCTCCCCAGCTCCCCTGCTTTCTATAAATAAGTGTCATGAAAAACTAGTCAACTGGAAGCCGCTCTAGCTTGTAAACAACCTTAACAGAGTGACATCAAGTTTGCTTGGACCGGAGAAAGGGAGAGGGAAAGAGACGGCAGCAGACTACAACATTGCAGGGTTGGGTTTTCTTTAAGCTTACGGTATGTGAGGGGCAAAAGGCTCAAAGGTTATTGAGAGCAACTTCTGTGCAAGAGCCATAGTCCTGTTTTACTGCAGCAGCAGGTTCACTCTTCCCACATTTTCAGGGCCTTCTTTGCTGTTGCTCACCCTGGAAATTTTCCAAGAGGGCCTTGTTTTCACCAGGAGAATGCAGGAGTGCCCGTGACCCCCTTGTTCTTCCCCATTTTCCCTGGGAAGGTGGGAAATGCTGGCATGGTAGCGTTATCTTTATGCTCTAGGCCACTTTCTTTGTAAACACTGATCTTATGGCATGAGGAGGCTCCAAACATGGCCACAGAAGAGCACCAGCAACTGGCTCCAGAGAACTCACCACTTTTGCATTTCTGAAGAAACCTGTATGGGAGGCTTTATTGTCAAGAGGGCCAATTACCAGCACATCTTAGGTTTTAAGAAGGAACAAAAGGCAGACATTTTGTTCATGGCAGTGTACAGAAGGGCTGTATGTGTACAGGAGGGCAGTACGCTACAGGAGGGTCTGTAGCGACCCCAGTGAAAAAAACAACTCCACTCTCTGACCACGATAATTACTCAGATAACAAAATCATCACCGAAACAGGTCCCTCCTGTTTCCACAAACATCTAACAAGTCCCTCCTAAGACCCAAGGGAATGGCAGGGAGATGTGCCGGGGGAGGGTTAGGTTGGATATTAGGAAAAGGTTCTTCCCCCCGAGGGTGGTGGAGCCCTGGAACAGGCTCCCCAGGGAGGCATCACGGCACCAGCCTGGTGATATTGGACAATGGATACTGGACAAGGCCCTCATACACATGGTGTGAATTTGGGGCTGTCCTGTGCAGGGACAGGAGTTGGACTCGATGATCCTTGCGGGTCCCTTCCAGCTGATGACACTCTGATTCTACGCAACATTTTACTGCTCCCCACCAACTCCTCCCCACATACTGGAGCTGGCCCAGACCACACCTACAATAAACAAGGACTGTTCATTGTAATTACCCCTAAATTCATGCAGTGATTGCTCCTACCCAGTAATTACTATTAACATTTAATTGCTTGGTCCTTACTACGTAATTACAGATTATTTATGTGTTAAAAAATTTAGATCCCTTTTCTATCACACAAAGTATTCTCTTCCTTGAGGCTTTTGTACATGACTGGATCCCCCAGCTACTTGATCACAAGATCGTGGCTCCACAGTTGCTTCCCCATCCCAGCTATGGAAGAACTCCCTTATCTCTCTCCTCCCAGAAGCTCTGTGTACGGGATGGGATTGCAGTCAGAGAGCACCACAGCCAGAACGACCAGCCGCTGCCTCAGTCCTGAGGCTATCCGGTTCCTTGTACCTGCGGTGGCAGCTGCTCACCTACGTACATACCTGAAGATCACCTATAGCACAGCAGTAGTATTTCGATGGGAGAAACATGACCCACAGAACTGCAGACACCGCTTAAATGTCATGCCTAGCATTTTTGAAGGAAACAGAATGCAGCAACATTGATCAAACCATCAAGAATTATTTTTGAGGATGGAGCAATCAATGAAGGGACAAACATGCAAATATTTTATCCATCTGCTCCCATCCTCCCTGGGGAAGACCAATCATTTTTTGGAAATCCAAATTCTTGTGTGGAACTAATGCCGGTACCTTTAATTCCTCCCACTGACAGCTCTGGGGCTGAAAAACATAAATGGATGACAGGCACACCGTGTCCTTCTTTCTGCTTGCGGTGCCCACACTCCCAACTGTATATAAGGCAGGGAATATCCGAGTCAACAAAGTAGCATCCTTTCACACTGTTTCATTTACATCAAAAGACAAAGTGAAGTTTATAAAGAGAAGTGTCACTTCAGTGTCAGTGTTATCCTTTTTTCAGGGGACATGTTTGCAACTGCAGTACAGATTAGCTTTTCCCAGGAGTAAACTCAGCTGAAATGAAACAATCACATCTGCTGATTGCAAACACCCAGTATTTCCATACCCACAAGTGTACCATCCCTAGGAAACGAGCTGAAAATAGAGGCTTACCAGCAAGAAGTACAAGGCACTTGCATTCTAGCAGCCATTTTTTGTTTTATTATTTAAAGTTATGAGCGCTCATCAGCTCACAAATTAACGAATTCCATTCCTGCAGTTTAGTTCAGGTTTCAGCCAAAAGGAGAAAAAAAATAGAATGTAGCTAAACTAACTCTGCACTTTACAGCTCAATAAAAGTTAAACCTCATTGCTTTGTAAATAAATGTTATAGTTAACACTGCAAAAATGTAATGGCAGACCTACAATATCTTTAAGGGGCAGAGAGCATTGGATTATTGAGGCATATGGATATGCTGGCTTATAAATACAAGTAGAGAAGCTTCAGTAGCATATAGTGCATGGTTGTTTATCAGGGTTCTGCTCTCCCAATCTTGACCTTTCCCAAAGCCCAGAGGCAGCTGCTTCACCCCCAACTGCACTTTCTACTCTGCCCAGGGCCAAGAAATGAGCCACAGGCTGCCAAAGCCCAGTCACTCCCCCTGCAGATAAACTGCTGGAACAGCATCATGTTTACCAACACCGACTGTTTACCACCAAGGAGGGTTCTGCTAATGGAGGCAAATACCTACCCTGAGACTACAGATTTAAAAAGAAAACCAAGTTGTGTGCAGATCCGAATTAAAGAAAGGAGCTTGCCCAAACAGTAGCCATATGAGATTTCAAATTCAGTCTTGGAAGTAGCACCATCCTCAGTAAAGTTGCAAAAAGAACCAAAAGCCAAAACCAGATGCTAACAACCCACTCCACGTAGGTTTTCAGAATGGGATAACTAACAGAGCCCAATCAGCTGATACTAATAAACCTCAGAAGAACAAGGAGGCACCTTTAACTTTCATTTTTCTCTCACTTCTTCCTTCAGACTACCCTCATACAAACATGCCACCAACACTCACCTGCTTTAATAACCCCCCAAGAACCGACCACACTACAAGTACCTCCCATCCTAGAGGGCTTGCAAGAGCACATCCTGAAAACATGGTTCAAAATGCACTAGTTTGGCTCTGAAACCTGGCCATATCCACCCTGTACAGCTCAATCCCTGCTGACCTCTGGAGCTGAAGGACTTCCACATGGTGAAGGGAGTGAACGTGTCCAGAATGGGCAAGCTAAGGGCCTGAATGCCACAGTAGTGTTTTGTTTTTAAGGTAGCAGTTTTTCCACCCCATTCATAAAATCCAACATCTATTGATGAAACTATATAACCAGAACTGACCTTACTATATCTTACAGGATTGAAGAAGTCTTGCAGCATAGATAGGGCCTGGCTCTAAAAGAGAAAAAATAACCCAGGTTCATGGACAATCATTGAAATCTCAGGCCTTTAACACCACTTGCTATTTGGCCAACCAAGGGAGGAAAAAAAACAAACCCAAAAACATCCTCAGCAGCCCTACTGCCATGCAAGGCAACTACCTCAGCAGAGCACAAGCCACTCAGCTGTTAGACTCATACTGTACCAAATCTGAGAAGGGGGTGGGGAAAGAATTAGTTGGAAGATTACTTTATTCCTCACTTGCATTCCTATCTGTTTGGTATTTGGGATGGGAAGGGCTAGAGCACGTGTGTGATGTGTAGCTGCTCCAAAGCTTAACGCTGAGTTAATCCAGCACTAATGGGAGAGACAGCAGGTCCCAGGGATCTCCATTTTCCTTCCCTCTCAGGACAAGACAGTTGGCATGGGATAGGGATGGGGCTGCGGCCTTCTCTGGATACAGTGCACTGGAGATATCTGGTACCTGAAGATGACAACAATGAGGGACAGCCATGAGCTCTCGAGCCTCCACCTCCTCCCCTACCCCTGCACACACCAGCTTGATGGTGACAGATGAGGACAAAGCTCGCAGCTCATCTCAGCACAGCAACGGCCTTCGGCACCTAGGCAAGGATGGCCTGAGATCTCAGGCTGCACTACCTCTGCGGGGTGAAACAGGTGATGGGAAAGGCTGGGGACTTCAGCTCTCTCGCCCTAGTGCAGTTCAATGAAGGCTTCCAGCTCCTCGGGGATGAAACCCTTGTAGGGAATCTTGTGCTTGTCCAGGGCACGAGCAGCAAGGCACTGGAGGGTGATGTAATTGAAGGGCTGCATCATGCTCTTAGTGAGCAGCTTCTCATCCAGCAGCTCATAAGCAGTCTGCTTGAAGGCATTGGTGGCATCCATATGGGCTCCAGCCTCCATCAGGGCACTCATGATCAGCGGGCAGTTGTTGCGGGCAGCAACATGCAGCGGGGTGTTGTTGTCATAGTCACGGCTATCTGGGTCAGCCCCACACTCCAGAAGCAAGTTCACAACGTGGAGCGATGGGAACTTGCCCACGGGATAACGTCCCACTGTGGTGGTATCTTTGTCCACAGCCATATGCAAAGGAGTGAAGCCATTCTTGGCCCGGGGGCTGTACTTTAGCAGGCGGTAGATAGTCTGGCGCTTCTGGTGCTCCTGCTCCGGGGTGCACTCCACCTTCTCCAGCAAGAAGACCAGATGGAGGATAATGGCCAGTGTCTTGGTGAACTGTGCTGAGTCAACTACAGGGTCCTTGCCATGCACAAGCGCCCTCTCCACCTCCCGGACACCTTTGTTCAGTACTCCCATGATGTCAGAAAAGCCCAAGTGGGTAGCTAAAGTGCCTTTGGAGCGGTCCTGAAGCACATAAGAGAAAAGCTCAGCAAAAGAAAGGAAACTGCTGGCAGTCATCGGGCTGAGAGGCTCCAGGTTGCCTTGCTGCATGTCCAGAGCATACTTCCACAGGTTAATGCAGCGTTCAAAGTTGCCTGAGTCAGCATAGACTGCCCCTCGGTAACGGATGTAATAGGAAGTGTCTGGGTGGGAAGGACCCAAGATGCGCTCTCTAATCAGCAGTGCCTGCATGCGCATCTCATCTGGATCAGTAATCAAGGCTTCCAGTTCCTCCAGCGAACTCACCTCCCGGGAATAGTCGTAGGCCAACACCAGCTGCCGGGGCTCAGGTTTAGGCAGGTATTGCCCACCCTCACACCGAAGCTCCATTGCCCTTCGCCAGTACTTGTGGGCTCCCAAAAGGTCACGTTTCTTATCCACAAATGTAGCACCCAGCAACTCCAGTGCTTCCACAGCAGCCTCTCGAGTGCAGAACACGTTAGAGACCTGCTGTTCATCCTGACTGGAAGCTGAGGCACAACATCTCTCACACCCCTCTTCATCACAGCCCTGAGGAGTC
Organism: Phalacrocorax carbo; assembly: GCF_963921805.1. Classification (NCBI taxonomy): domain Eukaryota; kingdom Metazoa; phylum Chordata; class Aves; order Suliformes; family Phalacrocoracidae; genus Phalacrocorax; species Phalacrocorax carbo. Next base: position 3,582,808 of record NC_087531.1, read on the forward strand.
TCCTTGTCTGTGCTGTAGCACCTCTGATGGCTCCCACCGGATGCACAGGACCCACTTTGGTTCCCTGCAACGTCCTCCTCCTCCTGCTGCAGCCCTCCTTGGATGAGGTACTCCACAACGTTGGTGTGACCGGTGACGCTGGCAGCTAGCAGTGGAGTCATGCCATAGCCATCTTTCTCCATGCGGGCTTTGGAGCGGAGCAATAGCTGCAGGATCTCCAGGCTGCCAGACTCAGCGCAGTCATGCAGGGCCGTATTCCCCTTCACGCTCCGACGGTTGACATCAGCCCCTTTCTCTAGCAAATAACGTGCAATTTCCCGGTGCCCTTTGTAGCAAGAAATCATCAAACAAGTGTGTCCGTGCCGGTTGGCTACTTCCAGGTCAGCCCCGCGCTCTCCAACCAAGTAGCGCACAATCTCCAGGTGCCCATCAAAGCAAGCGGCCCGCAGCGGCGTGGAGTTGGTCAGCGTGGTCTGGTTCACCGACGCGCCGTGATCCAGGAGGCTGCGTACCACCCCCAGGTGCCCGGCAGCAGAGGCTGCCCAGAGCGGCGGGGCCCCCTCGATGGTCTCTCCATCGAAGTTGACCGAGCCGCCCTCCTCCACACGGGCGCCGCAGTGATCCAGCAGGTACTCCACCACCTCCAGGTGCCCGTGCCGGGCGGCGATCAGCAGCGGGGTGCTCCCTCCCCCGGGGCCGTCGCCCCCACCGGGCCCCGCCGTCAGCGCCTCCAGCTCCTCCCGGCTCCGGCTCCCCAACAGCTTCTGCAGGAGCTTCAGCTTCCCATCGCGGGCCGCGTTGTACACAGCCGTGCGCAGGTCCATGGCGACAGGGGCCGCGGCGACCGCACCGGCCACCTTCTGGCCATGAACCGGCTGCTTCTCCACGCCCCCAGCTCGGCCCGGGGCAGGGAGTGGGTGAGGGCGGCCCCCCGGGGCGGGGAGGAACCCTGCGGGGCCGGAGGCGCCCGGCGAGACACTCCTCACCTCACACGGCAACCTTCAGTCTCTGCGCCCGGCCGCCATCTTAGGTTGTAACGCGAAACAAAATGGCGCCCGTAGGGACCCAGGGGCGGGGCGGGAGGAGGACGATGGGAAATGGAGTCCGGCGCCCGGCCGGCCCCGCCGGAGCCGCTCCCCAGAGACTCGGTTTCCCGGCAGGCAGCGGGACCGGGGCGGCAGGCGGAGCCCGGGGCCGCTCCGCCGGGCCCCGCGGGGCACCCTGGGACGTGTAGTCCCGCTGTCCCCTCATGGTCGCCGCTCCCCGGGGATCCCGGGAGCGCCGAGCCTGCGCTTCCCAGCGCGCACCGCGCCACCGCGGGGGCTGCTGGGGCGGGCAGCGGGATGGCGACGGCGGCGGCGCCGGGGGTCTGGGGGCTTGGTCCGTACCCCGCCCTGCTCCCACCCAGAGCGGCCGGGGCTCGGCCTGCCGCCGGTGGCTGTGCCACCCCGCGCCTCTCGCAGGGGAGCAAGGCCGGCCCGGAGCCGCCGGGGGGCTCGGGCCCGGGGCGGGAGGGAGCGGAGCCCCGTGTGAGGCGGAGCCTGGGGGCGGGAAGGAGACCCCGGCCCTTGTGCCAGGGCGTCCTGCAGGGTGGCTCGGGATCCCCCTCGCTGGGCAAAGGGGACGCGACCTGGGCTGTCAGAGGCTTTGTGTAACTTTACAGCGTGTGGAAATTTCATGGGAGGTTTTATTTCTGTTCAAGTCCTTTATCCACTTCAGCATACAACAGCTACACAGCGTGCTAGTACAGCGTTAGTGCTAGCTAGTACAGCATAGCTAGTACAGCTAGTAGACACAGTCTTGTATATTTTTAATTGTAGCAAAATCATTTGGGTTCAGTAGAGCATTTTAAAGTCCAGCTTTTTTGCATAGGACAAGACAGTCTGGAGGTAGCGAAGCCTCGTCCCTAACAGCAAACGCAGATTTATTCCCTTTGACCCCTGCCATAGGACAAGATGTACAGCTTTCTGTGTTCCTGAATGATAATACGTGGCTGGAGTGAGGGAAAAACATTCAAGGCAAAAAATAGCCTAGCTTAGATGGGCGAAGCTTTAGTTACCAGAACCTATTTTTAGGGCATAAGTTGAATTTAAGTGGCTCTAATCTCTATATGGCAAACTGGCACAGGTTTTTTGTTGTATTTTATTTATAACTTGCTTCTCTTTTCCAGGGAAATAAGATTAGCCTCATTATTTCCATTATTATTATTTTGTCTGTCATTATTATTCAGTCCATCCATCCACCCACCCATTTAGGTCTTGTCTGGAATTACCTAGGATTATCCTGCTAATGCATGTTGCCTTCACGCAGAATATAATTTTTGTTGCTAAGAAACTGCTTTTGCATAACAGACAGCGTGGGCCTAATTTTCACTTCAGCAGCTGTTAAAGTCAACGGGAGCAGCAGGTGCTCAGCGCTCCTGAGAGCCAGAGCCAAAGTGTCCGTGGCAGAATTCCCGCACAAGGTCTGACTGTGCCTGCGAGCGTGCCACCTACACGTGCGATGTGCTCGGGGACGCAGCGGCTTCGCACGTGAAGGGAAAAGGAGCAAAGGTGTCTGAGCGCCGTCCGTGTGTCCGTGCTGTGCGAGCACGGTTTCCTGCACACCAGGACAGCAGGAGCGGCTGGGTGCACTGGAATATTTCCTAGGTGGGAGTACTCCCATGTCCCCTCTGCACGCAGATGTGGTAATACCCCTATGGTCACAAGCTAAAAATTGTGTTCTCGTACGTAAATAGCTGCCGGCAATGAGTTTGGGTGCGTGTGATCCATTTTAATATTAACGTGTCAGCCTTCACGTGCGTGTCTGTGTGCGGCAGCTCACTGCATGCAAATATCCAGCGCTGAACGCGGGAGCGGGCTGCGCATGTGCGGGGCTGCGTACCTGCACGCGTCTCTGTCCCCACTTGCCAACATCCATGTGTGAAATCCACAGCACTTAGGCTGTTTATGCTGCGGGTCAAGGCACAGACACAGTGACATTTCCTCTCCCTGCTGGCTCTTTCATGTTGCTATGGTGATCAGATGCACTCACACTTTTATCTGAAGTATCTATTAACTAAAGCTTCCTATTAATTACCCCTCTGTAGAATGCATATGGAATTCACCGGAACACCAGGTAGGCTTTTTAGGTCCCAAATTTACATCAGAGCCTGCCCCCGGTTCTTGGGTGGGCTGCCAGAAACATCACAGGGTGGAAGTGCAGTTGATAAAATGTTTTTTCCATTAAGAAATTGCTTAGTAATGAGAAAGAGAATAATAAGCACAAGGACTAGTGTCACAACAGCCTCTCCCTGTAGATCCGTGAATATGAAACGTACTCAAGCCTCAACACCTTGCCCCGACCCAGCTGTAAATGGATTATTTGATCTGGGAAGTCAAAGACAGCCGAACGTGGGGGCACCCTCGCTGCTCGCCTGGAGCAGATGGGCTGTAGCTGCATCCTGGAAGATCTGGGGCAGGATTTTGACTCTGCGAGGGGCAGAAACCAGAGACACCCTGGTTCGTCCTGAGCAAATTCCTTTGTCACCTCGATTCTCCTGTATCCTTTGGCTTCTCTTACTGAGGTCACCACCGAAAGAATTAGTGTCCCGAACTAGGGCACCGGGGTGATGGAGGCTCTCCTGAACCAGCTTGGCATCAGAGGTGCAGCTCCTGCTTCCACTGGCACAGCAATTGGGTATAAAAGATCTGCCAGTGTGTAACACCCCATCTAAAAGTGAGTGAAGTGCTGCGATGGGCGACCGTACGCAGGGGTGCTTCCCGTGTCCTGCAGAGCTCGAGCTACTGCTGCTTGTCAGAGAAGCTGCCAGGAAACCTTCCTCTGCAAGTGGCAGCTACAAGTTACTCAGGGTGGATCTGAACATGTGGGGTAGAAATGAAGGGCTCAAAACTGTCACGTCCCTCATCTACAGAATACGTCCTCCACAAGGCCCTGGAGACTCCTGTGAAGGTTTTGTAGGGTAATGCAGATAAAGCCCCAGCCAGTATTCTGAGAATATAGAGGGAAATTAAATACCCACCAGAGGAAGAGGAGATAAAAAATGAGACGTTTTGACAGGACTGCCAGATTGTGTGGCAGGAGGGTTAATTTTTTTTGAAACTGCCATTTCATATTCCCTTTCAGACAAGCTGAATTACACAGTACTGGCTGCTGGAGGAGTTGCATAATTTTCTTCACAGAAATAATGACAGGGTACTTAAAAAGCAAGTGAATGGACAGCTAAAGTATTGGGCAGAGACTTAAGAAATCTAGGCTGAGACCCCACCTTTGCTAGAGACTCCTTTGGTGACCTTGGGCTGGTCATTTAATCTTCCTGTGTCTTATTTCCCTGCCAATAACGGGAATAACAATTGTTCTTTGTCTGTCTGGCTTATTTAGGCTGCAAACTTGGAATTCACAGGTTGCATCTTCTGTGCTTATAGGGCAACCAAAGCCAAAGAGCTTCAATTCATGCTAAGGTGACTGAGACAACCATAATGTACAAAGTAGGTAACAATAAAAGGGCTTGGATATATAATTTGGAACATTTTTATCATGAAAGGCTTAAAAGTTTCTAATCCATTGTTCCTCATCTCTTCCCTCAAAATGCGGAGAAGTTTGGATCTGTGCTAAGAGTTCCTAAAGCATATAAATAATTTAGAAACCAAGTCCATGCTGATTTACTGAATCCCCGAGGTACTTCTGAGACTGTGAGCAGATAATTTAGATGCCTGCAAAATTCTCTGCCAGGTCTTTGTGCTCAGTCTGTCACAGCATTAAGGGTTAGCAGCAGACTGAGTTGAGATCCTCATTTTTTTAAGTTTAAATTTAGGTTTGCAGGCAGCTGTGTACCAAGTTTTTCTTAATCTCTTCAACTTTTAGGGGTTTGTCTGATTTCCAGAAGTCAGCGAAGATGGCTTCTTGCTGCCAGGTCCAGCTGAAGACAAGATCTTCTATATAGTTAAGCAACTACATGAGAAATTTGCTGTACAAAGGGAACAATTCTAAAAATAGCGAGAAATGGCACCATGACATTAGCAGGAACAATGACCCAATACCCAACCTGCTGCAGGGGCTTTTGTCCTATAACTACTTTCATCATTAAGGCTTGTGATGACATTATTTTCTGTGCTTCTATAGGGCATGAGGCCGCAGCTACCTGGAAGGAAGGATTTTGATGAGACTGCAGAAGATGAACAAGCAGGAGAGGCACGTCGGGTAACACTAAATCAGTGTAGTTTCATTTACATTAGACACCAGCCTGGCAATTTCAACATTAATGGTTGCACTGCTGCCCTCTGAGTTTTTGTAGACTTAATATCTCAGTGGGGGAGTAAAAGAGAGGGGGAGTGTGAGTCGTTCTTGCTTATGATACATGGATCTTTTCATGCATCATCAAAGGACAGCAGTTTGTGTAGTTGTTAAATTCTTTTGGCAATACATTTCCTGGGATAAGCATTGCTCTGCTCCTGCCTCACAGATTATCCAAGATGATAATAGCAATAGTATCTTTGGATCCCTCCTTCTCCCAAACGGAAAGGACAAAAGAGTGGCTCTGAGGCAAATGGCAAGGTAGCAAGAGCATTGGATTTGGACCTAAGCCTTAGGTTCCCTGTGCTTTTGTGGGGCTACGGATTTCCTTTGTGTGTGTTGGCAAGTTATCACCCCTGTCTCCTGCCACAGCTCTCCTGTGTAACATGCAGCTACCTCGTAGGGGTCGTGATGGAATAAAGTACTCAAATACGAAAGCGATGGGGGACATACAGACTTCAAGATAGGCAGAGAACTTTTAGCATCTTCCTAACAGACATGAGTCACTACTTCCTTTTACAGAGGCACCAGGTGAGGCAGAGACTGGCATAAGAAGTTGCAACAGGTCAATAGACACGTAGGAAACAGGACCCGCTCAATACCAGCTGCAAAGAAAGAAGTATTAGGACCCACTAAGAACCTGGATGTTATTGACTGGCTTCAAGGACTGTAAAGTATGTTTGTAAACTACAAAGCACAGAGATTTGGAGGTCAGTGGACTGTCGTCACCCTGTAGACATCTGCTCTAATACGCTCTGGTGCTCTGCTGCACCAGCTCTGCAAATAATTGTTCAAGTAGGGTTCTGTTTTCAAGTGACCTAGCTGAAGGAAAAGCTGAAAGGACTTCAGTTTCTAAATCACATACACCATAATAACAATGACAAGCGTGCAATGCTGAGCATGTCCTGTTTAGGTTAAACAAGAAACAGACAAAATGCTTTACAGCACCAACAACCCAAATTATTAAAGACATTTCAGTACTTACTTTTACCACTGGCCTCGGCAGGATTCAGGAGTTTCATTTTCACACCTAAATACCTTTGAAAATAGAGGCTCTGGGTGGTATCTAAATTTTGCTCTTTTCATGTTTTAAAACCCTGT